>NC_133451.1:44947500-45557500 GCF_048565385.1 Saimiri boliviensis | reverse complement strand
TTTCTGTCATTGTTGTTCACTGTAATCTCTGTAAGAGCATATACTGTTATACTAATTTATGCATGTAGGAAGGAAAGACAGTGAATTCATGATAGCTATCTCATATTGGGAACAACTTGCATTGAATCCTATGTTTAGTTAGGACTCATTCAATGTAAGGGTTTCTGAGAGTGGCCATTTGGACCATTGTGTCTTCAGATCAGGTACAGAAAGCTGCCTGGTTGGAGCTCCTATGTTAATCAGGATCCTCCTCTTGAATAAGAAGGAACAGCTAGTTGCTGGAATTTGAAATACAAGACTTCAACTACTTGTTTGCAGGCAGTAATATCATGTTTCCCCAAACTACTGTTCAAAGAGAAAACCTGCCTACTACTGTGTCTTACTGGCTTTATAGTAGCAGATGTTAGTGGTTACGTTAAGGACAGTTTCTGGGAGCTCTTGTCTCCGTTTACTCCAACTGCTTCCTGTTCATCTTTAGTCGTGTGTGTGTGTGTGTGTGTGTGTGTGTGTCTGTGTGTCTGTGTGTCTATGGCTTGGCAGAAACTTAAAAGACAAGGTTTGATGGGTATAATATATAAATGGAAATCGTGGTGATTTTTTAAAATGACAGCTTAGAAAATGGTAACAGTATGTAGTTGCTAGCACATGAACCATGTAGCCCATGATGCAAGAACAGTCCTTTCTAATTTAATCAGTAATATTATTGCGTGAAAAGTCTTGTTCTCAAGTAGATAGTTTTTCCTGCATCGGAATTATTATTCACAATTTTTGCATTCCCTTGTTTAGAACCAATGATTCTTGATTGTAGAGATTCTTTGCTATATAAAGACTGCTTTTTTCCTTTAAGAAAACACTTAATTTTTCCCAAATTAAGAAACCAAAAAATGCTCTTAATGTGATTTAGTCTTTAAAGCAGACAATGTGTAAACCAAACAGGAATTATATTTTACGTGGGAAGCAAACAAAAATGAACAGAACCTAATTCTCAAATCCACTAATTGAATGCACAATTATGTCATTTTCCCAGCCAGGGAATGGGTCATAATGATAATGGATGAAAACATAAATATGAACAATGTTTTAATAATGGATTCAACTTGCATTTTCTTAAAAACTATTTTTATGATATACTTGTCCATTCTCTTTATTATATTCTTGTGATTTAATGTAGATGAAAATTTTCCAATAAATAACTCAAAAGTTATTGCCTATCAGGGTACTGAAACATGCTTAATACAAAAAGCAATAAGCAATAAGTCTTATTTTCCATGGACTTCCAACCCTATTTGTATTATATAAAATCACAACATATAATAAACAATTTTCTTATGGGGTTGTGGGGCTAACCATCTGAGTTGTGTTTAGACAGAGCTCTCAAGTCTAAAAACATTTCTCTTTATTTCCATTTTTCTTGGAGTTATTTCCAATCTATTTATTTCAATGCTTTGTCATAGATGAGAGAAGATAAAATAAACTTTGGGGTCTGTTGGCAGTGCTCATTAAAAGGAGAAACAAGAAAGAACAAGTAAATCAAGGTTTATAATTTTTCAACAATTGAGTGGTTTCTATTTTCTAATCATGTCACTAACATTGTCAAGGAAAGGTCATGGGAACTGTAATAGAATATGCATTTTCAAAGGCTTACTGGTTGGGTGAATATTTTTTAAAAATTAAGTGCATATACACATGTTGCCATGAGTAATATTACTGTATTACTTAATCGTTAGGAAGAAATGTCCAGTGGTGTTTCAATTAAAGTCAGTCCTTCTTCTCAGCTTACGCATTAATTCAGCTGAACAATTGATTATACAGAACTTTTTTGTTATGGTGGTTGTTGATTACAGCAACTTCCCTATTTAATTAAGTTTAACAAAAACTGAAAAGGTGTATGTTAATATAGCCAACAGAATTATATATTTTTAAAAATTCTGAAAAGCATAGCACTCTACACGTCAAGGTAGAACTAAGGCTGCATTTGCTTTTTGAGCTTTTTAAATCTCCTATTTTATAAAGTATATGTGGATGCTTACAAGATACCAAAGTAAATGATTGAGAAGGAAAATATTATCATTATTAATCTACATAATACTACTTGTTAAACTAATTCATTGTCTAATTTGTCCACTTGCATTTGTGTAGATTAGGCACAATTTGTGTATGTGCACATATTATTACATTCCTCAGAGTGTTTGTAAATATTGTGTTTTGGGTTACTTTGTGGTATTACCATGTATGTAAACAGAATATAATAAGTCAGTTTGCCAAATGAGAAAATATTCATTGTGCATTACGTTTTTAAAATTGAGTTTCTTTTTCCAGCACAATCAGAGACATTTAAAAATAGCATTTCAAAAAAAATAGTATTTTAAATATTATTTGAAGCAGGAGAAGCTACAACTACAAAGCACAGAAATTAGTCACACCTTTTATTCTATTCCTATTTAATAAGCTATAGATATATTTATTTCTTCCCTAACACAACCTAAAAAGAAAAGAAAACATTCTTAAACCATAGCAATTTAAAATAAAACGACACAGTAGGAATGAAATGAAAGACAATTCAATAGCCTTTATAGCTATAAAGTGATACAATCTCTAAAGGTTTTACTCTTTAAATTATTCAAGATGTCTAAATTTCTGCTGCCATAATATTTTTTCACAACTGGAATAGAAATGGCATTTCGCTCACGTAGATCTAGCTGTCCCCTGGGTGGTTGATTCTAGAAAAGCAACAGGCTTTTCCCCCTGTCTTACAAGAAGCAACAGTTAGAAACTCTAAGGCGCAAACTGCTACCCACAGTGGACAGAAACAGCCGACAGGAAAGTGGCAGCTATTTCAATTGATTTTGCAGCAGCTTCCAAAACGAGAGGGAAACTATAAATGAAAGAAGACCCCTTGGAAATGAAAGGACTGTGCTATGTTACTGTCGCCCCCTCTCCCTTCCAACGTCCCTTAAATTATCAAGCTTTTTAGACATGCGTAGATTTCTAGAGTAAAGTGAAGCAGTATAACTGGACCCATTTTGTTTCAAGTTAAATTTGCAAGATGCAGCAAGACAAATTCATAACCTCGGGCACTTTTCCTATTAGCAAGCATGGGCTGTCGTCTCAGCCTGTTGCTCCCGCCACACGGTGTGCCTGGACCCGGGGGGAGGGACACTTTGGAACCTCGAGTGTGCGCTGGGCGGCGGGGCCTCGGTGCCTCCGGCCTTGCCGACTGCGAAGGCCACGGGGATTGCCCGGGCCGCGCCTGGGGAGGTGATGGCTGCCGACCACCGGCCGGGGGACCCCAGTGCAGGCAGCCCGGCTGCCGGCAGATGGTGCCCTCCTCATCCGAACACGCAGGGAAACCCAGCTAAAGTAACGCTCAGACTCCGCCCCAGCCCATCTACGGCGCAACAGTCACCCGTCCTTCCCAAAATAGAGCCGAGCACGTTTCCCCCGGAACACCGCAGTAGCCCGTGTGTGTCGAAATTACAAACCAGGGCTGACCGGGCGTGTGTGCCGGAGTGGGGAGCGCGTGCGGAGTGGGATCCCCGGGGCCAGGGGCGAGGTGACCGCCAGCGAAACGCAGAGGGCACGGGGACCGGTCCATTTCGCTTCTGCGTAAGCCGGACCGCCGGGCCCGTCGGGAGGCCACTCACCATATTCACTTCGGAGACCATGTCTATGCTGGCGACATCGATCCGCATCCCGACGTCCACCGGGGGGCCTGCCGGGGAGGTGGGCCACGTTAGGGACAGATTCTCCGAGTGACAGCGGACTGGGGGGGAGAAGGGGGCTTCCAAGCCCTTACTCCATTCTGAACGGGCTCCCTCCCTACTCCCCCCACCGCCCCTTTCAGGGGACAGCCTGGGAAAACAGGTGTGGGCACACGCGTGATGCAGTGACTATGCAGAGGGTGTGTCGGCCCGGGAAAGGTCGCCTCTGCCTGCGGATCCATCCACTTGAGCCTGGGGTCCCGGTGTGTGTGTGTGAGTGTGTGTGTGTGTCTGTGTCCAGGGCATAGTGCACGCTTACGAAAATGATATGCTTTTTTTTTTTTTTTTTTTTTTTTTTGACATTTATCTTTGACAGAAAAGGAGAACTAGGGATGGGTTACAGGTTGAAAAAGATGAAGCGTTACCTCCGAAGTCCGGCCGCAAGCGAATGTCATATCCTTTGAGCAATCTGTCCACTGTCTCTTTCACATATGACATGTTGCTGGGTTCATTGGCACTGAAGGGAAGAAGTAAGGACCGTATTCAAAACGAGCACAAACCGTGAGCACATATAAAAAGATACAGGCACACCTACCCCCAAATAACAAGATACATGATCCAGCAGGCACGTAAAAAGAAACATACCAAGAAAAAAGAGAAAGATTAAACAACAGCAGCTCACCTGTGTGCACAACAGACCATGGTAATCATCACAGGGAAAGAAAGAAGCCCCAAACTCTCTCGATTTTGTGCTGTCCACATTACTAACTCTGATTAAAGAATTGTCTTTTCTGCGAAGATTCAAGGAATGCAACTTAGTCGGCTGCTGGGCAGTAATTCCCGAATGGACCTGCGCATGCGCAGAGGGCGCTCACTACCAAAAGACACCTTGTGCCTTGCAAACAATATTCCTAGTGGAACAGGCAACAGATTTCAGTCCTTCTAAAGTTCCTTTTTGGGGTGCTCCGTGTCCTCCGGATAGTCAGAGACAAGCTGCTGTTATCACGCAGGGAATCCTACGAGCAAGTGTAAGCGGAGTTTCCTTCATCCACTGGAGGTTGCAGTACTGATTTCCTTTCAGCCCCCAACCTGATTTTGGTTTTTTACTGGGCTCTCAGTGATTTGGCTAAGGCTGCCTGTGATTGGCATCTTTCGTTGACAGTCAGGGAGGTCCCAGAACAGGGATTCTGGAGGCGGATCTCTTGTTCTCTGTTTGCCCGTGGCGGTACCAGGCGGATGTGGTCAGCAGGGGTTGAGGGTGGGGGTGACTGGGAGATGGGGAGAGTGGAGAGAGAGGGAGCCAGAGTGTTATGAAAGGTACAGAGGAACTCAGGACGTATTTGAGAACTCCAAAAATCAGGTGCCCTTGGGAGGCATCCTAGGACATCTGGCTTGGTGTAGACTTCTGTAGGAGGCGGAGTAGGAGAGGCAAGCCAACTTTTCTTCCACCCCACTTTTCTTCCCTCCGCTTGTAGTTTCTCTCCCAGGTTGGGAAATGAGGGAAACAAAGGATGGGGCAGCAGTTCTTGGCAGGGAGTCTTTTTTTCTGGGGCCATCAGCTGCAAGCCTCACTTTTTCTTCCAGGTTTTAGTAAGAAAAATCTCTTTCTTAAATTGACAGCATACAAGCTGGTATTTGTGACCCCTAACAGAACCCTGAAACATCCAGACAATCTAACCTCTGTTTGCCAGTAGGTTGGGATTCTGCAGGAGCAAGCAGTTTTGAATAAAATCAAATATAGTAACTTCGATTATACAAATGTCATTGAGCACATGTTAAGCAGAAGGCCCTGGGCTTGGTGTCTGTTCATTTGTTAAATAGCACGTATTAAATCTATGTTGTAGGCATTCTGGGACTTATAACTGCTTCAAAAAGGGTTCCTGAGCTAGAAAAATTCACATCTAATGAAGAGGGATAGACACAAGTATAAGGAAATTCAGTGTATCTCTAGAGAGTTTGTGTAGTGACAGGAGTGTTGGTAATTCTACCAGGGAGACGTTTCCAGACAAGGAGTAATTTGAAAAAGGGGAAAGCTTTTTGCCAGAGCAGGGAGGATGGGGCATTCCAGAAAGAGGGACACCGTGCCAAATCCAGTCTACTTAGATAACTAAACCCAGAAATGACTGGTCAGATTATAAAGGCAGGGAGAGAAGGTAGGTGATGAGAGTGCAAAGGGAAGTTGAGGTTGGCAATCACTGAAATGTCTCAGTAAGGATGATGAGGAGGGTCAGATTTAGCCTTTAGAACTCACTGGTAAAATAATTATAGCAACAATCAACATTTATCATTGGCTGGCTAGGTGGCAGGTATTGTGCACATTACATAGATTATCCGATTTAAACCTTAGAACAGCCCAAAAGTTCTATATATGATTATTATTCCCATTTTATAGATGAGGATACTAAGACTAAATTGACTAGTTTAATATCAAATAGCTAATACATGGTAGAATCTGCATTTCAATCAATATTCTATAGATTTAACTACTGCTGTATGTTGTGAAGCATGGACTCAAAGAAGAAGAACCAGATAACAAAACAAGAAGGAAAAGGATTATTAAAATATCCCAGGTAAAAGGAACTAAAGTCAGAAAGTGTTTAGCATAAAGAGGAGATGATAGACTAGCTCAAGCCTTCAGAAATTTAATGGAGAAATTGAATAGTTGGATGGGTCAGGATTTGGGGACATTTGGAGGGTACCTAAAAATTGTATAACCACTTATACATGTATAGAGCTTGATATTCTACAAATACATTAATTTTATTTTATAATTTGAGCCTCACAGAACCTTAAATACTGGGGCCATTCCTTATGGGAAAGAATGCTAACTACTAATTAGATTCCTTTATTTTCTTAAAAGGATATCAACTCTACCTTGTATAATTCATATGTATCTGCTTTTATGGGGTAAAGAGAGGCTTATTTATGTTTTAGATCCTTGCTGAAGCATGGAACCCCTCTGTGCTGCGTGATTCTCTGCAAAAGTCACACCGTAGAAAGCAGGATACATGAAGCTTTACTTCATTCATTTCCTCACTTGTTTATTCCCCAAATATGTATTGAACACTTACTAGGTTCCAGATATTAGGCAAAAA
The DNA here is from genome assembly GCF_048565385.1 of Saimiri boliviensis. Lineage (NCBI taxonomy): Eukaryota > Metazoa > Chordata > Mammalia > Primates > Cebidae > Saimiri > Saimiri boliviensis. The sequence goes on along the minus strand of NC_133451.1, from coordinate 45,550,704 downwards.
GCTGGTGATACAACAGTGGACAATACAGTGTCCCTTTTCACATAGAATTTGTCGATTTTTACATGTGTTTGTGGTTGCTAATTAGCCTTGCTACTCAAATTCAATTAATAAAAAGCATTCCACCAAGTATTTGTTTCATATAGTTTCTATTGGGATATATGTTTTCCATTTGCTCGTAAACCCCAATAATTATTTTTGAATAACAACTAGGATTTTATTCAGCAGGGTCTGCTGAAGAGCCAACATTTTAATCTTAAATTAAGAAAGACTATCTGCAACTTTGTAGACTTGAATCCTATTGTTTAGCATGCCCCAGTGAATCAATTCCACTGAATTTTGCTTTGAAATTATGCTTTACATTTACCTGAAAGAACAGTAAAAGTCATAAGATATTCATTATCACATACATTTGTTACTGAGATGCTACAGAAGGTGAAGCCCACTCTATCACTTGGTATCTTATATACAAGAAATGTTGAGAGGATATTTTTTTCAGACCTCAGTACTCTGAAAATTGTCTTATTGTTTGAATAGCTTATCTTATGAACAATAGAAACCATAAAATTAATTAAATTCTCTACTTACTTTGGCTACCGAAGATGTCAGAGTCTTGTGTACAACTCAGTTTTAGTCATTTTGTAAGATATGAATGACCTGTATCTTGATATATTACATTTCTCTACAATGCCTTCGATTTCTAAGTTTATTTTTTCTTTGTCACAGTTTACTAATTTAAAAACAGATATGTTGCAGTGAATATATATATAGTTTGTAAGCTGTCTTGAATAACCTTGGAACTAAATGGGAACTAAATTATTTCAAAATTATTAAAAACATAAATAATTGAACTTAAAAAAATTTCTCAATCTTGATGCATTGTGGGAAATTTTATGACTTAAATAAGCCAAAACATTTTTTTTCTGTGAAATTGTTTTTTCCTCAAGTCAGTCCTCTTACTTAAGACTTTTCTTCCTTCAAAGCTCAATTTAAATTTATATATATATATATATATATATATATATATATATATATACATATATATGTGTGTGTGTGTGATATATGTTAAATGTAGTATGTCATATATATATAAAAAGAAAATTAAATATATACCATAAAAAATAAATATATATCTATTTGTTAAAGCTATCCCTTGAAAGCCACCAGTAATTCCTACTCCCATTATCATCTGCTGTTTACTCTTATGAGAGAAATAGGGGAAGTCTAAAAGTTCACTTCTGACTAGGTTGGAAGTGTCTCAGGGTCAAGAACCTACACATATTCTTAGTATTTCCCTACAGAGCAGTTAGCAAACAAGAAGACATAATAGAAAAATCATTCCATTACAATAAAAACAATAAATTCTAATGTACCTCGGAATAACTGGGGGAAAATATGCACAAGAACTTCATAGTGAAATATACAATTTTATTTAAACACACAAAATAAGACCTAGATAAATGGAAAATGTATCATATGGGTAGGTGGGAGGACTCAACATTGTAAGGATGTCAAATCTATCCAATGTAAGAAATGTAACCAATTTGAATCAAAATTTCTACATTCTAAATGGAAATGAAGAAACTAATCCCAAATTTAAATACAAGAATGAGGGGTAAATAAAAGCAAAGAAAACTTAGAAGAAGAAAAAAAGAGAAGGAATATGGGGGCATATGCCTTTGAGATATCATGACTTATTGAGCAATACAGAAATTGAATCAGTTTGTCTTTGGCATGGAATTCATGTAGGGATAAAAAGCAAAATAGTACAAGCAAATAAAGAGCACAAAAATAATTCTCTATTCTAGGAAAAGCAGGAAAAAATGAGCTATTCAATAAATGCTGTGAGACAGTTTATTATCTATAAGGGAAAAAAGTAGATCTTTACATCGTTACCTACATGAAAACATATTACAGGTAGATTGTAATTTTAATACAAAAACAAAAATTTTCAAAACTTTAAACTATATAGGAGAATATCTTTATGACTGTGATGAAAGGAAAGACCTAAAGATGAACAAAAGTATAAATGATAAAAACTATTATAGCAATAACTATGTTAAAATGTAACCTTCTTTAAATCCAAAGATTCTTCTGAAAAGCCAAGTTACACATAGAAAGAACATGTTTTCAGCAAATTTAACCATCAAAGGATTTGTATAAAGAAATTACTGGGAAAAAAATCTTCTACAAATAAATAAGAAAAAAAGATCAAAAGCCACTCTAAATAAGGAATTGCAAATTAAAGCAATTGTATACTATTTTAAATTCATCAGATAAACAAAACTTTTAAGAGTATTAAAAATTGGCTTTTAAAACTCCATATATTTTCAATAGACATATAAATTAATCTGAACACTTTGTGCAGCTCTTTGGACATACTAGGAAAGTGAAAGCTGCCCAAGCCCTTTGTCCCAGCATTTCTACCACTCAGAATATACCCTCGTGATAAACTCATGAAGTCTAAGAATGTTCATGGCAGTGTTGTTTTTAGTAGAGCAAAACCGGAAACAATTTTTATTAATTGGAAATAAATAGTATAATCACACAATGAAATACAACACTCAAAGTAGGTGAACATCTACATGCTTCACACAGATAAATCTCAAAAGTAAAACATTAAGCAAAAACGAAACAAGAGCAAGGTGCAGGGTGACACAATGAGCCATTATAACATAAATTTTAAGAAATTTAAGTATAAAACCCAGAATAGAATACATATTATATATATTACATAATATATAATATGTATATAATCATGTTGTATATAATATACATTATATACATATACATTATATATGTGTGTGTGTATGATTGTGGGTGTATGTATGTGTATATACACACACAGAATAGAGAACAAAAACAGGAAGGACGCCACATTTTATGGTTATATATATACTATAACCATAATATATATTATATACATATCATTATATATATGTGTGTGTATATGTTCATATGTGTATGTGTGTGTGTGTGTGTGTATATATATATATATATATATATATATATATATATAAACACATGGAATAGAGTACAAAAATAGGAAGGATACCTCATTTTAGGGTTCAATTGAATCTTTAATATTTTTTCAAAAAAAATTCATTCGAGTTAACCACAACATGGTATGTGGGTGTTCATCATCCTACTTTCCATTTATTTCTAGATATTTGAAGTATTTTACAAAAACTGATCAAAAATAATAAGGAAGTGACAAACTGAGGAGATATATTTGCAATTTATATTTTAAAATGGTTATGCAAATCAATGAAGTAAATAAATGTCTAATAAATAATGAGCAAATGATTGTAACAAGTATTTCACTAAAGAAGCCTTAATATTTGATAGCAGAGTCGGGTGACTGTAGTCAATAACTTAATTGTACATTTTTAAATAACTTAAGGAGTGTATTTGGATCATTTGTAACTTCAAGGATAAGTGCTTTAGGGGATGAATATCCCATTTTTTATGATATGCTTATTTCACATCACATGTCTGTATCAAAATATCTCATGTACCCCATAAATATACACACCTAATAGACACCCACAAAATTTTTAAAAATAGTTGAAAATATTTTTAAAAATAATTAAGTGACCAATAAAGATATTGTAAAGTTTCAACCTCAATAGTAATCAAATGACGGAGTTTCGCTCTTGTTACCCAGGCTGGAGTGTAATGGCGCGATCTCGGCTCACCGCAACCTCCGCCTGCTGGGTTCAGGCAATTCTCCTGCCTCAGCCTCCTGAGTAGCTGGGATTACAGGCACGCACCACCATGCCCAGCTAATTTTTTGTATTTTTAGTAGAGACGGGGTTTCGCCATGTTGACCAGGATGGTCTCGATCTCTTGACCTCATGATCCACCCGCCTCGGCCTCCTAAAGTGCTGGGATTACAGGCTTGAGCCACCGCGCCCGGCTGAATACAATTTTTAAAACAGATATAAAGTACCATTTTCACTTGTTGGTTTGCTAGTCTAAAATGGTTTAACATTAAGTATCATGGAAACTCTGGAGAAATACAATTTCATATACTTTGGGGGGAGTATAAATTGCCACAATCTATTTTAAGAATAATTTGTAATACTAATAGTAATATAATACATTGTTAGATAAATGTGTTGGTGGCATTTGTGTTCTATTTAATTGATCAGGTATTCTGATTTAACATATCACCTAATGTGATATATTTTTATTATAATCACTCATTGTTAGTAAAGTATGAATTTTGAGAAGGCAGCAGCATCATTATCGCTTTTTAAGATTGTAAATATGTAAATTATCCTTTGTTATGTTTTCATATTTTATTTTCTAGATTAAATGTACTATTAATTTAATAAGATCTAAAGATCTCTTGTTACTTTAATATTGCATTAAATATTCTGATTAACTTAAGAAGTAATTTTAATCTGTGTTAATAGGAATTTTATCACTTTACTATTCGCATATCAATTTATCCTCTAAGGATATATTATTTTCTTTAAAAAAAAAAAGTCATTTTTCAGGTTATATTAACTGTCAGCTATTTAATACATTTTTAGCTATACAAAAATGCATTTTCTACTTTGCATTTTTCAGCTCTTCTTGGTCATATATTGTAGCATGGATCTTTGAGGATAAAATTTTATCATGTAATAAGCCAATTATATTTTCACCTCTTCGTATTTTTACTTCTTGTTATGCTATAATAATTTTTATATTGTATTTAAAAATTCATATTGTATTTTTCCCTATATTCTTATTGGAATTTTTTCTCAAATTGTTATTTATGGTATTTTTACTATTTGATAAATTGTGGTGATAATAAGGATATTCATTTCTCTTTTCAAGTAGAATTCTATCCAAATAAATACAACATTTTGTTTTAAAATATATGCTCTATCTTACAAATAAAGAGATGTTCTAAGCTATTGCTGCTATTAAAATGTAACCACCGCATTAATAAGAATAGTTAACATTTTAATAGGCTTATTATTTATCAGCACTATTTTAAACACTTGATATATCTAGTGCTCATAATACCTTAAGAGGTAGGGATATATAATTAGTTCTGTTTTAAAGATGAAGACACTGAAATACAGAAAGTAAGTTATCCAAGGTCAAACAAAAAATGAGAGGCCAAATTCAAATTCAAATAGTCCAATGACAGTTTATATTCTTTACCAGTACGCTACTAATTATGAAAAATGTTGCCAACATAAAATGTATTTTTAACTTCTACTGAGATAATTAAATGCTTTTTCCAACTTCTCCTGTAAAATTAAAAGCATTTAGGGTTTAATCTATGTTATGAGTGATTTATATTTTTAGCAAAAGTGCAAATTATGTGAAAAAAATTTATTTGAGTACAGCAGACCCATGCTACCCAAGTAGAATCTTATGAAGGGTTCTCTGCAAATCCTGATATGTAGCGTTGTGCCCTTTACTTGGTCCCTGTAATTCTGTGGGCCAGGAAATGTCACAGAGAATGATGGCTATTAAGCCTGTCACTAGTAATATATTGCTGTAGAGCATCATCTAAAAAGTGCTGCCATTCATATCTGTGTTAATGTGTTTTTACACATTTTAGAGTAAAATAAATTTTACTGTTTACTGTTGTTGTTTATTAGAAGCTATAATTTTTATCTTCTTTTAAAAAGTAAATATTTAGTGCCTGATATTAACTGGAGAACAAAACAAACAGCCCGGTGATTATCCGCTGAGCATTTTTCTACTAAACATATAGCCTTAGGGCTAATTCATTTATTCATGAATTTATTTAAAAATATTTTTAGAACTGTGCAACAATAAATGATACAAACTATCAGAGCAAAGGCACCCAAATAACCAATATATAATTTTTTTTAAATGCCAGAAATGAGAAAAGACTTTAATTTTTATTTTATTTACATTAAGGCCTCACTAAGTTGCCTAGGCTGATCTTGAACATCCTGAATTCAAGAGATCCTCCCACCTCAGCCTTCAGAGTAGCTGCCATTGCGCCCAGGAAAAGACACCTCAATGGAGCTGAAACTTTCTGCTAGATCTTTAAATCACCAAGTTGAGAATTTGGGAGGAGTTAGAACAAGTGGAAAGCACGAGTAAAGGCTTTGAGTTTTAAAGTTGATGGCACTAAAGAAAATTGAAGTTATTAAGGCAGAATTGAACAAAAATTTTGTTTGCAGTTGTGAGGGTAGAGGGACTATTGAGAAGAGGATAAGAATGGAGTTGGATGGTGAGAAGTATGTTTCTAACTTACAGCTAAGCAGGACAAGATTAGCAAAAGAAATTTGGGGATTTGGATGGGAAATAAAACTTCTTTTTCTCTGCTTCATGCTAAGTACATATTCTTCCTTAATGAATTGGGATAAGAACATTGCTAATCTCCAGTTTTATTTTGTCATTAAAATTATTTTAAGAGAGATTTAAATAAAAATTTAGAAAAACCTAGACTGAAAATAAGACATAGTGACAGTGTAACTGACTAAAGAATAATCTAATTACTTTCTGTGGAAAAAAATCAAGGTTATAAAACTGTCCTCTCTCTGAAATGCAAATCAAAATCACAATATGATACCAACTCTCTCCTGCAAGAATGGCCATAATCAAAAAAATAAAAAATAATAGATGTTGGCCTGGATGTGGTGAAAAGGGAACACTTTTACGTTGTTGGTGGGAATGTAAACTAGCACACCCACTATTCAAAACAGTGAGGAGACTCCTAAAAGAACAAAAAGTAGAACTACCATTTGATCCAGCAATCCTACTACTGAGTATCTACCCAAAGAAGTCATTATATGGAAAAGATACTTGCACACACATGTTTATAGAAGCACAGTTTGCAAAAATGTGGAGCCAACCCAAATGCCCATCAACCAATCAGTGGATAAAGAAACTGTGCTACACACACACACACACACACACACACACACACACACACACACAATGGAATACTACTCAGCCATAAAAATGGGATTAATGACATTCACAGCAATGTGGATTAGATTGGAGACTATGATTGTAAGTGAAGTAACGCAGGAATGGAAAATCAAACATCATATGTTTTCACTCATAAGTGGGAGTTAAGCTATGAGGATGCAAGGGCATAAGAATGACACAATGAACTTTGGGGATCCAGGGGGAAAGGGTCAGAAAGGGGTGAAGGATAAAAGACTACAAACTGGGTACAGTGTATACTGCTCAGCTGATGGGTGCACCAAAATCTCACAAATTATCACTAAAGAACTTATCAATGTAACCAAATGCCACCCGTTCCCCAAAAACCTATGGAAATTAAAAAAAAATTACAAACTGAAACTACCCTGTCTGTGAGAGATGAAACTCAAATCATCCAGCATTTTAAACAACAAATATTTTCTTCAGTCACGTGTCACTGCTAGTATATACTAAAGCTGAATATATATTGGATGGAGGATTTGGAGGATTGCAGATTTCTTTTCCTTCCTGTCATTAAAAATTTATTAGCCATAGTCATGGAATAATAATTTGTGCTTAAGAAATAAAATACTTTTTAACATAAACCCTCATTTAAAAATATGGACATATAATAAAAAGTCAGTAAACCTTTAAGAAAAATCAATATCATGAAGAAAAGGAAGTAAATGCCACAAGCAGAAAATTAAATCCCATGGAAAGCAAGACTACTCTAAAGCAAGTATAAAAGCGTCCAAGAGTACACAATAAGAAGTACAAATTATTAAGAGAAAACAAAAATCAACAACAACAAAAATCATTATTTATTTAATTGAAAGATAATTCTAAATTTTAAAATGAAATTCCATAAATGGGTTGAATGACATAGCTGAAGATTTTATTAATTAGCTAGATAATAAAAACAAATAACCTAGCTGGCATTGAAGAAGGTAAAGACATAACATTGTGAAGGGATCTAAAAAAGGTAATAAGAGTTGCATAAGAAAAGAACAGAGAAAAAGAAGGGGAGGAAATAATTTTTTAAAATGATGTTCCAGAAATAACAACAGTTATTAGTTTATGCACTTACTGAATTTTTTCATTTTTCTTTTTGTAATTTTTGTTGGTACACAGTAAGTGTATCTATGTTTGGGGTAAACAAGATGTTTGACATGGGTGTGCAATGTGAAATCATCAAATTTATTGTGATTATTTACACATGTGAAATCCTACATTTATAATTATACGAAAGGAATAGAAAGAAATAAACTAAATATTTTCACCTATTATTTCTGAATGCTAATGTTACAGCTATTCTTTCATTTATTCTTTTATGTATTTCTTTCCAAATTCTATATAAATGTTTATCTTTTAAACCAAAAATGTACCTTTAAAGCAAATTGTATACTCTACTTCTTCTGGCAATAATTATAAAATGACCAAACTTCAGTAAGACTTGAAAATGGCAATTCTAATAAAACATGCATAATCAAAAAACAAAAAAAGAAAGGATATTCATTCCCTCAAGCATAATCCTTTGAGTTGCAAACAGCCCAATAACACTCTTTAAGTTATTTTAAAATGTCCAATTAAATTATTATTGACTACAGTCTCCCTACTGTGCTATCAAATAGTAAGTCTTATTTATTCTTTCTACCTATTTTTGTACCCATTAACTAATATCAGATTCCCCTCAGGGCCCCCACTACCCTTCCCAGTCTCTGGCAATCATCCTTTTACTCTCTATGTCCATGAGTTCAGTCGTTTTGATTTTCAGATACCACAAATAAGAGAAAATGTTTGTCTATCCGTGCCTGGATTATTTCGCTTAACATAATGATCTCCATTACTATCCACGTTGTTTTGCAAATGACTGGCTCTCATTCATTTTTGCGGCTGAATAGTACTCCATTGTGTATATATGCCACATTTTCTTTATCCTTCATCTGCTCATGGACACTTAGGTTGCTCCCAAATCGTAGCTATTGTAAACAGCGCTGCAGCAAACAGCAAGGCAGATATCTTTTTGATGTACTGACTTTTTTTTTTTCTTTTGGATATAACCCCAACAGTCGGATTGCTGGATCTTATGGTAGCTCAATTTTTAGTTTTTTGAGGAACTTCCAAACTGTTCGCTGTAGTAATTGTACTAATTTACATTCCCACCAACAGTGTACAAGTGTTCTCTTTCCTCCACATCCTTACCAACATTTGTTATTGCCTGTCTTTTGGATCTAAGCTATTTTAACTGGGACGAGATGACATCTCATTGTCATTTTGATTTGCATTTCTCTGATGTGATTGAATGTTAAAAAGCATTAATTAATCATATTCTGATGAAATTTTGGGACATCATGGATAAAGAAAAACATCTAAAACACTTTTGAGAAAAATAATCATATTATCTACATAGAAAAAAGAATAATTTGTCATTCTTTTGGCCTGCAAAATTAGTACCAGAAACAATAAAGCAATGTTTTAAAAATTCTGAGCAAAAATGACTTTGAAGTGCTAATTTTATACTCTAAAAAACTAGCATTCAATTGTGTTGGCACTATAAAATCATTTTTAGACATAAAAGGACTAAGAAAACTTTGCCCCATCAGATCCTTTTAGCAAGAAATGCATAAGGATTACTATAGGAAAACAAAACACTAATACAGGACAGGAATAATTAACACACAAAATAAAATGACAAGCAAATAAACCAGTAAAATAAAATATTCTCCAATTTTTAAGTAGAGTCATAAAATTTAAAGCAATTGTTAAAATATTATTCTGAAGCTGTAGGCAAGGGGTACAGAAGCTAAATATTATGAGTTAGAGGGGAAGCCATGATGTTTACCAATTTTGACAAAACAGGAATAAGACATTTTAAATAAGCCATATTTCTTTAGTAGGAATTAGGAATTAAAAATAAAATCATGGGGAGAAATGACAGATACAGGCGAGGGGACGGAAGGCAGAAAACCACACTGCCATGTGTGTACCTATGCAACAATCTTGCATGTTCTTCACATGTACCCCAAAACCTAAAATGCAATAAAAAAATAAAAAAAATCTATAATTTATTGAATGCTTACTCTGTGCCAGGCCCTGTTTGAAGTCTTTTTCGTATAGTAAGTCATTCATACCTAACATATCTAAGGTCTTGTAATATTATTTTATTTTTCAGAGTTTTTAAAATGAAGAGCAGATGGAAAAGCAACTTGTTGTAGGTCTTATAGCTTAGACATGACAAGGCCAGACTTCAAGCCCACAAAGCCAAAATCAGCATTTAGTATCATCAACCATTTTGCTATACTCTTTCTCATGAAGAAAAGGCAGAGGATAGAGAAGGAAATATTTAAATCTTGATGAACTGATAACTCTCCCAGAAAGAAGAAGCAACTGGGATAGCAGATAAGCAATAAAAAAGTTGGAATATTCAAGAGAAGACCACATATTACTGAAGATAAACATACCTGCAGAGGATCTAAAAACACAGTCATGTACGTGGGGTGCCTCGATTGCCTTCTATTTTTTTTCCCAGTTTCACCATGATTCCTCTATTCCTAGTATTTAGCATTTTCTGTATCCACACATAGTAGTGTCATGGCTGTTCATTATTAGCACATATATTTTTACAATAAAACCACTAAATCGGAGTGCTATGAGGAAAAGCACCTTTTAAAAAACTTACTAATATCTCTCACTTATCTAAAATTGTGTCTGGCACAAAACAGATATGCAGTAAATTCTTGTTGAATTAATGAATACATAAATAAATTTAGCAATATTTAGTAAAGAGGATGGGCCATAAGCAAAGCAAATATGTTAAGTATATTATATGTTTAGATAGTGATGGGAGAGAAAAATTAAATCAGGTCATGGCAGATAGGAATCTGGGAGAGTGTTGTTTGTGGAAAAGTAGAGTGGTTAAAGAAGACCTCTATAAGAAGGTGACATTTGAGTAAAAAACTGCAGTAGAATGGACTGAGCCCTGTAAATATGTTAACAGAGAACACTCGCAACAGAAAACAGCAAGTGCAAAGATATTGAAGTGGGAATGTGTCCGGTAGGTTTAAGGAGGCCAGTGTGACTAGAGCAGAGTGAGAGGCAGAAAAAGTAACAAGAGGTGAGTCACAGAGTTGGAAGTCTTCACTCTAAGATGGAGAAGCAGTGGAAGGATTTGATATAAAGTTTTAGATGACCTGATTTACTTTTTAACAGAAGCACCTTAACTACTCTGGAATATAGACTATTAGAGGGCAGTGGTGGAAGGAATTAAGTCAGTAATCCAGGTGGGAAATAATAGTAGAAGTAGAGGTGATAAGAAGTGGTCATATTCTAGATATATTGTGAAGCTACAGTTAACAGAACTTTCTGACAGATAGGATGTAGATGTGAGGAAAAGAGATGAATAAAAGATGACTCCAACATCTTTGAGCTGAGTAACTGGAAGAGTTGCAATTGTCTGAGATGGTTAGGATGTTGAGAAACAATTTGGGGAAGGCGGCATTGTAAAACCATTTCAAACATGTTGAGTTTAACATGTTTATTAGAAATCCAAGTGGAAATTCTGAGTAGGCAGGGGGTAACTCCATTTCAAGGAAGAGGCCTTGGTTGGAAATACAAATTTGAAAGCCAGCAGCACATAGATACTATTTGTAAGAATTGAATTGTTCCCCCAAATTCACAAGTTGAAGACCTATCCTTGAATGTGACTTTATTTGAAGAAAGAGTATTTAAAGAGATAATCAGTATTAAATGAAGTCAGAAAGGTTGAGGTCCTAATACAATAGACTTGGTTTCTTTATAAAAAGAGGAGACACCATATATGTTCATGCACAGTCGAAAGGCCATGTGAGGGCACAAGGATAACGCAGCTATCTGCAAGCCAAGGAAAGGGGCCTCAAGAGGAAGCAAACCAGCTGGGCACAGTGGTTCACATCTGTAATCCCTGAACTTTGGAAAGCTGAGGTGGGCAGATTACTTGAGTCCAAGAGTTAGATACCAGCCTGGGCAACATGGTGAAACCCTGTCTCTACAAAAAAAACCATAAAAATTAGCCAGGTGTGGTGGCATGTCCAAGCTATTTGAGAGGGTGAGGTGGGAGGATTGCTTAAGCCTGGGAAGCAGAGGTTACAATGAGCTGAGATCTGCACTGCAGCCTGGGTGACAAAGTGAGATCCCATGAAAGAAAAAGACAGAAAGAAAAAGAAAGAAAGAAATATAGAAAGAAAGAAATTAGAAGGAAAGAAAGAAAGAAAGAAAGAAAGAGGAAGGGAGGGAGGGAGGGAGAAAGGGGGAGAGAAAAGGGAAAGAATAAGGGATAGAAGAAAAGAAGGGAGAGAAGGAAGGAAGGAAGGAAGGAAGGAAGGAAGGAAGGAAGGAAGGAAGGAAGGAAGGAAGGAAGGAAGAAAGGAAGGAGGGAGGGAGGGATTAAATGTGCTGACACTTTGATCTTGGACTTTCAGCCTCCAAAACTATGAGAAAATTAAATTTCCATTGTTTCAAGCCACAGTTGGTATTTTGTTATGGCAGTCCTAGTAAACTAATATAGTGTTTAATGAAACAGATGGCATAATTTCAAGAATATTGCAAGCATAGGTAGAAAGGAAGGAAGCTCCAGGTATGCTGAGCCTTTCAAACTTTTGAGGTTAGAGTAGACATAAAGAAACTAGAAAGAGCGACAAAGAAGGAGTAGGTAGAAAGAAAACCAGAAGAATGAAATGTGCTAAGAGCCCAAGGAAGAGCCAAGCATTTAGGAAAAGAGCCAAGCATCTGGGAAAAAGTATGTTGATAGATCAACCAATATGAGGCCACAATGAAGTTAACCATTAGTCAGATGTGAAATGCATATTTTTCAATGCTGTTGCTTAGCAGATCTTGAAGTCTGGAGTGGCCAATTATTTTCATTTGATCTCATTAAGAATCTTAAATGAAAAGCTTAATATATTTTCAGAGAAAATACATTTTTTTAAAGTTAGTGTTGTATATGCATTTTATAAATTGTCAGTAAAGATGGGGCAAAATGACGAAGAAAAATACAACTGACTCTTGAAAATCATGGGTGTGAATTGCACAGGTACCTTGTATGTGGATTGTCTTTCACTCTGACATTCCTGAGACAACAAAATCAAACCCTCCTCTTCTTCCTCCCCCTCAGTCTACTCATATGTAAAGACACTTAAGATGAAGATCTTTTTGATGATCCTCTTCCACTTAGTGAATAATAAATATATTTTCTCAGCCTTATGATTTTCTTAATCACATTTTCTTTCTCTAGCTTATTTTATTGTAAGAATACAGTACACAATGCATATAATATATACAATATGTGTCAACCAACTGTTTGGGTTATCAATAAGGATTCTGGTCAATAGTAGGCTCTTAGTAACATTCTAGAGTAGTCAAATATTACACATGGATTTTCAACTGCTTGGGGTCCAGGGCTCCTAACTTCTGCATTGTAAAAAGTTCAACTGTATATTTTAAAATTGTATATTTCTAGCATTATCATATTGTTTTTGTGGCATTAGTTTTATTTTTAAGGACCAGAGACATTACCAATTTAACAATTGACTAGATGTAAGGTGATTATTTGTTGAAAAGAAGGCCAGGAATGGTGGCTCCTGCTTGTAATCCCAGAACTTTGGGAGGCTGAGGTGGGAGGATCACTTGAGACCAGACAGAGGACAAGAGTTCAAGACATACCTGGGCAACATATGGAGACCCTGTGTCTACAAAATAAAAAGAAGAGGAGGAGGAGGAGGAGGAGGAGGAGGAGGAGGAGGAGGAGGAGGAAGAGGAGGAGGAGGAGCAGGAGGAGAGGAAGGAAGGAAGGAAGGAAGGAAGGAAGGAAGGAAGGAAGGAAGGAAGGGAGAGGAAGAGGGAGAAAGGGGAAAAGGAGGAGGAGGGGAAAGAAGGAGAAGAAGGAAGAAGAAAGAGGAAGAGGAGGAGGAGAACTAGAAGAAGGAGGAAGAGGAAGAAGAAGAAGAGGAAGAGAAGGAAGGTAGAAAGAAAGAAAAGAAAAGAAAAGAAAACTTATTTTAAAGCAGGAAATACTAAATAAAAAATGGATAACAATAGAAAAGGTAAGAGATTTTATTTTGAAAGAGAAGTCAATCATTCAAATCTGAAAATATAAATTTAATGACAATTTAATCATTTGAGGTCTAAAAGAGAATAACCAGTTTTCTAGCCATATTCTGAACTTCTCCTTAGCCATCTGTGGATGAAAATCCCCACGGCTACAAAGCAGGTGCAAAATTTTGATTGAGAGATGAGTCAGATGCTGTTCATAAAATATTCACAGTGAGGGTGTTAGGTCATCAAGAATTTAAGTGTCTTGCTAATATTTCAGAGATTTAGTGGTAAAACTAGAAGCCAGCATGCATGTGTGTGTGTGAAAAAAATAAACTATTTGATTTTGTAACTTTCCTGCTTATAGCTACTCTTCCTGTTTTATATGTTTTTATTTGTTTCCAATGTGTTTCTTATTTCTTTATTTGGATTTAGTCCTTTGGTGGCTTCTTACAGTGGTGGTCATAGTGCAATTCTCAAAAAAGTCTCTCATATTTCCCAGTGTTTCCTTTAAGTCAAATGATATATACTGTTCAGTTAAGAAAATGTTTATTTTCAATTGTCCAAGGAGCTTGAGCAAATAATGTTAATAATGGGACCATCAGCTACAATTTCTGTTAGTGTAATTTCATATAGTTGCCAGAGTCATAACACTTTTTCCTGATGGTTGTGTCATATCAAAATCATGACCCTAAACAATCCTTTAGATCTGAAAGTTAACACTAGCAGGGCATTAAAAAATCTGACTAAACACTTTCATAAGCACATAAACTATATAACATGGAGAAGGCCATAAATGTAGTAAATTGCAGATAACTCTACAGCATCTCTACAGCATCATAGCTCGACAGCATTTCTTTCTAAACACCTTACTATCCTTTCTTACAATCTAAGAAGAGTATTAATTTTAGTATTCTCAATTTCTGCTTTTAAAACTTATTTATTAAAAGTTAAAATGTTTAATTATAACAGATTGGACATTTTAGCACCTAGTTCAAAAACTGATTCTACTCTTATTTAAAACAAAAAACCCTATCATTTTATTCATTAAATTATCAGGTGGGGCACAGTGGCTCAGTCCCATAATCCCAGCACTTTGGGAGGCTGAGGTCAGTAGATAACCTGAGATCAGGAGTTAGAGATGAGTCTGGCCAACATGGTGAAACCCTGTCTCTACTAAAAATGCAAAAATTAGTAGGGCATGGTGGTAGATGCTCTGTAATCTTAGATGCTCAGGAGGCTGATGCAAGAGATTTGCTTGAACCTGGGAGATGGAGGCTGCAGTGAGCCAAGATTGTGTCACTGCACTGCAGCCTGGGCAACAGAGTGAGACACCATCTCAAATAAACAAACAAACAAACAAACAAACAAATAATCTGCACAGATAGAAATTTTGTCACTTAGAGGACAGTAAAGAAAATTTTTGGATTTAATTTTTCTTTTCTCCATAAAATTATTAAGCAATTCTATGATTCACTGAAGTGTCACTATGTCACTTTAGTGATCAAGTCAAATAATTAGGGATTTTCAAAATTTTTATTACACATTATTAAAAGAGATGGAAAAATCTTAATTACTGGAAAGAAAAAGATAATAGAATTGGCTTTGTTTCTTATTCAGTACTTGAGAATATGACTTCTGTAGGACAAAGCATGAAAGCAGCATTTTCTAAAGAATTTTTGGTTTTGTAGCCTGGTTAGTGTTTTGTTTAAGGCAACATGCTATACCTGGGTAAGAAGGGAACCATCTCCCTCTCTCTAGCCTACATTATTTCTATTGTTTTTTTCTTCCTTGAACCCCTCTCCTATTACCATGTACCCGGTGTTTAATTAGTACTGATATACTCCTATTTTCTGTATAAGCCAGAAGCAAGTCTTTCACCTGCTGCATCCTCTATCTGCAGTGCTCTTCTGTCCATCTCATCCTTGTGAACTTTCCAGGTGCAGTCCTCCCTAAAACTGCAGCTTCTGTAGCATTTGGTCAAAACCTCTATTTGAACATTTTTTTCCAAAGTTCTATTGTTAGCTGAATATATTTTTTCTACTAGATTATGACCTCCAGGAATACAGTCAATGACAGGATATAGCAAAAATCCTGCTATGTTGTAGGATCTCAAAAATATGTTTGAATGAATTAAGAATAAAATTAATAAATAAATGCTTGCAGGGGCTATAAGTATACATAGAAAAGCTTCAGTGTATTCTCTTGTTGATCACAGATAGTAAACATGTAAAACTAGCTCATGCTTGCCGATTGTTTATATAACATAAGGATAAACTTTAAAAATTAAGGTAAACAAGTATTGGCAATACTTTCCAATTATTGCTCTGAAACCATTTGGTGTCATTTTTGCATCTCATTATGGAAGTCTTTATGCTAAGATCAGACTTTCATGTAGATAAAAAACAAAGGCCACAATATCCCATTGTAATAATTTAGCTTTCCAAGGTAGAAGAGTCACTGTTGAAAAACAAAAAGAGTCTTGTTGGACTAATTCATTGTTATATAGGCTACTCAATTAAGAATATTACAATGTTGACATATGTAATAGTTACTCCCTAAAATATAATGGATATTTTCTATTTTTCTTTATCCTTAAATTCTCAGTAATATTTGATACTATTAACTTTATTAACCTAACCCTCTTTGAAACATACTATTTGTTATTCTATACTATTCTGCATTCTCTTAAATCTCTGACTTTTCTTTTCTGTCTCATTTATAGACCCATCATAATACACATGGCTACTAGGTCAGGTGCAGTGGCTCACGCCTGTAATCCCAGCACTTTGGGAGGCTGAGGTGGGTAGATCACGAGGTCAGGAGTTTGAGACCAGCCTGGCCAAAATGGTGAAACCCCATCTCTACTAAAAATACAAAAAAAAAATTAGCTGGGTGTGGTGGTGCAAGCCTGTAACCCCAGGTACTCGAGAGGCTGAGGCAGGAGAATCACTTGAACCCAGGAGGGAGAGGTTTCAGTGAGCCAAGACGGTGCCATTGCACTCCAGTATGGGCAACAGGGTGAGACTCCGTCTCAAAATAAAAAATAAATAAATAAATAAATAAAGCTGCTAAATACTGTAGTTTCCCAAACTTAGTCTTATGTGTTTCTATAGTCTCATTCTAAAATCTCTTCATGGAGTATATTATCTATATCTTAGATTTGATTACCAATTATATGGCAAAAAACTTTCTCAAATTTAAACATAGAGTTTAAACTCTTCTCTTGCTTCAGAATCATATACTTAACTTCTGAATTAATCGGTCGTATTATCTTCAGTTTGGACATTTAAAAAGGAGCAAAATCAAAGTCCTTAAACTGTGGGATCTGATGCTATTTTGAGGTAAGTAGTCAGAGTTCAGTTAAATTGTAGGACATCCAGTTGGTATCCTACCCAGAAGCGAAGAATTGCTTGTTATAGGAGGCTGGTTGGGAGAGAGGGGAAACTCCACAGATTTCGGCAGTCATAAGTATTCTAAGAGTATAAGAGAGGAAAAAAATTAGTTTGTTTTATAAAACATAAAAGAAGATATAAATAGTGCTTATCCTATAATACAAACATGACAATAATGTTAGATTTAGATATTGACAGCTTCTTTATAAAGATGGCATTTAAAATTAATATTGACAAACCTAGGACAAAGTGTTTGTAGAAAACAAAATGGAAGATTTTACCTTAGTAGCTCTCAAAATCTATCATGCAACTATGGAAATTTTAAAAGTGAGAACAGGACATCCACAACCAGTTCCAATATTATGTGGATATATGATACATTACAGAGGTAACACTGCAAATGAGAAATGATAAGATCTCTAGTGTTTTTAGAGTTGATTAGCTATAAGGAAATAAAATAAACCTGGATACCTACTTCATGTCACATATAAAAGTATACTCAAAATCTTTTAAACTTTTAAAATTAAAATGAATGGGATAAAATTTTACAACATTATTTTAGAGAAAAATTTCTTAGGCAAGACAGAAAAAACACGAACTGTAATGAAAAGATTCATAAACTTGACTATTTCCAAATTTAAATATTCCACATAATGCAACCTTCTCTTTTGGTACAACTCCAAATAAAAGTAATAAATTTGTTTTCTTCCTGTTACAATAGTCTCACTTTAAGACACTATTGGAAGTTTAAAAACTTGGTATAAAAATTTTTGCAAAAGATGACAGGCAATAACAAAAAATAGAATCTAAGATTAACAAAGTGCTCCCAAAATAACTAAGGAAAGGACAGCCAAGCCAATGAAAGAAGGAACAATGGATATGAATATAACTCAAAGAAGAGAAATCCAAATGACAACTAAACACATGAAAATATGTTACACCTAAATAATACAAACAAACTAATGAAATAGTATTTTTAGCATCAACAGGCTGGGCATTTTAGCACCCAGTTCAAAAACAGATTCTACTCTCATTTAAATCAATAAACATGATTTTGTTCAATTAATTGTCTGCATAGGCCAGGCACAGTGCCTCAGTCCTGTAATCCCAATACTTGTAAGGCCAAGGTGGGTGAATTGCCTGAGGTCAGGAGTTGCAGCCCAGCCTGGCCAACATAGTGAGACCCAGTCTCTACTAAAAATACAAAAATTAGCAGGGCATGGTGGTAGGCATCCAGCTAATTTCTAAAAATAATTTTAAAACACTAATACAAGTGTTTTTAAGAACATAGAGAGATGGGAACACAAATTATTTAGTTACCTTGAAAAACCATTAAGTGTATCTGGTAATGCCAAAGATAAGCAGTATAGCCTTACACACACACACACACACACACACACACACACAGAGAGAGAGAGAGAGAGAGACACACACACACACACACAGACACACACACACAGACACACACACACACAATGTCATTCCTCAAAGAAATGCAAATTGTTAATCTAATGCAAAAAGTGACATGTCCAAGAATGTTCATTGCACTATAATTTATAGCAGTGAAAAATTAAAAACAAGTTATAGGTCTATCAACAGGAGAATGAATAAACTGTGGTGTATTCAAACAATGGAAAACTTTTTAGTGGTTACATAAATGAACTACAACTATATTTTTGTGGCAGAATCTGTTGTGGAATACCAGTATTCACAGGCTTGCTGGCATACTTCCCTTGAGGTTCCACTGACCATGTGACATTTTCTGATCAAGAGAATGTGAAAAGAAATGTTATAGGTTACTTCTTAGTAAAGATGGTTAAATATCTCATGTGTTTTCTCTCCTTTTCCTTTCTCTCCCATGTATATAAGGTTAGAAAAAAAAAGGAATCTGAGTCAGTGGAGCCGTATAATGAAAGAAGACAGATCCCAACGTCACCACTTGGAGACAAGCTACTCAGGAATATATAAGAATAAACAACATTGGACTTCACATGAGGAAGAAATAAACTTTTCATTATGTTGTGTCTCATTTGATATAGAAGCTAGGGTTAATAACCATCACAATGTTTAAACATAAGTAATCTCAAAAATATAAATTAATATTAAAAGCCTTTGCAGGGAAATATATGGCGCTGGAGGTCATTATCCTTAGCAAGCTAAGGCAGGAATAGAAAACCAAATACCACATGTTCTCACTTATAAGTGGGACCTAAATGATGAGAACACCTGGACACACAGAGGGGAACAACACACATCGCAGCCTATCAGAGGGTGGAGAGTGGGAGGAAGGAGAGGGTCAAGAAAAATAACTAATGTGTACTAGGCTTAACACTTGGGTGATGAAATAATCTGTACAACAAATCCCCCATGACACACATTTTCTGTGTAACAAACCTGCACATGTACCTCTAGACTTAAAATAAGAGTTAAAAAATCAATTTGCATGAAGATATTACAAATAAAATATTTAAAACAAAAATAATTTTACATGGCATTTATTTTGTGTAAACATAAAAGTTCATGCATACATAAGTGTGCATGAAATGAACTACCTAATTTAATATGATGGTTACTTTCAAATGAAGGACACTGTGGCGGATACTCAGGAAGCTTTAACTGAATCTGTAATGTTTTCTGAATTTATTTTTAAATTCTGAATCAATTTTGACAAATTTTAGCATTTAATAGAGCTCAGTGTGGAGTACCTAGATGTTTATTATATCATATTCTATTGTGAGATTTTTTTCTCCTGTATTTTGAAATCTTAAAAAAATTGGCTTTTAATGATTGGGAGTAGTTTTTATAGAAGTCTATACATCATATATAGTTGGTGGGAAAATTTATACTCATTCATCATACATAAAAATTAGATGTAGGCACAAATCTTAAAACTTGAAAAAGGGATGTTTTTTTTCCCTTTATCAAGAAGTGCATTTAACTCAGAGAATATGAATAAATGAGCTGTCCTAAGATTGAAACAATATGAAAAATACAAAGCGAAGCAGGGCTTAACCAAACTAAAGTATCCCACCACCAGGACCGGGACGGACCAGAACAGGCATGCATGCCCACGGATGATCTCTTTGGGAACAGCTTGGCCTCTGCGTCTGAGTCTGTTATAGTTCTGTTTCTCAAATGTTCAATCAAAACCATGTGGCCCCACTTGGGACCTTACCCTTATCTCTTCTTGCACCTAATTTTTGGCCCCAGGCAAGCCATAGCCAACGTAGAAGTCCTTGGGTCAGCTCACATCCTTCGTGCGATCCATCTTTCTCAATCGTTGCCACCCAGGCAGTTCACAGCCGGTCTCAATCCCTACTGCAGTTCCCTCAGCCCTGAGTGGGATCACAGGTCTAGGTCCGGCTCATATCTGTGGCCTTATTTTTGCAGCAACAGTGATGAGGTGAGGTCTTGGGCAAAACAGGAAGGTCTTTGAAATTTGTCTCTGGGCCTTCCCATTTTCTGCTAATGTTTCCCACACAGTTGCATTTCCTCTCAATTTTTAGGTACTTTGATCTTTGAACTTCATCCATCATTGAAACTGCAACTAGTCTTATGCTTTCATTTTCACTTTGACTAAAGCTTATTCACACCAACGTGTTAACTCCCTAGTGTTTTAACACTTTTAAGCTTTTTACCTCTAGCTACAGAAGGACTTTCTCTCTGTCAGTGACAATGAGTTTTAAAAAAAAAAAGCATCAGATTCAGAAATCCAATATGTGAGTTATTAATAGAACTAACATTTTGTTAGTGCTAGCTATGTTCCAGGCACTCTTCAAATAGTTTTAACATGTATTAACACATTTCATCTTTTTCAAAAATCCTATGAAATGGGCACTATCATTGTCCTTATTTTGCAAATGACACTGAAACCCAGAGTGGAGAAGCAATGTTCCAAACGTGAAGCAGCCAAGAAGTTCAGAAGCCAGGAGGAGCCAAGGTCAGAGCCAGCAATATTCTAGTTTTGGGGAGGAAGATTCGGGAACTTTGCTACATAAGAAGAATACATGGTTATGGCATGATAATTTCACAATAATAAATGTTATTTAGGAAATGTGGCAACATTTGAGTTAGTCATATTTATTTGCATTGACAAAATAAAGTAAGCAGGCATTGCTACCAAATTTCCTGCATTAGTATGCAACACAATCACTGCTATGCAATCATTCACAGACTACTAGAGGAAGAGGCAGGAGACCACTCTAACTACCATTAACTGACTAGATGTGATCTTTTGTTGTTGTTGTTGTTATTTAACCCTTCAGGTCCTCATCTCTTAATCGAGGGTGAGGCAGAGTGCTCTAATAGTCAACAAAAGGGTCTGGTTAGCTTTGCTGGCTACATTTTATTATAGTTTGTTTTTCCGAAAACATGATCATCTGATTACATCTTAAACATTTTTTTTTAAAGGAAATACTTTGGTCATTGCAACTCCTGCTGTGCTGTTTTGTTGCTTATAATGGAAGGACAAGACAGTGTGTACCACTCGTTGAGAAAGCTTCCTTGAGTATGCACCAAAGCAAAGACTGGCTAAGAATCTGTACCAATACAGCGGAATTTGTACATAGGTGAGCAGTAGCCTGGTTAAAATGTCAGCTGTGGCAGGTAAATAATTCTTACTTTACCTTCAGAAGCTTGCACAAGCTTATTTGAATGCCTTGTTTTGTGAACTGTTTGGCAAAGCCTTTCATAAAGAAGCTTTCAAATTATAGACATCCATTAAAAAAAGTACTGAATTTGGATGAAACTACCAGTTGCTTATCAAATGGTGAACATCATCACATTCTTGGTTTTATTTATTTCCATTCCAGCCTGGAGACCACCTGTTGAGTACCACCTCCATCACTCTGTGGTCAATACACAATGTTTTTGGCTCACTTGTCTTGATCCAGCGAATAGGCCCTAAAGCCCCTCAACTTAAATCACGGCAACCAATTAACTTCTCTTACAATAAAATTCCAGGGCTTCAGAGATAATCCGAAATTGTATGGATTTCTATGCTAACTGTCATGACTTTGGCGACACCTGGCCACCTAAAGAATTCTTGTCAATGGTCATTGTGACATGGTAAAAGCCCGTGAGGTATAAAACTGTATACCTCAACCATACCTTGGCTTTCTATTAAAACGGTTCTCTGTAACCCAAATATGACAGGCAAGCAGTCTGAACCCATGCCATCTTGGCCCCTGTGACTTGTAATAAGTAATTAAGGACTGTAATTTCCACCCTACCCAGACAATGTGTAAACAGGTGCTGGTCTTGACTTTTGTGAACCACTTAAGTAACAATCAGAATGTCCAAAGTCCCCTGGCCCTTGGAATGTCTGGAGCCCCTCACCCTCATCTCCACCCAGGAGGTGATTTACAGAATCCATTAGCCCTCAGAATGTCTGAAGCCCCTCATCCCCACCCCTACCCCTCACCCTCACTCGCAAGGTGGTTTTATGGGTATAAAAGGTCTTGACACCCTCCTTTCGGGGCCATGGGTTGGAGAGACACAAGTCCTCCTTGGCTGCCGGCAATAAAAACCCTGCGATTTGGCATACTTTTGTCTCGGTGTTGACTTTCTATGCTCGGACCAGTACGACAGTCATAAGCATAGGTTCTATAACCAGACTTACTAGCTCTCAAGTTCTATTTTTTTCTTCTTAAAAAAATTAAAGTTGTTGCTATTCTGAACATAAGCACATTAAACTTAGTAGATAGTGTTGATTATCTGTGTTAATGCATTAATTTTAGATGTTGTTCTTTAAAATTATACAGATAGGCCTATAAGGCAAATACATTATAAAGGTCGTATTTTTAAAATTTTTAATTATTATGGGTACATAATAGGTATATATAGCTGTGTAGTAAATGTGATGTTTTGATTCAAAAGCATATACATTTAATTTTTTATAAATATATAATTTATATAAAACTTTAGAAATATTTTTAATATATTTATATTTCATTTTATATTTATATTAAAATATAGTTAGAATGAATAAAATGTATCTAATAGCATAACAGGGTGATCATCATTAATAATGCTGGTATTTTTAGAAGTCCAGCTAAAAAGTTAAAATATTGGCTGGGCGTGAGCACTTTAGGAGGCTGAGGTGGCTGGATCACTTTAGGTCAGAAGTTCAAAACCAGTCTGGCCAACATGGTGAAAACTATTCTCTACTAAAAATGCAAAAAAATTAGCTGGGTGTGGTCGCAGAAGCCTGTAATCCCAGCTACTCGAGATGCTGAGGCAGGAGAATCACTTGAACCTGGAGGGTGGAGGTTGCAGTGAGCCAAGATCATGCCTTTACACTCCAGCCTGGGAAATAGAGCGAGATTCTGTCTCAAGAAAAAAAAAAAGGTAAAATATTTTATTTTTTCCTCAAATGATAGTTAATATTACAAGTTTTACAGTTGGCATTCTGTATATTCTAACACAAACGTTCTCCTCTCTTTTCTTATTTCTTTGTACAATCTCATTTAGCCCATGCCTTGTTTATTGTTTATCATTTCAAATATATATTTCAGGCACAGAGCACCGTTCTGATTTAAGTGACTATAGGGCACCCTTGGTTGTCCCATAGTCATTATCTCTAGTTTTCTGCCTTCCAGCTTCCTGTATTCTGTATTTACTGAATGATGCCACTCAAGCATGTAACCAAGACAAAAATCAGGCAGTCATTTCTTGTTAACAAGATATGCCAACAATGCCCATCTTGCCACCTAAATATTTCTCTAATCTTTCCTCTTATTTCCATCTCCACTATTCCAATTCAAGCAACTACATTCACCTATAATAATGTAAGTTAGACAAATTGGCCTGCCTGCCTCTATACTTCTCTTCACTCCAAAACATTATTTACCTAATCTCACAACTCTTCCTTCCCAGTATCTCAGCTCCAACCAGAATGATGATTTAAAAATACAAAATTGATTATATAAGTCCCAAGGTAAACATCCCTTAATGGTACTCAGTGCTGTTAGAACACAGTTATCTTAGAAAGGTTTATGCCTACTTGTGACCTGTCGCTCCTATCTGGCCTCTTGCCCCAACTTTTCTTCATTCTCTAAAAAGATTCTCTGGTTATCTATTGACTTCAAGCTTAATTTCACAATGGTCAAAGAACATTCTTGGTATGATTTCTGTCCTTCGACATTCTTTATTTGGCATGCTTTAATACCCAGCATGTGGTCAACTTGAGATAATGTCACATGTCATTTGAAAATAATATATACACTCTGCATTATTAGGTGCAGCATTCTCTGTCAGTAAAGTCCAATTTATTAACAGTGTTGTTAAAATCATCCATGCCCTTATTACATTTTTCATCTGTGTGTTCCTTTAGTTACTGAGAAGGTATGTTAAAACATCCCACTATAATTAGAGATCTTAGTTTCGTCAATTATTTCTTTAGTGTTTTAAGCTATTAATTGAGCTTCAGATAGATTCAGAATTATTAGATCATTCTGGTGGGCTTACCTCTTTATCACTTTGGAATATCTCTAAGAATACTTTTTACAGATAAAGCGTCCTTTGCTGGATATTAATATAGTGACAAATGATGTATACTTCGCCTTAAAATTTTCTGTCCTTACATTTAATCTATTTTCTTTTCTTTTTCTTTTTCTAATTCAGAGTCTCACTCTGCCACCCAAACTGGAGTGCAGGGGCACGATCATGGCTCACTGCTGCCTTGGCCACCTAGGCACAAGCAACTCTCTCAGCTCAGCCTCCTGAGTAGATGGGACAACAAGCATGCACTACCATGCCTGACTAATTTTTTGTAGGTTTGGCATGTTTCCTAGGCTGGTCTCAAACTCCTGAGCTCAGGCAATCCACCTGCCTCAGCCTCCCAGGCTGGCATCCCAGGCTTGAGCCATTAGGCCCAGCCTAAAGTTTATCTCTTTTAAGTACACTTGAGATTTGTTTTGTTATTCAGTGTGGCGACCTTTGTCTTTTAATCGCAGCATTTACTTAAACTATCATCTTACTATGTTTTCTTTTTACCCCACTTAATCCCACTTGCTCCTGTTAAGGTTCACACGTAGCAAAACTTTGTGTTACAAGAAAAACCAAATATGTTGAAAACAACATGTTAGTTACGGAAACTTATGCTAAACCTAGATATAACAATTTTTGATTATTGGTCTCTATAATTTCCCATTTGAAAAATAGTTTGTTTATAGATACACTTCTTATCATAATTCAAGTCACCATAATAAAAAGCAAGTGAAGCAATTTTATTTTGGAGTAATTTTGTATTCATGTTGTAAGACATATTAGAGATGCAATGGATGTACCTGACCTATGAAAGTAAATAGTTCCATCTTATAAATATTAAGAAAAATTTTAAATACATTTTTAATTGTTTGGCACTGCAAACTCGGTGGGATATGCACTCTGTATTATATGTATTATATATATTATATGTATAGTATTATTTTATTACTATAAATATCTTTCCCAAGAGCCCAACTCTTTCAGCATATCATAATGAAGGGTCTGTCTGTGAGAGATTGGTAGCCTTATAAAATTTTTGAAAGACAACCCCAATCTAAAATCAAAATCTGTGATCATAATTCAATATATCAGGGACAGAGAAAAACACATTTTTCATCATAATTCTGTCGTAAATGATCTAACCGAAGGGATTCCTTTTTCAAAGAATATCCAAATGAGTCGGAAAAATAGTATCTGTTTTTCATCAAACAAAATAAAACAAAAAGAAATTATTGCTTCTTTATTAGAAGATGTAAAAAAACATAGCAAGAGCTTCCCCAAATCAGATACTTCCAAGTTTTAAGTAAATTTTAAAATTAAGAACAAGAAGAAAGGAAGGGAGGAAAGAAGACATTTATATTCATTAAAAAAAAGTTTTAAATGCCACAAGTTTGGCTGTAAATAAGCCAGAGTAGAGGACAAATTAAATGAGACACAATTTAGCTAGGGCCCATATGTTACAAGTTGACTCTTGAAAAGTTAGGTCAAGAAATTTGGTAGCCACTGTAGAAGTACTGGATACTAATTTTAAAGACCATGCAGAGGGAGATGTACAGTTCTCTGTGATTGGCAAAAGGACATTTTCAGTGCTTATATCTTCAGGAGGCTTTAAAAAAATCTGACTATAAGTTAAGAGAGACTGTCCATAGTCTCTACTGATGATTAAAATGTTTGCACTGTTTTACTACTTTCTATTTAATTTCCATTCCTGTTAGCATCAGATGGAACCTTATCAGATACTGTGCTCAAACCACAAGTTTGCTACATTTTCAGCATACATTGACATTTAAAATCTCACTGGATGTTCACTTCTTTACCAAGAACCATTTTAAAAAATAACTCAGGGCTGGACACAGCAGCTCGCAGCATTTTGGGAGGCTGAGGTGGGTGGATCACCTGAAGTAAGGAGTTAGAGACCAGCCTGGCCTAAAAGTTTTAGTCTAGACCAGCCCCATCTAGACTAAAAATACAAAAATTAGCCAGGCGTAAGATGGCAGGTTCCTGTAATCACAGCTACTTGAGAGGCTGAGGCAGTTGAACCTGGGAGGTGGAGGTTGCAGGGAACCGACATTGTGCCGTTGCACTCTAGCCTGGGAGACAAGAGTGAAACTCCTTTTCAAAAAAAAAAAAAAAAAAACAAACAAAAAAAAAAAATCACTTCAGAAAAGTTTCTGCATGTGGGACATTCACTCTAGGAGCCACAAAGCCAGGTGTGTCTGGCCTCCCACTAGGCCCACTCTTGGCTAAGACTCTCTCCCCATCTAGGTGATTGCATCTGCCTGCTCCTTGTCCTCTCAGAATTCACTATTTCTATACATGCCTTAGCAACAATTACAAACAGCTGCATGCTATTGACCTTCGAGGACACATAAAACTATTGAAACTATAATTATTAAACTTCAAATACCTAACAGTGCTTTTCCTAGAAGTATAATTTTTAAAGGTGGAAAAACTGGTTGATATGGCATCAAATACACATTCACAGAATAAAATTGATTCTAGATTATAAACTATATATCTTAACAGATTCAAAGAGACTGTGTCATCTGTTTTGTTTATTTTTTTCATTTGTTTGTTTGCTTTTTAAATCAAATGTTTAGCCTGACCCATAGGTAGAATAGGAAGTTAAAAAACAAGGTGTGTTTTTAGCACCTCGAACTCTTCCCATTCAGCCCTAAATTTTATTCCTTAATAGCCAAAGATATGGGAAATTACACCAGGGAATCTATTCTTTTTTTTTCAAAAGTATTAACATTATTATACATTGCATGCCTGCATCAAAATGTATAAATACATACACCTACCATGTACCCAAAAAAACTAAAAATAAAAGGTATTAATAATGATGCCCTATTGCTCATCATGTCTGTAATCTCGACATAAATGTCTTGTGATTTTCTTAGGATCAATGTCTAGAATTGTAACGATTGGAAAAAATTCAAGAACTTTATGAAAGTTTAAAATATATTATTGTTATGCCGAATAACATAATTAATGATTTCCTAACTTTCCTGTAGATATATATGGGCTGACATGGATCAAGAATAGGATTCAATTCCTGAAAGGGCATTGCATTTTAGTTGCAAAGCCCAATTTCCTAGACATAAGGTTTCTCTTAAGGAAAGTCAGGGATTAAGTCAGCAGAATAAAAGCCTCACTGGAGAAAGAGTCAGAAGACTGGGATTCCAATCCTGATTCTGGTAGTTAGCAATTATACGGAAACTTGGGAAAATCATGCCATCTCTCTGAGTCTCAGTTCCATGCTGAAAATAATGTAGCAGAACTAGATGATTTCTCTGGTTCTGTTTTGGCTTTGCAATTCTGTGATGGGAGTGGGAAACTGGAATGTCAATGTGGACATTTACTTTCTCCAAAACCTAAATGTGTCCCTTGTCTCAGTGTCTTTTAACCTGAAGTGGTTTAAAATATTGTTATTTATTTTCTAAATAACAATAAACTTCCACGTGGATTCACTCCTTACATAAGCACATTAAATGCTTAAAACTTGGGTCTTGAAAGAGTAAATAAATATCATATCCTGGAGAAACTCAGTCAGTCATGAAAATAAATTGTTAGGCAAATGGTCCACAGAAATACAGTAGTCTGTAGAGACAGATAACAAAACCTCTACCTGGGAAGACACAGATTTCCCAAGTGAGGTGTATTTAATCTAAATTTTAAAGATATATAGTATTTTCCAAGTAGATAAAAAAGAAAAGAGTATTTTTGAGGCAAACGATATGTGAAGATACATGGATGACTGAAAGTTTTAGTAGATTCAGATAATTTGCTACACAGAATTTATCACTAAACAAACAAAATGTCTTTTTTTTAATTATAAAACAAAAAGGAGTAATTTGGCAGTTTTACGCTATCCATAAATCAAACATTCAACTTTTCCTCACTGTAAACTGTTTGCAGTAAGTAACTTTTTGTGGTATACTTTTCTATGGTAAAGTCACAAACCCTCCTCATGCATTTTCAATATTAATCAATACTATTGAGGTTCTCCATCCGTTCTAATGACATCCAGTCCCTTTAACTCTCTCTTAAAATTGTGGTTAATGCCACTCCATGCAGTAGCCACCAGATGGTAATGAAGAGCAGTCTGGTTTCGTAGTCTTCTGAGGACCAAATATTTCACCACTGTATCATGTTCAGGCTTCACAGATTTGTCTGGAAAGTAAAAGTTTAATTTCAAACACTGTGTTGGTTTGATGACAGGCTGGTATACATCTATGATATTTTAATCATTTAGTTTGTGTGTGCCTGGTTTGCATTACAGGTTCTGCATTGGGGACTTAAAGATACATAAAAAGCCACATACATTTCTGCCATTGTGCTTTACTTTAAAGGTGATTGTGATATAAACATTTGAAAGACTAAAATGTTTGTGTCTAGAATGATTAGTGAAAATATATTCATTCTTTAGGTTTAATTTATGTTTTCTTCTGGTTATAAACATATTTAAAAGAGGAATCACTTCATATCAACAGAAAAAAATATGATAAAATACAAAAATCCAATGCAAACATATACAATAAAATTGCATAAGGTACACAGTATATTCTGCATCTTTGTTTTTTGGGCTTATTAACTTGCCAGATATGCTCCCTCACTACTGTTTTTCCCAAAGCTTGTAAAGTAAATGTTGATATTTTTGCAAAGGCTTAGTCCTACTTTTTTTAAGAGTTTAAAAAAGTGTTTTACTTGAATGATTGTATGACATATAATTTTTCATAGTATTTTGTCTCCAAAATTTCTATAGAGAGAATGCATTGTTTAATTGAAAAATAAAAAGGAAAAAATTCAAATATAATGTTTAATTTAGAATCTAAGTAATAGTTTATGTAGGTTTAGCATTTATAAAGGTCCACATATCATGAATTATTAACTGTCATAAAAAACCAATCATTCTAAGAGTAACAAAAACAATAAGTTGTTGTAAGATAAGTTTCAGAGTTCTATAATAATTTCATATCACTTTTTGGAACAATTCAATGGCATTTGAAAGGCAAGAAAAATTTTAACATTGAATTGACACACAATTTTACTAGAACCCAGAACATTTAAGATTAAATGTTTATTTAATCTTATATCCCCATACAAGTGTATTAGTTAGGGTTTTCTAGAAAAATTGAACATACATGAGATTAAATGTTTATTTAATTTTATATCCCGATGCAATTCTATTAGTTAGGGTTTTCTAGAGAAATTGAACCAATGGAGAGTACATCAATCTCTCTGTAGAGATTTTAACAAATTGACTCACACAATTATAGGGGCTGGTAAACTCAAAATCTCTAGGGAAGTCTGAAAGACTGGAGACTCAGGGAATACCTAATATTGCATTTCATGTCTGAATTTCACCTGATGGCAGAATTCCTTCTTCTGGGAGGTCAATCTTTGTCTATTAAAGCCTTCAACTGATTGGATGAGATTCACCCAAATTACGGAGGATAATGTGTTTTACTTAACATTTACTAATTAAAATCTTTATCTCATCTAAGAAATACGTTCACAGAAATATTGAAAATAATATCTTACCAAACATCTGGGTACTCTGATCTAGGCAAGTTAACACAAAATTAACCATCACATCATTCTTATAAAGTGCTATTCAATTTGTTCTATGAAATATTTCAGGCATATGAAAAATATGTATAATAGCTAGTTTTCAAAAATGGCCGTCAAATGATCATATCTCTCAGTATTTATATCTTTGTGTATCCCCTTCTGCATGAATCTAATTTGACCCTGTAACCTGCTCTGGCCAGTATAATAATGCTCTGTGACTTTCAAGGTTTGTTCATAAGAAGTCTTCAGCTTCAGCCTACCTTGAAACGTTTACTTTGGGAAAGCCAGTTGGCATATATAAAAGCCACCTTACTTAGCTGGCTTGGATTGCTACATAACATGCCCTGAGACCAGCATGTTATGTGGCAATCCAAGCTAGCTAAGTAAGGAGGACTTAAGAGAGAAAGAGAGAGAGAGAGAGAGAGAGAGAGAGAGAGAGAGAAAGAAAGAGAATCTAGCCAATTCTCTCTCTAGCTGAGGTATACCAGTCATGTAAAGCAATAAGCCATGTTCGATGTCCAGCTCAGTCAAGCCTTCAAATTATGCCAGCCCTAGCCACTATCTAACTGCACTGGGGTGAAAGATCTCTTGGGAGAACCAGTGCATGAACTATGCACTGTGAGAGAGTATCATAAATTGTTTTAAGCTAGAAAGTTTTATAGTGCCTTGCTCCACAATAGACAATGAATTCCAAAAAAAAGTAACATAGTGAACATCTAAGTCCTGACCATCAGATTTAGCAAATCTTAACATTTTGCCATTTTCCTCAGATATTTTTAATGAGATAGCAGTACATAAATAGTTGAAGTGGTTACTGTTTCTCTTAGTTATTTCATTCCTCTTTCTGCCATGGATATTCATTACCTTGAATTTGTTACTTATTTTTTCATGCAGACTTTTTCATATGGCTACATATATGTGGACAAAATGCATAAATTTTTTATGTTTTAAATGTTATATGAATATTTGCTGAAGGTCTTATTGTTACTGAGATAAAGAGGTTTGCTTCCTGATGCACTAGAAGTCATCAGACACAGAGCTTTTGAGAAAAGAAAAGATTTTATTGCAATTTAAGTAACAAGGTGACATGAGTCCAGCTGAAATGTGTCTCCCTGTGCTGACTTGAAGGTAGTAATTTTATTAGAAAAGCTTAAGGGGTAGATTTTGGAATTAGCAGGAGATTGGTGGAAGAAAAGAGGAGGTCTGGAAGGTCCTTGGGCATGTACAGGTATCTCTTCATGCCTCCTCATGGGTCCCATGTGCAAATTTGGGAGGAGTTAGTATGAAACATGCAATGAAAATTCAAGGTGTGATGTCAGTATGTCTATTCTGTGCAAACTCTATTTTAACAGCCATGTTGGTGTTAACCCATGCTAGCTAGTTTTCGTTATCTTACAAGCAGAAGGAGTTTTAGCACTGTTTCTTTTATTTGTAATCCATTATCTTGTAAGCTAAACAGTTTTTGTCATTGGTGTCTTTAACTCTTTGATAATGTTTTCATTATTCTGCCTCTTGCTTATTTTGTGTACATTTACTCCTGGCATATTTATATTGCAACATATACTTTATTTCCTTATTTTAATTGTTGTCTAGTTCTCTCTTTACACCACAATATAATGTATCCACTTCCCTGTTAAATGACATTTAATTTGTTTCTAAGTTTCCAGTATTATGAACAACATAACATATTTTAGATGTCGCCTCATGAACATGTTTGAGAGTTTCTTGGAGCTACAAAATTAAAATTAGATGGTTTGGTCATATGGTATGAATATGTTAAACTTAAATATATTGGCAAACTGCTTTCCAAAGTAGTTCTACTAGTCCCTTATCACTCTTGAAACAGGACATAACATTGAATTTATTATAAAATATGCACTTAGGAACAAATTTGACAATGTTTAAACGGTCCTCAAATGAATCAGACCTGTCAGTATTTACATCTTTGTGTATCTCCTCTGCATGAACTATATGGTTTAATCTGGGACACTACTGGTAATGCAGAAATAATCTTTGCAAACTGTTACTATTAGGTGCTGAAAATAAATCTATTTCTTAATAATAGTATCTTTTTCGGAAAGTTTAAAAATACACACATACCATACATATACCAACATAATTAATGTTTTTTCTAATAATTAGTACTCTGTACAGGATTTATAGAACATTCACATGTGTACACACACACACACACACACACATACACACACAGAGAGAGAGAATCATGGCTCTTTGGGGTAGTACCTCTAAACTTATTCTTAGAGCTTATTTCAGAATTCAAGGTCTGACGAATAAAATAATGCTTCACATATTATTAGGCATTTTCAATTAAGCCTAAAAAGTAGTTATTAAATGAGTTACTTGGATTGTGTCCCATTAAACTGTATTCTTTGTACTTATTTAAAAAATCAGACTTCCAAATAAAACAAAAGTTAATATTGAATAACTAATATTTCCTAATATAATTTAAATTAATGTGAGAGCTTGGAGACTATTAGTTCATATACTGTCTTAATGTCCAACTTGATCTCAATTATAAAAACATAATTAATAATTAAAATATATACTATAATAGTTGAATTTCCAAATTTCATATGTAGAGTTTATTCAGGTAAAAATATTGTCCTAATTTAATTTTTTAAAGTAATTTCTCTGAAATAACTAAATTTACATTAACTTTATGTCAAAAAGTTCTTATTTTGACAGCAGTATTAACTGGCATTATGAGATGTTTAGTCAAATACAGTATGCTAAATTCCCTCAGATTAGGAAATCCTTGTACACTGTTGGTGGGAACGTAAATTGGTACAGCTATTGCGGAAACAGTATGGAGGTTCCTCAAAAAATGTAACATAGCACTGTCATATGACCTAGCAATCCCTCTTCTGGGCATATGCCCAAAGGAAATAAAATCAGCATCTTGTAGAGATATCTGAGCTCTAATGTTTATTGCAGCATTATTCATAATAGTCAAGATATGGATACAACCTATGTGTGTCTATCAGTGGATGAATGTGTGCATATATATATTTATATATAATACATGTACACACACGTATATATATGCTTTAAAAAAGAAAGGATACTGCCATTTGCAACAACATGGATGAACCTGGAGGACATAATACTAACTGAAATAAGCCAGACACAGAAAGTGCAGAAAAATAAATATAAAATGTTCTCACTTATTTGCGGAATCTGTAAATAGTCAAGTACACAGAAACTGAGAGTAGAATGGTAGTTACCAAAGAAGGGATGGTGGGGAGGGGAATTTAGGAGATAGAGCTTGTAGTGTAGAAAGTTATAGTTACATATGATGATAAGACCTAATGTACAGCATGAAGCCATAGTTAATAATATTTCACTGTGCACTGAACAGTAATTTGCTAAGAGAGAAGATTTTAGGTCCTCCCACCTCACACACAAAAAGATAACTATGTAAGTTGGTGGATATGTTAACTTGACTGTAAAAGTCATTTCACTATATGTGTGTGTGTGTGTGTGTGTGTGTGCGCGCACACACACACGCGCTCATATCAAAACATCATGTTGTATACCTCATATACATATAATAAGAAATGAATGAAGATTAAAAAATCTATAACTCGACTGATAATAGGCTGGTATACAGGTAATACTTCAATAGAAACACTGTTTTAATACAAATAAGGAAATGTATTAACTAAGATAATATCAAATCAATTCTTCTCACCTATGCTAAATGCAAGGGGCAGAGAAATACATTAACCTAAAATTGTCAATAGCTTCTAAATTCTTGGAACAGAAATGTTTCAAACTGGGTCTACATCTACAAGCCTTCAGAATTTAAAGCAGTAATTCATACCAGTACCCTACTCGAATGGTTACAATTGGTTCAATATTTACCAGAAAGAATTAATTTAAAAAAAAAGAGGAACAGGTTGAACTATTTTAAATTATTTACTTCATTAAGACTCAAATATTTTGTGTACCAAGCTCATTGGACATACGATAAATTGACAATAAATGGGACTGAGTACCCACAAGAGATTTACAATCTACGTGATAGTCTATAATAACCAGCAATGGGCAAGCTTATAAAATGGGATAGAGATGCTTATCACACATTAATTACCAATATTCCTTTACTTGTTTGGTTGAATGTTCTAGCGTTTTTTAATATTAAAATGTTGGTCTATACTATAGTTGTCCATGGCCTATAAGAACCTGATATGAGTTAAACAATCTTACAGAAAAATGCATTACATAAAAACAAAATTTTGTGT
This sequence comes from Saimiri boliviensis, assembly GCF_048565385.1. Taxonomy (NCBI): domain Eukaryota; kingdom Metazoa; phylum Chordata; class Mammalia; order Primates; family Cebidae; genus Saimiri; species Saimiri boliviensis. Next base: position 45,516,002 of record NC_133451.1, on the reverse strand, counting down.
TCATTTTCAAAGCATTTCATAGGCATTGTGGACTTTGAAGGGTCCATCCTAAGATTTTAGCAGTTGGGCTGTCTGTATTATTTGAAACTTATATCTGAAGTAAACCCATTTGTTAAAATTTTTAAATGTGACTGGCTTAACATAATGATATTTGAGGGTAGTATAATTCATTCACAATCCTGGGCTATCACAAATAGGAGTTTACATGGAAAAATAGCATATTTATATTTGTAAGTTAAGGTAAATTGTAACTTTTCAGGATGTTAGAGTTCTAAAAAAAACTTTCATGTTAATAGGCAATTTTTTAAAAAGATTTCAGGTGGTGAAATTCAACATGTGTCTTCTTGAAGTAATACAAAAGTAGCATAAATGAAAGACTGTAAAATAAAATAAGATGTCTTCAGTATTATCTTCAGGTGAACTTAAATACTATAACCCAGTTAACAAAAATATAACTGGAAGTAGCTACTCTGAAAGAATGTTCTTTTAATTTGAATATAATAGTTTCACAGATTTTACATTTGAATTTTAAAGATACTTATCTTTAACAATATGTAACTTCTTTCCCAAAGCCATTATTTTAGGTTGTTTATTTTTTGATATGTATATTTTTTAAATAAAAATTGCAAGGGAAAGTAGTTTAGCAAATACCAATTTAGGTTTTAGAAAGTATAGGAAAAGGCTTACATATGTAAGGGGTTGGCATTACATCTGCAATCCCAGCGCTATGGGAGACAGAGGCAGGAGTATCGCTTGAGGCCAGGAGTTTGAAACTAGCCTGGTGACACCGTAGAGCCTCCACATCTCTACAAAAAAATAAACATAAATATACATTGAGCAGGCATGATGACACACGCCTGTAGTTCCAACTACTTAGGGGCTGAGGTAGGAAGATCCCTTGAGCCCAAAAGGTAGAAGCTGCACTCAGCTATGGTGGTACTACTTGCTCTCTAGCCTAGGCAACAGAGCTAGACTCTCTTTTTAAAAATGTAGGAAAGTATTAAGATTGGAGAAATAATGTAATATGTGGAGAATCTGTAATGACCAGTGCTTTCATGGTGTATTTTGGAGGATGCACTAGTACTTCAATTATGTTTCCCAAAAGAGAGAGCTTGAACCTCATCCAAATTTATAAGATGGATCTGGGAACAAGCAATTCATTGCTTTAATTGTTCATTCGATAAATATTTATTGACATTCTATGTGGCATGCACTGTAGCAACAGATAAAATAAACACAGATGAGCAAAAATTACCCAGCCCGGGCCCTCAGAGAGACTACAGTCTATGAGAAAAGAATGATAGAGATGGAATTAAGGTGAAGTGTGACAAATTCCATGAAGGAAGCAGTACAGAACACAGAGCACGGAGCTCTGGCTATTGCGCATGATGGGCACTTTCGGCTTTCCCTTTGAAAGAAAACTTGAATCCAAACGTTTAAAACACACAAAAAACCAAAACGTCTGTCTAATAAAATGCGTTCCCACTTCATACCCGTCCACTAGTCATCCAAATCTGAACAAGTCATCAAAGTTCCAAATAGAACCTAATTGGTGTTTGTTTCCAGGGTATGGGAATTGCTTAGCTCATTGGTCCATCATATAAAAATTTCCACATGCATCATTACTAATGTGAAAGACGCTTTTCCCCCTTGAAGCCAATAATAAATGTCTTTCAAAGATCTCTTGGGAATGCTTATCTTTGCTCAGTAAAACGCTAAAGATATAGAGCTTAGTGATCCCTTTCACGTCACAAGGGAACTAAGATTTGTCCCCGTCATGTATCCTTTCTCTCCATACCCCACCTTCTCTCTGTGTGTGTTCCTCTGTAACACACACATTTTCTCTTTTACCCCTCTCCCTCTCTCCAGCCGTCCTTTCCCCCTACCTAAAGCGGTCAACCTCTGGAAGTAAGTCAACTCCGTTCTGAAACAGACGAGTGTCGCAAGAAGTGAAAGTGATTTTGACAAGAGGTCGCTTGTCTCCACCTCTCTCCTCCTCTCTAGAAAAGGATGGAGCAGCAAAGCGGAGGGTGCGCGCTTGTCCAGTGGAGGCGGGTAAAGAAACGGGGTGTCTTTAAAGCCATAGCTTAGCAAATGCTGGGACCAGGGTGCGGCTGGAGTCCACTTTACAATAGTTTGGCGGGAGTCCGCCGGGTGGGTGGTAACCTCTGTTACCAGGAAGAATCTTTTTGGTTCCATCACCCTCCCTACCGCCCCCCACAACACCTGAAGGGGAGGGTCTCAAAGGTCGATTGAGCCCGGACTTGTCCCCTCCTCCTTACCACCTCCTCCTACCCCACGCCCAGCAGTCCCCGTCACCCACCACTTCTCTACCTCCAACCTTGACTGTGGGTACAAACAGGTCCTCGCACAACCTGACGAGAGAGGAGCTTCATTGGTTAGATCCAAATCCCAGCGGAAGGGAGGGGGCCAGGAGGGAGGAGGCCGAGCACTGCTGTGGGCGGGGAGCCCACTTGGGGTGGGGGACTGCGGAGCCGGAGGAGGGGCGAGAGACCCGGGTCCTCATCCCCGGAGTTACAGTCGGAACAAACTTGCCGAGTCTTGCAGCGCGAACGCGCGGATGCGAACCCCAGAACCTCCAGCGCGCGGGCACGAAAGGGTGTGGAGCGGTATACATAGCTCTACATACACATTGAACGCTGAGCGAGAAAGGAGGGGGCGAGGAAGGCAGGTTCCGCCTCCCCTGGCCCCGTGCACACACACGCCCACCGCGGCTCGGGCTGGCTGAGCGCGGGCGAGTGTGAGCGCGAGTGTGCGCACGCCGCGGGAGCCTCTCTGCCCTCTCCTCGCACCCTGCTCAGGGCATCTGAAGAGCCTGGAAACGTGAACAGGCTTGAAGTATGGCATGTTGCAAAGATGGTTTCTGCCAAGAAGGTACCCGCGATCGCTCTATCCGCCGGGGTCAGTTTCGCCCTCCTGCGCTTCCTGTGCCTGGCGGTTTGGTGAGTTCTCTGGGGTGTGCGGGGAGGTGGGCGACGGGAAAGTGGAGAAATGGCCAGCTCCCGGACCCCTTCGGGCACTCGCTCCGCCCTGGGCGGACTAGATCTTCTCATCTCAGCTGTAAGATCGGGGGCCAAAGCCAGGCTTTTCTGTGACCGCATAGATGCGGAGAGCACGAAGGGAGCAGGGCGCAAGAGGCGTGTGGGCACTGGGGGTCTTGTGGTGGGGCGCGCTTTTCCTGACCATTTCTATCTTCGGCATCCCAACCCCCGGCCTCGTCGCCTTTAGCTTGGGGCAAGCGACTCTTTCCCTAGAAAACAAACCTGTTTGCACCTGTTCTCTGATGGATTCTTAAAATAATCTCCTCCGCCCCCGTCTTTTTTTTTTTTTTTTTTTTTTTCCTCTTGCAGTTTAAACGAATCCCCAGGACAGAACCAAAAGGAGGAGAAATTGTGCACAGAAAATTTCACCCGCATCCTGGACAGTTTGCTCGATGGTTATGACAACAGGCTGCGTCCTGGATTTGGGGGTATGAACGATTTCAAAAGCGCAAGTGTGTCCTGTCTGTCCCTATCTTGGTCTGCCTGTCTGTCTGTCTGTGGGAATATCATTAGGTATGCCTCACGTGCAAAAATAAATCTCTATCTCTCCTCTCTTGGTGAGACCTATGACAAGAAGACCGCCTCCACCCGTACTTTCCCATCTCCCTGCCCCCTCAGAAGCTTTGCCTCTCCCCCACACTAATTACCTCCCGGGACCTGACTGCTGGGTGGGGGAGGTTGGAGAGGAAGAGTCAAAAATGGGAACTCTAGGCTCAGCTGCCTGGCCGCTCTTCGCTGAGAATAGTTTTCCCGAACCTGGCCACTTCGCTCAGAGCAGGTTGCACTTGAAGCAGCTGAACCGAAGTCCCTCTTCCTCCCACGTGTCCAAGCCTCTGCCAAAACCTTGGCCAGCGTTCTACCTAGGACATGAATCTGGGGCATGAAACTGCCTGCTATGCTAGAGAACCCAGACATTTCCTTTTCTCTTCTAAAGCGGGATGCTTTTTTTCTTTCTTTCTTTTATGGGGATGTGTCATTTGCTTTCCTCCTAAGACTAAAGTTAGAGATGTTTCAGCTTGCTTTCTTCAACAAAATAGGTTTAAAGGACTTAATAGAGGCACACCCATTAACAGCACTGTTGCTCTTTTTTATACTCATATTTCCTTTGCATATATAATGGAAATCCATGTGCCAAGCTTTGTGCTAGGCACTAGGTCCACAGAAATCTTAAGATACAGTTCTTAATCTCAAACAGCTTCTCAGTCCAGTTCAACGAGGACAAATCACTTGCTACCGTCCCATTCACAAGTTTGACCCAAGTTCTTTAATCTCAAATTCCCTGTTCTTTACAGTACACTACATTAATTGCCCTTCAGCAAATGAGTTGAACAAGACAAAGATTCTATCTTAAAGGAGCTTACATTCAAGCGGTAACTATAATAGCAACCAGTAATATTGTACTTATTTAATAACATGTTCACATATACCAGGCATTTATGGACTTCACTACTCTGTTTAACCCTCACAACAATCCTTTGAAAGCCAATACTATCCCCACTTTACAGACAAGGAAATTGAGGCTTAGAAAGTTAAGTAACTGGTGCAAGTTCGAAGTTAGTAAGTGGGAGTAGAAGGATGGAAACCCAGGGCAGGCTGTGTATTTAAAAGGCAACGCCATGCAGATGGGAGTGGTATCAGATACTACATAATGAGTATCATCTAATATTAGAAGCACGGAGCAACTTTATGCTTCCTCTTGAGGGTGTGTGGAAGAGGATATGCTGGGAGAATGGAGGAAGTAAGAATGGGGAGCAGGACAGCATGTGATGTGAGGTAGGAGTGTGGCCTGAGGCTAGAAAGAGTTGGTGGAGATAGAATAGAGTTGGATACAGTAGAATTGGGACTTTTTTGGAGTCTAGTCTCATTTAACAGATGGGGACACTGAGGTCTAGAAAGGGAAAGTGATGTCTATAAGGGCATATAGTGTATCAAGGAGAGGATGAAATCAGGTCTTCTGAATTCCAAACCACTATTTTCTTGGATTTTATGAGAAAGTTATGGGAAGCCATTGAGGGTATTCATTCAGCATTTGTATTTTTAATTTCTTTTTCTTTTTTACTTTCTGAGACAGAGTCTTGCTCTGTCATTCAGGCTAGAGTGCAGTGGCACAATATGGGCTCATGGCAACCTCTGTCTCCTGGGTTCAAGCGACTCTCCTGCCACAGCCTCCCAAGTAACTGGGATTACAGGCGCATGCCACCCACGCCCTACTTCTTTTTTTTTTTTTTTTTTTTTTTTTTTTTAATATACCTTCTGATAGAGATGGATTTTCACCATGTTGGTCGGACTGGTCTTGAACTGCTGACCTCAAGTGATCCACTCTCCTCTGCCTCCCAAACTGCTGAGATTACAGGCATGAGCCACCACACCCAGCCAGCATTTGTATATTGACAGTGATAAGGATAGATGAGAAGGATGAAAGTTTCTCCTGCTTCTTTTCATGTTGTCTCTCCAGGGATAGGTTGCCTGCACTGCATTTGCCTTCATGCAAATCTGAAAAGAGATGAATCATTTGTCAATGCATGATCTTCCATAAATGACTGGGAAATTACCATTTTAGATCAAAAATAGTGTTGTGGAGAATGGTTCAGATGATGTGATACCATTTAAGGCAGTATTATATCAATAAAAGAGGATTTATCTGCCCGTAAATGTTTTAAACTTGACATTTCAAGTGAAGAAAAAAATAAGACAAGTATCCAGTCCCACGTAGTTCAAATATTCATCAGAAAATTGATATATCAGAACATAAATAAAAGTGAAAAGTTAGAACTGAAATTACATTGTTTTATTATAAATGTTGAAATTTAAAATCATACCTGCCCAGCTGGCTGTAATTCAAGTTATAATTCAAATGGAAGAAGGGATCCATTGTAGATAGATTATTTTTACCATCTAGCATTATATTGACAATAACATAAGTGAAAACATTCTGTGTGAGGCCTTACTCAGTTTTGGTTGATCGTAATTCTGCTAAACATCTCAAGGACATTATTAGTCATCTAACTTGTCACTGCCAAGTGATCTGCATTACCCACCTAAAAATATTTTTATAGTTTCATGGGAAGGAGTTGAATTCACATGACTTCCAGCATTAGCAATTGATTAAACATTTAAACATTTACTATGTAGCATAACATGGGTTTTTGTTTCTTTCTTTCTTTCTTGGCTTTTCTGATAAATGTTTGAGGTAGATGTGATTCACTTTTTAGCAGTAGGTCATTCTCTGGAAATGCGCAGTATTCTCAGAGTTACAGAGGAATAGTGATTCTCATCTGCAGAAAATGTGTTATTTGTTTACATGAAGTTGTAAATGTGTACCACTGAAAACAATGAGAAACTTCATCGTTGGCACAGACTCTTAGATACCACAAATCAGACCCCTTTTATGACATTGCGTATGCTGTGGAAAGTTTGATATTTTAAAAATAAAATGAAAACAATCCAGATTTTGACTAGTAGGCTATAAATATGGATTTACTTCCTGGTTCCTATAATCCTGCTCCTGCTCTTTGTGGGGCATTTACTTTATATCTGTTTATACAACTTTTCTGTGTTCCATTTCAAACAAAGCTAAAAGCAAAGATTTGAATTGAAATTGGATGGTTTGTGATTGCTCAGTAGGCCAGGCAGGGGTTGAAATAGATTTGGAAACTAAATTACGTATTTTTAACTCAGCAGCACAGCTTGCGATAGGGAAATAAAAGAAACTGAAATGGTTTCCTTTTTTTTTTTTTTTTTTTTTTTTTTTTACATCCCTCCAGGATCTCCTCTCCCTTGTCTCCTACATTCTCCCACTGGAGAAGAAAGGGGGAAAAGGTGAAAAGAGAGAAAAGGAGGCATGGTGAGAGATGCTAGTTTAGGACTTCTGAGGGATGTAGTCCTTTCAACTTCTGACATATAGGTTGCTATCATCCTGAAGTAGCTTGCACCTGTTTAGACGTAGCACTCAAGTGAACCTTCCACAAAAGAGCCAGAAAACAATCCTGCAGCTCTTGTTTACTTTCAACACTGTTACATGCTGTCTTAAAAATGTATAGCTAAGGTATTTACTAACTACCAGGAAATGGTTTAGGAAACTTGCCTTTACTCATTTTTCATTTATTGATGGGTTGCACAGCCTTTCATGCATCTCAGTCTTCTGAGGCATATGATCTAGATTATTAAATGTTTCAAATACAGATCGTTGCGTCTGAATCATCTTCCACAACCTCTATGAAATGGGAATGAGGAATTTTAGTCAATTTTGTAAAGCTGCTTACTAACATAGTAGGACTTCACATTAGTAACTTCACTTTTTTTTTTCACTTTTTGCACCAGCACAAAGAGATAAGTGGGGCAGGCATCATCCCTCTGTTAGAAAAGAGGTTGAGAAAAGTTCCAGATAATTCCCCACCAATTTTATAGCTACTCCTTGGTAAAGTCACAACTCACACCCTCATTTTTAAAACCTTAGTTAGGCAGCTGGTCTATTGCTATATCTACTTCTGAGGCATTCTTGCATCCCCCTGTTTATCAAGGGTCAAATTTCCTGAACATGCTTTCTTGCTACTAAATTAAGTAGGTCTTTAAGATAAGCAAAACTACATTTCCTCTAAAGGAGTGAAATGAGAACCTTTATTCTAAAGCTTTAATAACTTTTCAAATAGTAAAGAAAACAGAGAACATTACATGCATTTGGGTTAAGTTGGAATATTTTTCTCACAAAATCAAATTGTGTTTGCAATGTTTTTAAATGATCCATGTATCTCCATTTAAAAGTTAATGTGTCATGTGCTAGCCTTATTAATTAAATGTCAATAGAGATATAGTTTTAAAAATACATAGATGAAAAGAGCACTTCTTGGCAACGTAAAGCTTCATTCTCTTCCAATTTGTCCCATTCTTTCATTCATTCATTTTGTCAAAGCAATCTGTATTGAAAAACTACTATATGTCAGGAACAATGTACAGTTGTAAAGATATCATTCTGATCTGACATGAGCCCTCACAGACTTCATAGTTAAGCATTATAGAGAGATGAAAATAACAAAGAAATAATAAAATAATTAAATGAAAATGCTATAGGATAATCTAATAGCATGATAAAAGGGAGAAAAAAATGGGTGAGGGATCTATTTCAGATTTGGTGTTCATGGAAGTCTTTTAAGCTAAGACCTAAAGGTGTCAGGTATGAAAAGAGTAAACGTAATTTCCAGAGGGAACAAAAAAATTAAGTGCAAATGTCTAAAGGTAGATCATCAGTTAGTGTGATGTAGACCATGAGAGGAGTCCAGTGTGCCTGTAGCCAGAAAACAAGAAGAATCTCATAGGATTAGGTTGGGATGGTAAACAGAGGCTAGGTCTTGTAGAGTCTTTGGGGACCCGGTGAAAGAGCTTATATTGTTCTCTTAGCGAACCTGGAAGCAACTGGAGTTTTCTAAGAGGAAAGAATGACATGGTTTGACTTAGAGTGAAAAATGCTCCATCTTGTCTGCATAAAGGAAGGCTTAGAAAAGGAAGTGGGGCAATTTGAAGCAGGATGACCAATGAAGCTTTGTTTTACTTTTACATTAGTTCTCTTAAGTTGATGATTGCTTGGAATAAGGTGGCAGATATAGTAAAGAGGAATATACGTAAGTGAGTTTTTTGGAGGTTTAATTCAACAAAGAATTGGCAATTGACTTGATATGAATGTTAAAAAGAGAGAGAAAAGTAAAAAATGACTTCTCAATTCTATTTTGAGGAATTGGGCAAGATCGGTGTTATTTAAAGTTGGGGAGGACTGCACGATTTCCTGCCCTCATAAGTTCACACTGTGGAAGAGAGAGAAAATAAGTAACAGAAATAAGTAAAATATAGTGTGCCAAATCTTGGTTAACAGCTATAGAGTGATGTAAAGAAGGGGAGGGGGGTGCAATTTTAAGTAGAATAATTAGGGGAGACTTCATTAAGAAAGTGCTATTTGAACACTGAACATAATTAGGTAAAAGCATAACCACATTTGGGGTGGGGTCTTCTAATGAATGAGAAGAAACTCTAAGTGCAAACATAGTAAGCAGGGGAGTTAGGGTCCCTGTAGTGAAGTTTAGCAGGCCTGAGGCATAAGAAGGGACCAGTGTGATAAGAGGACAAGGTTGTCTACGGCTTTGCAGGCTGATTAGGACTGTGCTTTTACTCTGAGTCAGATCAAAAGTGACTGGAAAGATTTTAGCAGGGACAAGGCCTGAACTAATTTTAAAAGGCTCTTGTGTTTAGAACAGGCAGTCAGAGGCAAGGGCAGATGCAGCAAGCTTTTCCATAATAAACCAGGCAAGAAATGATGGATACTTTGACCAAGCTGGTAGCAGAGAAGTTTGCAAATTTACAAGAAATGGTTGGCTTCAGGATATTTTGAAATTAAAGTCAACTGACGACAGCTAGAACGTGGGATGTGAGAGAAAGGGAGGTGTCAAAGCTGATTCTAAAGTTTTTGACTTGAACACCTAGAAAAATTGAGTTGTCAAGACTGTGGTAGAAGCAGACCAGGGGCATAGATGAGCAATTTGTATGCAGGTATGGTACCTGTGAGATGTCTATTACACATCAAGTGAAGATGAGCCTGAAATTCAGGGATGATGAGTATGTCAATATACATGGCATTTAAAGCCAGAAATCTAAAAAGATTACAGGGGATAAATTTTGATAGAGAAAAGGTACAAATATTGAGTTTTGATGTCTCCAATGTTAGGCAGTGGCTCCAGACAGGAGAGACAGAATCTCTGACCCAAGAAAACTTAAAAGGAGTGGCTTGTGAAGTAACAGGAAAACCAAGGGAGTGTGTATAAAAGTAAGGTAAAATGATAAAGGGAGAAAAAAGAAAGAAAGGAAGAGAGATTGATTAAGTCAAGTGTTCCTGACAGATCAAGAAAGATAAGAACTTAAAATTGACCACTGGATTTAGCAATATCTGTATCTTCAGTGATTTTGACTGTTTAGTTGGAGCAGTTTTGTTGGTATGATGGGTATGAAAGTCTGATTGAGTTCATTCAAGAAAGAATGCAACTCGATTTTTCTGAGCATTTGTACAAGGAAGCAGAGAAATGGGATGGTAGAAGGAAGGAGGTAGGAAATGGGAGAAGGAAAAATACTTTTAAATTTTATGGGAACGATGATGTATATAGGGAAAAAGTCATGGTACTGACAATAGAAAGTGGACACTAGGCATGAAAAACAAATTATTGAGTTAGATGATGGAGTGAATAGGAAGAATTAGAGAAGAGAAAGGCAAGTTTGCCTTTCTTTTTTTCACGCTTAGACCATAACATGTTTTTTTTTTTCTACTGGGAATAATCTAGTAGAGGATATTTAATATTAGACTGGAGGGCAGGGATAGCTGAAAGAAAGATGTCTTTGAGAAAACAAGAGCACAACTTTACTTTCTTAAGTTCTTGGTTAACAACAACAATAAAAAAATACACAATATGCTGGTACTGTATTTACATTTTCTTTAGGGTTAGGCTATATCTATTGTGTTCAGTGTTTCCCAAAATAAACACTGTAAAATCTAGATCATAGGATATTAGAAAAGTGGTGGATATTTGGGTAATATACTTCACTGAGTTGTTAGATTTCTTTTAGATGAGAAAATACATCTGATTGCATTTGTATATATCATTAAACATCACTGCCTTATGTTCTAAACTTTTCTTATATATTTATTCTGTAAGCCACAGGTTCACAGATTTGAAGCCTGAATTAGTAGTTCTTGGTTTATGACATACTCTCATTATTGATCCATACATAATCATCTTTTTATATATCCTTTCATCTGTTCATTTATTAAACTATAATAAACATACCAGTTAAACCACAAACTAGCACAAAGTGTAGGACTTGGACAATTTTTATTCTGCTACGTGGTCTCCCCCATCCTATCTTGATCTTCCTTGCCTAAAGTAATGATGATTTTAATTCATTTTAAAATGAATTCTTAGTTTTCCTTTGAATGTCATTTTAGATGGACTATCTTTATTTTAAAAGTAATTTAAAATATTTAATTGCTTTGAACTTGCTATATATAACCTTTTGATGCTTTTAACGTGATTATATATCGCTAAATATCATTCTTATTGTTGCATATTGCAGTAGATCATTCATTTTGACTGCTGTGTGATATTCCCATTGCATAGAAACCAGCTTATTCATCTGCTCTGTTGGCAGTAGGCTTTTTGCTTGTTTCCAAGACTGTGGTGCTGTGAATATCCTGGCCCAAATTTCCTGCTGTAAATGTGCAAGAGTTTCTTTTGCATATATATCAAGGAATGGATTTTTCTGGATCTTAGTGTAAGTGGGAGTTGACAAGATAATGCTAAACTATTTTTCATGATGAGTTTACAAAATCAACTCCCATTTACGGTTTACAATGAACATGACATTCAGGATCCAGATACCCTCTTTAACACAATATACATCATGTATATATCTTGAAATGGTGTTTCTTAAAACAGCACTTTATTGTGAAATGATTTGAATTTTTCTGATTCTATGTTCTAATGTGGTTGAATATCTTTTCCAATCTTTATTGGCTACAAGAATTTTCTGTGAATTACTTGTTTTCATTGCCCATATTTATTGTTGTTGTTGTTTCTACTTTTCTTATTTATTTGATGGCTTTAATTATTGGCAAAGTAGACCAGGATTGATAGAAGGATTATATGACATGGAAGGCCATAATCCTTAATGTCTTCTAACAGAAAGAAACTTCTAGAACTTTATAGTGTTTTCTGCTCTTTCAGTGATATCAATGGCTATCTCTTGTCTTTGTTTAATATTCAGGGAGGCTTGTATTTGTATATTTTGTAAATGACTATCAAAAAGAGCTTTATGCATTTCACTTAGGATTCCTTGTTGTTGTATTGCTTAAATACTTCAAGTGTTTCATCTTTGGAGATATGTCACTGGTATTTTGTAAGTTTGTGGTGGATATGTGATGTAGGTGGATGGATGGAAAATTATAAATGTTTCCTCAAGTGCATAGATCGAAAGGCAATATGGAAAATGCAGATGAACTAGTTTCAAGATCAGCAAACACCGTAGGTCTTTCTCATGATGTAACAGCAAATTAGACATCATTATTGGAGATGAAATTTCAAAAATGATTCCATCTTTAGCCATATCTGTACTGCAAAAGTAAAGTAAACTGGGAGGTCAGCTGATTTCTTGTTAATTTGCCTTCCCACTTTCTCAGCAAGTTAAACTCAATAATTAGATGGGAGTATTTCCCTGAATTTGATCTTACTGGTCTTGGCTTTCTTTCACAAAAAACAAACAAACAAACAAACAAAAAACTGTTAAATCATCTTGTTTACCTTACAGACTGTCAACCATATTTTAGGGATTAAAAAATATTTCCCTATTACCAACAAAGTAGAATTTTAAAATAAAACATGTCTTTAATGCTGCACAAATGCATATCAAATATGGGAAGACATCCTTCCAAGCTCAAAATTATCTGGTTTCCATGTAATTATGCTCTTAGTAAGGTTGCTTTGAACATCCTAAACTGTCTTATTAGAGGAGATGTCTCTAATAATTATTCTTAATTACATAGTGACCATTTTTCATTGACAACTGATTTATCGGAAGCCCATTACATTTAAAACCTGTGATTGGTTCTGCCAGAGGATACAAATACAAAATAAGATACAGTTTCTGCTTTAAATGGGAAATATATTTAGTTTAACGGATGTGGAAAGTAATTCTGTTAATTTTTCCTTTTGATGGGTTTTCAAATCACTACTGGGATAATATTAGGAACATAACAAAACACAGTTATTCAACACCCATTATGTGCAAGACATTGTGCTAGTTTGGGACTTCAAAAAGGATTAAGATTTTGCCTTTGCTGTTACAGCTAGAAAGACCCAGGCAGGATGTAATAAGTACAATAGTAAACGTGTGAAAAGTGCTGTGAGAAAATGCTTCAGAAACTAATGAATAAAGCAGAAAATGTAGATATAGTATGTTATATTATAGATACGAAGTTCCGTATTTGTCTAAGTAATTATTGATTTATTATTGGTGATATAATATAGTGTAGTAAAGCTAGCACACGCTTTAGAGATCAATACAAGGGGATTAGAATCCTGGCTCTGGTATATACTACTTAATCTCTGTGAACTCAGTTTCCAGATGCATAACATTCTCATCAAGATAGTGCCTTTGGAGGGTGTTGTGAGGATTAAATGAAATAGTATATGGGAAGAATCTAGTAGCTTACCTGGCACATAATTGATCTTCAATAAATAGGAATGATTATATTTCTGCATATTGTTCTTTGGAAAATACCCACACCCTGTGAGCATATCTGCTCCTCCATCTGTCCATCCTTCATTTCCACTGCCACATCCCTAGTCCAAGGTGTTATCACCACCTCTCAACTTCACTAGTATAGCAACCTCTTAGAAGAGCCCTTCTTCTATTTTTGCTTCCCTGTAATGTATTGTCAATGCCATTGTCAGAATAAGTTTGTAAAAAGTTTAATCCAATCATAAAAATTCCCTTACTTCAAACCCCCAGCGGCCTCCCAGTAATGCGATACAAATTCCAAATGATGGGATACCAATCAAACTTCTTACCACAACCTATAAGCAAAGACCGAGATAGACTGAATATCAGAAGAAGAGAGATCCAGGAAAGAACACAGGAAATATGATTAACCTTTGGGTTCTCTAAGGCTGTCATAACAAAGTACCACAAACTGGGTGGCTTAAACAATAGGAAATTAATTTTCCATAGTTCTGGACATATCAAAGTGTAGACAAAATTAGGTTCTTCTAAGTCCTCTCTCCTTGGCTTATAGATGGCCAACTTCTCTCCATCTTCACTTGTTCTCCACTATGTGTCTGTGTGTGTCTGTGTCCTAATCTACTCTTCTGATATGGTCACTATTGGATTGGGGCCCACCCTAGTGACCTCATTTTAACTTAAGTATCTCTAAAAATTCTATCTCCAAATATGGTAATATCATGGGGTACTAAGAATTAGATCTTCATCATAGGAATTTGGAGGGAATACAGTTTAGCTCATAACAATACTCTATATAACTCTCCATCTTTTACTGATATTTCTACAACTCATTTTCCATGTAGTTTTAACAACAGTCACCATAACATGTATTATAAATATGTTGCTTAAAAGATGCCACTTTTTAGAATATGAGTTCAAGAGTAAGTGTTCTAACCACTGTACCCTGGTTTTTATTCTATCATTGTGGCTTTCGTTTCTCATTATTCTGTCTCTCCCTTGCTTTGCTTCAGCCCCATTGGCCTCTTTTCTAGTCCTTGCATTCATTCAGCCCTTTTCCTGTCTTTGATCTTGTCCTTTTGCAGTTCTTTCTGCCTGGAATCCAATTTTCCCAGCTCTTGCAATGGCTCATGCTCATTCTCCAAGTTTGAGTTTAAGAGTCACTGCTTTGAAGAAGCAGCTGTGACTGCAAATCAAGAATGGCCTTCCCAGTCTCTCACTCTCTTACGATTCTGTATTTTTCCTTTTAGAAATGCTAGCATTCTGTCATTTAGTTTATCTTTTTACTACCGTATTCATACTCTGATTGCCCCAATGTCATGTTAGCTCTTTGAGGCAGGGAATTCCCGAGTCTTGTTTACCAATGTAGCATAAGAGCCTTGCAGGGAACCTAATATACAACTGGTACTCATTCAAAGACCTGGAACCAACCCAAATGCCCATCGATGATAGACTGGATAGGGAAAATGTGGTACATATATACCATGGAATATTATGCAGCCATCAAAAGCAATGAGTCCATGTCCTTTGTAGGGACATGGATGAACCTGGAAACCATCATTCTCAGCAAACTGACACAAGAGCAGAAAATCAAACACCGCATGTTCTCACTCATAGGTGGGTGTTGAACAATCAGAACACATGGACACAGGGAGGGGAGCACTACACACTGGGGTTCGTTGGGGGGAAATGGGGGAGGGACGGGGGTGGGGAGGTGGGAAGAGATAGCATGGGGAGAAATGACAGATACAGGTGAGGGGAAGGAAGGCAGCAAACCACACTGCCATGTGTCTACCTATGCAACATTCTTGCATGTTCTTCACATGTACCCCAAAACCTAAAATGCAATAAAAAATAAACATTTATTGAATTAATGTCTGAATGAAATCCCTTTACCAATCAAATGTTTTTAGGATCTCACTCAGCCTCAAAGATCCATAGGAACATAGGTAAATACTGAATAATGAATGTCACAAATAGTAATGTTATAGTTTTGAGCACAAAACATTATTCAAGAATCATTGAGAAAGTAACATGTTATGCAAGAATTGGAAAATGTTCATTATTATCATGGAATCATTATAACTATGGAACTACAAGAATTAGCATACATCCACACACTTTAAAATAAATTTATAAAGAAAAAATATCATTGGCCTAATCCTTCTCTCTCCTAGACTCCTCACTCCCTTGAAATACCTATGATGTTAATATTTTATAGCACATGATATTGTAAATACTATTCTAGAAAAACAGATGAACACTGTAAAATAGAGTAAAGTGAACAGCCTCATCTAGGAACTTGTTAGAAATGCAAATTGTGAGGCTGCACCTTATGCCTAGTACTAAATCAACAATTCAGGGTGTTGAGTTCAGCAATCTGTGTTTTAACAAGTGTTTCAAGCGATTCTGACATATATGTGTGTGTGTGTGTGTGTGTATACATATATATGTATATATGTGCACATATACATATATATACATTCCATTAGTTGTTTAATACTATTATTAGTTAAGGTTTGAGAACCACTTCCATAAACAGATCTTCAAAGTAACTTTTGATTTCTCAAGAATCTTGTCGAATAGACTAGTTGTCAGGACATAATCAACCTCAATTATTTTGAGTAACTTATCCCCACTTGCCTTGACTTGCAACGACATAGTGTTTCTGGTTTTACTACTCTTGCAATTGGCCTTAACAAACTAACATAGTGATTTATTTCACTATTGAACCTA
This sequence comes from Saimiri boliviensis, assembly GCF_048565385.1. NCBI lineage: Eukaryota > Metazoa > Chordata > Mammalia > Primates > Cebidae > Saimiri > Saimiri boliviensis. The sequence continues at coordinate 45,499,938 of NC_133451.1, read as the reverse complement.
TTTGAGTGAAATTGCTATCTTCTAGGGTTCAGCATACATTACCTGTTTCCTGGGTTACCTAACTATTCCTGGAACAATTTCACTTTAATGAGTTTATTACTACCATGTTTTGTTGTTGTTGTCTCCAATTTTCCATTCAAATAAAAATTTAATTAACTTTTCTGCTTTCTATAGATGTAGTCTTGAAAAAATTAAATCTCATGGTAGATCAGCCTGATCCAGACTTTTTCTTGCATTGTACCGCCTAAGGCTCTATTTTTCTTAGGATACTTATTCAATAAAGAATTTCCTCATTCTCCCTCAAGCCATCGTTCTTTGTGTGGATCAATCTTCATTCTTTAGAAGAAGAAATAAGAAATACTCAGATTTATTTTTATGAGGATAACTTTAGAACTAGAGCGATTAAGTGATACCAATTTCTCTTTGCCATTTTTTTTGGCCATAAATCCCATTTCCCAGCCAGAATCCAAGTGAGAGATTATTTCATGTTGATAGCAGATGTTGTTCTTCCCAGTTACAGCATACCTAGCCTCTGTCTATACAGCATTATAAATGATTGTTTAAGGAAATTACGTTCAAGGGTCAACAATATTTATATTTTTGTTAATAAAATGCTATATTATCTGTAATGATGACTATTGTCATCATTGAGCACATTATGTTCTAGAGCCTGGGACAAATGGTTTACAAGTATTATCTCAATTAATATTCATTAAAATCTTTACCTATGAGGATACCTGACTTGAAGATCATATTACTAGAATATGTTAGAACCAAATTTGAGCTCCAAACTCTAAGCATCATGCTAAACTAAGATTGTGCTAAACCCAGATTGTATTCCCTTGTCTAAAATCTGTGTCAGCCATATTGTCACTATGCTCCCACCTTTTCTTCTGCCAAAATATCTATGTGCTTCTTCACAAACCAGTCTTATTTAGATACAGGAAAGAGTCTCAGTAGTGGTCATTGTCAGAAGCAAAGGGAACCTCACGTGGAATGCATACTTTCATGAGAGAGTCGTTGTGTTGAGCATCTTATTTCAGCAATTTCATTTGATCTCTATCAAGTTCTTGCCTGATGGTTGTGGTTGCTACTGTTGAGGAGTTAAATAACTTGCACAAGATAGTACAGCTAGTAGGTAGCAGAGAATAAATAGTTGTTACTTACAGGAAAGTTTTTCTTTGATCCCAATCACCAGTGGATGATGTGCCTGTTGATAAAGGTGACATGAATCATTTTTAAAATTATTTACCAGTATCCTCAACTCTCCAAGGATGCATTCTGGACAGCCATTATGGTTTTTTCCTGTTCACTCCTGTGGCCACGTTTCCCTTTTTTAACAGCTCAGTTCTTTATAGAGACCAATCAGATGATGGACTATAAAATATCACAAAGGTTAAAAGCTTTTGTGTCTCTCTATTGCCTGTTGTAACAGGGCCCAGGGGTAATGTATCTTGGAAGAAACAAGGTTCCTGGTAAGTAATTGGGGTTTCTTTTTGCCTGTAAGTAAACACTGATTTCTGGTTTTGTTGTGCTTTCATCTACATTTTTTTTGTAGAGATATATTATCTCACTGAAAATTTAAGATGCTTATAAAAACATGATATGTCACATCTGTATTTACTCTGTAATTATCTAGCCATCCCAGTCTGTAAAATAGGTAATTATTTTTTCACACTTATTTACTTCATACCTGCTAGGTCCTGTTACAGAAGTGAAAACTGACATATATGTCACCAGCTTTGGACCTGTTTCTGATGTTGAAATGGTAGGTATTTGGAAGTTTAATATACCTTTGAGGCTTGAAGAAAACATGTAGAAAAGATGCTAATTAATATTTATTTCATTATCAGTCACACAAAACTAGAAAGGCAAAGAATACCTAATTAAACTTAAGAATGTATAAAGAGTAAGACATTGAATCTCATTCAATTTGAATTTCAGCTGCAACATTTGAGTATTTGTTGATTTAGGGTCATTCCAAACAAAGAGAAGAACCTTCCTATTACTGGTCCCTATGTCACAACCTAGTGTTCAGCCTTTTTGCTTTTTTTTTTTTTTTTTTTTTTTTTTGAGATGGAGTTGTGCTCTTGTTGCCCAGGCTGCAGTGCAATGGCACAATGATCTTGGCTCACTGCAACTTCTGCCTCCCAGGTTTAAGTGAGTCTTCTGCCTCAACCTCCATGTAGCTGTGGCTGGGATTGCAGGTGTGCACCACCACACGTGGTTAATTTAGAATTTTTAGTAGAGAGAATGTTTCACCATGTTGGTCAGCCTGGTCACAAACACCTGACCTCAGGTTATCTGTTCACCTCAGCCTCCCAAAATGCTGGGATTACAGGCATGAGCCACAGTACCCTGCTGTTTTTTCTTTAGGAAACTATTGAGGAGGAGAAAATTAGAGGTGATCATTAGCTTCAGTATGAACCAGTTATGTACACTGTTTTGTAGTTTTCATTTTATTTAGTATTTCATGTTGGTCTAGTTGCTTGCTGCCCATCTCAGCCCTTCTCCTTCCTTCTCACTCATGTTTAAGAGTTTAGAATACCAAGCACTTGTCAGGAAGAATTCATCCATACAGTTGTGCTACCTTATATTAAATATATTTAGTTTGCATAACAAAAAGCCACCTTAGTTTATTCCTTGATCCAAAGCTCCTAGTAATTTGAAACTCTTGGGTTATTTGACTAGTTTTTAAAAACTTTGTGAAAATAAAATATGTTTTACATGTATTACTTTGTCTTTAAAATGCATACAATTACATGATTAATTATGCATAATATTTTTTACACATCAACTGATTTTTTTGTCTAGTCTAAATTAAAACACAACCGTAACTACCTGGTACTGTCAGTTTTCTTAAATGATAGCAAATTTATTCTTAAATGATTCCTATGTATGGTAATTTATCTTACGAATATAGAAGATGAAGGCATCAAGATAGATAAAAATTACTCTAATTGCTGAAAATCTTTTTGATTCATTGATTTAAGATCATTTCTGCTACTATTAATTTTATTTGGAATGGTCTTTTTTAGGAGCATGAAGGAAGACAGAATTTAATGCTTATTTTAACAAACTTACATGTAGTCATTTGTGACTTAAATATGTTCCATACTAATTGCCCTAGGAATACACAATGGATGTGTTCTTCAGACAGACATGGATTGACAAAAGACTAAAATATGATGGCCCCATTGAAATTTTGAGATTGAACAATATGATGGTAACAAAAGTATGGACCCCTGATACTTTCTTCAGGAATGGAAAGAAATCTGTCTCACATAATATGACAGCTCCAAATAAGCTTTTTAGAATTATGAGAAATGGTACTATTTTATACACAATGAGGTAATCATTTTTTTTTCTTTTTACTTCTTCCCTTCCCTTTTTATTTTTTTCTTTCCCCCTTCCCTTCTTCCTTCCCTCTTTCCTTCCTTCCTTCCTTTTCTTCCCACCCTGCCTTCTTCCTTCCTCCTTCTCTCCCTTCCTTTCCATTTTAGGATCTAAAATTATAATTATTTTTAAGAAGGATGGATTTTATTCAATTACATTTCTCATTACAGACTCACCATAAGTGCGGAGTGTCCCATGAGATTGGTGGATTTTCCCATGGACGGACATGCATGCCCTTTGAAATTTGGAAGTTGTAAGTTGTTGTAATAAAAATGTTGTTAGAATTTATGATTACCTCATGCAAGCTGATATTCACATATGTATTTAATTTTTCATAATTCAACATTTAAATCGTTGTCCATGACAAAAACTGCCTGGTTTTATTTCTGGAGACTTCATTAACTAATATTTTATAACAAAGAAATAAAAACAACCCCCTTTCCCCAGAAAAAACAAAAACTTATTTATGCAGCTAGTCTAAGTACTTTTAGTCACAATTGGCAGGTGATCAGTTGTGAAATTTAGGGACCTCTGAATGCTACATGTTGGTAGTGTTACATAGAAAGTACAAATTATATAAATATATATATATATATAATTTATATAATTATAATATATATCTCGATATATAGATAGATAGATAGATAGATAGATAGATAGATAGATATTTTATCGCAAGCAGAGTCCTTCATAGCAGACTTGGAAAAAGTCCATAAAAGATTCAGAGCTTCCTGACACAGTATAGGTTAAAATGACAGAAGCAACATTGTTAGTATAAAAGTGACTGAAGCATGGCAAAAGCATGGTAGGAGGTGTGGTCTGAGATAATAGAATGCCTTACACACCACATTTAGGAGTTTGGATTATATCTAAAAGCTATGGGAAGCCTTTGGAAGATTTGATAAAACAGTGTCACTTTCTTTGACATTTTACAGTTCCACTTCGGCTTTTTCTTTTTCTTTTTCTTTTTCTTTTTCTTTTTCTTTTTCTTTTTTTGAGAATGGGTGATAGAGAGGCTGGAGTGGAAGCAGAGAAGAGATGGAGGCTGTTGTTTTAGTACAAGCAAAGACGGGAGTGGCTTAGACTAGGAGGATAGTAGAGGAGAAAGTGTGAAATAGATGTTTGGGAAATTTTGTAGAAATGAACGCAACAGAATGAGGTGAATGGATAGGAATTAATATGAGATTCCTTTCCTTAAGCTCCCTTCTCTGAGAGAGCAGAAAACTAAGATTGCCTTTTCTAAGGTCTGCCTCAAATTTTCAATTCAATCAGAACCTACCAAAAATAGATGCTGGCTTTTACTATTGCTTCAGATTCTTAGTCTCACTGATTGTGAAACTGTTGCCTGCTGTTATCATTGCTCACTGCTTAACTTAATGAGAATCGGCAGTAACTATTCTTTTTATAACCCCTAGTAATCACAATATTCAGTGGCCTTACTTGAAGCCGGAGAGAGTAATACGTTCCCTTACCAATAATTTAATAAGAGAAGATAAATGCACAAAAATACATAGACAGGGTGATCTCATTGGGGCCAGAATTATCCATTTGTTCTGTCATCATTAAAATTTTACCCAAATTAGCTCTCATGTAGAGGAAGTCCTTTTCACTCCCCGCACTCTAAAGTCTAGTTCTCAGAAAAAGCTCTCTTCAGAAGGACTTGAACATAGTGTTCAAGAAGGACTTGAATATAGCAATAAAGAAATTGCACGTTGGAAGCTGATGTTTTTGGATTGTGAATTAAAAAGAGAGGCACACCGTACTCAGCAAGTAAGGATTTTTAATTATTCTGGAAAGGGAGAGAGAGAGAAAAAAAACATGATTTTAAACCCCCATGCTTATAATCATAGGAATTAGAAAAACCGGGAAAGAAGTTTATTCTAGCAAGGTAGGATAGCCAAGGGAAGGATACTTAATGTGTAATATCATAGGCAAGAGCATAGTATATGTAACAATTTAGTGAAGTGTGAATATATTTCTGGAGATAAATGCTGACACATAACATAACTGAATGAAGCTAAACACAGTCTCACTGTTTTGTAAGGTGCTCTTAGGTGTCAACTTACCTAGAATTAAATGATTCCATCTAGGGCCTACTGTGCTATAGCCATTTTAGGATGGTTTGGGAGGGAAGTTGGCACACAATTCATTTTGGTTCTTTTGAACTTACTTGTGTGTGAGCCAAGCTGTCTGTTGTGGGTAGACTGGTAAGCAAGCAGCTGGTCTCCATTTGCACTGAGTGCCAAATAATAGAAAATGGGCTTAAATTGCCACTAGACGAGATCTGTTGAAGATAGAAGGGGAAATGTCTTAATTGTAAGAAATTAAAGGTAGTGGAACTGGTTGTGTAATTATATTCCCTGGACAGCTTTACAAACAGCATAGCCAGTTGTCACTGTACAATGGTCCCCAAATACCGTGGATATTGCCCAGAGGCAGAGTTTGAATAGGTCACCCAGGGGAGCTCTCCTAACAGTAGGATTTGTTTGGTTGTTATTATATTATATTATTACAGGAAGCATATGGTACATTTCTAATAGCAGAACTGTATTAGGGTGACATTGGTCAAGCACTGGAAGTGAGTTAGGAGTGAAAAAAGTAGGAGCTTGACAGCACAGTTTTGGGAGTTTAATATATCTGCTTTTGAAGTGCTTATCCTTACTAGCATGGACACACATATTTCTGCATATGTAGCATTCGGATGCCTCAGTTTTAATCTCTCCTCCTCCAATTACTTGGCATAAAAATAAATACTGTTGATTTGCAAGAGTATTTACTCAATTTCTAGTTTTCTAAATCTTAAACATGTTTGACTAAATTACAGTGAACATTGTTTTCATTTATTCCATCTTTCATGAACAAGTACTGTTTTTAAGTGTTGACCACTGATGCAGCTGAAAAAGTAGCACTGAATCTAACCACATTCTGTGCTCTCTTTTAGATGCCTATCCAAAGAGTGAGATGATCTATACCTGGACAAAAGGTCCTGAGAAATCAGTTGAAGTTCCAAAGGAGTCTTCCAGCTTAGTTCAATATGATTTGATTGGGCAAACTGTATCAAGTGAAACCATCAAATCAATTACAGGTGAGATATGTAATGAATAAAGCCGATATGCTACTTGGTGTTAGCATAGAGTTTTCTCCTGACTTTTTCATTGAAATAGTTGTATTTATTTCAGGAGAACAAACATTTTCCAGAAATAGAGTTGATGCAAGAGTTACAGCTCATAATTTCTTTATATTTATAATCTTACTTTAGTTCAAAATAAATTCTGATTTAGCAAGATGCTAAAAGTGAGTTGGTTTTCTTATTCAGAAATGAAAGCCAGTAATCAAATATGTTAAAATTATTTTCACAAAATTATGTGGTAGGAAGTTTGATCTTGGCTTTTTTTTTCCTTTCTTTCTTTTTCTTTTTTTGTCTTTGCTTTCTTTTTGGTTGTGGATTTTGGTGATTTTTGTGGGGCTTTCCAAAAATTTTCTTTTATCTTGCTCAATTTTAGGGTACCACCTTTCTTCATTTTTTCAAAGTTAACAAAAATCTAAAGCTTAATTACAAACTATGGGTATACATTAAAGTTCTCACATGAGTAGGGGAATGTTTATTATTGATGTTTCTTGGTCTGTCTTTTCTTTTGGAATGTAAATATAAAGAATTATAGAATTTAGTTTTTAATCATATTTGGTGGAACAAAATTATCTGATTATTGTTTGTTCTAAGATAGTTCCTTATATACACATATCACCAGAAAAAAATATTTTTAATGATAATTGTCTTAGTTTGTTTGTGCTGTTATAACAAAATAACACAAACAGTGTGGTGCATAAACAACAGAAATTTACTTCTCACAGTTTTGGAGGCTGACAAGTCTAAGATGAGGTGATAGCAGATTCAGTGTTCAATGAGGAAACCCTTCTTTGCTCACATAATAGTACCTTCTATTAATAAGTCCTCACATGTGGATCCTCAAGGTGTAGGGAGTGGGTGCTCAAACTGGGGCCTCTTTTGTAAAGGCACTAAATCTATTCATAAAGACTCCACCATTATGATTTAATCACTCCAAAGCCAACTTCCTATCATTACAATGGCTATTACGTTTCAACATCTGAATTTTCAGGACCACAAACATTTAGACCACAGCCATAGTTAAAATTTATTCCACAGTTACTGTCTGACATGCACCCTTCTAAATTCTTTTCATGTATTCTTTTGCATAACCATCACATGAAGTGGATACTACTACAACATTTATTTTATCCGTGAGAAGATTTCAGTACAATGTATTTGCCTAAGCACACAGCTAATAAAGGGCAAAACCCAAATTCAAATCTAAGTGTTTTGACTTCTGAGTTTGTATTCTTAAAATGTTGACTGCCAGATAAAATGCTAAGATTTCATTAGTAGAAAATGAGTAGTTTTAAGAGCTGGAACAAAGGTGTGAGAAAATGAAGTGTTTTGGTTTTGTTTCAAGAAAAAATGGATAAAGCAGTGTGGTGAAGAGATGAGGAATCTAAAATAGTCAAACTCAGAGGCAGAGAGAGGAAAGGTGGTAGCCAGGGGCCTCCAAAAGGAGGAAACAGGGAGATATTAGTCAAAGGGCATAGTATTTCTGTTATCTAAGGTCCTAGATATCTACTGTATAGCAGAGCGCATAGAGTAAACAGTACTTTAGTTAAAAATTTGCTAAGAGAATAGATCTCAAATATTCTCATCACAAAAGATAATAAATAACAAGGAGGGAACTTTTGGGGGTGATGTATAAGTTTATGGCATAGATTGAGGTGATAGATTCACGAGTGTATACTTATCTCCAAACTCATCAAGTTGTATACATTAAATATGTACAGTTTTTGTATGTCAATCATACCTCAAATAAATTGGTTAAAAATTAAACATAAATAAGATAAAATGGAAATGTATCATGGATAAATAAAATTAATACATAAGCTTTTGTTTTAAAAAAGAAATTTAGCCCGCTGTCTTTTCTATTAAAACTGCTTTGTATAAGTTCACACACTATCATGAAATCAATGGCACTGCTCCTGTCTCCTAAATTTCCATTACTGTTATCTTTACAACACCTGTCATGACGGTTATCAATTTGAGAAAACCTTCTTCACATCAATTACGAAACAATACAGTAGCTTTCTAACAGGGCACTTTGCCTTTCATCTGTCCAGGAAAATATGGTTTTGGAAGGACATCTATTTTCCAGTCTGCAAGTGGGATTTAGAACGCATCTGGTAGGATGTGAGGTTTCTGAATGCTGGGCTTCACAGTTTGTGAATAAGGCCACTGTTTCCTAAGTAACTTTCTTGACATGTTCTTTTCAGAAGTAACAGTAAAAATACTTATCAAGAGCTACCAGAAATCTCATGATTTATTATACTTATTAGGTATTCAAGTTTTTGTCTAAATGCCAGTAAAACATGCTTGAACTCAGTATACCTGTATGTTTTACATGTCTGTATTTTTCTTCATATAAAGAACATTTAGAAATTCAACTGTTTTCTAAAACTAAGGTAATCTCTCTCTGAGCTTGTGAGTGTGTATGAAATATATATATGAATGAAATATATATATTTACATGTAAATAGCATATATTTATTTCTTTCTAAAATTATATTTTCATAAATGTGTGTGTGTATGTGTATGTGTCAGTGTCTGTGTGTGCATTTCCATTTTTTCCCCAGTAGTTTTCCATGAAAGTTAGGTCTAAATGCTGTTGCTAAAAAACACTGAAAATGAAAGCTAATTGCCTTAGCAATACTAGACCATCAAAATAGAAAGCACTACAGAAATTTAAAAAAAGTTTTAGCCCAATTTGTTAAATTGTTTAATCATTACACGGAACAAAGTGTTTTTCTGTATAATAAAGTTCAATATCATTTTCTTTCTCGTTAGGAAACTACATACTTACTGATGTTTGTGTAGCTATGCACAAAAGATAATTTCTTTGCTTGGAATCCTGTTTGTTCATCTGAAATATGTTTATGAAGCCATTGACTAATTGCCTGCAGAACTGATAACACACTTTCCTCCTGTTTTCTTGGCAGGTGAATATATTGTTATGACGGTTTACTTCCACCTCAGACGGAAGATGGGCTACTTTATGATTCAGACCTATATTCCATGCATTATGACAGTGATTCTTTCTCAAGTTTCATTCTGGATAAATAAAGAATCAGTTCCTGCTAGGACTGTATTTGGTAATTGCAATTCATTTCTTGAGTGTTTTTGTTCAAATTACATTTTGATCAGGATTCATGGGATATTTCTAAGAAAATGTTAAACCCTAATGCATCAGGCTACCCTGAATAAGGAATCACACGGGCTTTCATTTTTACCTAGCCAGTACATAGTAATATAAGCCTGGGGAGATAAAGGCATCCCTCCTTTCCTCTGGGGCCATCCATCAGATTTTCCTTGCTGACAACCAGACTGGCGAAGACCAAATGTGAATCTGGACATAATCTCACTTTTAGTGATATTCTTGGGCTCCAAGTATAATGCTGTGTAATTGAATTAAAATTATGTCTATGTGTTAAAATGAAATGCACTGGCAGCTTAAAATAAAACAAATAAAAGTCATGGCTGAATAAATATGAAAGCCTTAGAATAATTTAGCTTTTAATGAAGAGGAACAAAATGCAAATGGTTTAAATGCATTAAATTAGAAGATATTATGTGCTTAGTTTATAAGCTGATCTATTTACATCTTTTTTTTTTCTAAACACTGTTTTTTCTTTTTGTTTTTATATTGGCTTCATATATACCATATAGTATTCTGAACCATATAAAGTTCAGAACATATGACTTTAAAATTTTAATAACTGTTAATATCTTCTACATGTCAGTCATACTTTTAAATAGTAAAATTTGTTATAATTATAGTTATTTTAATGTCTTTCTCTATTTTTTCCTCTGTTTATTGTGAGTAACAAGAGCATTCAGTAGTAGAATAAGAAGGAAAATAATCAGAATTACTCTGGAATGATGGTGTAGTCCTCACAAGAGTGCCAATTCGTCTTTGCTTTTCTACCTGGTAGGATCACAGCCATGGTATAATATCCCTTATGACACAATAGCTGAAGAGATGCTGGTGTGAAGGAACTAAGAAGAATAGAAACTTTTCACCCTACCTCCCCATCCTTTTCAAAACTGCTGATTAGGGTGTCTTAGTGTCCTCAACGGATCTGAAATACTCTATAAACAATTATCTTACCTTTAATCTTAGGTTTCTCTAAGAAAGTGTTGGAGCATGAGGATGCATTAGAAAAATAGAAAAAAATTTGAAATTATACTGGAGAAACTCATATGGGGGGCCAATGGTGAAGGCAGGATGTGATCTTAGGAAGTAAGTGAGCAGGTATAATGGTACCTTAAAGAATTATGAGGGTTCAATTAAAGAATAACTGCACAACTGAAAGTGTTGAATATATTTTAGTTATTAAATACTGGTGTGAAAATGAAAGAGAGAAAACAACAAATCTAAGCTGTGGATGTCAGCAAGTTTAGGTTTAAACCAAAATTTGCCACTAATTTTCTCCATCCATAAAATTATGATGATACATCTTTCCCTCACAGACTAGTGAGAATTCAAAGAGTTATGTACAGTACTCAATATAGGGTATCTGGATCACTTAGTTTGTATTAATCACTTTCTCCCATACTTCTCTTATCTAAGGAAGATACATTTTGTTCTGACTTTTAAATGTTTTAAAGAAAGCATAACTTTCTAGTGTGTACTATTGGACACTCTGCTAAGTTCTTGATGTTCATTAGCACAACAGTCAAGCTAATTTTGTGTCTTTATACATCAGCACTCTTGACTAGGCGGAAAGTGTCTGTTGAGGCTGAGCATCCAAAGTCTCTTTACTTTTTCTTGTACAAAAATATAAATATTTCAGGAAATACCCTCATTAAAAATTAAAAAGAAAACTCAGAAGTTCCTATTATATTTTACAAATAAAAAAACTCTTGTATACATATAGTTTTTTAAAAATATGATCCTAAACAGCGTGTAGAACAGAAAATAACAATCCATCATAGGTGCATGTAATCAAGAGGTGATAGTGTCATAAGTGCAGAATGTGCAGGCAAAAATCCTACTTTCTAACCCAGGGTCTATCACTTACTAGCTGTGAACATTCAATAAATTACCTTTGCCTGCTTCCTCATGTGTTAAAACAGGATGAATGATTGTACGTACTTCATAGGACTGCTGTAAGAATAAAATGAGTTGATTCAGATAAAGCCCTTGAAATAATGCCTTGTGCATAGTAAATATCATTTAAGTGTTATTTATTGCTATTTATTAGTATGGCATTTGACTTCATTTGAGAATCATTGCTTGATACATTAATAAGACTGTCTGCCATATATTATTATTGTGATGACTTGATAACCTTTTATTTCTTGATTGACTATAACCTACTGTTCTGTCTAACTTGTCCCCAAATAATAGAAATTTCCAGTGGTGTGGAGGGCTACTATTGATTACAGCTAGACTCACCTGACATTTCCTATCCAAATAAGATATTTTAAGGAAATTAAGTCGCATGAAGTAAGGATATAAGTACCAATGATAAACAGATTTGCCAAATATTGTTAACCCTAATAATTACTCAGCAAGGTAGTCATTATTTTTTATAGATAAGGAAAATGACTCAAGCATATTAAGTAACTTGTATAAAGTCAAATTGTAATTAGTGGACCCAAGACAATTTCTGTGTAACTTTGACAACTCAGCCATGATGTCTTCACAGGAGGTGTGGGGATGTGGGGGCTTGTGGAGAATTCCAGAGCTGCTGAGTGAGATTATATGGATGCGTGCTAAAGACACTTTGTGGGTGTTTTTTTTTTTTTCATTTGAAATTTATCCATCTTTTGTACCCATGTTCCAGGATATTGTTTTTAGTCAAGCAGAGAAATTATTTCAGTAATTAAGTCTTTAAAGACCTAAGATGCATCAGATTGATAATTATTAGATGATCATTGAGGGGCTATGAAGGCACTCTTTTAGGAAAGTTAAGTTTTAAGTATTTTAGGGAAATTTGGAAGTCTATTTTCTTGTGAGATTTTGGTAAATACTAATTCTGGGCTAATTTTTTCTTTCCTAACTCGTATTTCCCTTTTCACTCATAAGAAGATAATTTGCTGGGTCAGAGACGTCATTAGAGAATGTAAATAAAAGGAGCAGAATGTGCTAAAAATCTCTCCGAAGGCCTTCTATCACCAAAGCTGTATGCCTCTAAGTTTTCTAATTATTCCAGTATAGTAAAACATTAAACACAAGTAAATGCCAGCTGGCATATCTTAATCATTGCTATTTCATTTTCTAGGAGTGGCCAGCCAAAAATTCACTCTTGTATACAGTCTTTGCCTACTCTTACACATCCTTTCTCAGCTTCTGGGCCAGCCAATATGGTGCATATTCAGCATGCTAAATGCAGGAATGGCATCAATAATTGGATATATTTTTTAAAACGTGGCTTTTAAATGTGTTCAGGGTAGATGCTGGCTGAGCCATATGTGACAGATAAATTGTCTTCCTGGATGCAAAGGAAACACGGATTCTTATTCTGACAAGTTGGTTTCTGTTTGCTATTCCATTGGTTTCATTTAACCAGATGTTCCACCTGAAACCAAGTATAATAAGCATACCTTTGTTATTGCGTTCTTTAAATTTTAGCACCAGGAGAGAGAAGTTTTTAATGCCTAAAGATGTGGCAACATTTAAATATTTAGCCAAATGTTTGTGCCAGCTACTTTCCCAGTTCTGACAGTGTCATAAAATAGGAACCATAGTATCTGGAGGGCTATTCTACAAATTTTAAAATCAAACTGATTGAAAACAGTGCAAGATAAAAGGAAGATAGCCACCTATCCAGCATTTTTGTGTGTGTGTTGGTGTCCACATCATCATTTAACTCACGAACCTGGTGATCTATCCTCCTTAACAAGTGGAAAATAATTATTGAATGTATGAGTCAATAACTACATTAGTATTCTGTTTGCCTGGCATTGGCAAGAATATTTTTTCACATGGCAAGAGGAGAAGATGAAGACCACTACTTCTGATCATCAAGAAAAATTGTCCTATTACAGAAAAAAAAAAGTTCAAAGTAACATAGGCAATCTTAAGTTGCTTATATTTGAATTTGAGTATCCTTTAAGGTTATCGCATTACTGACTCTAGAATTTTACTGAATAGTGTTATTATTTATACTGCACTGTTCATATTTTATTATAGCCACTTTTAGCATTGTTTCTATGACCTTAGAGGGAAAATATTGCTTACATTTCTGAGAAAGTTATAGCACATTTTTGAATTCTTAATAGCCCGTTAAATTTAAATTGTTATGAACAAGAAAAACATTTTTATCTGTCATCAAACGTAGCTAAAAATTTTCAGTTATTTTATTGTTTATTAATATATCTCACAGCCAACATGGGAAAGTTGCCACTTTTCTGATTCAGAATGAAGGCCTAAATGTTCCAAGGTCTCTTTCTGAAATAAAATCCAATAAATTCACAATATAGCATTTTCATAGATATCTAGAATTTATATATTTGAATAAACTCATTTTATAATCTATTTTAGACTAGTAAGAATGTTAACAATGTCACAAAAAGATTTAAAAGGGAATACAACCAAGTTCTCAAGTTTCTTTCTCTGTATAGTTTATAAGATCTTTATAAATGATGTGTAGCTCACGTGCTGCACAGTTGCTCCAATTTTTCATGTTCTAAGCATTGAAGATTTGGAAGAGATTGGATTTCAGAGAAAATGGATTGGGGAGGAACTGGAAAAAATGAGTTTTTATTTCCTGTGCATTTATCTTGTGCCTAGCACCATGTGAAATATTATAAACCTGAAGCAGTCTTAGACTTGTGTGCCCTCAAGAAGACTGTGCTTAATAAAGCTGTGGAAATGAGGGTTACACACATGGATTGGTTAAGGAACAGTAGGCAAGCAGAATACAAAAAAATTCTAAATTGAGGCGATAATATTATTTTCCCCAAATTGAAATAGTATGGTTGAACATGCATTATTTTCCTTTCAGCTGGGGATTGCCATGGATTGGAAATACGCAGTTTAAATGCCTTCAACATCATTGTGCTATCATCGCTATCATCATCATCATCATCATCATCATCATCATCATCATCATCATTATCATCTCCAAACATATTGTGTGTTAACTTCAGGCACTATCCTAGCCATTATACAGAATCAGTTAAAATGGATGTAGTAAATCCTCCCAAAATTTCAAATCTTAACTGCATAATATGGATTAGACAGACATATATAGATGTAGAAATGGACAAGTGTCCAAATATTAGCATTCTTAAATAATGTGTTATACTATAGGACCAGTGGCAACGAGAATTTTTCTATCAAGAGTGGGAACTGCCATTTTTTTCCAGGCTAAGGAGAAAGCATTCCTGGATGTGGTGCTTCAGAAGCCTACTGATGGAGAAGTACTTCTGTTGTTTTTGCAAATATTTTCTGGCCAGCTGTAAACTGATGGGTGGTATAGGTCCAATATCTGTAATGCCAAATTGCTCTGGAAATCTATTCCTCCAGTCATATACCTTTATTGTTTTACAGAAATGAAGCTTCGGCATAACTAGTAAATTTAGCATTTTAATTCAATAGATAATATATAAAGATAAGAAAGACCTATGTATAATTCATCCCTTTTCTGGCAGTGGTTCTCAATGGCAGTGGGCTGTGCTTAACTCTAGAAATTCTAATGCTCCAATTTAGGAGGCCAGTGTTCCTCACTCTCCATTCCTGGCTGAGTCAATGTTTCAGTGAGCTCCTCTTCCTAATAGGTGTATGTCTGTTGAGTCTCTTGGGATTGCTGGCTTAGATTCTATTATCATCCCACTGTGTGCTAGGTGCCTTACATGCTTTTAACCTTTAGAGAAAACCCAAGCAGTAGGTGTCTAATAAAACTCAAAAATTTTTCCAAACTCAATGCAAGACATATTAAGCCAATTATTAGACAAACTAGGATAAGAACCATATCCTTCTCTCACTCCAAAGCCTGTGCTAATTTTACTGGACCGCTAAGATTCAAATCCTCCATCAAAGATGATTTTGTTTGAGTTATTGTAAATTTTGTTAACCATATCCCACTTGATTTTCTAGGTTTTTGTTGGCGGTGGTGGTGGCTTTGTATAGAAATAACAGTAAGGTGTTTTGTCTCTCTGTTCTTTTGCTTTGAAGGAATAACAACTGTCCTCACCATGACCACACTAAGCATCAGTGCACGACATTCTTTGCCCAAAGTGTCCTATGCTACTGCCATGGATTGGTTCATAGCTGTCTGCTTTGCTTTTGTATTTTCGGCCCTTATCGAGTTTGCTGCTGTCAACTATTTCACCAATATTCAAATGGAAAAAGCCAAAAAGAAGACATCAAAGCCCCCTCAGGAAGCTCCTACTGCTCCAGCGCCAAAAGAGAAGCATTCTGAAGCCCCTTTGCAGGTATTTGACTTAATCTGTTTTCATTTTAAGATTTAGCTCCTTGGTCAAATTTATGTTGTCAGGGGAACAAACTGAGAACTTAAAAATACCAGTAACAATTTGTAAGTCATTAAAACTCCAGAAAAATACAAAAGTACCTTTATGAGCTTAAACTTTAAGCTTATAAATTAAACAGCTGTGAAAGGGCAAGATGCAGGTGAAGCTAATTGTTTGAAAGTTTCTTTCGGAGTTACAGATTTTTTTACAGAAAGGGGCAAAATCTCATGTATACTATTAGGATGAACCTGTGGACATCTTTAAGTGAGTTGAACAAACGTTTTAATGGAGTTCATTGTGCAAAACATAGCAGCTGTTTGTTTTTGATTGTTTCTTAAAAATTTTTTTGTATGTTTAATTTTTGTGACTACATAATAGATGAATATATTTATGGGGTACACGAGATGTTTTGATACAGGCATGCAATGTGAAGTAAACACATTATGGAAAATAGGATAGCCATTTCCTCAAGTATGTATCCTTTGAATTACAGTCTAATTACACTCTTTATTTTAAAATGTACAATTAAGTTATTATTGGCTATCATTGCTTTGTTGTGCTATCAAATAGTAGGTCTTATTCATTCTATTTTTTGTACTCATTAATCATTCCTATTTCCCTCCCCACCAAACTCTCAACATCCTTCCCAGTCTCCATAACCTTCCTTATTACTCTCTGTGTTCATGAGTTCAATTTTGTTGATTTTTAGATCCCACAAATAAGTGAGAATATGCAATGTTTAACTTTCTGTGCCTGGATTATTTCACTTAACATAATGATCTCCAGTTCCACCCATGTTATAGAAAATAACTGGACCTCATTCTTTATTTATGGCTGAATCGTCATTCATTGTATATATATGTACCATATTTTCTGTATATATTGTTCAGTTGATAGGCACATAGGTTGCTTCCAAATCTTAGTTATTATAGACAGATCTGCAACAAACATGGCAATATAGATATCTCTCTGATACACTGATTTCCATTCTTTGGGATATACACCTAGTAGCAGAATTGCTGGATCATATGGTAGCTCTATTTTTAGTTTTTTGACTACCCTCCAACTGTTCTCCATAGTGGTTGTACTAATTTACATTCCCACTAACAGTGTACACGTGTTCCCTTTTCTCCGTATCCTTGCCAGCATTTGCTATTGCTTGTCTTTTGGATATAAGCCATTTTACCTGGGTGAGATGTTACATCATTGTAGTTTTGTTTTGCATTTCTCTAATGGTCAGTGATGTTGAGCACTTTTTATATGCCTGTTTACCATTTGCATGCCTTCTTTTGAGAAATGTCTATTGTATTAGTCCATTTTTACACTACTGATAAAGACATACCTGAAACTGGGAGCAAAAAGAGATTTAATTGGACTTACAGTCCCACATGGCTGGGGAGGCCTGAGAATCATGGTGGAATGTGGAAGGCACTTCTTACATGGCTGTGGCAAGAGAAAAATGAGGGAGAAGCAAAAGTGAAAAACCCTGATAAACCCATCAGATCTCATGAAATTTACTCACTATCACAAGAATAGCACAGGAAAGACTATACTCCATGATTCAATTACTTCCACCTGGATCCCTCCCACAACTCGTGAGAATTCTGGGAGATACAACTCAAGTTGAGATTTGGCTGGGGACACAGTGAAACCATACCATCTATTCAAATCTTTTGCACATTTTTGATTGGATTATCAGATTTTTCCCTATTCAGTTGTTTGACCTCTTTATATATTCTGATTCTTAATTCTTTGTCAGATGAGTAGCTTGCAAATATTTTCTCCCAGTCTGTGGGTTGTCTCTTCACTTTGTTGATTGTATTTTTTGCTGTGCACAAGCTTTTTAACTTGATGTGATCCTTTCTGTCCATTTTTGTTTTTGGTTGCCTGTGCTCGTCAGGTATTACTCAAGAAATTTTTGGCCAGATCAATGTTCTAGAAATTTCCCTCAATGTTTTCTTATAGTAATTTAATGGTTTGTGGTGGTCTTAATGTATTTTGATATGATTTTTCTATATGGCAAGAGAGGGGCGTCTATTTTCATTCTTCTGCATATGAATATACAGTTTTATTAGCACTATTTATTAAAGAGACTGTCTTTTCCCCAGTGTAAATGCTTGGCACCTATGTTGAAAATGAATTCACTGTAGGTGTGTGGATTTGTTTCTGGGTTCTCTATTCTGTTTCATTGATCTATGCATTGGTGTTTATGCCAGTATCATGCTGTTTTGATTACTATAGGTTTGTAGTATAATCTATAATCAGGTAATTTGATTCCTCCAGTTTCATTCTTTGTGTTTAGGATAGTTTTGACTGTTCTGGGTCTTTTGTGGTTCCATATAAATTTTTGGATTGTTTTTGCTATTTCTGTGAGGAATATCTTTGGTATTTTGATGGGGATTGCATTGAACCTGTAGATTGCTTTTGGTAGTATGGAAATTTTATTAATATTGATTCTCCCAATCCATGAACATGAAATCTGTTTTCATTATTTGGTGCCCTCTTCAATTTCTTTAATCAATGTTTTGTAATTTTCATTATAGAGACCTTTGATTTCTTTGGTGAAGTTAGTTCCTAGGTATTTAATTTTATTTGTGGCTTTTGTAAATAGGATTTTTAAAAATTTCTTTTTCAGATTGTTCACTGTCGAAATATAAAAATGCTACGGATTTTTGTATATTAATTTCACATCCTGCAATTTTACTGAATTTGTTTATCCATTCTAATAGTTTTCTTGTGGAGTCTTTAAAGCAGCAGCTCTCAACATGGCCACACATTAGAACTACTGCATGGGGCAGGGTGGGGCCTGTACCTGTGTATTAAAGAGGAAAACAAAACCAATAAGCAAGAAGATAGATGAATTCTTGACCTAAAGGGATAGATCTAAGATGTGGAAAGCTCAGTAAGAGCTATTGTATTTTACATTTGACACATCAGTAAGTCTGTGATTTCAAGAAAACAATTAAAAAGTGTATTTTTCTTCATGGAATCCAATTGTACAAAAATAGTAAGATCTTCTTGAAAACATAGATGCAAACAAGCAGTGTCCCCTCTCTGTTTTTCCTCTTTTTCCTCTTCTTCCGCTACTCTCCAACTCCCTCTCTCTTTTTCTCTCTCATTCTCATTCTACTCAGCTTCTTTTTTGAACCAGCAGACAAATGCCTGGGGTGACTTACACACAGTATATTGTATTTGCCATGAATGGTAGTCTAAGACTCCCTTTGTTTGCGTATACTCAAATCAACATGTATATAAATCATCAACTTTATTCTGTACAGATGACAGCTCGGTCCCTTATTCATTCATTAATTGACTCATTCACTCATTCAACAAATATACATTTAGTGCCAACTTTGTGCCAGATTTCCTGTTTGGCGTCTGTGAGTCTATAATGTACCAAAAACCAAATGTCCTGCCAGATGGAGCTTACATTTACTAGTGTGGGGCAAGAAAGAGTTGACAGACAATTGCAAAAAACAAAAATAACAATACAGGTAATGTGTTAGATCGTGACAGGGCTCTGATAGTACTAAAAGGGGCAGGAAGTGTGGGAGTAGGAAAGGATTTGGGAATTCTATTCTCAGAGAGGTGACAGTTGAAGAAATTAGGTTAGGTGTTCAACATCGCAGGCATTAACTGGTCAAGAATCCTGCAATTTATAGCTCTCTTCCTCTTCCTACAGGGCACTGGGCCCTTTAAGAATGGCATGTGTCCAGGTGAAAAATTCATGTCTTTCCACTGAGTTTAGATAGTTTATATTTTTCTCTAAATAAATCCATGTCATCACAATTTTGAAAATTATCAGAATGAATTTTACACACTATTTGTTAGTTTAAAAAAGTACTGATTGAGTACAGTTTACTTTCACTGTGTCTTAATAATAAATTTTTCTTATTACTATAAGATTTCCTTTGCAAACAACTTTGGCCATAATTCCTACCTTTAGATATTCAATATTATTATAATTATTTGCTAAATATTCTATAATCATGTTGCTGCTTTTATCTGTGCAATAAGAATTATTTGGAGATAATATTAACATATTCAAATGGGATTTTTAAAAACTTCATTGTTAATTTTTAGTTGCATATGTTCAGAAATATTACCTATACAGATTTAAATGTTACAGATATTTTCGCTGTGCCCTGAGCTATGGTAAAACCTTATAAATGTTTGATGCCAAATTGAAAAAGTTAATTTTTAATTATTAAAACAATTTTACTTAAAATATTATTTTAACTATTTAACAAATAACCTCTTATTATCTTGATTTTTCAAATACCAAGAAATATTTGAAAATTTATCCCACTGATGAGATTATATTAATTTTTTTGCATTTTAATTATTATTTTTTATTTTATACATTTTAATTCTATGATATTCAATATGTAGAGACACATAACTGCTTTATTTCTATATCAGTTCAGGTATATAATAATACAATAAACTTACTCTTTTCTCCCATATAATTTTTTTTCCTTGAATCCTATTTGGTCTGATTTTAATACATTTTAAAATTTCTTTTATTTCTTAATATTAATTTTGCTATTATATTTTTATCATGAAAATTTTTCTTATTCCTTCTTTCTTTGTGTACTTTGGAAGTTATGTCATATTTGTATATCATGAGTGGTTAACTGTAAGTTTTAAAACAACAGTTAATATTGCTTAAATTGCTTAATATTAAATTTGTGATTTTCTTTTTTTTTTTTTTTTTTTTTTTTTGTTTTTTGTTTTTTTTTGAGACGGAGTTTCGCTCTTGTTACCCAGGCTGGAGTGCAATGGCGCGATCTCGGCTCACCGCAACCTCCGCCTCCTGGGCTCAGGCAATTCTCCTGCCTCAGCCTCCTGAGTAGCTGGGATTACAGGCACGTGCCACCATGCCCAGCTAATTTTTTGCACTTTTAGTAGAGACGGGGTTTCACCATGTTGACCAGGATGGTCTCGATCTCTCGACCTCGTGATCCACCCGCCTCGGCCTCCCAAAGTGCTGGGATTACAAGCTTGAGCCACCGCGCCCGGCCTAAATTTGTGATTTTCTAATAATGTTGAAATTATAAAATATATTGACTCTTCGATGCCAGGATTACTGTAGGTCCAAGTATTCCAGTTTTGGAGACATATATATATATATATATATATATATATATATATATATATATATATATTTTTGTGTTATAATAAATAAGCATTTTTTTTTGCAAAGTTATAAGACTCATTGTATTAGTGCTATCATGGAATATTCTAAATACTTCAGAGTACTACTTAATCAGAATAAAAGTATTCTGCTGAATTTCTAAAGATGGGAAGAGACCTGGTAATCTTCCATTTGTTCCCTGAAACACACTTCCTGACTACAGCTATTGCCATTACAGTAAATGCTTGATTAAGTTCATTCCATTGGCTAAGTTCATTCTTATGCAGTAACTCCTTTTTCAGAATGATCTACATGCTATATGCAAATGGCACATTCAAGGTCAAGAAGATCAAATTTGGTTGTGAAGGACATAGGATTATACCATTTAAGCATTGGGAAAGACTTTAAAATACATCTAGTCAAAATATGCATTATATGCTTCATATCCTCTACAATGTGACTATGTATATGTAACAGCTTAGATTTCCACAGTGGTTTACTTGAAGAATACCTGTGGTCTAAAGACAGTGATTAATGGGTTGGCTCGCCCATCCTCCTGATTCTAGATCCCTGCCAGAGTGCAGCTGGTTTTACAGTATCACTTGTCATCGAATGGCTTCAGTATTGAGTACAACTTTAAAGATTAAGAACACATTAAAATTAAAGGACAGAGAGAGAAAGAGAAATAGAAAGAAAGAAATTAAGAAGAAAAAAGTATGTTGTAAAATATTGCAACATGTAACTAGAAAGAAATATTTATTCTAAGAATTTTGTAAGTTTTGAATTTCAGTAGAGATTTCAATCAGAAAGCTGAAATTTGCTTATTCAAATATGTGTTCCAACTTGTAAAGCTATTTACTTATTCAAATGATACTGCGTTTGCTTAAAATGTGTTTGAACTCCTCACTTTGAATTGTCTATAGAGTCTTACGTGACATTTGGTATTTCAGTAGCCCCTTGGGTAGCTGACTAGTAGTTTGATTCATTGTCACTATATGTGACCCATGGACTGTTGTCAATAACCTGGTGCAGGCTTATGGTGACCATTTCAGTTCTTTGGGAATTGGAAAGCTTATAGCTTATGGAATATTCATGAAGCAAGGAGAAAAGGCCAATTGGTGGAATCTAAAAGCATCTATGGGTAGCTTCAGTGTGTCTTTGGGCATCTCAGAAGGCAAAGCAGCTGTTCTGTTTCCGCTCATTACCTTCCTGCCACCTTTGCCCTTGTTTGTATTTTAATTGAGCCTGATTCTTCTGGTTCTATTCTTTCACATTCTTAACTACTTCTTAGGGTACCTACTCTCTCATGGATGCAGATGATTGGGATTAATAGAATGATTTGAAAAGTAAACAACCATAGAACAAAAAAGATTTCTTAATGAAATGATATTTAAAAAATCACTTCAATATATATTCTTTAGTCCTTGTCCATCCACAATTTATGCATTAATATATGCATACTGTATCTTATGAAAAATACCAGTGATATAATGGAATGGGTAACATTGATTGTGTCAGGTACTACATAATGTGCTTGATGTGCATTATTTAACTTCAAGCTCACAATAACTATTTTATAGATGAAGAAACTAAGTTTTTCAGTTGTTAGGTGACATATTATTCAAAAAAATGCAGATAGAAAATGATAAACCTAATATCGAAATTAATTCGGCTCCATCTGAATCCGGGGCTATTTTTCTTAAACTCAATTCTATGGCATTCAATATTCAATTTTTGATATCTCTATTAAGAATAGACATTAAATTGTATGTATTGTGTATGTATAAAATGTATACATATACATATGATGCATGTATGTATGTAGACAGAAAATAATGAGCCCAATATAGAATCTTTTTGTTCATATTTCCATGAATAATTAATAGCTGAATATTCTGAATGCTTTTTATGTGCCAGTTAGAAAAACGTTCACATTTAGTCTAGAATTGAATTCTAACAACTTATAAAATATGTTCTATTTTTATCTATGTTTTTACCAATGAGTAAATAATTAGTTAAAGATCAAATAATCTTCCCAAGGTCACCTATCTGATAAGTGGCAGAACCGAGACAGCCTCATGCTTTTAAGCCTCAAGACTTAATGACTGATTGATTGGATATATTGGGTGAGAGAAATGGAAGTTGAGATAGATGGTGGTGGCATCAATCACTAGGATAGGGAAGAGAGATGAAGCACATTTAATGAAGAAGTAAATTAATTCAAGTTTATATAAGTGGAGATTTCCATAGCAGTACAACTTGTCCTTTTCCACAATAACGACTTTCTGTTTTCAAAGTTCAAGTGCAAAATTATCTGCTGAATGCGTTTTACTTCCCATCTACCTAATTTCTATTTCTCTTTATTTCCATTTTACCACAATCATAACTATTCTTCATGGGCTTTTCAATTTTAAAGGACGTAGATAAGTACGATTCTATTTGCAAAATTAAAGAGCTATTTTCTCTGCTTAGAGTCTTTTAGAAAAAGAAGATGCAAATTTTAAAAAAAGAAATAAAAAAGAAGATGTGAAAAAGAATGTATAAATAATAATTCAAGTACTTTTATGAGGTTTTTTTTTTTTTTTTAATTTATCCTTCAAAGTCAAACTCTAGCCTTATTTTCTTGCTGGGGATCATTCTGACTGAGCTATAGGATCTTGAGGATATGGTCTGAAGTATTCAAATCTTTAAAGTGGAGGTAATAATATAACCTACCAGAGAAGCTTATAATAAGGATTAAGTTACATCATTCTGTAAAGCACCCAGTACAGTGCTTAGTGCCCGGTGAGTAGTACTTGTCATTATGACTTTTTATTTCTTTAGGCATCTTAAATAAAATATGCATGATATTATTTATCCCTTTATAATAGCCTGTGGTATTTTGCCTAAATTGTTTCCTATGTGATTGCTGTATTTAGTGATATGGAAGATTCATTAGTAAAATGACTTATGGCTTCATACAGCACATTTATTTTCCCATATAGCACATAGTATAGTGCTTAACAATTATAGTTGTATTGATTGATTATGAACCAACTATAAGAATTTGATAATAGGAAATGTGGTACTTTAAAAAACCCATATATTTGTCCCCCATTTAAAAAAAATGTGTCTTTGATGGCATTTTTTTTTTACCTGAAATAAATATGGGCATAAGGCAGATGTTAAGTACTGAGCTACAGCAGGGTTGCTGTAGGCATTTAGGACAGGAAATATACATTCTTAGCATTCTGAGACATATTTTCAGCAGTCGAACTTAGCTAATGGGCAGCACTAGAGAACTGAGAAGGACACTTTGGGGAAAAAAAAGCAAAACAAAGAGCCTCGGCAAATCTACGCATACAGCTGTGCATTGTGAGGAAAGAGTAGTTGGCTCTCGTAACATGCAACCTTCATTCCATTCCTAAAGGGTATACAAACTAGGTCAGTTTCAGATTTTGACTTCAATCATTCTCAAAATTTCTCTTAAAAATGCTGTTCTTTAAATAGTTTAAGCTAACATGCAACAAACCTTATTTTATTCATTTGTCCTTATTTCTTTCATTTTTAAACCTAGTTTAAAATCTCTTTTTTTTTTTTTTTTTTTGGCAGTTTGGAAAAGGACATGAAGCAGGACCAACAATTCATCTGACATTTAGGTGTATTTATGACAAGAGTTTAATGACATTCTTTAAATCTTATATAAATAAGTACCTCCCCAAACTCATAGCTGTTTTAAGTACAGAATGTTCTGTAGTTAGTACTGCTTTTTAGGCAATGAGTGATTGTTTAATGTACAATTACTAAACTGTAGGCTTTAAGTGCCCAAAATGTAAGAACTATGTTTTACCTCCAGCCATATTTTTATATGTCAGTTTTGTTATTTATTTTTCATATGTAGAGAAATGATATGCTAAACATTAGAACAGATCTCAGCTAGCCAGATAACAAGTGTTCACTAGGTACCTATTGTGCAGTCACCATGCAAAGCACGGAGGATTCAAAGACAAAAACCTAGGAACTTAGTGGCTTTACTTGCTATATAAAAGTAGGGGCTGAGTATTAGTTTTGGGATTCAAGTATGTTTATAGTAGAGTGAAGATACTGTAAACTTTTTACTGCCACCTTAAACCTGTCTCCTGAAATACAGATTTTTACATTCAATTACATGCTAGGAACCTGTTATATTTATGAAATACCTATTAAGTGTCAGTATGTTGGGAATAGTGTTCTACTTCCTTCATAGATATGAGGGTGGTAAGGAGGATAGTCATTCAACAATGAGTTTAAAATAAATAGTGACAAACATGCAAAATGCTGCAAAGAAGAGGAAGAAGGGATAATGATAAATTATATCAGAGTTGAGCTTCAAATTAGTCTTTGAAATGTGAAAAAGTAACAAATTAAGTATTAACATTCAAAATGACAAATGGAAGATGAAATCAATTTTAGTTTATTGGATCAATATTGTGCATATTTTGGTAATTATTGGCAATAATGTCCCATGGAAAGAAAAATGCCAACATTAGCATCATAATTGAAAATTTAGGCTCCTTCCTTTTCCGTAAGAGGAAATGCCGTAAATTCAATGCCGCATTAAGAAGGCTATACATATTAACTGGTGTTCAAGGAAGGAGTAAGGCAACGTAGTCTAATACAGCAGGGTGTGTATGTGTGTGTATGTGGTATAAATATAGATTAATAGTATATTAGTTCATTTATTGTCATGTGTTCTGTGTTTATAAATAGCGTGGCAAATGAAGAAGCTGTGAAATGTATTTAGTATAGAATTTAGAAAGCAGCATGTCATCATGATCATCATCACCATGATTTATTGAGTACCTACTATGTTCTACATACTATGTTAGTTGCTTTACATGAATTCTCTTTATTCTTCATAACAAACTCTGCCATGTGTTGTTATGTTGTGATACACATAATTTTATGGTTGAGAAAACTGAGCCTTGGTATTTTGGTAAGTTGCCTAGATCATATGTGTAGTAAATGGTAGACTTGGATTTGAGCCCTGTCTGTTTGGCATCAGAAAGCTGGATGCTCTCAGATTCATGGTGCTGCCTCTCACCTAGAAATAACTGCAGGCAGGCATTAAGGGATTTTATCTCCACTCTCAGTTCTCCCAGTGTAGCTTTGATCACACAACCTAATACTTAGGTTTCCATTTCTCCATCTGTTAAATGAGGAAGTTAGGCAAGATTATATCTAAATTCACATCTAATTAAAAATGTCTGGATTAGTACAAACTCATTTATTCTCTATAACTAACGCAAGTTTGCTTTGCACTCTTTTTTTTTTTTTTTTTTTTCTTTCCAAAACAGAGTTTCACTATTGTTTCCCAGGCTGGAGTGCAGTGGCATGATCTCAGCCCACTGCAACATCTGCCTCCCAGGTTCAAGTGATTCTCCTGCCTCAGCCTCCCAATTAGCTGATATTACAGGCGCCTGCCACAATGCCCAGCTAATTTTTTGTATTTTTAGTAGAAATGGGGTTTCACCTCGTTGGCAAGGCTGATCTTGAACTCTTGACCTCAGGTGATCCACCCACCTCGGCCTACCAAAGTGCTAGGATTACAGGCATGAGCCACCACACCCAGCCACTCTTCACTCTTTAACAAGTGCTTACTTTAGTATGAAGGATGTCTCAAGAGCTGATTAGAGAAAGGATGATTATTTCTGGGGTCACTAAGTCAGACCAAATTAAATATTCGGGTTATTTCATGCTCAACTCTACAACAGAAATCTATACTGTACAACAGCAATAAAAACATCAACTGATACTGTGCGTATAACATGCTGGATATTTTAAGCATTTCATATATATTCATATAGTCTTCACAGTAATACTTTCTACAGATGAGAAAATTGAGGCACAGCAAGGCCTAAGTGATTTGCCCAGAATTACAGAGCTGCTAAGTAACAGAGCCCAGATTTAAACTCGGGGGTCTGGATCCAAAGTGTAGGTTCACAACCACTACAAACAGTTGTTCCTCAATTATAACCCATCACAACCACTGCTGAACTCTGCTGTGACCCAGCCACATCCTCGTTCCCCAGCTATCCCCAATTGTTTCGAAGATTGTCTTAATGTTTACATTGCTAGAAGTGTTAATTCATACTTTGAAACTCTATCCCATTTATATAAAAGCCATATCCCTTAGTCAGTTGTTTGGTTTACATTAAAACCAAATGTGTGGTGCATTACTTTTCTCTGAAAGTAGTCAGAGAAAATTAATCATATTCTCCAAATCTACTTTTCAAAAAATACAGGTGGATTTTGTCAGTGTAAAAATCACCAATTAACGTTGTACAGTTATTTTAATAAACTGCAGACTAATCTGCAGTTTTCCCCAAATTTTTGTGATATTTTAAATGTTTGGAAAACTTTAAAATATATTAAAATTATTTTTTTAGTTTGAAATAATCTATTTTATTATGTGCATCAACATATTCTATTAACAGTATTTATTTCCAGCATATGTTGTTTTAAATGTGGGAACAATTTCCAAGAACTTTAAGAGGTAGTTTTTGCCTTGAAATGCTACGTAAGGAAACAGAGTGTAGTGATATAAATATCCAGAGTAACAGATACTGTAGGGACCAAGGGACATTATAAAGAAGCATGCTGAGCTTTAGGGGATGGGGGATGGTGGCAGAACTCAGACTGATGGTGAGGCATATTTTACTGATGGTCAGCAGATAAAGGAGAGTAGCAAGGAAATAAGCCAGCTCATTATTATGAATATCTTGAGTTGGTTTGTAATACTTACGGTCTAGCTTAAGAATCATTCTAGAATTGCTACATCACTTATAAACAATTACCATATTGTTGGAATTGTTATTACTTCTCCATTTACTCTATTACTTTCCCAACACATCTGACGTGAATCTCCTAACACATAGCAGGTGCTTAAGAAATGCCTACTGATTTATTTCATTCCTCTTATAACTAAGACATAGACATGGTTACTGCTGATAGCAATATATGAAAGAACTACACATTTCCTTGGTAAAATTTTGTTATTAAAAGGTGTTTTTTTTTTGGTACTTCAGTATTTTATTTATTTTATGATCCTTTTTTTCTATTTATATCGCAATGTGAGTGGGCCACTTCTTTTTAGAATGGAAAAAAATCAACTTCAAAAATATACAACTGCTTTAAACAACTTTCCTCAACATTTAGTTATATTTTCCACCAAGTTCTCATCCCTAAGCTACTGAGTAAGATTATTCATTCCTTCTGGTGTATTTGACTAAGCTGCCAATTTTCCCTTTTGCTATTTTGAGGAGCTAATTTTCCCACAACATAATATACATTGCTAAATCTCCAGCTTTTTGCTCAGCCTCAGATGATTTAGAAGTTTCAAGAAACATCAGTTTGGGTATTATTTCATTTCACTTAAATTCATTAGAAGATGTTATATATGAAAAATGTTTTTGGTAAAAGAAAATATGTATTTTGATCAATTTTTCAATGGTTTTTTAAAGAGGACACTTTTCACACGTATTGTATAGCATGACATGCTTTCTTAAATATTTCCTAGTAGTTCGGATGTTACAGGATTTTTTTAGCTTCCTAGATTCTTTACTTGACTAATACATCATGTACTTTCCCAAACTGTCTTTTGCTGCCATGATTAGTAATCTTGAATTTTCAACTTCTTAGCTATTCTGTAAGACTCTATTCCTTCTCCCTCAGTCTATAGCTCTTGAACTTGGAGTTCAATTTTTATAAATTTGATATCTTCATATCTATGACCAATGTGGAGATTTCTTTATACTCTCTAGTCTCACGAATCCCAAACAATGTAGGCCACTAAATTTTTCTTCTCTCTCAGACTCTCTCTCTCTTTTGAGGGTGGGTTGGCTAAAACAAGCTTTTAAAAAACAAATATTTTTAATTGATTTTTGTTGGTTAATTGTAAAGAGTCTTAGGCTTCCTAGTCAGAGAGGAGGACTTTCTTAGGGGATTCAAAGAAGCATTAGGCCTGTGGGCACTCTATTTTTGCATCCCTAAAAAGATTTTCTAAGTCCAGTCAGTTTAATGTAGATATCAAGATACCTCTTGAAATATATATATATATATATATATATATATATATATATATATATATATATATATGTGTGTGTGTGTGTGTGTGTGTGTGTGTGTGTGTGTGTGTGTATTTTCTATTATTTCATTATATGTATATTAATATTAGGAAAAGGGAAGAGATATAGAGGAAGAAGCAGCCACACCATTTAGCACATCTGCACTTTCTCTTTGTCTAGGTCCCTGGCACTTGGGGATTGGGATTGACATCTCCAAAGAGAATTTGACAAAGAGTAGAAAGGACTCTGTGTATTCAACATGCAGAAAGTGAACTCTTTAAATAAAAAGTGGGACTATTACTGTCTCCAGTGTAACAAACTATGAGGACATATGAGTTTAGTCTGTTGGATGAACTTATTTGAAAAGTGTTTTGAAGAGTGTGAACTTGAAGACATATTTAGTAGGGACTTGGAACCCAATATTTGTCAATTGAGTCAATGAATGAAAGAACGTATAAATACAAAGTAGTCTCTAAAATAATAAATACAAATATTTAGTATATATTCTATAATGTATAAAATATTATTAGTACTAACTTGTTAGATAACATAATAACAGAAAAAAGTCCCACTAACCCATTCAACACTGTTAATTTGCTTTTTGAGGCTCACATACAGGTTTTGGGTGACTGAAGGAAATCTGTGTAATGCTTCTCTTAACCACAAATGACCTAATTTCTTTGGAACTCACCCATATGAAGCAAGTACTATTTCTGTCTTCCACTGGCTTTTCCTCTGAGCCTTAGTTTTATTGTGTGGGCTATCTATGTCTCCCAGTGCAGCTAGGCATGAGACAGAAAGTGAGAGTTCTGCTCAACAATGCTGGTCATAGATAGCTGGGGCACCAGTATATGCTGTGTGTGAAGGAAGGAATCCAATACTCGTCTGACCTAATAATACTCAAATACTCTTTTGAGTGCTAATTTAGTTGGAAGAGCTCTGATAAGGGCATCTTGCTTGGAAGGAGTGAAAAAGATATTTTCTTGGAGCTTAAAACTTCTTGCTTCCCTGGAAAGTAAGCAAGAGCTGGACAAGCATATAGTAATGATATTTACTTTATTAGAACATATCATTAGCTTAAAAAAATGTGGGAGGGCAACGATAAGTGGAAGCCTGGGTTGGGCACTTAACTTTCACAGGCTGCTCCTTTCATGAATAAATTAGCCTGAGATTTGTTTTGAGAAAAGCCAGGTTTTATTATGTTGAGCCATTAGAAAATGCCATTTTGCTAGACAAATACGGCTTTCAAAATGGTGAAAATGGTCTTTTGAAGTAAAGATGAGGCCTATATTAGCTTATGTGTTTTGAAGACAGAGAGTTAGGCTGAGCTGAGAGTATCAAAACCTTGGAACTGTACTCTGTGTGTCTGGGTCTAATTGGGGCACATCCTCTCTGGGCATCTTAATGATCTCAGTAGGATTGTTTTGTTAGTTTATTTGCTTTTTTTTTTTTTTTTTTTGACTTGAAGCAATTTATGCTTGTATAGATTCTGAGCTTCAACAGGCACTCTCTCCTGTGCTTAGCTCACTATCACTGCTTCTGCAAGCAAAAAACCTACTTTGCTAAAGCCTTAGCCTATCGTGAAAAATGTTAACATGCTTTCTGCCTAATATTTGCCAACGGACGGATCTAAAAATGGCACCAAGGAGGTTACCTATTATCCATAGTGCAAGAATACATTTTGGGACTGAAATAGATCATGGTCAATGGGGACCTGATCTGCTGACAGAAAGTTATTTTAGCATCCCCAAGCAATTCATAAAAATAGAATGAGATTTTTATATAGTGAATCCTATTTGTTTTTGGTTAATTAAAAAGAAAGAATCTCCCCTTGAGTAGCTTTCACTATATAATTTCTTTTTCTTTATATTTATTTTCCCAGTGTTTCTTATGAATTGCATTCATATTTCAAAATTCAATGTCATTCATTTTTGCACATTTGCAATAGGTAATATCTCTTGTACCACAGTCAAATATATTTTATCAAATTCATTACTACAAATATTTTAAAGAAGTATACCAATGTATTATTTTGATAAACTATGGAAAAGTTTAAAACAGTTTTTCAATGAAATATACACTTTTTTTTTTCCAATGTGTTCTTCAAATTCCTAGCAAATGATTTTTTTTCAATTAATCTACAATGGATAGTTTGATCTTGTTCTTATTTGAATGCAATTGCTGGAGTTTATGACTATTGTCCTTGTGGCCTACCCAAGTTAGCATTCATTCAGGACAAAAATGTCCTGGCTTGACCAATGGATTAGTCAGTCACCCTAACAAGTGAACAAATGTAAAAGATAGTCTTCTAGCAGTGAACATTTGCTAAACTTTTTAAGCAAAATGTTTCCAAATAGTAATCTAAATATATATGACTGTAATAGACATGCTACAATGGGCTTAATGGTTAAAATTACAATCAATTAAGGATTTCAGAATCCCATAAGGATATGAGATAATTTTTGACTACAGTTAGCTTACTGTCCAGTCATGTTGTAGCCAGTAAGTACACCTAGCTATTCACGGTTTTAGAAATCGTAGCACTACGAAGTTTCTAAGCTTCAAAGAACATAAAATTGAGGTGTAAGAAGTATCTCAAGTCTTTTTTAAGCTGCAGTGCTTGTGCAAGATATAGGCCAATTGTTCTATAATGGAAGACAGTTAAACACTGTTGTTTTACTCTCAGAGATTTTGTTACAAGACTATATTCCTCATTTAGGAAAAAAAAAATATATATGAAAAGGAGTAAAATTTGGGGCTGAAGCAAGTAGGGTAAAATCGCAAATATGAAAGTGAGAAGAGAAATCCTGAATAAGATGTCCTTTATTCCACCTGCTGGGATCTAGCTTGTGCATTACCTAAGTGCTTCTATTTTTAGGTCTATTTTGTAAAGTAGCCATCAAAGATACCTTAAAGTTTCATCATATTTGTTGTCCTGAATGAAAATACCTGCTGGACTTTTATTGGGGATAGACAGTATGAATCCAAATGTTACATTCTGGCTGGAACACTGCTGTTGTTTGAGGTAATGGTACTCTGCTTGATAGACCAGATTTAGTACAGTGAAGTACAGCCTAATTCATTACAGAGTTGTTCATCTCAGAAATAGCTACAAGAAATAAAATATTATATATGTTTATTTCGGGCCAAGCTGCCAGCACAGTAGAGTGAGCACAATCATCTACTCTCAGCAATGCAAGCAATGAGACATAATTTGTCGCTTTTTTTTAAAACTAGCTCACCATAATATTCTTCCCTAGTTAAAATGCTCCCCACAATCAGATTACTGTGTTTACTCCATGATATTTCTTTGTGTCATTAATATCCTATTTTCTGGCAGAGGATATCTTTACACAAGATAAAATTTAATAGATTTCCAAACGATAAACAAATTGATTATTTTAATGGCTAAAATATAGGTTGGGTGTTCAGTGGAGGTCTTAAGAATTTCAGATCACCGGAGGGGATTCATGGTCTAGGTCTACCAGGGTTACTATTAGAATAATTTTAGCTTGCTGAGAAGATAAAGGCATTATCCAAAAGCCTCTGGATATATTGACAATAGTTGATAAATTAAGATAAAAAGAATGCAGCCCAAAGTGGACTGTGTAAAAGCATGCAGTAATTCATTTGGTGCTACTGTTTTCAATATACTGTAAGGTATTCTGGCTGACAGCCACAGTCTCAACTGCCAGGCCTACTAGTGAGGACATCTTCAGGGTGATTCCAACCCAGCCCTTCTCATTGAAACCACGACAGACCTTGACTGATAGCTGCCTGCCTGAGTCCAGCCAGCCTCCAAACCCTTGAGAGATAAAATTAAAATGATTGCTGTTGCTTTAAGTCACTATGTTTCAGGGAGATTTATTATGCAGCACAAGATTCACTGGGAAACACATGCTTTTAAGTCAGATATAACCAACTTCAAATAATGACTCTGCCTCTTGCTAGTGGGATGATGTCAGCCAAAATCTGTAATTTTTCTTATTCTGTTTGCTCATCTTGCAGATGTCTAATTATGCTGCAGGTGCTCAGTAAATATGTTTTCCTTCTTTCCTTCTTACTTTCCTTCCTTCCTTCCTTCCTTCCTTTTTTTGCATCCTTTCTTCCTTCTATCCTTCTTTCCCCGCTTTGCTTCCTTCCTGCTTTCCTCCTCTTCCTTCCCTTATAAATTTAACTGAGTGCAGCTGCTTTTGTGGTAGGCCATTTTAAACTGGAATATGTTAGTGCCAGGTGTGGATTTAATTGGACCTTTACTTAGAACGCAGGCAGACAGAATTCAGGATGCATTTATTTTTTTCAGTGAAAACTGCTGAATCACTGGTTCCAAAATCGGCATAAAATATGCTCAGACCTTCCACAGACAGCATGTGTGATGTGATCAAGTGCCTTGGGGGAATGGGGTAAACAAATTTTTAAAAAAGGAATGTTTCCATCAGTTCACAGTGAACATTATCAGAATTCAGTTCAGGCAAAGAATATCTTTAAAAGCTAGATAAAGGAAATGAAGGCATGAGCAACATGTTATTTGTAGGAATGACATACATTATCTCCTTGGCAACTGCAGGGTGGCATGCAATTTGGCAATCTATGTTGTGTCATCTTGGATGCCTGGAAGTCACTGTTTCCTATGGAAACAAAGGAAAGAACAACATGAGAAAAAGAGTTCTGATTTTAGTATTCTGGAAAAGTATTTTAAAACCGAGAGACCAGCAAGCTTCCACGGCATAAGTAGAACTCAAAATGGCATTAAGTTTTTATTTATTAATTCCGTAATGCTTTAGAACGTGAATTAGATCCAATTTTTTTTTGGCTCTGCTGCACTTTTATTCTTGCTTTGTGTTCAAAAATGACTTAAGAAATTTGTGTGGAACCTTCAATGCACCAGTGCAAATCCTTTCATAAACATCAGAGTCTCAGCTTGTGCACAATTATTGAGAGACTAATTTATGTCAGGTGTTGTACTAGGTATCATGACTGTATAGATTCTGTATGTCTTATAATCATCCTTTCCTGTCTGCAGAATATTGTGGGATTTCTTTATTTGAAGTGAATCAATAATTTAACAAGCACTGACTTTGGCCCAGATTGGAGATCCTATTATATTGAGAACTAAGAGTTAGCAGAAATGAACCATAAGGTTACACAATACTTGATGGGGCACAAAATAATTCTCATCATGCTCTGTCTTTGGTTAGTCACTTGGGAAACCTTTCTTGGGTGTAAAAAAGTGCTGTTTTTATCAACAGCCTCCAAGTAAATGGCTTCAAAATATCTATAATAATGACTTATATTCTATATAATTTCATTTGATAGGCCATTGACTGAAATTGAATGTCTTAAATGAAGGAAATGAAGGTTGCAAGATAGCTGGTTAGAATCTATCAGTTTCCACTTTGATGAAATTCAAAGAAGTATCAACATTATGAAATGCTACAAAGGCAGTCTAAAGGGTTGCAGTGAGACTGCCTGGTCACAGCAGGAGAATGATATGGCCAGCTACATGAGTTTAAAACATCACATCAGTCTTGCCAGGATCACCAGTGAGCTATAGAGATTTTTTTTTTTTTTAATAGTGCCAAAGATAAGAACTTGAGGTTTTACTGTCGAGTAGAAATTTGGGTTCAACAGTCAGCTCTTCCCAAGGACAATGTTGCCTCCCATTGATTTTTTTTAGTGTCTTTAAAGCATTACTTTGACTGCTTATTCTTCATCTGCTTTCCAGTCTCTTCCTGGAAAAAGGTGAGGCATTTATTTACATTCCTGGAGACTATTAATGAATTACTTTGAGACAGATTGCTAGTATCCACCAAAGAGCCTGTAGGCTGCTTTTTCAAACAGAAATTAAAGGTGTTCTTTTAGCTCAGAAGAGTAGAACCTATATGCCTGATTTTATAATTTCAGTATCAAAATTAACAACCAGATTTCACTTCCTGAATTTTCCTCCTATAGGGTCTTATTTTACTATGTCCTCTCTAAGAGCAGTATTTCAGTTTAGAATTTTCTTGGGTTTGTGGAGATATTCATGGAAGATTTAAATAGCATTGCAGCTGTACAGAAAAGCTGTTCTAGTGTGTGCTTTAAAAATCAGCTTTTCAATAAACGATAGCTTTAGACTATGATTGAGAGGAAAAAACCAGTCCTTGTTAAACAAGCTATCACAGCCACTGGCTACATGTTCCAAGCAGTTTGAAGAGCAGGCTCATATTTCTCATCCCTCTGCTCCGGGAAAAGCAGGTTGGTGCCCATGGGCCTCATGCCTTTCCTGTGAAGCCTCAAAGGACAAGAGAAAGGTGCAGGTTGATCTAGGATTTGACTCTTTCCTACTCAGTAGCAGTCATTCAGGCATCCTTTTCAACAGGCAGATATATGAGACAGGAGAAGAAAAGCATTTTATTCTGGTTATCGGTTATTATTCCAGGATTGACTCATTAAACAGTCCATTAACTACTATAGTGGCCCAGGAAGTATAATCTGGATAGAATAAAAGACTGTCATCTGGTTTTCAAGTGGATTTAAATATGCTGCTTTTGGCTACATTGCTCTGCCAGCTACTTACTTCCTAAACACATTGTGTGAAACTTATTTCTGCTATTTTGAGTGTACAAGAGAGAATGATTTTGTTGTTGATTTATTTAATACTGTTTACTCATCATTTATTTTTCATCAAATTCATTTGACTTACTTTTATTGAATACTTTCCAGTGTTTGGTACTGTGTTCGTTGGTAGGGAAAGGAAAACAGTAAGACACTGTTGAGGCCTTTAAAGAAACTCGGAGTTTGGAGGGGCACTCACACAAGCGTGCTAAATGCTAGGCTAGGAGAAAGCATTAAGATGCGGTGTGAAGATGCAATGATACTGATTTGAGTTTGTATGGTGTAAGATTTGATGATGGTGGTGGGGTGTCAGATTAAACCTTTCAGAGGAAGCAATGTTTAGATACTATCTTGGAAATTATAAAAGGGAGGTAAAGAAGATGGAGGCGAGATGACAGTGAGAAGGGAATGTGCAAAAAACCAGAAGCAAAAGAAGATGGCTCACATTTCTAGAACTAAACTAAGACATCCTGGCTAGAGTCCAGGTGTTTTAATTTGGGTTTCTCTCAAAGCAGACTCTGTTGCAAGGATGTGTGCAAGCAATTTATTTTTAAGGTGTTCCCGAGAAGCACTGTGAGGGAAGTGAGAGGGAAAGGAAGAAAAGCCAATCAAGTGTCATGAATGAGCAGGTTTACCACTGTGTGCTCATCATGCTCGAGACCTTCCCAAAGTGTGTGGGGGACAAGCTTTAGAACTGTCACCCTGGGTGACAAGGAAGATGAAGTACTTACCAATACCTGTCTTTTGTTGATTAGGCTCACTCAGAAGTGTTTTTTCATTGAAATTGTATATGTTTAAGGTATGCAGCATCATGTTTTGACACACATGTGCATGGTGAACTGATTTCTATGGTCAAGCTAATTAATATGTCGATCTCTTCACATAGATACTCTTTTGGTGTGTGGTGAGAACATTTATGGTTTGCCTTCCTAGCAACTTTCGAGCATACAATCTGGTATGATTAACCATAGTTCCTATGCTGTACACTTGATATTTAGAATTTATTTGTGTTACATAACTGAAACATTATACCCTTTGAGCAACATCTCCTCATTCCCTTCTGGTTCCCACCACCACTGGTAAACCCATTCTATTGAGAAACTAGTTAATGGGTACAATGTACATTATTTGGGTGACAGATACCCCAAAAGTCCTGACTTGACTACTGCACAACCTATGCACGTAACAAAATTGCACATGTACTCCATAAATGCATACACATTAAAAATAAATAAATAAATAAATAAATAAATAAATAAATAAATAATGTTTATAAAGATCCTGTAGGCAGAGTATCCCTCAAGCAGAGAAAGGCAGTAAGCTACCAGCCTCCGTGGAGTAACCTCCTGGGTAAACCAAGTGAGTATGGATCAGGTGCTGATAGCCTTTGCTAATACCAGGTTACCTAAGGTGGCTGATAGGATGGTTTGAGGAAAAGGAAGGGGAGGTGAGTCTGGACTGGGAGGCAGGGCCCAAATCATGTAGAATGCTATGCCATTAATTTTTTTCCCCCTGTAGCAATCAGATGCCAATGAAAAAGTTTAAACAAGGAATTTATGTGATCCCATTTATAGTGTGTAAATATTATTTTAGTGGATAGTACAGAGAGAAAAGGTGCATAAGGATGTCAGGTCTCAGAATGTTAATAGGCTGTGCAATAGCCTGGTGAGAAATGTTGAATGTCTTTCAAGGGCTGTGGAGAAGAGACAGATTAGAAAGATATTGAGAAAAAGCGAAAGGAAAAGCAAATAAGGTAGAAAGAAGCAGAAACAGTTGAAGTTTTGTGGCTTGGAAAGCTTGCTGGATAGTGTGCTAATCTCTAAGATCTAGATTACAGCAGAAGACATATTTGTTTGGATAAATATAACAAGTTTATTAGATATAAACAAATTTGTACCTCTATTAGACTTTGAATATAGGCAAGAATGTAAATTCCATTCTTTGGGCTGGTTTCTACTCTTGTATTACCAGAGCCAAGAACAGTGTATGGTACTCAATAAATACCTGTTGAAGAATTGAATGAATAAATGGGTAGATTTTAATAAATAAATTAAAAGTTTGATATGCTTCTAGGATATCTAAATGATGTCTTACTGGGTATGTGGGTCTGGATGTTAGAAAAAATTGGGAGGAGAAGACATTAATTTTATGATATTTATATAAAGATTGTATTAAAAACCACTGAACAGGCCTATTTACCTGAAGATTAAGAAAACTTTGATAACTGAGAGCTAGCCTATAACATGTTCTAGGTAGAAAAAGAGCATCTCATATTGGAGACTCAGAAAGGTAAATGGAACAGTGCTAGAGTGGAGAATTATGGGAAGAATTGAATGAAACAAAGAATTGATCAACAGTGTTACATGCTACTCAGACAGAAATACTTTTTTTTTTTTTTTTTTTTTTCCCTGAGGCAGTCTCACTCTGTCTCCCAAGCTGGAGTGCAGATGTGGGCAAGCTGGGTTTTAGCTAGTTCTTAGTGTTGCTCCAAAGATGTTGATTATGTCCACCTAGGAGGAGTAAATAAAATGGATTTTGAACATGACACAAAATATGGCTGCTCATATATTTCCAACATTTACTGAAGTGGACAGTTAAAGTATTAACATTTAGTTCAGATGAAAAATACAAATATCTGAGCATAAAAATAATGTAAATTTCTATGGTACTATTTTACCTGCCAGGAGCCATCTACAGATCTGTGTTAGACTATGAAATGATAATTATAGAATAAAAACATTTAACAAGAATTGATCATTTATTATATGCTAGGCAATGTGCTAAGCTGTTAAGCACTTTATGGAAATTATCCCACCAGTAACTCTAAGAAGTAGTTATTGTTACTATTCTCACTGTACCCAGGAGAACTCTTAAGCACAAGGAGACTAAATAACTTACTCAAGGTTACAAAGCTAATATTTAGCAAAGTCCAAAACTTGAATCTGATTTCAGAACTCATGTTCAGACTTTGTTTTTTTAACTGCTAATACACTGCCATATAAAAATTTTAATGAATGATAATGATATTCGATAGTTTTGGTTTTAAGATTTGTTTTATAGAAGTTGATAGAGAGCACATTTCCTTTACTGCCTACTAGATATTTGGGTCTTCTAGTTTTTGGCCTGCCTGGCTAAAGTGGTTATATTGGCAGTATGCATTAATGTGCTGATGAGCCATTTGCCATAAATTGCAACTCAGCTACTGGTTCAATTCATGCTAAATTTGCAATCTGCTTTTACTGAAGTGCAAAATTGGCTTTCTTGTCATAAAGTGGTAGAACATGCAAAATAGTCTAATACCTTATTTTCTAGCTCAAGTAAGATTAGCTAGACTCAGAGAAAGTTAAAGAAAAAGTTTCACTTTGGATGAACAGCTGTTTGAGTATGAGAGCCTTGTTAAATGTTGAATGTTTTTTTTTATAATGCCTATTGGAAACTATAGCTGATAGCTTAGAGCTTACTCTTCAGGGCAAGTCAAGTTATTTTCTGGAAAACGGCCAAATGGCTTCAGCAGTTTGGGAGGTGAGGGTGAGGGGGGTCTGTTTGACAATGAAAGTGCTATCAATTGGTGTCACAACAGAACTAAATTAATTTGTTCTGCTGACATAATGTGCTGTTTTACTGTAGATGGAATAAATCTGTAATGAATTGTGTTAATAGGCTGATTTAACATGCTTTATGATCAAATGACTATGCTTCCATTTGTAAACACTATGGGAGAGGACTGATTTTAAAAATATAAAAACTGACAAAATAGGCAACTTAATCATCTTCTGCTATGTATGCATGTGTACACACACCTTATACATAATTTGGCACATGTATTGCTGAACTTTATTAACTTTAATTATTTGTAGCCAATTTTGAGAATGATTGAAGAATCATTCTCAAATCAAAAACTAGAGCTAACACACATGTTGATACCTACTCTGGGCTACAAATGAAGCTGAAATTGTAGTGTCCTATATACCAAAGGAAGAATGTTTCAATCAGTTTTACCATATATCTTGAATAGTAAATTTTTAAATAGCTTTTTTAAAAGTGCTATATTCAAATTTCAGGGAGAGTTTGTGGAAGAAAGATAGGGAATAGATTTCCTCTTGTAGAAGAACATCATAAAATATTTTTATCACATAGAAAATGCAGATTTTGAGTAGCGTTGATTCATTTTTAAAATAACTCACAGGGAAAGTGTCTTCAATTAAAAAATACAACTTTGCTCAGCTAGATTGCACTTGCTAAGATACCGTTTTCTGTAGAATAAATCAACTAAATATGGGCCTATTTATAAATATTTATTTATGCCTGAATGTAGAGGATATTTGTGATACAAAGTATTATCTATAAGCATTTCATGACAGTCAAACATCAAAGTAGAAAGAATGTTATGAATGGGAGTAACAACAATCAGTAAGAACTCTAGAACAATTTTCACATGCATTGGAAAGGAAGGATTTTCTAATCAGGAGACAATTTTTGTGAGATACCAAAAATGGTAGCACAGTACTTAGCTTTTAGTGGAAACTATGTAAATGTAAATGTAAATCAAATCCAAATCTGGTAAAGCAAACTGTTTACAAACATCACTTAGGGGTTGTTATGGACATATTTCAGACAAACTCTTTTCTGTTTTTTAAAAAATATCATAAGCATGTATTTTTAATTCCATAAGGATATGTATTTGCCATTGCAGGTAGCCTGTTGAAGTAGTTAAGAGTATGTATTTGGGATTCAAATTATGACTAACACATTTTAATTGTATGATGTTGGGAGAGAGAGGTGCTCAACTTTTTAGGTTTCAGAGCCTTCATTGGGAAAATGAAAATAGTAGTAGTATCTCATGAGTTGTTGTAGGAACTATTTGGGGTTATTTGTGAAAACCATTTAGGTAGTGCCTGGCCCATATTTAGTGCTCAATACATTGTCAAAATATTGATGATGATTCAGGATTTCTGTCTAGAAAGTGATATTATCAGATATTAATTATGTTAGAGTACAATGCATTATAAATCGTTCCCTTAATTGTTCACTTCAAAAGAAAGAGTAAGAAGAGAAAGGGAAGAATTTAGAATATCTTCAAGGGACTCAAATTTCTATTGACAAGGAAGAGTATTGGTCTTCCTATCCTTTTACAATGGAGAGAAATCTTTGAAAAATTGTTTCTAGTTTCACCAAGCATCTTCTTCCCTCATCCCATAAGGGAATGGGGAGCTCTTTTGCCTATGTAAAACTTACCTGTCCCTGATATCTCAGCTTAAGTATTACCGCCACAAAGGCTTTCCCACCTCCCAGGCTGGGTAATGTATTCCCTAGTTCCTCTAATTTTTAAAATAACATTTAGTGTTTATTTATTTTTGTGTGTGTCATTCCTGAGATAAATTGCAAGGACTGTATTATTTTTCACCTCTGTACTTCCATTTTCCAGCAAAATAACTTGAAAAAGTTGAATGAATGAATGAGTTGAATCAATGTGTTTAATAAGACCTTTGTTACTATGTCTTAATTGTGGATATTCTTGACCTGTGTAATATGCTCCAACAAGAGAAGAAGCATGGAACTTGAACTATTTTTCCCAAAAAATAGATCAATTACAGTTATTATAAATGTTTTCATTCCGTAGGCAACATTGTCTGGAATTCCAAATTCAGCAAGGTTCTTGGCTCATCAACAACTTCCTCACCTTGCATAGCTATGATTTTACAGAGGAACTTGGCTTATAATGCTTGAGCTATAAAATTATATTTCCCCAGCAAAACTGTACTGAAAATCTGGCCTTGATAAATGATGGTTTTTCAGACAGTGCCCCTGTTGCCTTTAGTGATGTAGATAAAGTTGTAACTCAGACTACTTGCTATGCCAGCCTCCTATAGGGTTGACATGGACTTCAATGTTTCTGGATGGCTATTCATCATAACACAATTTCATTACTATCAAGTGATAGCAAGTCTATATTAAAAACAAAGCATTGTGCAAATATTGTCTGAGTTTGAATATAATTTTCTGAATATTTTGAAGATGAAGAAAATCATTCCCATAGGAGAATGTGGATGCTTTAAAGGTGAATTTATTTGACCATCTAGGTTAGCATTCTTTCACAATGTTTTATCAGATATCTCTATATATTAACTCCACTTTCAAGGGTTAAAAGTATTCTTAAAGTGTGAAAAAGAAAAGTTATAAATTATATTGTTAATTACATTTTTCAATATTTAAACAAATGCATGCTTTGAAACCCAAAACACACATACACATGCACACATACACACAGACACATACTTATTTACATTATGGGTGAGTCATAACCTGCTGAGAGGTGAAAATATTCAGGGAAAAATATTTGGTGGTTGAAGAAGCTGGAGCTAAGTCTAAACTCTGAGGTTAAATAAAAGCTCCAGTTAACTGACTTCCTCTAATGTGGGTGAAGAGGAGCTGAAAATAACTCAAGAGTTACCTAAAGAAATCTTATTAAGGTAATTTTGACCAATTAAGAAGAGGATGTAGATGCCCCCTAGTGGGTATGAAAGCATTTTCTCTCTTCAACCACAAGTAAAACTATTCAAAAGAAATTAATGCTTAATTTTTGTCAAAAGTATTTTAGCTTTTCTGTATGGTTTTTGGTTCTATCTAAAATTTAGAGGTTACCAGAAAAGTATACCTACTCAGTAAAGAAGGACCGACAGAACAGAGTAGAAACAAAGAAAATACCTGAAAGAAGAAAGAGTGATAAGATTGTTTGGGTGTTTTTTTGTTTGTTTTGTGTTTTCTATTTAAAAAGTTAGCAATTTTGGAAGTTTGTGTATCTTGAATTTAATTTTATTGACATTAGTTTATTCTTTTAGTTTGCTCATGTTGCTATGACAAAATACTATAGACTGGCTAGCTTAAACAACAGAAATTTATTTCTCACAGTTCTGGAGGCTAGAAAGTCTAATCTGAAGGTTCCAGCAGGATTTGGGTTCTGAAGAGGGTTCCTGTAGCGACGTGCAGATAGCTGTCTTCCTACTGTGTCCCCACATGATAGAGAAAGGTGGGGATGGTGAGAAGACAAACAGAAATCTGGTATTCCTTTCTCTTTTATGAGTGTACCATTCTATGGGACAAGGCTCCATATTTATGACTTCATTTAACCTTAATCACCTCCTTAAAGTTCTTATCTGCAATATACTCACATGGAGAGTTTTGTCTTCAACATATGAATTTGGGAGAACACATTTCATTCCATAGTGATGGGTAAAACCTCTTAATGTTTGCATTCTTGAACTTTGGTATTTGTAGCCATCTCTAGTCTGGTGGGCCACATTGCCTCATTTTCTTTATTTTCTTTTTTTTAAACATTGCATTTTAGGTTTTGGGGTACATGTGAAGAACATGCAAGACTGTCGCATAGGTTCACACATGGCAGTGTGATGTGCTGCTTTCCTCCCCATCACCATCACCTATATCTGGCATTTCTCTCCATGCTATCTCTCCCCAACTCCCCACCCCCCACTGTCCCTCCCTTATTTCCCCCAACAGACCCCAGTGTGTGATGCTCCCCTCCCTGTGTCCATGTGTTCTCATTGTTCAACACCTACCTATGAGTGAGAACATGCAGTGTTTGATTTTCTGTTCTTGTGTCAGTTTGCTGAGAATAATGGTTTCCAGGTTCATCCATGTCCCTACAAAGGACACGAACTCATCGTTTTTGATGGCTACATAGTATTC
Organism: Saimiri boliviensis; assembly: GCF_048565385.1. NCBI lineage: Eukaryota > Metazoa > Chordata > Mammalia > Primates > Cebidae > Saimiri > Saimiri boliviensis. The sequence continues at coordinate 45,456,482 of NC_133451.1, read as the reverse complement.
CACAGTGTATATGTGCCACATTTTCCCTGTCTCATTTTCTACTTACAATTCATCTGTTGAAGAAACTCCTTTTGACTTATGTAATGAAATAAGAGTTAAAGGAAGAAGAGTGACACTACAGTGCCAGACCTATAGATTCACAGATATATTTCTTTTAAATATTCCAATATATTTAGAAAGTATGCCAGCCAAAGTGGATTGCCAATATTGTAGTGAGCCAATGCTATTGGTATGTCTTTTCATAACATAATGAGACATGAATATTCTTGTAGGTTGGGATTGCAACGGTTTCGTCAATCTGTGCTGTTTCCTTGATGACCACTTTCTAGATTTTACTGATAGTTGGTAAAGTCCCAGAAAGAAACAGTGATCTGATAGAATAGTACACGACATGTCCTTATAATATAACCCACATCTATTTTAGACAATGAAACACTTGTGGCTATAGTCTTTCTTACATGCTACCTGACATTAGGTGTAGTAGCTAGTTCAGTTAAAAGCATGTTAGCTGAGTGCCAGCTGCAAAAGAATTACTCAGTAAAAGTTAGCCATTGTTTTGGCTGTTGTTGATATTGCTACTGTTTCCTAAAGAGCTTTTTCCTATATGTCTTATGATAAGTTATAAGGTTTACTCTATTGTTAATTCTCACCCTTACTATGTATTTTTATTTTGCTATTGCATATTGTATTTGTTTCTCATTTTCACCAGCAACATGATTTCCATGACTGACTTCATCATACAGTATTCTTTCCTTCAGTGATCATTTGCTTTGCTAATTATTAGACAGGATGGCCATATTTTCATAGATGTATAATATTGTTTTCTAAAATTTTGTTTCCTGTAATTATTTATTTCTGTGATGTATCATTTTCTTTTTGAGGCAGAATCTTATTATGTTTCCTCAGCTGGTTTATTTCTATATAATATTCATTTGAATCCTACTATTTGCCAGGCATTGAGCTATGTGCCTTACATGCATTATCTTATATATTTATTAGGAGTAAGACACCATTATTAGTCCTATAGCAAAGACTTTGAGGTTTCGAGAGGCTAAATAACTTGCTTAATATCTTAAAGCTAGTAAATGACAAATTCAGTATTTGCATCCAGTTCTGTCTGATTTGGGAGCCAACATTGTAACTGTTTAGCAAGTATTTTTCAATTTCTGATCCCTACATCCCTACATCACTGTTTGAGACTTTGAGTTTTTAACTAGTCTCAGATTATTCTTATAAACACTTTGTATGACCACAATACAGCTTTTCTACATTGGATAAGAAAAGATTCAACTAGCTTAGTATCTGTATTTAGAAAAAGTGAGTGGAGTGTCCTTTGCACTCCTTTCTCTCCAGGGTTATGTCGGCGGTATTGATGAAAGCAGCTCCTGGCATGATTTCAAGTAGCATTTGAACAAGTCTGCTTAACTAAGCTGAGAACTTCTGCTCTGACTAATGAAGTCTCTAACAAAGTGATTTCCTCCACTGGAGCTTTGTATCTGCTACACAAAACATTTACAAATAAAAAGAAACACTAGGAATCAGTATGAAACAAAAGTAACCACAAAGTCATATATCTTAAAGAAATGTTAATGTTTTAAACCCTCGACTCTAAATATGTAAAGGAAAAATGAATGAATCCTTTAAGATTTCTCTTTTCTGGTAATCCCAAATGGAAAACAAAAGTTTATTCTAGTGCCTGATATTGAAAGTAATATTTCTATAGCTTATGAAAATACAAACATTGAATTAAATGGCAACATTGGGAGAAAATTAGGTACAATAAATAGGGAACTCAGCATTTTCATTTCTACATTTTGGAGCTCAACATATGATAGAATCCCTTGGTAATTATTTATAAAATATTTAGCATGTTTATTTAGAGGTGAAGTGTTAAAAATTTCTATGTGTAGCACTTTCTAAAAATGCTCTTGATAGTCCTCAGTAAATCATTACCTTGCAGTTTAGTTTTAGCTGCTCTACCATGCTTGTTTATTTCCCTATTAAATAAGATGTGTGGCTTACCCATGAAGTCCTGTTCAAGTGGCCTTGAATAAATGTCTTTACATTACTGGATTCTATTTTTTTTTTTTGTATGTGACTCACTGATATTCTGGAAGATAAACCTATTCATTATTAGTCTTGTTAGTTTTTAATTTATAAGGGTTAAATTATATTTTATTAAACTTCACTAGCTTCTCAAGCAAGCAATATGAATGTAATTGGCTGCATTCTGCAAATCTAATCTTAGTCACTTCATCTCATTGCTGCTAGAGTAATAAATTGAGATGTATTTTTTTTTTTTTTGCAGTTGATAAAAATTATTTAGAAATTGTGTCAGATCACAGTCATGATTGACGAATTGCTTGGATCTGCTCCTGTTTGCCTATCGCTGCTTTAATTTGTTGGTAATGTTTGAATCTACCACCTCACATCTCTTTTCTTGCTTCAGGCTATTGTGACTAATGACAAAGTAATTTCAAACTAAATCATTTTTTAAATTCAAATGAAGCTTAGGTGCTTTTTCTTGTTTGAAACCACTGTGCATCAGCTAAATAATGATGGAATCACTCTGACTCATTAGTTGCACCAAAATGTGAAGGCTGTGTGATTATTCTTAGTGAATCTTGTGCCTGATAGGCCAGAAGACACCTTATTCCTTTTGTGGTTTGTTATTATGGAAAATGACTCCTTTTAACAGAGTAGAACTTGAGACATAACTACAAAAAGAATTTGAATGTCATTTAACTGCTTGGCAGAGAGCAATGATTTAAGTCTCAAATCAGTCGAATTCCTCTTTCCTTTATGTAGAACATGAAATATAGAATATTAAAACTTCTAAGGCATTCTCAGTGGGACTTGGGATTGAGTCAAGATAACTTAAATGCCTTAGGGACTACCTGCAATATTCTAAAGATGTGTTCCATGGACAAAGAAATAATAAATTGGAGATCAGATAAAAGTGTTTGACACTTTCTAATTTGAAAAACGATCTTGATTCTATAGGATATCCATTTTAATGCAATTTATCAAATATGAAGTAGGTGCCTACTGTGTGTGTTAATCTACAATGATTGATAAGACAGTCTTTATTTTATTTATTTATTTATTTGAGACAGAGTTTCACTCTTGTTGCCCAGGCTGGAGGACAGTGGCTCCATCTCAGCTCACTCCAATCTCTGCCTCCAGGGTTCAAGTGATTCTCCTATCTCAGCCTCCTGAGTAGCTGGGATTACAGGCATACACCACCATGCCCGGCTAATTGTGTATGTTTGGTAGAGACAGGGTTTCACCATGTTGGTCAGACTGGTCTTGAACTCCTGACCGCAGATTATCCGTCCACCTTGAGGCCTCCCAAAGTGCTGGGATTACAGGTGTGAGCCACCACGCCCAGCCAAGACAGTCTTTATACTCTAGCTCATTACTTCTTTTAAATTTGGAATAAAAATACTTGATTTTTGTTTGCAGACAGTAATCTTTTGGGTATTATACTGCTTCCCCCATTCTCAAAAAGTCTCTTACATTGTTCCTTTTTCTAGCCACTTTAGACTGATTCTTTTTATTTTTGCTTATGCGCTCTTCTTTCTCTATGCATACTCTTCAAATCTAAGCTTTTATTTTTTTGATATTTATAACATGTCAAATAGTAGATATCATCAGAATATAGTTTTCAAACTGTCAAAAACATGACATACAAATAATGAGTGGACAGGACTCCCAAGATTTGTTCGATTATTAATTAATGAGAGAACCACTTAGGCGGTAAAGTGGGTTCAAAATCTTTTTGAGGAATGGCTTTTTATAGGCAGTTTTTAAAAAGAAAAAGTAAAATAAGACTGGTAGTTTAAATACAGAAGTGTTTAATGTCTTACAAGGCAATAAAACCATAACCTTTGGTGATGTTTTGTACTAGGCAGGAATCCACAAGTGAGTATGTTAACAGTGTTTGGGTTCTAATCAAATATTAAATAGCAAAATCAAACTCAACTAAAATATTCTAGAGATTTAATAATCCTTGAGTAGGCTTGTTAAACAATACCCTATTATGACCTTGAAAGGACATGCTGTATTTTTTTCTGATGTCCAAGTCTTGTATAATTTTCCTTAACATTATACTGACTATTTTAAATACTTGACTGACTCAAATAGGTGCAGATTGTTACTTTGTTTAAAGCCTCCTCACCATTTGTGAGTAGAGAACGTCTACAATTAGGCCAAACAGATACAAAGTAACTTGCTGTATGACTTCCAGCTACTGGCAGCCTTCTGTTCTTACTTTTCTCTACTGGAAAATGAGGTAATGGAATAAGCTGATCACTGAAATCTCTCTCAGTTTTAAAATATTGTAATTCTTTTTTTTTTTTTATTGCATTTTAGGTTTTGGGGTACATGTGATGAACATGCAAGATTGTTGCATAGGTACACACATGGCAGTGTGGTTTGCTGCCTTCCGTCCCCTCACCTGTATCTGTCATTTCTCCCCATGCTATCTCTTCCCACCTCCCCACCGTCCCGCCCCTCCCCCATTTCTCCCAAACGGACCCCAGTGTGTAGTGCTTTGAGAGTGGGATTGTGAAGAGCAAAATATCTTGGACCTTTAGCTAGTGTGTGGATTAGGCAACAGTGCCCCCTAAAGGTCCTCTGTGAGTTAGGGCAGGCCAACCTTCTGAGTATCCTAGAGTGTCTGAGGAACTTCCCCTCTCAAGGGCTTTGCAACACCTCCCATCAGGACTTTGATCTAACACATCTATGTACTACCTATTGAAACAGTTACATTGCATAACAAAAGACCAGATACTTCTGGTACACACAATAAATATTTAAATGTTCTCCAGTCTATGGATCAACTGTGAATTCTATTGATCTTGATTACACTTCCTTGGGCAGCTCATTTTCTCTTATCAGAACACTCATATACTTAGTGTCAGCTGGTTGTTGGGTGTTCTAGGATGGTCTCACTGTGATAACTGGCTATTCTCCAAATGATCTCTCAGCCTCTGGCAGGCTAGCCCAGGCTGACCTGTTCTTATGGCGGTGGTTGGCAGTGTTTCTAGAAAGAGTGTAAATAAGAACTCTTGAGGTTAAGAATTGGAAATGACAAACTATCATTTCTACCACATACTGTTGGACAAAGAAAGTCATTAGGCAGCTTATGGGAAAATAGACTCCAACTTTGGATGAATCAGGAGAGGGTAAGCTCCTGGGCATTAGTATGCAGCATGAATATGGAGGGCGTGAATATGGAGAGAAGCAATGAATTGGTGTCATTTTTGAAGCAAGTCTATTATACAGAACACAAGTCACAAGATTTTAGGACATTCCAGAAGGGTACTGGTCTAGAACCAAAGAACTTAAATGTTTTAATAGTTTGTTTTGGTGGACAGTAAAGCTACTTGAAGTCAGTTTGATTCTTTCAACTCTTGCTTTCAAAATTCATTAGACAATACCAGAGCAGTGATTGGGGCTATTTATTCTGTACTATGAAGACAGGCACTTCTAAGTACTCTACCAAATGCTGCGTGAAAGACAGTATGCAATTATCAGATATTTGAAAAAATGTATTTCTTTCCTGTTTGTCACATTTATCATTTTTACTCTTTTTTTCTCCTCTTGGGATATTCAGTATTTGGTCATAGTTTGGTTCCTGAATATATTTTACTTTTGTTGTATTTTTTTACTGTATCATGTGTGTATGTATGTTTCCTTGCCAATGATCATAGATGCTCTTTAAATTTTAAGGCACTACCTTGTTCTTTTTTATATTATTCACCATGTGTATAACATGTTAGGATCAATGATAATCAATTAATTTTTATCCTTTTCTGAAGAGAAATTTTGAAGAGATTCAAAATCTGAGGAGTAATTAGATGATATTTATAATGTTATGTGTAAAGAAAAAGTGCAGGATAATAATTGGTTCTTCAGCTTAAAAATGGATATCAATTTTGATTTCAATATTCTCCACCCAAATTTAGTGTATCATGTTAGGCTACAGTTTCTCATTATTTCAACTGCAACCTGCTTAGAAGAATACGCCAAGCTGGCCAGGTAGAGTGGTTTACGCTTGTAATACCCAGTATTTTAAGAGGCCAAGATGGAGACCGAGGAGGGTTGATCACTTGAGATCAAGGGATCAAGACCATCTGGCCAACATGGTGAAACCCCATCTCTACTAAAAATACAAATATTAGTCGGGCGTGGTGGTGAGTGCCTATAATCCCAGCTACTTGGGAGGCTGAGGCTTAAGAACTGCTTGACCCCAGAAGGTGGAGGTTGCAGTAAGCCAAGATCGTGCCACTGCACTCCAGCCTGGGGACAGAGCGAGACTCCGTCTCAAAAAAAAAAAAAAAAAAAAAAAAGGTGGGGGGAATACTCCAAGCTGACATGAATGCTTTCTGCACCTCTCAGAGTCTACATTGGCTCTGTTTTGTGAGGCTGTATTTCCTTTTCTATTCAGCAAGCTTGAAATCATAATTTATGAGACATGAATTGAACTTTAAACATGCTAGATGAGTGTACTAAGAAAGACTATTTTTATAGAGCAAACCTTTACATCTTAAGTGAGAGCTCAGTTAATTGTATATAATCTATCCACTTTATATATTAGTATCTGTGAATTGTCCTTTGAGACTGGCATCTTCCAATCACCCTTTTATGAGTTGCTCTTCTTTCTCTCTCCTCTATTTCTCCATCTTTTCACTCATCATCTGCTTTATGAAATGGTTATGGAAAGTAATTATCATCTAACCATAACATAGCTTAGAATAAACGTAGAGAGGACAAATTACTGCAAAAATATCGTAGTATATTCTAAAGAGTCAGACATGACTATTTGGGGGATCATCTGAGAAATTGCTATCCCTCATTAGCGTGGAGAATCTATAATTAACTATGTATGTAGTTATTTATTGTGACTGTCAATATTTTAAGAATTTTAGTGGTTTACTGCACAACTTTCTTCAAATATAATCTTGTTTTACAAATACAATTATTTGATGAAAACCAGTAAATTGTATTTCGATTTAATACTCTTTACTGGTTAATAGTTTAAATTCAGATATTTATGCAACTATTTGTTGATGCTGTTCATAAGTTTAATACAACCTTTTTTAAATTAACTTTTTTTGTATTTTCATTATTAATTGAGGTAAAAAATGAAATGTGTCAGGATTGTTAAATTTTATAATAATGTGTAAAATTACCTATGCCTTTTATGAAAGTAAATTCAAAGGTTTCAGAAATCAAAGTTTTTGGATTTTTTAATTTTCTTTTTGAATTGCGATAAAGTTTCAATCTTGTTGCCCAGGCTGGTGGCATGATCTAGGCTCACTGCAACTGCCACCTCCCAGCTTCAAGTGATTCTCTTTTCTCAGCTGTCCAGGTAGGTGGGATTACAGGCATGCACCACCATGCCCGGCTAATTTTTTTTTATTTTTAGTAAAGACAGGGTTTTACCACATTGGCCAGGCTGGTCTCGAACTACTAACCTCAGGTGATCCATCCACCTTGGCCTCTTAAAATGCTGGGAGTACAGGCATGAGCCACTGCACCTGGGTGGGTTTGTTGTTGTTGTTTTTGATAGTTTTTCTCTTATTGCCCAGGCAGGAGTGCAGTGGTGCCATCTCTGCTCACTGCAACCTCCATCTCCCAGGTTCAAGCAATTCTTCTGCCTCAGGCTCCTGAGTAGCTGGGATAACAGGCATGCACCACCAAGTCCGGCTAATTTTTGTATTTTTAGTAGAGACGGGGTTTCTCCATGTTGGTCAGGTTGGTCTCGTACTCCTGACCTCAGGTGATACACCCACTTTGCCCTCCCAAAGTGCTGGAATTACAGGCATGAGCCACTGTGCCTGGCCAGTTTCATTTTTAAATAAAGGAATGTTATGTAAATATGGACAATTGTTATTGTTGGTATTCTGTTGTACATGACTAGGAATAGTTCTCCCTGTTTATAAAACAAACAAATAGAAAATTTTGAAATGTATCTGACATATACAGGATATTATTTGCAATAAAACTGAACAAATAACTTGTGCATCAATGATCGTTAAGTCCTAAAGTGAAATTAAGTATAATCTCAGCTTATAGTTCTAATAACTTAGTACTCTTTCTTTCTGTAATTTAGAGTCCAATTATTTATAAGAATACACCATATTTTGAAATAGATCTTTGATTCAAAGTTTCAAATGTGTCCACATTATCTTTTAGTTATGTATTTTAAAGCTTTTTAAAATCAAGGTGACTACAGATTATTATAAAGGTTTATTTCATGGAAATCACTAATTTTAAGTATTTCAATCCTTTTAAATTTGTACAAATCTGCATAAAGTTATATAACCAATATACTTTTTCATATACCTTTTCAGAATACAAATGCCAATTTGAACATGAGAAAAAGAACAAATGCTTTGGTTCACTCCGAATCTGATGTTGGCAACAGAACTGAGGTGGGAAACCATTCAAGGAAATCTTCCACAGTTGTTCAAGAATCTTCTAAAGGCACACCTCGGTCTTACTTAGCTTCCAGTCCAAACCCATTCAGCCGTGCAAATGCAGCTGAAACCATATCTGCGGCAAGAGCACTTCCATCCACTTCTCCTTCTAGCCGAACTGGATATATGTCTCGAAAGGCTTCCATTGGATCTGTTTCTACTCGTCATGTGTTTGGATCAAGACTGCAGAGGATTAAGACCACAGTTAATACCATAGGGGCTTCTGGGAAGTTGTCAGCTACTCCTCCTCCATCGGCTCCACCACCTTCTGGATCTGGCACAAGTAAAATAGACAAATATGCCCGTATTCTCTTTCCAGTCACATTTGGGGCATTTAACATGGTTTATTGGGTTGTTTATTTATCAAAGGACACTATGGAGAAATCAGAAAGTCTAATGTAATTTTGTTGCTATACTAGTTTGCTATAAAAGACGACGAAAATGCAGAATGTCTTTTTAAATGTTTTTAAATATAAACAAATATTCTTTATTAAAAGAAAAACTCTATGTAATTTTTCCATTTAAAGATATAAGCCAGTTATTGGGAGACTTAATTGATTCCTCAGTGAAAAAGTGAACTATGTTTTTTTTTTTTTCTTTCAGAAAAAATGATTTTAAAAGAACTCGGCATTCAATTAGATAGAGTACACTCCATCCTGGAAAGTTGGGATAAGAGAAATAGAGCTATTAGAGACATGTGGTGCATATTTTTTCATTGATATTTGAAAACAGATTATGACATTTAAAAAATCTACCCCATGAATATCAACCTGCCATCCTAAATTTCCCAGTGACAATGCCCTTAACCAGAATTGTTTATTAGTTGTCATATGCAGTGACCTTTGGTGATCTTCTTAGGAATTTTAAGAAAATAAATTTTCCTGTTAAATGAAACATTGGCAAAAAGAAATGGAATAGCATAAACACTGATCAATAGAGTAAAATCTCTGCTGCATCAAGAACTAAGACATAGACCAGAGGAAATATGTTCCCTTTCTTATGTTGGCCAAACAGTAGTTAACAGTTGACTTGAAATTTTGTGCTCTAAGCCAAAGTTTAACTCATTGTATGAATTCTTTTTCATAGTAGTTCATTCAGTTATGTATTCATTTACGACATAGTTATTCAGAGCCTACTGTGTTCCAGGAACTATGCTAGAAACTGTCTCTCTAGGAAAGCTCTTGCACCTTTACCTACAATATTACTTAAAAAGTAGAACAGTCAATGCATGCCAAAGAACCATAAACTAGCAGAGGACATTGCATTCTTTAGTGAAGGGCATTTATTTAGAGTCTGACAACATATTCAAAATATTTTTTCCACCTATACTGATAGTGGATAATAGGTATATTTGTTCACATAGCCACTTTGAGATAAGTACATGTTAGTACAGCTTCAGCAATTGGTTTTCAAAATAGATGAGAAAGTGGTACAGATTGTTTTGTAAGTGAAAAGCATTGTGTACTTGAAAGTAAAAATCTGGACACTGTAAGAATTAATAGATTAACAGTCTCAAATTTGATTAGAGTCACAGAATAGAGTTTGATCTGAATCCCAGAATCATTAGATATAGTAACTCAGCACAGGCTTTTTCAGGTGCTTTCTCCAGCATAGATCTGTATATTAGCTAGTGAAATGCTAAATTTGAAGAGCTTTTGTGTCCATAGCTCTGTAATTCTGGGCAGTTTTCATGTTTGTTTTTTGGGAGTTTTGTTAAGGCTATAGAACTAAGGTGAATGTTTTAAAATTAAAAGAGTGGCAAATGAAAGGAGTAAAGAAAAAATAGCTGTGGGATGGGATGCCACTGACTCTGTTACGCAATTTATCAGGGTGTTCATGTACTGACTTCTTTCTCATTAGGTAGGCTTAACAACTTAATTGAAAATTTTGCAGCTGTCTGTGCAGCTTAATCCAGGTCTGGTTTTTGTCATATTACCTCTAGATTTTCTTCTGTGCTTCTCTCTATCTGCTTTGGACTGGATGAGTGAATGTGTTCTAGGTGTTTTAGGGAACATATTGATAGAAATGGCCACCTTGCAGACAAAACCTCTCTCTCTTTTTATTTTTTGGAAATGAAGCAACAGTAGTTAATTGGCATCAATTTTTCATTTACTACATTACCTTGTAATGATTGTTTTTGAGACCTGAAAATTGTGCAAATGCCAAATATTAATTGTAAGTCATATCTGAGAACTCTTTCCTGATTGTTTCTTTAGGTATTCCATAGAATCAACACATTTTAAGGCTGAAAGATACTGTAGAAATCACCCAGTCCAAATCCCACATTTAAAAATTTATTCTAGTAAAATTAGGCCCAGTAACATCTGTATATATGTATATATTTAATAAAGAGTACTTGTACAAAAAAGCTTATCATAAATTATTTCATGAATGTGAATAGATTTCTGGCCTTAAGGACAATGCTTAGAAATGTGGCTGGAAGCACAATTCATTCACTACATAGTTGTTCAGAGCATATTGTGTTCCAGGAACTATGCTAGAAACAGATAGTTCACTCTTCTGATGAAAAGACTGTTTTTGTTTTTTGTTTTTCTTGTTTTGTTTTGTTTTGTTTTTTGGTGAGGAACACTTACTGTTTGTACTCTTTGCTAATCTATTGGCTTATCTTAAGAAATAATTCATTTGCCTTGTTTAAAAAAATTATTCTACAAATCTTACAGAGTTTAAAGAGATAAAAAGAAATGATTTTATATTTGTAGACCAGAGATCCAGGTGAACTCATATATATATATATATATATATTTTTTACCTTTACCTATGAAGTATTAAAAATAAATCAGCTGGTCAAAAACAGGAAAGAACAAAATTAACCAAGGATTCTTAATTGTTAATTTGAAGGAAAAATTAACCAGAAAGCCTAATCATTATAAAAATAAATTATTGCATTTGCACACAATGTTAATAATAATATGGTAATAATAATATTATATTGTTTGCTTTCCTTAACTGAATTTCATCAAATTCATTCAGTGCTTTTTATTTTGGTCATCATTTCTATCTTCCCAACAACCCAGAGGTACATAAAGTACAAACACTTTTGTAAAGATCCAGTCAGGTTTCAGTATTAGAAAATCTCACAAGAATAATTAGAGGCACCCAAAGTTCTGGTTATCTGTGAATAATAATAATTTTGGCTGAGAATGGTACCTTTACATATCTCTTTTAAAGATGAAATTCAGAATAGTTTCATTCAGGACCTAGTATCTGCAGTCTAGGTTGGCCACTAACTGCTACATAATTTCGATTTCCTCTAGGCATGACTAGGTCTAAAAATATATTTACCTGATTAATCCACAGTTAAAAATGACTTGCATTTGTGCATATACATAGTACTTTGAATAATGTATATTTTAAATTGGACCTCACAAATCTTGTATTCAAGTAGGTAGAGAGTAGAGTCACCCTTTTTTTGATGATATGAGTCACAGAGAAGTTAAATGACAAAGATAAAATCACAGGGTTGGAATGAAATTTGAAAAGTCGGCCGGGCGCGGTGGCTCAAGCCTGTAATCCCAGCACTTTGGGAGGCCGAGGCGGGTGGATCACGAGGTCGAGAGATCGAGACCATCCTGGTCAACATGGTGAAACCCCATCTCTACTAAAAATACAAAAAATCAGCTGGGCATGGTAGTGCGTGCCTGTAATCCCAGCTACTTAGGAGGCTGAGGCAGGAGAATTGCCTGAACCCAGGAGGCGGAGGTTGCGGTGAGCCGAGATCGGGCCATTGCACTCCAGCCTGGGTAACAAGAGCGAAACTCCGTCTCAAAAAAAAAAAAAAAAAAAAGAAAAGTCATTTTAAAATAATCTCATCTTAACAGTGACCCCATTTCAAACAATGCATAAACAATTTATTTGTGGCTTATTTTACCCATGAACTGGTCAATTCTTCCTCGCCTAGAAAAAAATCTCCACTCTCCACATTGCTGTTTTCAATGGTCTCCTCTTCTAAATTTGTGAATAGTCTCCAGTAGAAGGCAACAGGTATGCGGATGGGTCACTTAATTTCAGGTCCTGATTGTCTTGTGGTTTTAGACAAGTCACTTAACCTCTCTAGGATGGATTCCTCATTTATAACAGGGAGGAGGTAGATTCTGTAATATCTAAGATCTTTTCAATTTTCATATTCTCTGATTCTCATAGTAAATACAAGCATACTCTTGTAATAAAAACACTGAATACTGTCCACCAAAAATAAGTGTTTATGGACAAAAATTTAGTTCTACTGCTTGATTGAGTTCATGGGTAGCTTCAAACTAAGGTTTCCTTACCCTCAAAAATATATATAATATCTCTCATTTATATTAAGTGTATTCTTCCCTAGAGAAGATTGTATTCTTTAAATACTGTAGACTCTTGGTTATTTCTCTTTTCTGGGATTTTCTGGGCTTTTATTCACTAAATGGGATCCTGCCCAGTTTAGGTACTGTGCTGATTTTTAGATATACAAAAATAAAAATAACCCCTTTCCTTGCAGGTAGTCAGAGTCTGGCAGAGAAGATAGGGTGTAACAACTGCTTCCGTAAAATAGAGCAGTGCCAAAACTAGGGTGATACTCATCTCAGGCACAAATATATATGGGGACACCAAAAATTCAATAGTCAAGATACATAATATCTAAATCAATATTTTTTAACAATCAAAATTAATGTAAAAATTTATGATGAGCAGAATACACAAATTTTAAATAAATTAATAGGATCAGCAGTAATAATATTTTCTTCTGCCTCAGGCCCGGAAATTACTCCACATAGCACTGATCTAGAGGTGGATAAAAGATGCCCATAACTTATTAATGTTGTTGAGGGAGAGGAACAAGAGTGATAGCAGAGAAGACTTCATAGACCTGATCTTAAGATAAATTCCGTAGAATGATTTGGAGTTCTTATGGTCTCCATTCCCACTTCTATGAACAAACAAACAAACAAACAAACAAAAGCATAATTTTAACACTACCTGAGGCAGAAGAGATGAAGATTTGAAAGGTCAAGGTGAACTCTAACTAGAAATTGTTAGTTCAGAGTGTTTGGAGGGAAGGGTGAATGCAGGAAAGTGAGAGTTGTTGATGTTGGAAAGAAGCAAAGCTCCTGGATTAGGGATAGTTTTGTGTAAATTACTTAAGGAATGGGATTTGATCAGGACTAGTGGCTATTTATTAAAAATCTTGAAGAATAATATGATGAAAACTAACATTCTTATTTTTCTGTTTTAGAGAAATCACCTCATTATTGTGTAAACAATGACTGGAGGGTCACAAATCTAGAGGTAGTGAGTAGTAGAACAATTGAGATCACTTATTTTTCTTTTCTCTCTTAAACTTTGTCGTCTATTCCTTCTTTTTTTAACCACATTGATGTCATTGTCATTTGTAAAAGTGATATATGACTTTTAAAGATAGACATTGTAGAAATTTAAAAACAATCTCAAAATTCTACCACCCAGAAATTATAAATATTTTATGATATTTGCATACATTTGTATAGAAGAGTAGATTGCTTGGTTAAAAGACACAATTTTATAAATGTAGAAGCCAATATAACATATGCTGCCGTTAAACAATAAAGAAATTAAATTGACTTTTATCTCAAGGTAAGATAAAAATAGGAGGGTAAAACTGAAGAAATTATTGAAATTTAGACGGTGTTTCTTTATAGAAAGAAATTTAAAGTCAGTGCTTTTTATCCCAGGCTTCACTCTTTATTTCAGGAAATTTTTCTGCAATTATGTCTAAGTAAATTTTTTTTTTTTTTAGAAATGTCAATTATATCAAATTCCTTTTGTCTCCATACAGTGGTCCCCAACTGTTTTGGCAAGAAGAACCAGTGAGTGTGGGGGGATGGTTTTCAGATGAAACTGTCCCATCTCAGATCCTCAGGCATTAGTTGATTCTCATAAGGAGCTGACAACCTCGCATGCACTCCTATGAGAATCTAATGCCGCCACTAATCTGACAGGAGACAGAGCTCAGGCAGTAATGCTCAATGGACACCATTCACCGCCTGTTGTGCCACTCAAGTCCTAACAGGCTATGGATAAGTACTGGTCAGTGATCAAGGGGTTGGGGACCCCTGCTCTATAACTATTTACAGTATTCCTTTTTAAAATGTACTTTAAGTTCTGGGGTACATGGGCAGAGCATGCGTGTTTGTTACATAGGTATACACGTACCACGTTGGTTTGCTGCACTCATCAACCCAACATATACATTAGATATTTCTCTCAGTGCTATCTCTCCCCAAGCCTCCCAACCCACAACAGGCCCCAGTGTGTGATGTTCCCATCCCTGTGTCCACGTGTTCTCATTCTTCAACTCCCACTTATGAGTGAGAACATGTGGTGTTTGTTTTTCTGTTCTTGTGTTAGTTTGTTGAGAATGATGGTTTCCAGCTTCATCCATGTCACTTCGAAGGACATGAACTCATCCTTTTTATGGCTGCATAGTATTCCATGATGTATATACACTAAGATAAAGAAAATGCCACATTTTCTTTATCCAGTCTATCATTGGTGGGCATTTGGGTTAGTTCGAAGTCAAGGATCTAGAACTAGAACTAGAAATACTATTTCATGCAGCAATCCCATTACTGGGTCCATACCCAAAAGATTATAAGTTATTCTACTATTTACATTATTATTTATAATCACTTTGATATCTATAAAATTTTTGTTAACTTTTGTCGACCATAACCCTAGAAGTTTTTAGTTGCGATTATTCTATTTTGCAACTTCTAATGTATTTTTCAACTTCATAATGGTTTATTTTGTTTTCCATTGCTTTCTTGATCACTGTCATTTCCCTTCTCATCTTTCTCTATTTTTACCATTGTTTAATTGAAATATCTTCTTTTAGCTTTTCACTTTCTCTATTAATGAGATCATGTCTGTAATATTTTTTTAAGACTATAGGGAACTATTTATGTAAATGCTTCCCCCATTTCCTGAAAAAGTTTTTCTCTGGCATGAGCTTCATCTTCTTTTTCATTGAGTTTTTAACTCCTTTGCCTAGTTTTTGGGCTGGTTTCTTTCTATTAATCACTGAGCAGAGCCAGCTATTTACTGAACTATAGTGTGGGAAGTGGTGGGAGGGTGAGTCAGATTGGCCCACAGAAGCTATTTAATTTCAGGTTTCAAGCCCACCTGCCCAAATCTGTTTTATGTGTTTTTTCTTCTTCCCAGGCAACATATTTTTAAATCTATTTTTGACATTTGAGTGGCCAATGTAGTTCACAGTGTAAAACTCTCTGTTTTACTTTCTCTATGTTATTGCTAGTGATTACTGCTCTTCGTCCCTCCTCCTTCTCCACGTTAAACTTAGTATTCTGCATTATTCAGCAGGCTAGTTCACAACTCTTAAATATAGGCTATCGGAATTTTTATCTTTACCCCTACATTCCACTATTCAAAGTATATAGTGAAATTATATGAAGACATATTTTGTTTTTCTCTTGCCTATTTACACTCCATCTAACGGAGGTTTCAAACAATCCGTCTTTGTTTGAAACATCTCAGGATAATGATACTTATTTAAATCTACATCCTGCCCAAGATATATGCCAGTCAATTTCCTTTCTCCTATTAGTGCAAATGTCTACCTATTTAAAAACTATTGACTATAGTTTGTCATGAATTGCTTGTTAATTACAGATACGGTTTTTTATTTTTTTCTTAATTTTTCATTATGTTATTTTTGGAGGTTCTCATAGGTGGGGAGTGAATTATAAATATTTTTATTTCACCATCTTTAACTGAGTCACCATTTGTTATTTGCACTTCCAATAGACCAGGGATTGACCAGAGTATCTTTTACTGATAGAGCAAGCAGAGCTACGTGGTTTTTACCTTCTGTATATCAGATGTCACTGGAATCAAACATTAAACCTAGATTCAATCTGGATTAAGCCAGCCATATGACACCTCAGTAAATTAAGAAGGACTAGAAAGCTGTTAGAAAGAACTCCTGTATAAAAAATAAATTCTCGGCCAGGAGCAGTGGCTCACGCCTATAATCCCAGCACTTTGGGAGGCCGAGGCGGGCGGATCATGAGGTCCGCAAATTGAGACCATTCTGGCCAACATGGTGAAACCCTGTCTCTACTAAAACACGAAAAATTAGCCAGGTGTAGTGGTGTGTGCCTGTAGTCACAGCTACTCGGGAGGCTGAGGCAGGGGAATCGCTTGAAACGGGAGGCAGAGGTTGCAGTGAGCCAAGATCTCAACACTGCACTCCAGCCAGGTGACAGAGCTAAACTCCATCTCAATCAATCAATCAATCAATCAATCAATGTTTTCCTTGTTAGTATTTCTGCAAGCTTCTTTAGCTTCTGTCGGGGAACCCCAGAGTTGGCCTATGAGATTGCTTCCCTTTCATTTTTTAGTTTCTCTTTTCCCTCCTGGGCTTTATATTTCAGTCATGTATTTCTATCCAAATGCTAATTTATTACACTGTTTATGGTTTCTTGTCCTTCAATTCATCAATAGATCAGTAAAGTATCTATTCCTTATTATATGTATAAATAATTATAAGTTCTTTTTAGATAATGCTACATTTAACGGAAATTTTTTAAATGCCTATGGTGTCTTAATAGCTTTTCTCTACCACTAATTACTTCTGTTAAAAAAATAAAAGGAATACCCATGTGTAATATAAAAGAAATTTTGAATAAAATGGTATCCTTTCCTTTTACTAGAAACAAACATCTTCACTTCAAAATGGAAAAATGGAACTATGCAAAAGAATTTAAAATATGCAAGAGTATTATTTTATCACCAAACCATTAATTTAGTTGAAAATACTAACCTGGAAAAAAGAATTACACAAATATATTTGAAATGTCATCAGACACCTCAAGCTATGACAGAGTTGGTCACGTTAAACAAGTAGTACAGGATATATTCTATATTAACAAAATTTAAAATTAATTATAGTCTTCTTTAATTGTTCTACTATATAAATTTAATCCAGCTTTCAATAAAACAAACTTTTCATTACTTTTACTTATCCCATGTAAATCTAGTTGCTATAAGATATAACCTACTGTGGAAATATCTGCCCATAATACATTTGGATTTTGGTGTATGTGTGGGTGATCAGAGAGAATAAATGAACGGTGTCAGCAAAATATAATGTGAAATATGGAGATAAAGTGGATTTACACAATTTGATAGGAATTTCTTCCTTGATTTTTGTAGCTTATATATGAGTATCATAATGTGAAATGCAGTTAGGATTTTTTCCATGTATTAATATATATACATCATCTCTTTAATTCAATATTTTGCTGAACTCATTTGTTTTATATTTTTTCAACTATGCCCCATTTTTATTTTTTTCTACAGTATGCATTAAAAGTCTGGCAAATACATGCACAAAACTACGTTGTTGGTAATATTAGATATTACCAATTGCATAATATTATTTCTAAAGGCAAATTAATATGCAAACTATAGATTTCTATGGGTATCTACACATATTATTGCTTGAAGTCCATAAAAAACAGCTTACTTTGGGGAAAGTCAAAGAAGCTCTGATAACGGAAAATGTGTAGCATTTCAGTTAACCTTTGATTGACATATTTTTTCTCAGTCTTTTATATTTGTGAATTGGAGTCTGTATTTTGTCTTTACAGATGTTGCTAATACAGTGCAGCATGTTGGCTTGTCATTTTACTGATTATGTATATTGTCTCCTAGTTCAAGTGTACAGTAAATCAGAGCTTTCATTTTCAAGAGGCAGAAAAATTTCTGTTGGTTGATAAGGTAAGGTTATGTGATTTTTAAGGGAGCTTCATTGTAAATTGAATGAAAATCCATTTTTCATGCACAGCTATATGTATTTGATAAGACTTTGAATGGCTATAGTATGAAACAGGAGGTTAATTTTTCCACTGATTTATCCTTAATGAAGAAAATCCCCTGATAATTACTTTGATTCTGAAAATGTTGAAAACTCAAGAAGAAATAAAGGTTTTCTTTGATTTTTCAGCTGAAGTGTTGTATAAATAAAGTTCATTCCCTTCTGTTTTCTCTTGAATAATTTTAAAATTGTTCGTTTAGCTGTGCAATTGAAAATACTCCTTATTATAGAAGGTAAAAAATGCATATTTTATCATATCATAAAAACTAAATTTGTTATCATCTGAGCTTTAATATTCTTGCTCAATTAGAATAGTACATTTGAAGTATGATATTTATAAGAGTTCAAAGTTTTGTAGGAGATACAGGTGTTTTGATTTTATGGGAAAATTATTTCCCCATGAACATATTTCTTGAGGTTTTAGTAATCACATTTGACTCCATGAAATTGGCAATTTTATTCTACGTAGGAGTAATAACATGGTATGTTATAGTGAGGAGCACATAGTCATTATGATTTTGTTTTTACAAATTTATTTTCGAAAGGAACATTATCGAATATTAGTTTACTATTTTAAAGTAATTAATCAGGAAATGATTTTTAAACACTGTCTCTTTAAGTAAATGTCCCTTGCTTTTCAAAGCTAAACTTATTACTCATGGTTACACAGTTACTTTGCTTCCTAAAACAAAATTTATACTAGAGCATAGCATTGTAGAATTATTCAGGTCTCAATTTCTCACTGGAAAATGAGTCTTTAAAATAGTGAGGATTTAAATTTCTATAAAATTTAATCACAGATACTTATATTTTAAGATAAATGTGTTGGAGCTAAACTCTGGAATTACTAAAATATAAAACATTATATCCCTCTAATGTATTTTTTCTATTTAAATTTAAAACAATAAACATAAATATCTTTGGAATATTTTTTGGTTTTGTGTATTGTTTTTTTCTCTCTATAAATATCCTTCCTTTAAATTGGTCACAGCATTGTGTCTGACTTGATGGTTCACTTTGGAATCCCTGCTGCTATCATGAATGTTCCTAGTTTTTACTTAACATCTAATTCTCTGCATGACGAATACCACCATCGAGATTGCAATTTTGCCAAGTTTTAATGGTTGGAAAAATTCTTTGTAGGTTATATGGATCAAGAAATGGTATAGGATCTGTAATATCTCATGTGGCATAATAAAAACTTTTCACCATGTCGTTTTGGTTCACTAATGGTGTCCAAATGTGTGCATGTGTGTGTATTTTTTAAAGATTCAACCCAAAGAAGAGAGTTAAAATTAATAAAGTATAGCAATCAATCTATGACTTAATCCTAACTTGGAAGACCAAAGTAAATGTCTGAGAAACTGAATGGAATTAACACCTAATATAAACATGTGAGTTTATGCATTTTATTTTATTTTATTTTATTTTTAGGTTTTGGGGTACATGTGAAGAACATACAAGATTGTTGCAAAGGTACACACATGGCAGTGTGGTTCGCTGCCTTCCGTCCCCTCACCTGTCTGTATCTGACATTTCTCCCCATGCTATCTCTTCCCACCTCCCCACCCCCCATCCCTCCCCCATTTCCCCCCAAAGGACCCCAGTGTGTAGTGCTCCCCTCCCTGTGTCCATGTGTTCTGATTGTTCAACACCCACCTATGAGTAAGAACATGCGGTGTTTGATTTTCTGCTCTTGTGTCAGTTTGCTGAGAATGATGGTTTCCAGGTTCATCCATGTCCCTACAAAGGATGTGAACTCATCGTTTTTGATGGCTGCGTAATATTCCATGGTGTATATGTACCACATTTTCCCTATCCAGTCTATCATCGTTGGGCATTTGGGTTGGTTCCAGGTCTTTGCTATTGTGAACAGTGCTGCAATGAACATTCGTGTGCACGTGTCCTTATAGTAGAATATTTATAATCCTTTGGATATGTACCCAGTAATGGGATTGCTGGGTCAAATGGGATTTCTATTTTTAGGTCCTTGAGGAATCGCCACACTGTCTTCCACAATGGTTGAATTAATTTACATTCCCACCAACAGTGTAAAAGTGTTCCTAATTCTCCACATCCTCTTCAGCATCTGTTGTTTCCAGATTTTTTAATGATTGCCATTCTAACTGGTGTGAGATGGTATCTCAATGTGGTTTTGATTTGCATTTCTCTAATGACCAGTGATGATGAGCATTTTTTCATATATTTGTTGGCCTCCTGTATGTCTTCTTTTGTAAAGTATCTGTTCATATCCTTTGCCCATTTTTGAATGGGCTTGTTTGTTTTTTTCTTGTAGATCTGTTTTAGTTCTTTGTAAATTCTGGATATCAGCCTCTTGTCAGATGGGTAGACTGCAAAAATTTTTTCCCATTCTGTTGGTTGCCGATTCACTCTACTGACTGTTTCTTTTGCTGTGCAGAAGCTGTGGCGTTTGATTAGGTCCCATTTGTCTATTTTGGCTTTTGTTGCCATTGCTTTTGGCTTTTTGGTCATGCAGTCCTTGCCTACGCCTTTAGAAGAGAATGTTCCCGAGAGGGAGAAGTTGACTGCAGATGTTCACCACACACATACATATTTCTATATGAACACAAACTAGTAAAACAGAAACACAGAATTCTTCCCTCATTCACTTATTGTATGACATATTATTTGGGTTAATTCCCTTCCATATTTATGGTATTTGGTCACTTAAATATGATTTTATACTCTAGTAATAAAAATTATATTTAAAATGCAGTGTTTAAAATGTACAGCTCTTTTTGTTTATTGTGTAGTGGTGTGTGTTATATATGTTTGTGTATGTACATAAATTTATGTGTGTGTTTATGTAAACACATTATATATACACACATATATGTATATTACTGTATACTCATACACACACATATTTCTGAAACTCTCATTGATCGACAGATTCTGTTTCCAATTGAGTTGAATACTATTCAGAAAGTGTTTGCCTCTTATATTCAATGTTGATAATATAGAATCATAGTCAATATAGAAGAAGGTTGGGGTCAAAATTAAAGGAAGAAAATTTTCCACAAACACAAGCATAAATAGATATGTAGGATAAATAAATTATTGGACTACTCGGAGGTGTGATAACTTTTAAAACAGGATTAAATCAATGGTGTACATTATTCTAGTTTCATTTGTTTTAATCTTTGATGAATGATTTCTATATAACTCATTTTCTGGAGAAGTCTAGTTGTCCAAGGTCAATTTTCTGTCTGATTAATTGGAAGTAGAAGCTCAATGCTGGTATCTTGGTTATGGAAATAAACTCTGGGCTGGTTCAGTAACTGTGTACTTGTTTACGGTGTTACCTAATCTGCATTATTATACTTCGTGTGTTCTGAGAATTAATCTCTTTTACAAGAAAAATTCCACGAATTCCTGCTAGGTTATTCCAGTATGTTTTGCTAATGTCAGATATGTATTCATCAGGTGAATTGTTAAATGCTATCCCTCTCATTTTGTTCTCAAGAATGTGAAATAACGTCATCTATTTAACATTGGTTTGGATTAAGTTCACCTTTGGAAACTCTTCAGGGTAACATTCATTAACTCAGCGTTCCAGGAAAATGGATTCATGAATTTGTATCATTAGCATTAAGATAAATGCTAATCAGAGGCATCATTTTTTAAGTAAGACCCATATGTCTGCTTGTGTAATAATACTATTGTCAAGATGTCCCAAGTACATTTATCTATTGAAAACTGAACAGATTGATACATGTGTATGCTTAACAGAGGGATATACCTCAATTGGTATGTTACTCTGACATACTAATAGCATTTCCATTTTTTCCATGACTTCAGTTTCCTGCATTTTGCCTACTCTTCAGTTGGTATAAATGTAATACAGTGTGGTGCGAAAACTCCTTCCCTCATAGTTTGTAGTGTTTCTAGCAGGGCCACAGAGAGAAGTGAACAAAAATCCCCTTCTCTTCTATATGTAAAATGCAAAAGATGAGAGCATATTTCTAAGTATTTTCAACTGCATAGTTCTCTAACCGCTGTATCATATAATAAATAATACTCCTCTATAAATGAGAATAATCTATTTTTTACTCATACATTAGACTAGGTCTAATGCTTCTTTTAGCACAACAAGCAAATGCCGGGGGTGGAGGGAAGCTATTGCTGTTTATTTTGGAAAAGATTGCATTGTAAATAGAATTATACCTTCTGGCCACTCTAAGAATAAATAAACCATACATGGAATTGAAAGTGTCCTTTAGAGACTGTGCTAACTGAATTATTCAAATATATCTCTCAAAGAGCCGATCTAAAATGCTGGCATTCATCATAAAGGTTGATTTTTAATTTATTTTCCATTAGACAATTACTCCTTGCATTTCTGCTCAAGTGATTGCCTTATTGCAGGTTTCTTAATCCTGTCTTTCCAGAATCATCCATTCTATACTCTGATGCCAAGTGTTTCTAAAGTTCATTTCTGTTCATTTCACATTTGCCTTAGTCTGTGTTTGGTTTTGGGGGAATAAATATGAATTGCTTACCATGACATTTAGGGCCCAACACAATCCAATCCTAAGTCACCTTTATCCTTGGCTCCACATATTCTATGACCTAGTAACCCAGAACTGCATGAGGTTCTCTGAACATATCCTACATGGACATACCTTAATGCCTTGTCAAGCTAAATCCTTCGCCTGGACTGCCTTTTTTTGGGCTCTTGTCCTGCTGTCAACATGTAAATCACAGCACTAGCCATTCTGCTGGCTGTGACCACCTCTAGATTCTCTTTAATATAATTAATTCCCGGTGTTTTCCTATCTTCTCTGTGTCTACTTTGTGTTTATTTGGTACTCTTTTTTTTTTTTAATCTGTAAAGCTATTATTTTTGGACAAAAAATGAATTCTCCCTGATCACAAGTTCAAAGTTATATCCTGTAAGTTTAACAAAATAAAAATCAATATATTCATTAGTCTGATGACAAAATGAGGGTCCTAGCATAGCACCTAGCAATTTGTAGGTTTAGTTTATTGGCTAATTTGAATTGTAAATTTAGTTGAGTAGTTAAAATCTAATAGCTCATTAATGTCATCTTGCATATTTTATCAATAAAATGTTGATATTGTAATGTCAGAACTCATCTATTACAGCATGACAGTAGTTTTCATTTTTAATGTCTTTGATAATATAATATTAATAATTTAAAAGAAATTGGCTAGACAAATTAATTCACACAGTTCCAGTTTGATTGTGTACTATAACTAAAACAATCATTTATAATGCTCTGAACTAAAGATACTATAGTAGTTCTAGAATCATAATTCTGATGTTTACTTTAGAGCAATTGAAGAGGGACTCAGATATACATATTTTAAAGCTGTTTTAAGATGGTATATTTTTGAGAAGTAATATAACTTTACTGTTTTTGACTGTCTTTCCCTCACTTACCACTTGGTAAGAGAATAAATTTAGAAAATAAAAGGATAAGTTTTGTATCTATATCATAATTGAAGACCCTTTCTCTTTTTCTAGCCCCTGAGAATTTTTGTTTGCTGCTTTAGTGCTTCACTAAATTTGGAATTCTTTGACAGCAATCATGCTTTTATTTAGGAAACATTCCTTACACAGACAATACAAATAGTTTTGAAATATATGTACTGATAAGTAATTGTAGGACAGAGTTGGTTCCAATGACGTCAGCAGTAAAACACTGACATGACATTGTTGTCCTATGAAAACCTTATTTTAGTGAGAACACATTAGTGCATCACTTGTGGCATGCCAACCTGAGTAAAACTCCTTACAGTGAAAGCAGGAAGCAAAAGATGATATCAAGGAGGCAAGAGGGTGAGAAAAGTTAGGAACTGTCGTATGGAACATTGTAAAAGAAGTTCCACAATGAATTTTAAAGTTGGCTAGTAGTAGAATGAAATGAAATGCTATACAAATAGGGATGCTATTCCAATGTTTCTAGATCAATTTTCAGAGGGTTTTCAGGGTTAACAATTAGAAGTTAACCCTGGGCCTTAGACAATAGGTTAAATAATGGAGAGGACAGTAGGAAGAGTCTTTTACAGGTAACATAATTTGATGTGTATTTAAACTCATTCTTGTTTTTATTTCTGAGTTGTTTGCACAGAGGCATAGACATTTACTATGGTATTACTGGGGACACATTCAAACTGTTGCTGCTGATCTAACTACTTTTACTGAGTGTTGCTGGTATTATGGATATAAACGCAAAACAAAGTCAGTCATTTCTCTACCTCATGCTCCATTGGCAAGAAATGATTTCCTTAAAATACAAATTGATCTTTACCATAGTAGATAAAAATGATTTAAACATAGAAATGAAGCTGTGAAAATAAAAGTAGGGTAAGAGTAAAAACATTCTGAGGGTATACAGTGCATAAAAGCAAACTTCTATTTTTAAAATGATTTGTTGTATCCTTATATTAACTTGCCTTCCTCTTTGGGAATTGTTAACTCTTCCTGGCTATAAACACTTCAAAAGCAGACTACAATACATGTGATTTTGTTTTTTATTTTACTTTCAATCTTTCAATGTTTCTCTTAAGATTACATAAATATAATTTGGTAATATAGTATGGATGGGAAATCATATACAAGTAATTCTTCTTTAGATAGTATTTCTTTGTTTTCCTCTTTTGATAAAAGAATAAAGTCTGGAGCTACAGAAGTAATTGACTCATATTCATAGTATTTAAATATTAGGTATTAGATATTGTGACTTGCATTTAATCACGTTTGCAAATTTCTGATTCATAATTATGTGATTTTATATTATGTGATTTTAGTGAGAACACATTAGTGCATCGTGATTTTAGTGAGAACACATTAGTGCATTTTTGTATTAACAGTATTTACTTTTGAATTTAATCTTTCATTATGAGGTTTTCATAGTTGATACACATCTTGCAAACAGACTTAATGAAGCTGAAAATATATTTGATGAGTTTCCTAAATATTGGCAAAAATTATTAGGCAAACACACACATACACATAGATACATACTACTGTAAATTGAAGACTTTCTTCTGAATATGTAAGATGGCAATATAGTGCCTC
Source organism: Saimiri boliviensis (assembly GCF_048565385.1). Taxonomy (NCBI): domain Eukaryota; kingdom Metazoa; phylum Chordata; class Mammalia; order Primates; family Cebidae; genus Saimiri; species Saimiri boliviensis. The sequence goes on along the minus strand of NC_133451.1, from coordinate 45,431,053 downwards.
ACTTGCTACCAGGACATAGGTTAGCATAGTGGTGTTCTAGGTACTCTAGATTCACAATACCACTTCAGTACATGACTTTAAGTAGGTTATTTAATCTTGCTGTTGTTCAGCTTCTCATCACTCAAACAAGGATAATTCAATTATCTCAGTAGTGGTTTATTGTGTCATTGTTGTATTGCAAGTTTTTTTTTTACATAAATCATACCATCACTGTGTACCTCATAATTACATATAATTGTAATTAGTCAAGCATGTTTTTGATGTATAAATAAGTTGAACATGTTTAGAAAGTGTCTTGCACAAAGTTAAGTGCTCAGTAATTTTTTTTTTCTTTTTTTTGAGACTGACTCTTGCTCTGTCACCCAGGATGGAGTGTAGTGGTGTGATCTCGACTCACTACAACCTCCGCCTTATGGGTTAGGCAATTCTCCTGCCTCAGCCTCTTGAGTAGCTGAGACTACAGGTGTGTGCCACCACACCTGGATAATTTTTTGTATTTTTAATAGAGATGGGATTTTACTGTGTTGGTCAGGCTGGTCTCAAACTCCTGACCTCAGGTGATCTGCCCACCTTGGCCTCCAAATTGCTGGGTTATGAGTATGAGCCAGTGTGCCCAGACCTTAATAAATATTATTATTCTAGTTGTTCATTGCTGCTTAATAAAGTTCCTTGAAATTTGGTTAAAAAAAGGATTGTTTTTGGTTTTCTTATTCACTTTTCTGTGGGCTCACCTGGGTGATTCTCACTGGAAATTTCTTATGCAGTTGTGGTGAAATATTGCCAAAAATTGAGTTATTAAAGTGCTTTTCTAACTCACAGGCCTGATGCCTGGTCTGAGAGAAGTATAAGAGTAGTCGTTTGAGAATCTTTCTCTCTATGTGGCTATATGGAGCTTTCTCATAGCATGGCAGTCTCAGGAGTCAGACTTCTTATGTGGCAGGTTTTTCCCCCCCAGAATAAGAATTCTAAGTGACAGGAAGCAGAAACAGCAAATCCACTACTGCCCAGCATGCAAACAAGCATACTGTTACTTCTGCCATATTCTATTAGTCAAAGTAGTTACAGAGTCCACTCCAATTCAAGACAAGGGGGCATAGGCCTTCCCTCTCCATGGAAGAGAGTCAAAGAATTGTGGTCACCTTCAATTGTCACATATATTGACACTATTGAGTAGTCTATTTAGTGAATATCATCACTTCACAACTTTTTGGCAGTTGAAAACTGAAATTCAGATGCCTTGGCCCTAGATCCTCTACATTGAAGCAAACGTTAGAAGTGTCATCAAATAATTTGCCTTATAGTTAGTATGTGATTACAGCCTATGAAAAATAACACAAGCTGTTTCCTTTGACCTGTGTTATTTGGTATGTTGTTGTGTATGCTGTCACTACCTAAAAGTCAAACACTAACCCAGATAAGAGAATTTCAGGGAAGAACAATTTATTTTTCAATAAAACCCAGAGAGGACACATATCTCTACATTCATAACAAATGAAACAAGACTGTGAGAGAACTGGGTCCTTGATGTTTTTCTAGGCAGGGTGTTAAAATCAGAGGTCATTCAGGTTCTAGTAAAAGGATTACCAGAGTAAAGGGGCTTCCTTCTAAACCTTCATTGAAAATAACAACACAACTTCATAAATCAAGGAGACTTGTGTCACTGAAGCTATGTCACTGAAGCTATATTCTTCCTGATGATATTACGCCATTCCCTTAACTGTTCATTTAATTAGTTGATTAACTCCAGTTCTGCTAGTGGGCAGCAACTGAGCCATTAAGCGGCAAATTGAAGGTAGGCAAATTTGAAATTAGATTTTGAGGTGCAAATTTCACAAAGTTAGTCTATGTAAATAAGCAGATCACATGATCTAAATAGAGAGGTCACTTCTGCCAAATAACTTGCAAACCATTAGTTTAAAAAACAAAAGGTTTCCAGAAAGCATGAAATAGACCCTTTCATAATGTCATGTGGTCAGGCTGCAGGGCTGTGCATTTTGATATTATAGATAAAATACATTTTACAAGTGCTAGTATAGTTACATAACTACTTTAGATTAGAATTCTTTCTTGATCAAGACATTATTTTATGAATTGTTTTTTCCTAAATTCCATTGTTTGTTCTCTTTTTTATCTTATTGAAATCATAGAATTGCAGCATGGTAATCAAAAAATAATAGCATGGTGATAAAAATCAATTTCAAAGGGAATTTACTTAGATTCCTTAAACATCTTGAAGTGTGTACATATAACACACGTGAACACTTCTGAAAAACCCTTTTATCTCTTATCTTTCTGCCCATATTCCACAGTTACTTCCATATCCTTGCCCTCAAAAGTCTCTATACACGCTTTCCTGAGACCCATGCCATGCCCTACTCATCTCTTCATACTGCCTGTTTTCCTCCTGGCTCTCTGATTTAATTTCTCCACATATTCCATTACATTACAAAACAAAACAAAACAAACAAACAAACAAACAAAAAAACTAACCTGACAGTTGGCAAAATCTGCTTTAGAGAGTTCCAATCACTCATCTCCCTCAGATTGGATTTATGAGGGGATCCAGACTGAGAACAAAGGTGGGATGTTTGATGTTTCAGAGACGGATGAGACTTATATAAAAAGAAGAGGTAAAACTTTGTACCTCTTCTCACTTTTTTTTTTTTTTTTTTTTTTTTTGAGACGGAGTTTCGCTCTTGTTACCCAGGCTGGAGTGCAATGGCGCGATCTCGGCTCACCGCAACCTCCGCCTCCTGGGCTCAGGCAATTCTCCTGCCTCAGCCTCCTCAGTAGCTGGGATTACAGGCACGTGCCACCATGCCCAGCTAATTTTTTTGTATTTTTAGTAGAGACGGGGTTTCACCATGTTGACCAGGATGGTCTCGATCTCTCGACCTTGTGATCCACCCGCCTCGGCCTCCCAAAGCGCTGGGATTACAGGCTTGAGCCACCGCGCCCGGCCACCTCTTCTCACTTTTAAGGAAGACCTGGGTGGGAGTGGGAGATGGGAAAGTAAACAAAGTTTGTGTTTTGAGAGAAGTTAGGTGAAAGAGGATCTTGCCATAGGAGACTTACTTGTGTACTTCATCTGCAGAGTTCTGAAGGTGTCAGGCTTACAGAAACACACTGCCCAAAAGAATGTATTTCTTGTCATCTTGTTCAATACAATATTTATCCCAGATGTTTCATTTTTGGTGAAAAATTAGTATTTATGTTTGCATTAAAATAAGTCAGTGTGGATTTGTTGGATCTTGACTTTGTACTTCTAGCTTCTGCTATCATCTCATTTTAAAAACTGTGAAATGTGTGCAGTAAACAGCATTATGATTTTAACACATGGACAAACCTGACAACAAGCAATAGCCTGTCTCTGTTTATCCGATCTTTCCAGGCCAAACCTTACTCACCACTAACATGATTTGGCTGTGTCCCCACCTAAAACTCATTTTTAATCGTAGTTCCTGTAATTTCCACGTCTTGTGGGAGGGATCCAGCAGAAGATAATTTAATCATGGGGCAGTATGGCAGTTTCCCCCATACTGTTCTCCTGGTGGTGAAGAAGTCTCATGAAATCTGATGATTTTATAAGGGCCAACCCCTTTCACTTGGCTCTCATTTTGTTTTTGCTGGCTGCCACATAAGACATCCCTTTGCTCTTCCTTCATCTTCTACCTTGATTGTGAGGCCATGTGAAACTGTGAGCCAATTAAACCTCTTTCCTTTATAAATCATCCAGTCTGGGGTATGTCTTTATTAGCAGCATTAAAATGGACTGACACAACCACCTTTCTATTAAATACACCATTAAGGAAACTTACTAATAAGGCAAGGTGGTCTGGGACACTAGCAGCATAGGAAAATTAGAAAATCTAACAATATTGTAAATATATTTCTTATTATTTACTAAAACTTACTTTAATTTATGCAGTCAAATTAAAACATTGGAAAATTCATTTTTCAAAAGAGTAAAACATCAGCTATTATTGGAAATGTGATTTTACATTCCATTCAAGCAATATTTAAAATAAATTATTACAGTAGAATATCAACTTAAATTGGGAAGAACACAAGGTAATATGAGAAAGTAAATATTCATATTAAATTGAGAAATCTACGAGACAGCTTTATTATTGGAATGGGCTGGGGTATGCATACAATTAATGCATCCAAACTGCAGTTGAAAATAAGCTGTAATTGTTAAAATTCACAAATAGTGTTATATGTAGTAATTAGATGAATCAAACTTTTTGTGATAAAACTGGAATTGAGTAAAGCAAACAAACAAAAAAGATAGAGGTAAGCATAATACCATGTTTTGTTTCTTTGTTGCTTCCAAACAGGATTTAACAAATATTTGAACCTTAAAAAAAAACTTTGTAGCTGGGCGGGGTGGATTATGCCTATAATCCCAGTACTTTGGGAAGCCGAGGCAGGTGGATTATGAGGTCAAGAGATCGAGACCATCCTGGTCAACATGGTGAAACCGCATCTCTACTAAAAAATGCAAAACTTAGCCAGGCATGGTGGCACTGCCTGTAGTCCCAGCCATTCGGGAGGCTGAGGCAGGAGAATGGCTTGAACCCAGGAGGCGGAAGTTGCTGTGAGCAGAGATCGCACCATTGCACTCCAGCCTGGGCAACAAGAGCGAAACTCCGTCTCAAAGGAAAAGAAAAAAAAAAAAACTTTATAATAAACTTAAATGATCTACAAAAATAGTATACTTTTTTGACAGAAAAAATTTGTTGCATTGTGTTAAAATCATCTGAAATTTTCAAAGACTTCAATTGTTGTGCCAATAAAATACAGGTTTTAAAAATGTAGCAGATTGCAGTTATTAAAAACAAAGCCCATGACACAGGAAAGTATTTAAAAAACCCATTCAAAATTAAGAGATAATATGAACAAATTTAATTGGATCTTAAATCTTGTATAATATTTAACTTTCAAATTCTATAACTGTGCTTTGGAATATTTTAAATTTATATAATTTTTTTTCTTGGCCTTCTACTGTAAGTAATATAAACTCACATTTTCAGAGACATAAAATTTAAAAGGCTTTTCAATTTGCAGGATGTAAATTTACAAAACCTTTGAAAGAATTATAAATAACAAAAAATATTAATGAAATTTGTCTCACACAAATATTTGCTCAAGAAAGTTTCTCTTAATAGAGGCAAAAAGAAAATACTTGCAAAACTATTTGGGCTGAAAAAATTTTAACCTGAAAAAATATAAAGGATATTTTCTGTTTAGCAGGATTTCAGTAAGCTTATTTTATCAATTTAAAATACTATAACACATGGTGAAGAGTTAAGTGAAGATGCCAAAATTTTACATATATCACTCATAGTATGTATTTGAGAAGACTGTAGGCAATTTAAAAGTTTACAAGCAATAATAAGATATTAAAATATATTTTTTAGAAAATACTAATGACCCCGTTTTATAGTCCAAAACACTAATTAAAATACATCGGCATACAGCAATGATCATTTTATGATATTTTTAATGTTCACATTATTAATACAGGCTTTAAAAAGTTTTAGCTTTAGTATACAGTTATATCATTTTAATTTTTAGAACTACTTTCCAAAATGAATTTTGAATTACACTGTATTGGTTCACCAATATAAAGTCTCAAAATCTCAAAAATTAGGAAAATGCATTTTAATTAATTACATTGCCTCCTTTCACTTTTAAGGATCTCAGTTTGGACAGTTTTTTTTTTTTTTTTTTTTTTTTTTTTTTTTTTTTTTTTTTTTTTTTTCCCCTTTTAGAGGGAGTTTTGCTCTTGTTGTCCAGGATGGAGTGCAGTGGTACGATCCCAGCTCACCACAACCTCTGCCTCCCACATTCAAGTGATTCTCCTGCTTCAGCCTCTGGCATAGCTGGGATTACAGGCATGCACCACCACGCCTGGCTAATTTTTTGTATTTTTAGTAGATGTGGGGTTTCTCCATGTTGATCAGGCTAGTCTCAAACTCCGAACCTCAGGTGATCTACCCGCCTCTGCCTCCCAAAGTTCTGGGATTACAGGTGTAAGCTACCACAGTCACCCTGGACGAAATATTATATGGCCATCATAAATAGCATCGTAGGTGGAAACACCTAACTCAATTCTTTTGTTTCCTTCATTACAGAGGGACTCATATTAGAAGAACACTCTTTTTTTTTTTTTTTTTTTTTTTTGAGACGGAGTTTTGCTCTTGTTACCCAAGCTGGAGTGCAATGGCGCGATCTCGGCTCACCGCAACCTCCGCCTCCTGGGTTCAGGCAATTCTCCTGCCTCAGCCTCCTGAGTAGCTGGGATTACAGGCACGCGCCACCATGCCCAGCTAATTTTTTGTATTTTTAGTAGAGACGGGGTTTCACCATGTTGACCAGGATGGTCTTGATCTCTTGACCTCGTGATCCACCCGCCTCGGCCTCCCAAAGTGCTGGGATTACAGGCTTGAGCCACCGCGCCCGGCAGAAGAACACTCTTAATGTCTGTCTTCTTAGTTCCTCCTGTGGAGACAGCAATCATTTATCTGATTGGTCAGTTTCGTACACGCAGTCCTGCGTGTGACAGCCTCTTCCTTTTGCCTTAGGCGGAAACTGCTCACAGGAAGTGCCGTTTTACCCAACCCCTCCAGGTAGTAAAACGGAAGGACCCGGAACTTGCCTCTGCGCCATCTTATTTTGGCCGTTACCTGTGACGTCCTTGGTAAGTTTGTCTTAATTCTGGGGTTCAGTATCAGTAAGCTGAAAATTATAAGCCGCAGTCTTCATTTGTTGTTCTAACAGTTATCGGTAAATATTTTGGTTTTTTTTTTTTTTTTTTTTTTGGCCACTTTACTTCTTTTGTTTCGTTTCTCTCCGAGGGATTGGAAACACATTACATTTTGGACCTTCCTCTCACTCCGACATCTAGGACATAGGATGGGAGTAAAAAGAACGTGAAAGGAGATGAATTCCATCTTGCAGAGTGATTTGTGTAGTTTTACCTTCTGGCATGGCTTAAGTGGGAAGTGTTACACCCTGGCAGAATTGGTGGTCTAGGCATTGATCACATACGTTCAGCTGCAGTGGCAATTCTACCCACAGGAGAGTGACTGTTTTTATATAAGCAAGTTTGCATACCTTGGGCTTTAAGTAAAAGCCAACAAGCTTTGAGGGTCTCAGCAAACAAAATCTGACCAGGAGTGAGTGGTGAGGCATCCCTATTAAACAGATCTTGGTCAAGTGATTATTGCTGCTTGGCTTTGAAATCTGTAGACGCAGTTTTTCCTACGTAGCATCGACTGAGAGAAGGGTTTGCCTATATAGTCTTCCTGTGTATGAGCCTTATAGGTCTTAAAGTGTTTCTGGTATGGCCAGTGGTATTTGCGGGAATTGTTTAGTGCTAGGCGTACATAGGGGCATAGAAAGTCTTCTCAAATTCTGATCTTTTATATTGTTTTGACTCCTCTTCAGAGAGGAGAGAGGGAAGTTTAGAGTGACCGATCTTGGAGTTCTGTGACTTGGCCTGTAGATATAAAAGTTGTTTCCATTTTCTGATCTCAGGGTAGCTTTGAATTTAACAATTGTATGTACTCAGGTCATAACATTTGATTTTTGAGGTCCATACTGTGACTCCACCCACAATATGTGCATATGGATATCAAATTAGGAGATGGATATTAAATTAAAGGGAATAGGAACCCTTTCTGTAAAGAGCATCTATCTTCTTCATAAATTGAGGATGAGAAACCATTCAATACAATTGTTATAAAAACAGTGACTGAGAAAAAAATTTAAAAGTCTCATGATTGTAACATCTGGTTCTAAAAATCATTTTTTGCTTAGGATTTTTAGGTGCTAGAGTAGTTCAAAATTTATGCTTCATTGTTAATAGAGAGCAGTGGAAAAATGGAAGCAAGAATAAAATAAGAGTTGGAGAAAAAAGTTTTTAGGAGAAAATTTGGGAAATTAAGACACCAGCTTAAGAGAAATGATGTAGAAAATGAGATTGAAGTTAAAGTAGACATCTGTAAGAGGGAAATAGAGATTCAAGAGGATTTAAATGTTGTATATCATAGGATTGGTAAAATAAGAGATGTTTAGTAGATACTAGATTGAGATAAGGACCTGAGTCTCAAACTAATCAAAAAGAGAAAGCGGCAAGATCTCAAATGGAAGGACTCCTTCAAAGAGAGTCAAGAAATAGGAAATTACTAAGAAGTCACAGTTCGGGGATGACATTAAAGGCAGTTAGAACTAAGACTAGGAAAATCTGTTGATCTCACGAAGTATCATTAGGTGATTTTTCAAGGTAATGTAGCCATTGTAGATTTTGAATATAAGGTATGTTTTGTGCCTTGAAGGACTGTGCCTAAAAATTAGGATTCAAGACAAGACTCAAGCAAGAGGGGTATATTGGAAGGAGCCAGATAGGAAGATAAATTCAAGCTGAGATAGACTAGATGTTGGTCTGATGAGAGAAAAGTTCCTGAATGAAATTATTTGTCTCAGAGAGGAAGAGGTGAAAATATGTGTTTGAGTGGTATACTTTCAGTAAATTCAAAATTGAGTGATTTTATTGTTACTAATAGAGAAGATTCTGGAACTTATGAACTAGAGGAGTATGTTAGAAAAAAACTAATGCCTAGAAAAAAATAAGGTAGCCAAGTATTCATTTCCAGCAAATAGCATTAATGCTATATGTGTTGGAGAAGAAACCAAATTAATAAGTAGGTTAAGCAGTTAGGAACTCAACTTCCTAAGTTGATTACATAGCTAAGAACAGCTAAAACTTTCTGAAAGGTATAAGAGAAGGACAGAAGAAAATAAAAATTAGAGGTGTGTTTCATTGTTGTAGAAAAATATGTAGCAGAAAAAAATGCTATTCAAGGTCTGTACAATTTTATGATGAAAGACAGTGCCTAAAGGAGCACATGGAGAAGGAACTGTTGGTCCCTGGAGGCACATTCTTCAGAATCATCAATTGAAGCTTCAGTTCAGGAATCTGCTGAGAGTGATTATCCAGCTGAAATAAATAGGATGAGAGAGAAACCCTCCCTAAGACTCAGGTCACCAACTTATCAATTCCATAATGAGAAACAGTGGAAATAGCTACTGTAATATAGCTATTGAAATACATGCTTATCAGAGATAGTAGGCTCATTTTTGTAAGTTAGACTCCACTTTCAGCTGCACCAAAGTGGCAGAAACTGAGGCTCAGAGAAGGAATGAAAATGAGGTTTTAAAAACAGATTAAGGAGAGAAATTGTATACTTAATTAAAATCTGGGGGCTGGGCGCAGTGGCTCACACCTGTAATCCCAGCACTTTGGGAGGCCAAGGCAGGTGGATCAGAAGGTCAGGAGCTCAACACCAGTCTGGCCAGAACAGTGAAACCCCTATCTCTACTAAAAATACAAAAAAAAAAAAAAAAAAAACCACAACAACAAAAAAAAGAAATTATCTGGGCATGGTCATGGGCGCTTGTAGTCCCAGCTTCCTGGGAGGCTGAGGCAGGAGAACTGCTTGAACCCAGGGAGTGGAGGTTGCAGTGAACCAAGATCATGCCATTGCACTCCAGCCTGGGCAACAGTGTGAGACTCCAGTAAAAAAACCAAAAAAAAACAAAAAACAAAAAAAACACACCTGGTGATCTTGATTGCAAATTTTTTAACTTTTCTGGAAGGCAGGAATGTCTCAAATGTCATTTTCTGAGAGAGACAACGGTGTGCTGAGTGCATTTACTCCCAGGTAGGATGAATCCTTAATGTTAAAATTACCTTATTGATAGGAGTTTTCAGGATTATGTGTTATGTAAATGACAAGCATTCTGATAAGGCTGCAATCAAGAATATTTTCATGTCCCCTTCTTCCTCTAGAAGACATTCAGCTCTGTTTTCTAAGAACACAGTGTGCTTTGGGATAACTGTTGGAGGGTTTGGGAGTGTGGCTGTGTTTAAATTTCATAGGTATGGGACAGTTTTGTTGAGTTTATGTATTCTTTTATTGTTTTTAAGCCATACATTCGTAACGTTAATACAGATGGAAAAAAGTAAATTTGACAAATCTTATTCATATGTTTACCCATGCCTGCAGGTTCTATTTATTTAGTTGTTTGTTACTTTTTTTTTTTTTAGAAAAAATAAACTTGTATAATACTTAAGTGTCTAAATACAGTCCTATGTACTTTGCAAATACTAACTCATTTATATCTTATATCACCTCTCTGAGGTAAGAATTCCTATACTTCCTATTTAAAAAATAGGCTCAGAAAGATTTTAATTAGGAAGTGGCAGAAACAGACCTAGGCAGTCCGGCTTTAGAGTCATAAGTAGGTAGGTAATTTATTTAGTAGATTCTACCATATTATGTATACCTAATGTGCTGTCTTTTAAAATGCAGACGCATACAAATATGAATCTATATTTATGTTTCCTTTTCTCTACAAAAGACAGCAAACTTTACACACTGCTCAGTGCCTCATTTTCTTTTTTTTAGTCAACTGCATATTTTCAGTATGTGGAAAACTTTTTATTGTCGCACGAAATTAATATTTTGTGATGTGAATGTATCATAAACAGTTTCCTGTTAATGGATGCTTGCATGTATAAATTCCTAAACATAGAATTGCTGGATCAGAAGATAAGTGCATGTGTAATATTGTGTATGACCAAATTTCTTCCTATATGTGTTGTACCATTTTGCATTCTGATTATGGTGTGAGATCTGTTTCATTAATAGAGTATTATGAAAATTTGGATTTTGATGCTCTGATAAGTGAAAAATATCATCTCTGTGTTGTTTTAATTTGTAGTTATTATTTAATAAGGATATATGAATGGGTTTTATATCTTTGCATTTCTTTAAGGGCCATTTCTTTTTTTAACTTTTATTTTCTGATTTATTACTGTGAAAAAATGATTCCAAATTCTGCCTAAGAAAACAAGCCAGATTTTCCTTATGATCCCACTGGTTATTGGCTATATGATTTAGTTAAAAAAATTATTTATTATACTTTAAGTTCTGGAGTACATGTGTAGATTGTGCAGGTTTGTTATTTTTCTGTGAAGTGATTCTCATTTTCTTTGACAATTTTTAAGAAGTTATTAGTATTATCTCCATTTGAATTCTAGTTGCTCTTTTTACATGATGGATCTTTTGCCTATGATGTCAGTTTCAAATATTTTTTCTGAAGTGTGTCATTTGCCTTTTGATCCTGGTTTTTCTTTTAATGCAGTACAATTTATCAGTGTTCCCTTCTTTATGTAATGGGGTTTAGTCATTTAAAATGTCTTTTTCACTCAGATATGATGAATTTGTGTGTTTTCATTTAGTACTTAATAGTTTCATATTTCCTATTCTTTGTACATTTAAATCTTTGATTCAGTTTTAGTTTATCAGGGATTGTAGGAATATGATGGAGATACAGCTCATCTTTTTGCAGATGATTATTTTTCGAGCCCTTTAGAATGTAGCTAGGAAACATTTGTCTTTGATGTGACATAATTTCTGAATCCCTGGAGGAACCACAGTCATGCATTGCTGAACAAAGATATATGTTCTGAAAAATGAATCATTAGGTGATTTCATCTTGAACAAACATCATAGAGTATACTTACACAAACCTGGATTGTATAGCTTACCACACACATAGGGTATATGGTATAGCTGATCGTTCTTAGGCTGCTGACCTGTACATGATGTTACTTTACTGAATACTGAAGTCCCTTGTAACACAATGGCCAGTATTTGTGTACTTAAACATATATAAACATAGCAAAGGAACAGCAAAAATACTGTATGAGATAAAAAGTGATACAATAAGGAGTCTACAGGGCTAAAGAAGTTGTTCTGGGTAAGGCGGTGAGTGTGAGTAATGAGTGAATGTGAAGGCCTAGGACATTACAATATGCTACTGTTCACTTCCTAAACCCTGTAAAATTAGGCTACACTAAATTTATTAAAAAATTAAGTAATTTTGCTACAGTATTACAGGTACTACAGTGTTACTAGGTGACGTGAATTTTTCAACTCTGTTTTAATATTATAGGACAGGCCATCATGGACTGAAATACTATGTGGCATGACTGTATGCCAATTCCAGTTATTAAGAATGCCTCTGAGAGGTGATAGAAGAAGAAATTTATAATGATGTTTTATTGACTTTTACCTAAGCATTCTGATTTGCACATTTCCAAGGTGTAGCTCATAAGTTTACAAAAATTTGATTATAGACTATAATTCCTTTGAGTATTAATGGTTTTTCATTTGAATTTCCAAGATGATTTAATTTTTGGACTTAAATTTATTCTTGGAAATTTAATAATTGAAAGGGCTTATTTTCAAATTTGGCACATCTCTATAATGTTAGAATTGTATTTTTGGTATTTCTTGAGTTGTTTGACCACATTGTTAGACCCCTGATATGTTATGTTAGATATATACTTGTCTTATTTTCAGTAAGATGTAGAATAGAAATCAATTTTCAGCTTTAGATATAGAATGACTACAGCTTTTTTTTTTTAATTTATTTTTTTTTGAGACAGCATCTCTGTCACGCACCCAAGAGTGCAGTGGTGTGATCTGAGCCCACTGCAACCTCTGCCTCTCCAGTTCAGAGTTCAAGTGATTCTTGTGCCTCAGACGCCTGATTAGCTGGAATTAGTGGCATGCACCACTACACCTGGCTAATTTCTGTATTTTTAGTAGAGATGAGGTCTTGCCATATTGACCAGACTGTAGAATGACTACAGATTTAATTTAATTAATGTAGTTTTGACCTACTTTGGAGAATTCTGGGTTCAAAAATCTTAACTGCTAACAGTGGTCTCAGAATGATACCTAAAGTCATAGATGATGTGGTTGACTCATGAAATGGAAGAAACAGTGTTTTGAGGTGCTTATTCCCTTCTCTGAAGGACAGCCACTCCAGTTGACCATAAGCTTAATGATTAAGTTGAGTGGTTTAGTCAAACAAAAATGCTGCAGATTATTAGTATATGGAAGGTATTATAGAATGCTTTCTTTCTGTTTCTGTTGTTTCCTTTTATGTGGAAGATCCACTGTTATAACATGTTTGATCTCTTGACCTAACTTTTATGTGAGTAGTTAAGTGAGTTATATGATTGTCAACTTTAGAAAAAGAAACTAAAACATCATCCTCCTTTTGTTCTTTGGATGCAGCTAACCTCAGGGAGTTGCTCTGCTCTTCCATTTTGCAGGGGTAAGAGAAGGACTCTCCTCATACTGTGCTGCGGAGACTGAGTGGGAAGAACTGTGTAATATTGGAAAACCCATTGTTCATAGATGTACTAGGTAGGGCTCTCCAGAGGAACAAAACTAATAGGATTTATAGAGGTAGATACAGGAATAAGAAGAGATTTATTAGGGGAATTGTCTAATGCAATTACAGAGGCTGAGAAGTCCCATTATATGTTGTCCCAAGATGGAGAAACAAGAAAGCTGATGGTGTGATTCAGACTAAATAATTAAATGTAAGAACCAGAGGATCAGATTGTGTAACTTCCACTCTAATACCTAAGGCCTGAGGACTGGGGTCCCACTGATGTAAGTCTTGGAATGTGAATGCTGGTGAACCAGAAGCTGCTGTGTTTGAGGGCAGGAGAAGATGGACATCCCAGCTTAAAGATGATTGGTTCACCCTTTCTGTGACATTTTGTTCTATTGGATCTGCCAAGAGATTGGCTGACGTAAGTCCACATTAGTGAGGGTGCATCTTCTTTACTTAGTTTACTGATTGAAATACTAGTGTCTTCTGGAAACACCCTCACAAACACCCCCAGAAATAATCTTTTCCAGCCATTTGGGCATCCTTTAGTCCAGTCAAGTTGACACAGAAAATTAATCATACAGTAGATTAAACCATACTCTCTAAATTTGCTTTATTAGAGTTAATACACTGACCTCATGTTAAGACAACTCCTTTGTATCTCCTAATTGTCTAGAACTTGGGTAGGACTGCCAGTTACTGATTTTTTATAATCCCAATTCCATCAGAGTGGGAAGCCTATGATGAAGACAATAGAATGATTAATTGGAAACTTCCATTGATTATGCCTCATAGCCGAGGTAGGAATCAAGTCAATCACTGAGACAATAATTTTCAATACTGGCTCTAATAGCAATCCATGTTTAATATTCATGTTGAGGCAGTATATGACAAGTTATATTGCCATAAGATATCACAAATAAACACCCCTTAATTTCTCCATGTTACATATGCTTTTTCTGAAACCAGAGTAAGAAATCACAGGAAAGTCTGAATTTATAAACAAAGATTGAAGCTTTGTTCTAGGCTAGGTATTCAAAGGCGGAAATTATAAGTTGTAGAAATAAAGTTATGTATTATTCACCTGAATTTTTTTTATTGCATTTTAGGTTTTGGGGTACATGTGAAGAACATGCAAGATTGTTGCATAGGTACACGCATGGCAGTGTGGTTTGCTGCCTTCCTTCCCCTCACCTGTATCTGTCATTTCTCCCCATGCTGTCTCTTCCTACCTCCCCACCTCCCTGTCCCTCTCCCATTTTCCCCCAACGGACCCCAGTGTGTAGTGCTCCCCTCCCTGTGTCCATGTGTTCTCATTGTTCAACACCTGCCTATGAGTGAGAACATGCGGTGCTTGATTTTCTGCCCTTGTGTCAGTTTGCTGAGAATGATGGTTTCCAGGTTCATCCATGTCCCTACAAAGGATGCGAACTCATTGTTTTTGATGGCTGCGTAATATTCCATGGTGTATATGTACCACATTACACCTGAATTTTTAGAACTACTGAGACTATAAAGTTCACATTGTATTGAGTTTTTAACATTTGTCTGTCTTTTTGGGCTGTTATAATAGAATACCATAAACTAAGAAGCTTATAAGCAACAGTAATTTATATCATATAGTTCTGGAGACTGGAAAGTCCAAGATTTAGGTGCCAGCAGACTTGATGTCTGGTGAAGGCACCCTTTGCATATAAATGGCATCTTCCAACTGTATTCTCACAGGGTAGTAGGGACAAACAAGCGCCATTGAGCCTCTTTTATAAGGGCACTAATTTGATTATCATCACTGTGGGGGTTAGGATGTCAATAAATGAATTTTGGGGGGAACACAAATATTCAAATCATAGCAGTATTTGTTTTCATTTTATTTTGAATTTGAGGTTCCTTGTACCAATAACAGATTTCTTAATGAGAAATAAGACCTCTCTCTTCCTCTGCCACCAATTCTTATATTTCTGGTAAGACAGTGAGATTCAGGTCAGTTGTTCTACTCAAGAAGCCAAACTGCCCATGTAAGAACAAGAAAAAACAGATTTTCTCTGCTTATTTAAGGGCAAGCAGGCATCTGTCCACCTCTCTTTCTGCAAGGGTATCCTTGGAAACACAATGGGCCGGATTCCTAACTCCAGCACTTTGGTATGTAAATAAAAATCTCCCCAGGAGCCAGATAGCCCTGTGTGTCAGAGACCTAGAGATGTCTCCAAGCCCTGGGTCTCATTCTTCCTCAAAATAGAAATATCTAGGAATTTTCTCCTCAGTGCTTTTACCCAGTAACAAAGTAACTATCCCAGTATATAACCTTTTGACTTTGGGAGCGCTAAATTTAATTTTGGATCAGAACAGTTAACTCCATCATTAGGGAAACAAAGTGCTACAGATTTAATCCTTGTGGTTTGTGAAAATGTTTTTGTGAGACATGAAATAAAAGATTCTCTGACTATATAGCGAATATATTTCCATACTGAAGGAAGCTTGGGCTTTTTATAGGAACACTGAGAAATCTAGGGATATTCTATTTCTCCACATATCCTCCACATATCCAGGTATAGTGTTACATGACAAAAAGTCATGTAACACTATACCTGGAACATAGAAAGTACTCTACAAATAATAGCTTTTATAATAATTATTATACTGTTATACCCCAGCGAGATTAAACAGAAGCATCATGCTCTGAGTTTGTTGAGAGTCCACTTTTTTTTTTTTTTGAGACGAAGTTTCGCTCTTGTTACCCGGGCTGGAGTGCAATGGCACGATCTCGGCTCACCGCAACCTCCGCCTCCTGGGTTCAGGCAATTCTCCTGCCTCAGCCTCCTGAGTAGCTGGGATTACAGGCACGTGCCACCATGCCCAGCTAATTTTTTGTATTTTTAGTAGAGACGGGGTTTCACCATGTTGACCAGGATGGTCTCGATCTCTCGACCTCATGATCCACCCGCCTCAGCCTCCCAAAGTGCTGGGATTACAGGCTTGAGCCACCGCGCCCGGCCGAGAGTCCACTTTTAATGCCGGCATCCGAGAGTCAGCTAGAGCTCAAACCTCTGGGCCATGAACAAAAGGTAGTCAACATTTTTATACCAGTTTAGGGTCAGGGGGCAGTAAGCAGATTATTACAGAAGCAGAAGGAGCAGGTTAGGGGAAGGGGGCGGTGCATAACCAAAAAGTTCTACTTAAAGTTGTTTTTTACTCAGAATGTTGGGTAAGCAGTTGCACGGTTGCAGATACAGGATGTATAGGCCAGTGTGCCCTGTTTCTCAGAAAACTGGTTACAAAGATGCCAGATGTCTCAGAACACAAGCTATCAGAACAGAATGCCATACATAGCTCAGGGTGGGCAACACAGCTCAGGGTGGACAAAATGGAGTTAGCAGGATTGTTTAAAATGTATTCATTATAGCCAAGCTAGGGTATTTCAATACTTATATTATAAGATGTCGAAATGCCTGTGTAATTGTTGCAGAAATAATCATTAAAATGGTAATTAATTTTACATTCATTTATTTTATTTACAAAACGAATTTCTGGATAAAATTTAAGTTGGGTAGAGTCGATCATGAGCCTGAAGACCTACAGAGCAGAATCTACACTTTCTCATGGAAGGCCAACTATTTAGCTCATGACTCAATGTCTCTCTCTCACTGGTGAAAAGCACTCCACATGTACATAAATGCACAGATGTCACACACACACACACACACACACACACACACACCTCTGTTAAGCTGGTATTCTTGAATTGCATTAAGTTTTCCATTCTCTTTAGGGTTTTATCAAAATGGATTTTATACTAGGAATTGAGACTGAATCTTTATTTCCTGTAGCCAATCTCAACAGTTATATGATCTCTTACTTGCCTTTCTTAGTTCTTCTTTTAAATTCTAGTTACAAGGTTTCACATTCTTTTTATTTTCTAATACTGTGACACGTTTTCAAATAAATGAATACTGAAATCTAGCTTGAAAAAAACTGCTACAGATGGAATTAATAGCATACAGTACAGCAAAGTGTGTTTTTAAACTATAGTAGTTGAAAGAGGAGAGGGATCAATACAGTTAGGTTGGAGTAACTGATAATTTTTAGTAGAGGAAAAGGGAAATGAGTTGGACCTGATTTTGTATCATAGGTAAGTAAAGAAGACAGCATATCACCTATGGGGATTTATAAGAACTAAGATAATTTCTTGAACACATTTGTTAATTTTTTTCTCTTCCATAGTAAAATACAATAATGAATGAATACGAGGTGATAAATAGCCCCTTCTTTCATGAGTTTACACTATAGTAGGTTTATAGTGCACTGTGTTCATTGATTAATTCTGTCAATGAATTTGATAAACCAATGTTATATTTTGGGAACAGAAGGCTATATCCAAAAGGATATTGGGCTAGACCAAAGAGTTCAAATCAGATGCTACGGACAGTGTAGCATCAACACAGGTTTTAAACATAGATGTGAAATAATGGGAAACAATATTTTATGAATATTCATCAATTGTAAATTAAATTGAGCAGACTGGGCACAGTGGTTCATACTTGTAATCCCAGCATTTTGGGAGGCTGAGGCCAGTGGATCTCCTGAGCCCAGGAGCTTGAGAACAACCTGGGCAACACAGCAAGACCCCATCTCTACAAAAAATAAAAAAAACATTAGCCAGGCATGGTGGTGTATGCCTGTGTCCCAGCTGTTTGGGAGGCTGAGGTGGAAGGATTGCTTGGGCCTGAGAGGTTGAGGTTGCAGTGAGCCATGATCACACAATTGTACTCCAGACAGTGTGACAGAGCAAGACTCTGTCCGAAAAAAAAAATTGAATGACGAGATGGAGAGAAATTTGAATCAGGATGGCCAATTAGGGAAATACTGGAATAATTCAAGGGTAAATGATAAGAACATCCGATATAGGTTTGGCTTTTGGAGAAGACAGTTCAGAAGAAGAGTCCAGAGTTCTTGTAGACTTGCAGACAAAGTTATGAATGGAATAAAAAAGTAATTCAGAGATAAGTTGAGGATTTGGAGAAAATAATATAAATTTGGAAGGGAATGTGGCAAGGTGGTAATTTTTATGCATATTTAGATATGGCCAATGAGCATATTTTTCCAGGAGAAAAATTGCTTTAGACATTGAACTGGGATTCTGGAGATACAGTTTCAGGCTTCTCCAGCCCAAAGGTGACAGCAGTCATAAGAATGAATAAGCGTTTTTTGTTACAAGGCCAAAAGTTAAACTTAGAGGAAGTCCATAGAGAGTAAGAAGGAGAAACAGAGAGGTGGAATTCAGAAAACATGGCCAGCATAGTTAGGGAAGCTGAGGAAATAGTAATGTCGAGTTAATGTGGTTAACAATGCCAGAGTTAATGTGAGGTAATAGAATATGAAGTCTGCTAAATTCTCATTAATTTTCTGGCTTAAAGTATGACTCAGGATAGGGGTGAAGTGTATAGTGGGGGACCTGATCTCTTGTGTCCATGTAAAGATACACTTTAAGCCACTGCCATCTGTTATTGCAAACTGATTTGTCAGATGAATTGGGAATGGGCTCTTTAGTTTGAGAACTAGAGTGGAAAGGGGAATGGAAGTATGGACAGGGATGGGAGAGCAGTGCTTAGTTGACAGCTGTGGTACCCTGAGGGGTCCATGATACAGAATACTTGAGAGAGAACAATAACACACTAGTTATTAATTTTGTTATTCTGAGCATATTGGGAACGATGAAGTACTCTTTTTATTAGCAAAAATTAAAACGTTGTCTGTTGAATGGAAGTAAAGGAAAGGTGACTCAAAGAAATACAACTTTTCTTGATACTCAAGAGGAGACACACTTAGCATTCTTCTGAGACAGAAAGAATCCAGCTGAACTGGTGTTGGATTGATGTTTTTTGATGTGGATAAATATGAGAAGAAATCTAGAGAGATATTGATTCTTTTTCTTTCTTAAGACCTGAGACATGGGTGGCGGTGGGAGAGAAAGGAGTTGGAATCTTTATTTTACAAAAGAGCTAGCAGTTCATGACAGGGCTTTCGGCCTGAGTGACCTATTTTCCCAGACAGTTGCCCCTGTCTTGACCCTGCTTGTTTCTGCTTCTGTTGTCTGTGCCCCTGGGGTGAGGCTAACACAGGACAATTGGGAAGCCAGCCATAGCTTACAGAACAAGCCTTCAATTGTCATTTTAATGGTTATGCTATTTCACCTTAATTTAATTTCCCTACCTCCAAGAATATATCTTGTTTTGTAAGTTCACAAGCTGACACATCATCCAGAGAGACTATTTATTTTCCCTATCTTCTTCACGCAAAGGCTGAGATTATTCTTGCAGCAGTAATCAAGATCTTCTGTCTTTGGGTTGCTAAGAAAATGCATTCAACTGTACTTGAAAGAGAAAATTGAAATTCGGCTACAGATGATAAAGCACATTCTCCTTCTCTTTCAGTTTTGTCGGTCATAGCAGCTGAACTGCATTAACAAAAGCAGAGGATGCCTGTTGCCTGCTATTGGCAAAAAATACAATATTCATTGTCCAAAACTGTATATGAGGTTTGTTGTAGTCTACTTCTATTAAGGAATCTTGTTCTTTTTTTTTTCTTTCTTTTTGTTAATTTTAGCATGGTACAAAATGAACCAGGAAAACAGTCCCCAGAGGAAGATTTTTTCCACTAGCTTTAATAGTTGAGCAACTGTGAGTCTTTTAGAAAAATGATCAAATTTTATAGGCTTGACTATTTTAACAATTTTTACAGTGCTGGTGTAATTGTTTTAGGAAATAATTATGTAGACTTATTAGTATGCTTAATGCTGGCTTTAATTATTTATTGCATTTATTGGGTATGTAAGTCCTAAAATTGCCACTGGGTACATCTACCGATAGCATAACTGCTGCAGTGATAAAAAAAAAATCTAGAAATAAAAGTAGGTTGGTACCTCTGAGATAGAGATTTCCATAAACAAAGAGGGCATTGCAGATTTTCTTTTTCCCCATTAGACCATCTCATGGGTATGCCAGTTGTGAAACCATAGTCAAATTTATAGATATGGAAAGGTAAGAATAAAATATGAGTTTATACTCATGTGTATGCATAAATAATTCTTTTTAGTCGGCTACATAACAAGAGGCCAGGGGCACAAGTCTTGGCAAAATTGTGAAGTAGGAATAGTTTATGTTCAGATACTTGTTGCCTATATATTGTGTGTTTAATAATATCACCTTTTCCAGAAGCCTCCTTGATTTTTTTCTCCCCTCCAAATTTATTTATCCTCAAGAAGGGATGAAATTAATCAATACTGAGGTTTAACTGATAATAAAAGTGGTGAACATGCAATAGAAATAACTTTTTGAGACCAATAAGGCTTCAAGTCTGATTGTAATTATTTTCTAGCTAAGTAATTTTACTGAATTTCTCCCTTAGGTGATCAGGGTTTGGTGCAAACTGAAGGTTACATAATTTTAGCGTCTTTAAAAAATACAAAACAATGTATATAAATTAAGAAACTAAATATGTGTAAATACACAGGAAAATGACAAATCAAAAAACTCCAGAAAAACAAATAATTTTTAATTAACTTCCTAATAATACTTTAAAAAAAAAAAACGTTTATTTTAGGTTTAGGGATACATGTGCAGGTTTATTATATAGGTAGTCATGGGGGTTTGTTGTACAGAATATTTTGTCATCCAGGTACTAAGCATAATACTTAATAGTTATTTTTTCTGTTCTTCTTCCTCCTCCCACCCTCCACCCTCAAGTAGTTCCCAGTGTCTGTTGTTCTCTTTGTGTCCATGAGTTCTCATCATTTAGCTGACACAAGTTAGAACATGGGGTATTTGGTTTTCTGTTCCTGCTTCAGCTTGCTAAGGATAATCGCCTCCAGTCCCAAACATGTTCCTCCAAAAAACATGATCTCATTCTTTTGTATGGCTTCAAGGTGTATATGTATCACATTTTCTTTATGCAGTCTGTTATCAGTGGGCGTTTAGGTTGATTCTGTGTTTTTGCTATTACAAATAATGCTGCAGTGAACATTCACATGCATGTGTCTTTATAAAATAACGGTTTATATACCTTAGGGTACATACCCAATAATGGGAGTGCTCGGTCAAATGTTAATTCTGTTTTTTAGCTCTTTGAGGAATTACAACATGCTTTCCACAGTGAACGAATTTATACTTACACCAACAGTTGCTCAGCATGACTCCCAACAATTGCTTGATAACCTCACCAACATCTGTTATTTTTCAACTTTTTAAAAATAGCCATTCTGACTGGTGTGAGATGCTATCTCATTGTAGTTTTGATTTACATTTCTCTAATGATCACTCGTATGGACCTTTTCTTCACATGCTTTTTGGACACATGTATGTCTTTTGAAAAGTGATCATGTCTTTTATCTACTTTTTAATAGGGTTGTTTTTTTGCTTATAAATTTGTTTAAGTTCCTTAAAGATGCTGGATATTAGATATTTGTCAGATGAATAGTTCACAAATATTTTCTCCCATTCTGTGGGTTGTCTGTTTATTCTGTTGATGGTTTCTTTTGTTGGGCAGAAGCCCTTAAGTTTAATTAGATCCCACTTGTCAATTTTTGCTTTTGTTGTAGTACTTTTGGTATCTTTGTCATTAAACCTTTGTCATTTCTACATCCTGGATGGCTTTGCCTAGGTTGTCTTCCAGAGTTTTTAGTGTTTTGGGTTTTACATTTAATCTTTAACTCATCTTGAGTTGATTTTTGAATATGATACAAGGAAGGGGTTCAGCTTCAATCTTCTGCATAAAGTTAGTCTGTTATCCCCGCACCATTTATTGAATAGGGTGCCTTTACATACTTTCTGACAGGTTTGGTTATTGGTGTGCAGCCTTATTTCTGGGCTGTCTATTCTGTTCAAGTACCATGCTCTTTTGATTACTGTAACCCCATAGTATAGTTTGAAGTCAGGTAATATGATATTTTCAGCTTTGTTCCTTTTGTGTAGGATTACTTTGACTATTTGGGTCCTCTTTTGGTTTCATATAAATTTTTAAATAGTTTTTTCTAGTTCTGTGAAGAACATTGTTGGTAGTTTGATAGGAATAGCATTGAGTGTGTAAATTGCTTTGGGCAGTGTGGTCATTGTAATGATACGCATTCTTCATATTTATGAGTATGAGATGTTTTTCCATTTGTCTGTCTTCATTAATTTTTTTGAACAGTGTTTTTATAATTCTCATTGTAGAAATCGTGCACCTTCCTGGTTAGCTGTATTTCTAGGTACTTTATTCGTTTTGTGTCAGATGTGAATGAGATTGAGTTTCTGATTTGGCTCTTGGCTTGGCTGTTGTTTGTGTATAGGATAATTATTTTTCTTACATTTTTTAGCTATATACTCTTTGATTCTTTCATGTGATAACATTTTGTATAATTGTAGAGAGAAGAGAAAGATAATTTTGACTTTTTAAAAGAATGATTGGTACTTTTTGTTAGGTTGGAAAAGTTTCTTCTGCTTTGCTGCATGCTTTTGCATGCTTTTGGAAATGGCACATCTTTGACTTTGTCCACGGATTTTCACTTAGATTGCTTCTTGTCCATTAATAAGCCCTGGAAAACTCTAGCAGTTTGAAATTGCCTTTTATTCTCTCATTGATACAGTAGCTGCCACAGCAGCTGGCCCTGCTTGAGCAGTCTTTGTCACTCTGAAAATGAAGGAAAGCCATATGAACAGAACTCATTAATTAATTCAATAGTTCATTAACTTATTCAGGCTTGAATGTATCTGTTCAACATATATTCAGTGTTTTCCTTCTGCCGTTATGCTGGGTCTAGAGAATAAAGAAATGAAGGAGGCATTTCTGCCCTCAGAGAGCTCACAGACTAGTGCAAATGGATATTTTATAACACAATGTGAACAGTTCAGCAGTGAAGTATGTACAAAGGTTATAGCTTATCAGTGGAAGGAATTTGAACTGGCTGGTGTAATGGAGACCACTTGTGTAAAACGCTATAAAGAAACGAATTTTTATAGCCAAGTAAGTTTGAAAAACATGTAATATTATATATTCCTCTCAGACATTCACAATGTACTTGCCATAATTAAGGCTCTAGGAAGTCCTATACCCACAAAACCTGTTTAATGGTTTATCTAGGCATTCCTTAACTTCATTTGTACATGTGTTAGTCTGTTCTCATGCTACTATGAAGAAATACCTGAGACTGGGTAATTGATAAAGGAAAGAGGCTTAACTGATTCACAGTTTCTATGGTTGGGGAGATCTCAGGAACTTACAATCATGGCAGAAGGCACCTCTTCACAGGGAAGCAGGAGAAAGAAAAATGAAAGCCAAGCAAAGGGGGAAGCCCCTTTTAAAACCATCAGTTATCTTGAGAAATTACTCACTATCATGAGAACAGCATGGAGGAAATCCCCCTATGATTCAGTTATCTCCCACTTGGTCCCTCCTGCAATACATGAGAATTATGGAAACTACTATTCCAGATGAGACTTGGTTTTGGACACAGCGAGATCATATCAGTCCATGAAAATAATTATTTCCAAAACAACAGAAGTCAAAAAAGCTAGTAGTCTGTGACCTATTCCACTTCTTATTTTTTGAAGAGAGTGAGGCTACTTTTATTTTCTCTCTTGATAAGGAGTCATTTTTTTCTGATCATAAAAATTTATGTGGGGCTGAAGGCCAAGGGTTTGGGTGAAAGAGTCAAGCATTACTGAGTAAATAACCTTTTAAGTACCCCAGGCGTTATCTTCCGTATAAGCTGATGGGGAGGCCCTTAAAATAACTCATATGCAAAGAATACATGTCACTACATGTTTCAGTTTCTGTATCATGGCCAAGCCAGTACAGTCCTCGTGTAAATGTTTCATGAATTTCATCATGGATAATAGAAGTAAAGATACATGACAATGATCCAAAAGATACCTATCTATACTGTCTATATATACTATTTCATGTGACTGATGGACTTACCACTAACTTTACAAAAACATCAATAAAGTTGAATAAACCATCAGTGTAATACTGCTTTTGTTTTCTTTTTAGTCTATACCATAATCCATAACAGTGGTACCAGTAGTCCCAGCAGTTAGTATCAAAGTCAGGAAGACTCACAGGCTATTGTCATTAGCAAGAGGGAATCCTTGATCCCTTTGGGAAGAAAGATTCACCTTTTCTTTGACGTCGATATGTTGATCAGTTTGTTCTGTAGAACCTGTGGGTTGTACTCCAGTATAGTTAGGATTGCCACTCCTGAAGGATATCCAACAATAGCCAAAAGTAAATTTATCTGAATAGGGTGAAAAAGTAAGGAAATAAATGAATACATAAGATAATGTTTTGCACAGAGCTGGATCCAAAGAAACCTACTTAGATCTGAGAGTCATTTTCTCTTCATTATATCAGAATAGTATGCCTGCAATTCAGTTTTGTTTTACAGTGCTCACAGCCAAGCTTGTCTTGCAGCATGTATTTCCCTGAAACATCTGTTATCTCTTCAGCTTTTTATGAATCCTGTTATTGCCTAGTGACACAGGTTTGAAGAGATGGGCAAGGAGTTAAAGTGGGTGAAGGGCTAAACAAACTTACCAAAAATCAGATGACACTGAATTCACTGGTCTACTACATATATTTCAAAGGGATATGGAAACTTCCTTTTCATCTAAGGTAATTTGTTTTCACTAGCGTTCTACAAGACATGGAAACTTTAAGAAGTGTTATTTAAAGTGCATTCTGTTAGATACTTTGTTCAGTAGACTTTTGGGACATCGTTCTCTTACCTTCCCCCCTTGTCTCATTGCTGCTTCCTGTCAATATTTTTGGCTAGATATTCTTCATTATGACCTCTAAACATTGAAGTCTCAGGGCTCTGTCCCTGGACCTTTTCTCTTGTTTAAACATGTTCACTTCCTGCATTATGTTTTAATTACTATCTGTATACAGAAGATTCCTCAGGTTCTATTTCTGCCTTGACTCCTTTGAAGTTCAGATTTATATTCAAATGACTACTGAAATATGATATATACAAATTTGAATATTTAGTGTGCCAAATCTGTTTCTCCCATAATATTCTCCTTCAAGTAAACAGTAATATCTAGTTACTTAAGTGAGAAATTTTAACATAATTCCTGTTGTCACTCTTTGGTTCACATCCCACATCCTTAAAACTGTTAGTTCTACAACTTTTGAAGTTTATTCTGAATGTAAACATTCCTCTTCATTTCCACTGTCACCACTTTCATCAAGACACCATCATCTGTAGCCTAGACTCTTGCTTTATCCTTCAACCCCTTGTATTTCATCTTCCCTCTATCTAGTTATGTTTTACACATAACCAGAAAGATCCATTTAAAATGTAACTATGCTATTATCTTCTGTGCAAAGTTCTCTAGTGACTTCTTATACTGATTAAAATCCAAAATCCTTATTATCTCCCAAAGCATTCCATTGTCTGTCTCCAGACTAGCTATTGTATCTTTCCTTACTGTTCTCCAAGCATTGTTACTGAATACTTTAAGAACACTCCTTCAGATTTTTTTGCACTTTCTAGTCCCTCTGTCTAGAATGCTCTTTATTCAGGTGTTCATATGGTTTGTCCTTTCACTTCTTTCATTATTTATTATTAGGAGAAATACCTAA
This sequence comes from Saimiri boliviensis, assembly GCF_048565385.1. Classification (NCBI taxonomy): domain Eukaryota; kingdom Metazoa; phylum Chordata; class Mammalia; order Primates; family Cebidae; genus Saimiri; species Saimiri boliviensis. Next base: position 45,405,169 of record NC_133451.1, on the reverse strand, counting down.
TATAGATGATGGGGTGACAGTTGCAGCAAACGACCATGGCATGTGTATACCTATGTAACAAACCTGCATATTCTGCACATGTATGCCAGAACTTAAAGTATAATAAATAAATTTAAAAAAAAAAGCTTCACTGAATATCCTCCTGAAAGTAGCATCCTTTCTCTATTTTTCCTTATATTTTTGTTGCCTACATCACCTCATAAAATGTAAGACCTATGAGGGAAGAGACATTGTTTAAGTGTTTTAATTTGTCTTCTTTTGAATACCAAGAGTATAAAATGTTTTGACATAGGAACTGAATAGTCCCCCAATAAATATTTAGGTAATGAATTAATAAAGCATCAGTTGTATTCTAGAGGCCCCGTTTGCTTTACAGCAATGCTTTTTCTGTTGGGGTAGGCAAAAACAATATGGCCATACTTAAATCTGTTACAGCCCCATGTAGTTGTCACATCTAGCTTTTAGCAGCTAATCTCTATTAGAAAAGAAGCCAAATTATTGTGATTATGCAAACATAGCACGTACTAAGGAAGGCCTAGACTTACTTTTCTGTTCAAGCACACTAGAGTACTATAAAGCTTTAGGACTCATTCCAGATTCTGCTCAGTGGAGAGCTTAAGCCTGCTGTCTGCTTTCTTCATTATTATTAGATCCATTATTTCTGGAGCTGAGCTCAGCTGGCCATGTAGTTTAGAGGTGTCAATACTTAGATGAGTTTCTTCCCATTCAAGATGCTGGCATAGATTTCTTTTTTGGATAAGTCATTCTTTTCTGTCAAAATAAAAGTAACCTATGCTAGATTCATTAGGAAATGTTAGAAAAAAAAACTGTACCAAAATGTGGAAAAGTACTAAAAATTCAACTCTTGAGAAACAACATTAACATTTAGATGAATTTCCTATCAGTTTTAGAGTATGTATGTGTGTGTGCATGTCATTGTGGTGAGCCAACAATATTGACTGAGTACCTTTGTTCCTGTACTAAGTAAACTTAATTAAAAAGCTGAGAGAATTTGACTTTTTGCCCTCATTATGAGCTACTCCTCAAGAGGCATTCCTTTTATTTGAAAATTATGGAATTTGTTCTATCCATGTTACTGTTGCCTATTGATCGAGTGTGCACTGGCCCTCTTTTCATACTTGTCTCACCTCTCTCTGTGGATAATATTTGAGACACAATGCTCATAGCAGCCTTGTCTATCTTGCTCCCCCGTTTGTCAATTATTTCTGCTTAGACAAGCCAGAGAAAACAAAATTTAATCGATGACAACCTGAGTTAAAATGTGTGAGAGTATCCCTGACTTCAAGAAGAATGTAGTTCTGTGGTGTTAGGTCTGGTCAACATGGAGAAGAGTTGAACGTTAAGACTGCTTTGTGACTATACCTACATCCAGGGAATAGGTGACAGGTTTATTGTAGGCTACAGTTTGAGATTCAGGCCAGTTGTTAAAAGTCCTAGCCAGAGAAAATGTAAATAATAAAGCATAATGGGACAACAAAATATGAGAACCATCTATAAAGGTAGTTTAAATAGTTCTACCAAATGGATTTTTTCTCCTTAGATTTTATTTATTTATAATTATTGTTTTTTAAAATTTAAATTTGTGGCTACATAGGTGTATATGTTTATGGGGTACATGAGGTGTTTCAATACAGGCATGCAAGGCATAATATATCATAGAAAATAGGGTATCCATCCCCTCAAGCATTTATCCTTTGTGTTGTAAACAATCCAGTTACACTCTTAATTACTTTAAAATGTACACTTTACCTAATATATAATCATTGCAGGAGCACTAGGAGGTACAGATAAATAACTGCACACTTAAAGGTATCTGTTGGTGTGTGTTTTGTTGTGTTGCTGGCATATAGAATGGGGGATTAGAGGAAAATACAGAATTGGGATTGTAGTAATTATAAAAACACAATAGGGAAGTAATATCAATGCAATAAAATGTTTAAGAAGAAACATAACCTGCCCCTGTCCAACACCATTATTTAGCTTGTATGAATTACTTTTTTGATTATAAAACAAATCTAATATTAAAAAATTATTAAATTCTTAAATGGGCACAAAGAAGCTACAAATAGAAAACTGGCTGGGCCAAGATTTAAATGTGGCTTATTTCTCATAATTGTGAAGAACCAAAGTCTTGGTTGAATGCATTATAAGATGAAGTCACCACTGTGAGATGCATAAGTCTTTGCCTCAAAAGAAAGCACTGAGTTCTTGTGGCACGTTCTAAGGGACACTGCTTTGCTTCTCCTGTTGAGCTCCTACTGCACAGTACACACCACGTGACTTATTGCTTATCAGTGAAGTCTTGATCATCACTGTAAAATGTTGTTTTCTAGATATTTGAGTCATTAAGAGTGATGTCAGCACAGCAAGCTGGCCTTTCATTTTGGGTATCTATGCCTTCAGTAGGGGTTGGCTGCCTGCTGGTTCTGGCTTGATTAATGGCTCCAAATAGGAGTGAAGCATGTCCACGAGTTGACAACGGAATCCATGGCCAATTTCTAACCTTGTTTTCATTCTGGAGGCTGCTTGCAGGGTGCAGAGTCTAATTTGGCAGAAATAAGGGAATTTGGGGTCTAGTCAGGTAGTAAGACTGCTTGCCTAGTTGGGATGCATTGTCAAATATGACTTGATTGTCTTGTTTCTGTATAGGATATTTACTTTTTAAAGTAGATTTATGTACATGATCTTAGAAGAATCCTCCAGGATCTGAGCCCTGGGTAGTAGGATGTATTCAGAGGAAAGTCATGAGGTGATCTTTTTCTGTTTTCTCATAGTTGTCAAACCAGCTAGGACAAAATAAAGTTCTGCTTCTTAAATGAATTTGTTTGCTTTTTTGCCTATGTCCTTAAAGCTAGGATACTAGTATCTTTCAATAGAAAATATACATGAAAATGTATTCCTTAAAATGCTTCTCAGGAAACAAATGACAAGATTAGGAAGGAGAAATGGGATTCATTTCCTTTCTTCTTTCACTTTTTCCTTTCTTCCTATGTGATTTTTATTGAGCCTTTCTTAACGTGAGGCAACATCATGGTTAGAATTGTAATAAAAATTGTTTTTAAAAGGCCTTTATATTTTATGTTGCTGAGAAGCTTCCTGTGTAGAGTATAAAATATGTTTGTGATTTGTTTTCCACACCAATTAACAGCTCTGTCCAGTAGGTGGACTCCTTCATGTATACATAAGGGTTTTCTTTTTCCTTTAATCAAGTGTTCCCTGAATCTGTGAAAAGGCATTTTCGAATATTGAACTTCTGGTTTCACCAATTTACTGTCTGAAAAGCTGAAAATAGATTCTGAGATTCTGCTTACTTCTGTCTGAGAAAAAAAAAATCATGTTTAGTTTCTTTTATCTTTCCTTTAGTTTTGTTTTAGCATATATTGTGACTTTTTTATTTTTTAATCAGGGATCTTTTAAAGAAACTAGTTTTTCTTATGTGAAACTTTAAGATTTACATCAAATTCTTTTAGAAAAAATTACTTTCTGAGCTTATATTCATCACAATATGCAAAAAAGGACTTCATTAATTATACTTGTAAGAATAGGAGTTGTTTAATGAGTACAAAAATAAGTTAGAAAGAATAAGTTCTTGTATTTGATAGTACAATTGGGAAATCACAGTTAATAACTTATTGTATACTTCAAATCAGGTGGAAGAGAAGAATTATAAAGTTCCCCACGAAAAGATAATGTTTGAAGTGGCCCCAATTTAATCATTATACATTGTATGTATGTTTGAAAATATCACATGTACTCCAAAGTGTATACAACCATGATATATCAGTTAAAATACACTTTTTATGGTCTCCATAGTTGTTTTCTGTATTTTGTTCTTCAGTGCTTTTATAAATGCATTTTATACAGAAGAATCTGGCACGAGTAGTTTTTAAGCTGATCCCTGTTAACTTCTTTTTTATTTTATTTTATTTTATTTTATTTTACTTTAGGTTCTGGGGTACATGTGCAGGTCATGCAGGGTTGTTGCATAGGTGCATACTATATCCAACGTTTCTTCCCATGTTATTCCCTCCCAACCCTTCCCAACCCCCACTGTCCCTCCCGCAGTCTCCCCCAACTGCCCCCAGTGTGTGATACTTCTCTCCCTGAGTCCACGTGTTCTCATTGTTCAACACCCACGTATGAGTGAGAACATGTGGTGTTTGGTTTTCTGTTCTTGTGTCAGTTTCCTGAGGATGATGGTTTCCAGATTCATCCAAGTCCCTACAAAGGGCATGAACTCTTCGTTTTTTATGGCTGCATAGTATTCCATGGTATATATGTGCCATGAGTGGCTTTGGCAGTTTATTTGCCTGCCTTCAGAGTTATTGAGGCAAGTGCAAATTAATATAATGGATTATCAGTCTTCTTTTCTTCCCAAATTCTTACTTTTCACCCCTCTCTTTTGAAAATCAACCTCATCATTGGCTTGTAGACAGTAAAATTGCTGCATGGTGAAATTTTCGATAGTCAATTTAAAACATTTATTCCATCATGAAAAATAAATCTCTTGACCTGGAAACTGAACTTAGGAAAATCCTCATTTAGGTAACCTTGAGACTGGGCCAATGATGATAGAATGTTACTCAAAACTAACCTTTACTAAAAAGTCATTGCCTTGTATATTGCAGTTTCCACGTCCACTGGAAGAATTAAATGTTGAGATTAAAAAAAAAAAAAAAAAAAAAAAAAAAAAAAAACCCTACCTGTTTTCTGAATAATCAACGCTAGTTTTAATGCTTTTAATCTAGATTTTAAAATTGTTGAAGAGAAAGTTTGTATATCTTGTTCATATTTATGTCTGTATTTGCATCTGATGTCAAGCATGGAGGTATAATATCCTGCTTATAATTGCTGGTTAGCAGATGTTTCTTTACTAGAATAGGATATGTTTATTCATTTCATAAATAAAAAGCAGTATAAGGGACTGCACAAATACAAATCTACAAAAATCATACAAAATACAGGTATATTAAGCTGTAGACTATATATTTCATTTGGGACTTGTTTATATGTTTATTTTCCACCTGCACTATTACATAGATAGGTAGTTACTATTTCTCCTTGAGAAGAAGAGCCACAATTTAAAATTTTTTATATTTATATTACCTTACACAGCTTTATATACATAGCAGCACTTATTAGGTGTGTGATTATATGCATGTCAAAATATAATCACATGCCAAAATACAATTTTCTAATAAGTATAATTAGTATTAAATTCACACTTATATTCAGTAGTGCCTTGCATATTATAGTTTTCAATAAATGTTGTGGAAGGAATGGGAAATGGCCAGAAGTCAAAATAAGACTTGGATGTAGTAATAATGAAAATAGTATAAACATTAATATTAGTAGCAGTATACCCTAAATTAGCAAATTAAGGAAAATTGTGTTGATGATCTCTGTGGTTTATATGTATTGACATGTCTTCCATAGGATACATGTTTTCTGAAAAATTACAAACTAGTTTATATTAAAAAAAGATGGGGAAGACAGTTGAAAATCAGGGTATTAACAAAGATATTACAGTCCCCAATAAAAATGCTAGCATAGTAAAAAATAAAAGGCATATAGATTGTTTGAAGCCAACACTCAATAAATTTAGAACTTCATCACAAAATAGAGTTTAAGGAAACTTGACAGAAGGAGATGTGAAGGGTTGAGGCTGCTAATCCAAGGAGACAAGGACAAAATTCAAAAAGATTAGAAAAAACTGCTCAATAAACACTTCCAAAACAGAGCAATCAAAGGAGCCAAAGAAAATAAAAAAGGGGTGAATGGGCAATGTTTTTATTACAGTATTCCTCCCTGGCTTGCTGGGTTCATCTGCTGGTTCTTGATAGCATAAAACATTAATGTGTTGGAGAAACAATCATGGATGAACTAATCTGATTTCTGTGTTGTACTAGCAGTATTCCACTATTTACTGATCACATATGAACTAATGTTTGTAATAAAACTCGAGTGGGAATATATTCTGTTGCTTCAAAAACTGAGATAATACAAGTTGGAAATTTCTATTAATCGGAATAAGTAAAGACATCATTAGAGAAAAGAAATTTTTCTTAAAAAAGAAATGCAGGCTGGCCATCATGGCTCATGCATGGAATCTCAGCACTTTGGAAGGTTGAGGAAAGAAGATTGCTTGACTTAGGAGTTCGAGGCTGCAGGGAGCTATGATGGTACCACTTCATTACAGCCTGTGTGACAAATGGAGACACTGTTTATAAAACAAACTAACACCTCCACTCTTCCCCTCATACACATTTAGATACAGTTGCAAATTACAACTCTTTTATTAAATATCTGACCTTGGGCTAGTTACTGAAGTTCTTGGAGCTTTAGGTTTCTCATTTCTAAAATGGGAATAGCAATACTTAGAAATAATTGAAGGCAGGATATTACATAATTTATCCATTCATTTGTTATGAAAAATGAAGATTCAAATTCAGCTCACCTGATTTTTATTGCATAACACTGAAATTTTCAGTCTATACTTGAGGTACTTACAAAGAAAAGACAGGAATTCTCCAGACTGATTCTAACATCATGTTTCCAAGATGATTTATAAGGATAAGAGAATAGGTAATGTTTGAAACTTCAATCTGAAAGCAGGTTAAGTTTTGAGGCCTTGACAAGAATTTAAAATTAATGTTCAGGTTTTTTTTTTATTTGAAGGTTCATTCTGATTAATAGAAGGTCTCACTCCGTCACCCAGGCTGGAGTGCAGTAGCACAATCTTGGCTCACTGCAAGTTCAGTCTTGGCTCGCTGCAACATCGGCATCCCAGGCTCAAGTAATCCTTCCACCTCACCCTCCTGAGTTGCTAGAACAACAGGGACATGTCACCATGCCTTGCTAATTTTTTGTATTTTTGGTAGAGACAGGGTTTTAGTATGTTTCCCAGGCTGGTCTCAAACCTCTGAGGTCAGGTGATCCATCTGCCTTGACCTCCCTGAGGTCAAGGGATGCTGAGATTACAAAATGCTGAGATTACAGGCATGAGCCACCATGCCCAACCAAATAAATATTTAATACAGAGTTGATAAATAAGAATTTTTGAGAAAATTTTAGCGCAAAAATAAAAAATTACAGAAAGGGAATTCTGAAAAGGCCAAATTAGTGAGGTTGTTATTTATGTAAATTAAGCCAGGCAACCATGACTTCTACCAAAATACCAGATCTACAAAGTATTTAGGTAATGAGATAAGTAAATGATTGAGACTGTCAAAGCAATTGAAGGCAAATGATGACCTTCTCATGGTTAAACATTTCCTTCCAGAATTAAAACATTTAATCCACATATGATGCCAAAATAATTATACTCAGTATTGGTACATCAAGTTTACCTATGATTCAGTTTTGGATATGAAATTGGTTTTGATTATTTTCATTAAATGTTTAATGTGGAGATTGTATTTCTCATTGCCTATTAATATAAGAAAAAAATCATATAAAACTATAGCCTTCAAATTGTTACCTAGGTGTAGTATTTTATTAAACATATATGAGAATTTAAGTCTATTTCCCATTGCAAAATTAATTACAAGTGATATGGAATAGTGAAGATATTTAGCAATAATGATATGCAGCTGAAATGCACTTATGGAGGACTGCTTTTGTCTTACAAATTGGAAGACTCATGAGAGAAATTTAATAAACATCACCATGGAAACACACATTATTTAATAAGAAACTTTAGAAATATGGAGTTGTTAAAAAAAAAAATTTGGGTCAGTCAGCGGTATGCTGTCTTCAAGAGACCCATCTCAAGTGTAATAATACTCATAGGCTAAAAATAAAGGGATAGAGGAAAATCTACCAAGCAATTAGAAAACAGAAAAAAACAGGGATTGCAATTCTAACTTCAGACAAAACATTTCAAATCAACAAAAATTAAAAAGACAAAGAAAGGTATTGCATAATGGTAAAGAGTTCAATTTAACAAGATGATATGACTATGTTAAACATATATGCATTCAACATGAGAGCACACAGATTCATAAAACAAATTGTTAGAGACCGACAAAGAGACATAGACTCCCACACAATGGTAGTGGAGGACTTCAACATTCCACTGACAGTATTAGTACAGATCATCAAGGCAGAAACTTAACAAAGACATTCGGGACCTGAACTCAACATTGGACCAAGTGAATCTGACAGACCTTTACAGAACTCTCCACCAAAAAAACAACAGAATACACATTCTTCTCATTCCCACATGGGACATATTCTAAAATTGACCACGTAATTGGACATAAAACAATCTTCAATAAATGTAAAAGAACCAAAATCATACCAAGCACACTCTCAGATCACAGCAAAATAAAAATAGAAATCAAGACTATGAAAATCTCTCAAAACCATGCAGTTTCATGGAAATTAAACAACATGCTACCATATGACTTTTGGGTAAATAATGAAATTAAGGCAGAAATCAAGAAGTTCTTTGAAACTAATGAGAACAAACACAACATACCAAAATCTCTGGGACACAGAAGTCAGTGGTAAGAGGGAAATTCATAGCACTAAAGGCCCATATCAAAAAGTTAGAAAGACCTCAAATTAACAATGTAACATCACAGTGGAAACAACTAGAAAAGCAAGAAAAAAACTCAAAGCTAGCTGAAGACAAGTGTGAAAGGATAATATCTTGGGCCCCAAAATCACCAGGGAAAACTCAAGCTGGAAACTGCTTAGGGCAAACTTGCCTCCCATTCTATTATTATTATTATTATTAGCTGGGAGTACAGGTGCATGCCACTATGCCTGGCTAATTTTTGTATTTTTTTTTTTTTTTTGTAGAGATGGGATTTGCCACATTGGCCAGGCTGGTCTCAAACTCCTAACCTCAGATGATCCACCTGCCCTGACCTCCCAAAGTACTGGGATTGCAGTTGTGAGGTACCATGCCTGGATACCTCCCATTCTATTCAGAGTCACCCCTCTGCTTACTGAGATAGGTGCATATCTGATTTGCCTCCTTTGGAAAGGCTAATTAAAAATTCAAAAGAATGTTTCCATTTGTGTATCATCTATTTGTGACCTGGAAGCTCCCTCCCTACTTCAAGTCTTCCTGCCTTTGCTTTAAGCTGCCCCACTTTTCCAGACTGAACCAGTGTACTTCTTACATGTATAGATTGATGTCTCATGTCTCCCTAAAATGTATAAAATGAAGCTGTGCCCTGACCATCTTGGGCACATGTCATCAGGTCTTCTATGGCTACATCACAGGAGCTTCCTCAACCTTGGCAAAATAAACTTTCTAAATTAACTGAAACCTGTCTCAGATTTTCTGGGTTTACACAAGAAGAAACAAAAATTAGAGCTGAATTGAAGGAAATTGAGACATGAAAAGTGATTCAAAAATAAAAAATACAGGAGTTGGTTTTCTTTATGAAAAAATGAATAAAGTAGATTAGCTAGACTAGAAAAGAAGAAAAGAGAGAAGATTCAAATAAACACAATTAGAAATTATGAAGAGAATGTTATCACTGACCCCACTGAAATAAAAATAGCCATCAAAAACTGCTATGAACACCTCTATGTACACAAAGTAGAAAACCTAGAAGAAACAGATAAATTATCAAACACATGCAGCCTCCCAAGACTGAATCAAGAATAAATTGCATTCCTGAACAGACCAATAATGAGCTCTGAAATTGAGTGAATAATAAATACCCTACCAAGCAATAAATAAATAAATAAATAAATAAATAAATAAATAAATAAGGCCCAGGACCTGATAGATTCTCAGCTGAATTCTACCAGATGTATTATAGAAAGAAGAGTTGGTATTATTCCTACAAAAACTATTCTAAAAAACTGAGAAGGAGGGACTCCTCCTCAACTCTTTATGTGAGGTCAGCATCATCTTGATATTAATACCTAGCAGTGATACAGCAAATAAAGGAAACTTCAGACCAGCATCTTTTATGAAGATTGATGCAAAAATCCTCAACAAAATGCTTGCAAACTAAATCCAGAAGCACATGAAAAAGTTAATCCACTGTATTGAAGTACTATACCTCAAAATTGCAAGAGCCTTCTATGACAGACCCACAGCCAACATTATACTGAATGGGCAAAATTGGAAATACTCCCATGAAAACTGGCACGAGGCAAGGATGCCTTCTCTCACCACTTCTATTCAACATAGCATTGGAAGCCCTAGCCAGAGCAATCAGGCAAGAGAAAGAAATAAAGGGTACCCAAACAGGAAAAGAGGAAGTCAAACTATCTCTATTTGCAGACAACATTATTCTATAGCTAGAAAACTTAATAGTCTTAGCCCAAAAGCTCCTCCAGATGATAACAATTTCAGAAAAGTTCCATGATAGCAAATCAATATACAAAAGTACTAGCATTTCTATACACCAACAACAGCCAAACTGAGAGCCAAAGAAGAAAGGCTGTCACAGTCAGCATTGCCACAAGAAGCATATAATGCCTAGGAATTCAGCTAACTAGGGAGGTAAAAGATATCTACAGGAGAACTCCCAAACACTGCTCAAATAAATCAAGAGAAGACACAAATGGAAAAACATGGCATGCTCATGGAAAGGAGGAATCCATATCATTAAAATGGCCATACTTCCTAAAGCAATGTTCAGACTCAGAGCTATTCCTATTAAACTACCAATGACATTCTTCACAGAACTAGAAAAAAAATAAAATTTTAAAATCTATTTTAAATTCCTATGGAACCGAAAAGGAGCCCAAATAGCCAAGGCAATCCTAAGCAAAAAGAACAAAGCTGGAGAGATCGCGTTACCAGCTTTCAAACTATACTACAAGGCTATAGTAAACAAACCAGCATGCTACTGGTACAAAAACAGGCACATAGACCAAAGAATCAGAATAGAGAGCCCAGAAATCTATGACTCTCTGATCTTTGATGAACCTGACAAAAACAATGGAGAAAAGGCTCCCTTTTCAATAAATGGTGCTGGGATAACTGGCTATTCATATTTAGAAGACTGTAGTTGGACCCTTCCTTACACCATATACAAAAACCAACTGGAGTTGGATTAAGATTAAATGTAAAACCCAAAATTACAAAAACTCTGGAAGACAACTTAGGCCAGATCACTCTGGACATAGGAAAAGGCAAGGATTTCATGACAATGGCACCAAACACCATTGCAACAAAAACAAAAATTGACAAGTTGGATCTAATTAAATTTAAAAGCTTCTGCTCAGCAAAAGAAACTGTCAAGAAGAGTACACAGATAACCTACAGAACTGGGGAAAATATTTGCAAACTATGCATCTAACAAAGGTCTAATATCCAGCATCTATAAGAAACTTAAACAAATTTACAAGCAAAAACCCCCATTAAGAAGTGGGCCAGGGACACAAACATATGTTTCCCAAAAGAAGACATGCCGCTGTGGCCAACAACCCTATATAAAACAGTTCCATATGATTGATAATTAGAGAAATGCGAATCAAAACCACAATGAGATACCATCTTACACCAGTCAAAATGGCTATTATTAAAAAGTCAAAACATAACAGATCTTGGCAAGGTTGCAGAGAAAAAGGAACACTTACACATTGTTGGTGAGAGTGTAAATTATTTCAACCATTGTGGAAAGCAGTATGGTGGTTCTTTAGAGAACTTAAAACAGAACTATCATTCGACCCAGCAATCTCATTACTGAATGTGTACCTAGAAAAATGTATATCATTCTAACATAAAGACAGATGCACACTAATGTTCATTGCAGTACTATGCACAATAACAAAGACATGGAATCAGCCTAAATGCCCATCAGTGACAGACTGGGTAAATAAAATGTGGTACATATATACCATGAAACACTATGCAGTCATAAAAAAGAATGAGATCATGTGATCTCATTTGTGGGATCATAGATGGAACTGGAGGCTACTATCCATAGCAAACTAACAGGAACAAGAAAACAAATACTGCATGTTCTCACTTATAAGTAGATCTAAATAATAAGAACTTAAGAATACAATGAAAGAAACAACAGACACTGGTTCCTACTTGAGGGTGGAGGGTTCGGGGAGAGAGAGGAACAGAAAACCTGTTTGGTATTGGGCTTAATATTGGCCAATACCAACACCCACTTGGTATTGGGCTTAATACCTGGGTGATGAAATAATATTGGCCAATACCAATACCCATTTGGTATTGGGCTTAAAACCTGGGGAGTACAGCAACCTCCCACAACACATGTTTACGTTTGTAGCAAACCTTCACATGTACCCTAAAACCTAACATAAATGTAAAAAAAAAAAGGTCTGCAACTAGACACTTAACAAGTAATATAAATAGTACAGTTGTGTGGATAGAAAAAGAGTTATGAAGCATGGCTGTAATACCATTCAAGAAAATGACAAGAATCAAATGACTACCATTTCCATCATATCCTATCCTGCAGGCCACTATTTCGAATTACATTAAAATTATTGCTTGCTTGTAGGCTTTACTTAGGATCCTTTGGGACTCTGCAAATCTGCGTATACTGGAAAACCTCTGTTTATAAAATTTTCTGTTCAAGCCAAACTGTGAAAGCAGAAGCAGCAGCAGCCTCAGGCTTTCTATCTTTTTCAGGGCTCCTCTTGAGATATTAATGTAAAAGTTTAACAAAACCAAAAGTTGAATTATAGCCCAGGGTCAGTAGGACCCATTAAAGTGGTTTATGGTTCGGGGTAATTCATCAGATTTATGTATTTATTGGAGTAGTTTGTGGTGTCATGTAGACCACATAGATGTGTAGCTGAGGAAAGATATCAGTCTTTGTGTCTTTTGTCTTTGAGGTACGGCAGAAGTATAGTGGTGAATAAAAAGCCAAGCAAGCTGGGAACATTGGCCAATAGCTAGGATACATGCATCTAAAGTTATAAAACTTTGTATTTTTTTCATAACTTCCCATCAATTTCCCAGCCAGTTATTGAGAACATCTCTTAGTAATGTCCAAGAGAGAAATTTCATACAGTGTGGGTGGAGTCTCTGTTAAATGTTCAGTTGCTAGCCCAAATTTTTGAATGGTTTCTATTCTAATGTTTCTTGTTAGATGAATAATTTGTATTTTCATGGTAGTGTTTTATTTATTGAAATTTTTTCATAAGTCTTTTGATTAAGGACAAAATCAGTCCATCATATATTAACTTCAACCAGTCATCACCATGCTAGACTAACAACCTGTCTGAGATTATTTTTAGGAAAGAGATTTGACACAACCAAAATTTTAGTAAGATCGTCAGCTTTATTCAGCACTGATTAGGTGTTGCAGCTCTTCATAGTACCAAAAAGAAGGATATACTTTTACCAAAAATAATGATCTACATCACTTTTTGATATTTGCATCGGCTTTCCCTGTTCTATTTTATATTTTACACATACAGATTTATATTAATGTATTTTAATGCAGTTTAATGATTGCCAAAGGATCTATTGATATGTTTTTAAAGGATTTCCAACCCTATTGAAAAATTGGAAGCACAGTATAAAAAATGTTTTTCTCTCTCAAAATTTGTAAGTAAGTTGCAAATTGGATCCCCTATCATTTCCAAAGATTTTATTTTATAAAACCTGCAAACAAGAACATAACTGTGATACCACCATCAAAGTCAAGAACTTAGTTTTGATACATCCATATAAATCTCAGGTTCTATTCAAGTTTTGCTGGTTGTCTCAGAAATTTCTTTTACAGTAAAATAATCCAGCTTAAAATCAAATCACATATTATGTTTAGTTGTTTTGTCCTTTTTGATTTCCTCAGCCTGGAACATTTTCTCAAATTTTTTTTTTTTTTTTTTTTTTTTTTACTTTCATGATTTTGACTCTAGTGGAGATTGCAGGGCAGTTATTTTGTAGAATGTTCCTTCATTTTGAGTTTCTTTAGTATTTCCTCATGATTGTATTCAGATTATGTATCTCTGGCAGGAAACCACAGAAATTTTGCTTTCTTGTTTTCACTGCATTGTATCAGGTAGTGCACAGTTTCAGTTTGCCCAATTACTGATGATGTTCACTTTGATCACTAGATAATGGTGGTGTCTGCTAAATTCCTCTACTGTAAAGTAACTCTTTTTACTTTTAGTATTTTGTAGGAAGTTACTTTGAAACTGTGTAAATATATTATTTCTTGTAATTCTGTCATTTAATTTTTATTTTTATAAACTAACTTTTTCTATTTTATTTTTGTCATCAAATTGTCCCAGTTTGGCAAACAGTAGCCCAAACTGCTTTCTCTGTTCTTAAAACATACCCCATTATTTTAGTACTTCCTTACTTTGTGGCTTATTCTGTACTTTCTTTATCTCGGGCCTACTATCAGTCATTTCTCCAAATGGCATGACTCTTTTTAGTGGGAAATGGTAGAAGCTAGGATCCAGGAGTTAGGTGAACTGATTGCTTTTGGAGCACCACAGCTTCCAGACTTTACAGTGGATAGATCTAAGGAATATAGTTATGTGGCATGTGCATGCACAGACACACATACACACACACACACACACACACACACACACAATCACCCCACATATACTCATGTAAACAATTATTTCTCTCTACAGTGCAAAAAACCGTGAGTTCTAATTAATATAGAGAACATCAGTCCAAAACCACAGGATTTATTTTGTGTTAATTAGTGGCACTTTTTGGGAACACCAAATAGTTTTCATTACAAGGAATCTAAAGGATTGGAACAACACTACTTCAAATCAACTATAAAAACAAAATGTGTCTCAACGGGCTTTCTTGGGGTCTTCATTTTCTTTGATAAATCCATCAGAAGCGGTATAATAAAAGAAAAACTTGCAATTATAAAACGGATAAAGATTATGCAACACACTGTAATAGATCACCATTCAGAAAAGATCAAGAAAAGAGCTAGGTGTGGTGGCTCCAGCCTATAATCCCAGCACTTTAGGAGGTTAAGGTGGAAGGAACGCTTGAGGCCAGCAGTTCAAGACCAGCCTGGGCAACATAGTGAGACACCCAACCCTACCAAAAATTTTTTAAAAAATCAGCAGGGCAGTGAGCCCTGATCATGCCACTGCACTCCAACCTGGGTGACAGTATGAGACCCTGTCTCAAAAAAAAAAAAAAAAATCGACACAGGCAGGTACCACTGTGTCTGGTTAGTCTTTGGAAGACTTAGAGGCTACTTGGAAGTCTGAGGTAGGAGATCATTTGAGCCCAGGAGTTCAAGTTCAAGGCCTCAGTGAGCTGTGATCATGCCACTGTACTTTAGCCTAGGCAAGAGAGTAAGATTCTGTCTCAAAAAAACAAACAAATAAAGGTCAAGAAAAGGAAAAAATCATGGCCTTAGTTCTTTATATTAAGATATACTAAATATACTCGTACCTTAATAGTAAGTTAAGAGTCAGTCAGAAAAGTGTCCAGTGACCTATCTGTTGTTTACCTGCAATCGTCTTTGGGCATGAACTGGTTTAGTAATATAATCTTGAGTCTTAGCTGAGGACATGTCTGACTGGCTAAGACTGCATGTCCTTGCCTTCTTTGCTAGGCATGTCTCTGTGGTTAAGTTCTGGCCAATGAAATGTGAGTAGAGCTAGTGATGTGAGAACTCTCTAGGTCATGCCCTCAGAGGGAAGGGCTAGACTTTTACTTAACCTGCTTCTCAGGTTTCTGGAATGTGGAAGTGATAAAGAAAGCTAGAGAAATCATAGTTGCCCATGAGAAACCAAATATTGAGGAAGACAGAGTGGTAAGATAGTAGGAAACTGAGTGGTTCTTGACACTTTACAGCCAGCATATTTTCCCTGGATTCTCTATGTTAAGATTATGATGTAAGAAACAAATATGTTTTTGTCTTGGCACCCAAAATATGTTTAGGTCTTTAAAAAATGTTATTGTATGCATTTAAGATACAAAATGTAATGTTTATTTCTATATAGTGCGAATTTATGTATATGTAGTAAGTAAAATAATTACTACAGTCATGCAAATTATCCTATCCATCACCAGTTTTTTGTGGTAAGAGCACTTAAATCTATTTTTTTCAGCAAACTTTTAGTATATATTACAATATTACTAACTATAGTCATTATGTTATACATTAGATCTCTAGACTTAGTCATCCTGTATAACTGAAAGTTCATACCTTTTGACCTTTTTCTGTCCTTTTCTTTCACTCCTCACCCCTGGTACTACTCTCTGTTTCTATGACTTTGACTCTTTCATTAAAAAGCTTCCATGTGTAAGTGAAATTACACAGTCTTTCATTCTGTGTCTGGATTGTT
This sequence comes from Saimiri boliviensis, assembly GCF_048565385.1. Classification (NCBI taxonomy): domain Eukaryota; kingdom Metazoa; phylum Chordata; class Mammalia; order Primates; family Cebidae; genus Saimiri; species Saimiri boliviensis. Next base: position 45,388,900 of record NC_133451.1, on the reverse strand, counting down.
TTACCTAGCATAATGTCCTCCAAGAACATTTATGTCAGCAAATGGCAGTTATCACCTCTTTTTTTAAGGATGAGTAATTTTTTTTTTTTTTTTTTTTTGTGTGTGTGTGTGTACCCTACAATTTCTTTATTCATCCATCAGTGGACATGTAAGTTGTTTCCATATCTTGGTTCTTGTGAACTGCTACAATGAACATGAGAATACAGATACCTCTATAAGGTGCTAACTTCATTTCCTTTAGGTATGTACCCAGCGGAGGGATGTGGAGTTATGTGATAGTTATAGTTTTAGGATATTTTTAGGAACCTTCATACAGTTTTTTGTAATGGCTGTACCAATTTACATTAAACAGTGTACCAGCATTGCCTTTTCTCTATACCCTCACTCATACTTTTTATTTTTTGACGTTTGGTATAGAGTATACCTATTCTTACATTATTATTATTATTATTATTATTATTATTATTATTATTTTATAATTTAAGCTCTGGGGTACATGTGCAGATCTTGCAGGATGGTTACATAGGTATACATATGCCATGATGGTTTGCTGCTTCCATCCCCTGTCACCCACATTAGGTATTTCTCCTGTTATCCCTCCCCAACTCCCCACCCCCTGCTATCACTCCCCTAGCCCTCCCACCCCCGACAGACCCCAGTGTGTGATGTTGCCCTTCCTGGCTCATGTGTTCCCATTGTTCAACAGCCACTTATAAGTGAGAGTATGTGGTGTTTGGTTTTCTGTTCTTGTGTCAGTTTGCTAAGAATGATGGTTTCCAGATTCATCCATGTCGCTGCAAAGGACATGAACACATCCTTTCTTATGGCTGTATAGTATTCCATTGTGTATACGTACCACATTTTTCTTACCTATTCTGTACTTGATGGGCATTTGGGTTGGTTCCAAGTCTTTGCTATTGTAAACAGTGCTGCAATGAACATATGTGTACATGTTTCTTTATAATAGAGCGATTTATAGTTCTTTGGGTATATACCTAGTAATAGCATTGCTCAGTCAAATGGAATTTCTATTTCTAGATCCTTGAGGAATTGCCACATTGTTTTCCACAATGGATGCACTAATTTACACTCCCACCAACAATGTAAAAGCATTCCTGTTTTTCCACATCCTCTCCAGTATTTATTGTCTGCAGATTTTTTAATGTACCTCCATTTTAACTGGCTTGAGATGGTATCTCAATGTGGTTTTCATTTGCATTTCCCTAATGACCTGTGATGATGAACACTTTTTTATGTATCTGTTGGCTGCATAAATGCATTTATGGTATACCTATTCTAACAGTGTGGGTATGGAGTGGTATACCATAGTGGTTTTGATTTGCACTTCACTGATTATTATTGATGTTGATGCTTTTCATATACCTGTTGGCCTTTTTGTGCCTTTTCTGGAAAAATGCATATTTGCGTTCTGTGCCCATTTTTAAATTGGGTTTGTTAGTAGAGCAGCTTAATTCCTAAGATCCATGTAGTAATTATACCAGGATCTATATCTACATAAAGAGCAAAGTTTACAGTCACAATGTCCTCCTCTACCAAAGAAGAAAAGACTAACCAGCAGTGAAAGACAAATATGTTAGGCATTTTAAGGTCAGTGAAAGATGTTTTATCCAAAGACATGTCATAGTAAATAAAAAAGCATCAGTTTTGGACTCAAGTGGCCTTGAATTTGGCTATGAAACCTCAGCTCAGTTACATAATAAGCTAGCACTATGTTTTCTCATGTTTAATATGGTAATAATTATTCCATAAACTGCTCTCCTGCCTCTTCTTCTCCACTTACCCCTTCCTTATACACCAAGTTTAGAGTAATATGTACTTTAATTCATTTCTATCTATTTTGTGTTTAGGAATTTTAGAACATTTTGCCATCTGTCATACTAGAACTGGGACTGGGTTTGAGAGTTGCTCAATTCTTATTGCTAATGGTTTTCGTTCAGAAACTTAATATTGTAAACTCAAAGTGATAATAAGATTTTTTTTCCAGATTCATCACTGATTTGTTTATGTAAAGATTGGTAAATTTTTAAATATAAAAGTAGCTGCTGTCAGAAAATATCAAGTAGCTTTAGCTTTTAACAAAACTCATACTTGACAAAGATTTGTAATGCAATGAGAAATACTTGAGAATATTGACACTTAGACTTATCTTTTAATTCTTTAATCTTAGCACAGCTAAGACTTCTCCTTTTTCTCTATTCTTGTTTTAGAAAATGAAAATCTTTCTTAAGACAATATGACAGACACCTGTGCTTGAAATGTAAAATCAGAGGATCATCTTCTCTATATAAAGAAATACAAGGAAAGAGTATTTAAATATCACCATCTAGTATATTTAGCCTACAGTTTTGTTTACAAGAGTGTTACCTCTTTTTCATAGTATGCAGATTTGCCCCATTCATGTCTCTTAGACAGTAATTAATCTATCCTTGGTAATGTACAGTTAGTACAGTTGTATTTAAAAACCTTTTCTTCCTTTTAAAGCATATTATAGTGAGTTCACTTTGCATCCATAGAATGTAGTGTGCTTCCAGCACTGAAAAAGCACAGTGATTAATATGAAAAAATTGCATAATGAATATTCATGCCTTCAATTGTTTTATAATCTGTTTGGACTAACAATAGTTCCAAAGGAGAAACAATGCAGAGCAGCATATAAACTTCACTGAGTTATATAGTCAGAGTAATTCTGTGAACTCTAGTGTAAATTCACAGAAAACTATGAACAGTGGGCTACAGTAGTTTAAATTTTTAATAGAATTTATAACTCTTCAGTTAGCCTTGGAGGACAGGTAGAATGTGGACAGCTGAAGAGATGGAAATAGTAGAAGAGAAAATTAGGAAAGTCACTGAGCAGAGTGACATGGGCTATGGGGATGAAAAGGGATATATTCCAATGAAAGCAAAATTTAGTTGGGAAGTCATAGGATGTTAGATTGATAACTAAAACAGGATGCTCTTTCCCAAGCCTTGGAAACCTATCACTGTGAGGGATATGGACTTTTCCCATAATCACTATAAAACCAGACTATGAATTTGCACAGTATTATGATATGATGAAAGTGGTGTTTTAGGAAATTTAAGCTAGAGGATGTTTATAGTGTGCATTGGAGGTGACAAAAACTGTCATTTAAGCAGTAAAAATGAGCTGAAATTGTTCAGAATTGAGGTATGGTATTAAGGATTGAAAAGATGGAACAATTTTGAGCTCTTTTCAAAAACAACTGAGAACACAGTATGAAGAAAAAAAGCGAAGGGTTAAAACTGGCTCCAGAAGTTTTGGACAAAATTAGTGGACAATGCTTTTTCTATTTGAAAGAAACATGTTAAAATACAATGTTTTCTTTGACATTGAGTTTAAGATGCCTTTAATTTTCCTTGTTTAGTAACTGTTGTTCCATAACATCTCCAAAAAGTCTGAAATTTCCTATTAAAGAAGTAGAAGAGAAAAATTACACTGAACTGGTAATGAATGGTTAGAAACACATACGTGTGCAGAAGGTATGTTTATATGCAAGGTAGCAGTTACCCATAGGCAGGTATTTGTTCTAGATATGTTATGTACCCTTAGTACCCAGCCATAGTCTTGGAGACAAAGGCAGAGCTATGAAGTATTTTTAATAAGTGGTACTAGGTGGCAGGAATGAGCTTGCAATTTTCAGAGATTATACCTCAGATACCAGCCTAGTAACAGCAGACATTTCAGGTAGAAAGCAGATTGGGTAAAGAGTACTATGATTATATATTGTTGTACAAACAAAAACAATAAGAGAAAAACAATCAGGGTAAATTTGTATGTGTCAGTCTTACAAAAATATCAGTGTTAAGAGAAATTTCCAGAAAACATCTACCAAGTTTGCAGGAATTTGGCTAAGTATACATTTTTTTCTGACATTTAAAAAATATTATATCTAGTCTACATAGATAAATATTGTCTGCTTTCAAAATGCATCAGGGACTATATAAAACCTATGTATCAAAACATAAACTTGATTTTGAAATATGATTAATGTAGCTGAGAATAAACTCTGCTCTTGGAACAAAAAACACACACCAGAGAATTGATATGATGGTTCATATGTTCTTTGGTAGTTACAGAAATGGAATAAAAAATGAATATCAGATAAGCTTCAGCTTGTTGTTTGTTTTTAGTTTTGTACATTAGATGTAGCAATTGAAAAAGCATATTCCCAGTGCAGATTTCAGAAGGGAAATTCTACTCACCACTTCATTCCTTTGGGATCCTCTTGTATTCTCACTGCAACTAAAAACACTTCAGCTTTGCTTGAAGCATATTTTGTGGATCTTAAAAATAACATGAATTTAAGCAAATTCTGACTTTTTTCTTCTTCCCAACCATGTTGCTCATACTGAAATAAAACATACATTTTGGATTTTGGTCTTATGTTTTAAATTATGCATGTAATTTAGTCTTCAAGGAAATCTGAGCTGAATGTCCATGCTTGCTTTTTTTTTTTTTTAAAAAAAAAAAAAAAAAAAAAAAGACAGTGAAATATATGGATAAGCCAAGTTCCCAAACTAAGGGACGCATGACACAAAGTGAGTTATAATATGCAAACCAACATATTTTTCTGCACAGGGTTCATGATCTTTTAATCTCATTTACCCATTGGACATCAGTTTCAGTCTCCTGATAATTTAACCAGCAGAATGGCATTGTGGCTTAAATAGCAAAGAAAATAATACCTCTACTAAAAAAAAATAATAATAGCAAAACTTATTAAGCCCCTAACATATTTTAAGTGCTTTGTATAGTGATTAAATTAACACCAAAACCATATGAAGAAGTTAGCATAATTATCCCCATTTTATGGATGAGGGAAGTTAGGTACAAAATGAATCATTACTTTGTCCAGGTTACCCCCCTAGGAATGGGCAAAGACATGAACTCAGATTCTTACCTTCTGACCTCTGAATCATTTTCTTAATACTATGCAATGGAACTGCTCTATTGATATAATTTGTGAGGAATTGCCTTCCTAAGATAGAATTAAGAAGGAACGGTGATGCAGAACAGGCAAGCCCCCATATTTAGTTTAGCCTGGGAGAGTTCTTGGCTTTACTCGGGAAAGAATTCAAGAACCAGAAGTAGAAAAAAGCAGCTTTAATTAATTAATTAATTTATGTATTTATGTATTTATAACTTTCATTTTAGGTTCAGGGGTACATGTGAAGGTTTATTACATAGGTAAACACATGTAATGGGTTTGTTGTACAGATTACTTCATCACCCAGAAATTAAGTCTAGTACTCCACGTTATGTTTTCTGCTCCTCTCCCTCCTCCCACCCCTTACCCTCAAATAGGCACCAGTGTCTGTTGTTTCCTTCATTGTATTCATAAGTTATTATTTAGATTCCACTTATTAAATTGATGAGGATAATAGCCTCCAGCTCCATCCACATTCCCACAAAAGACATGATCTCATTAATTTTTTATGGCTACATAGTATCCATGGTGTATATGTACCACATTTGCTTTATTTATTCTGACAATGATGGCCATTTGGATTGATTCCATGTCTTTGCTATTGTGAATAGTGCTGTAATGAACATTCACATGCATGTGTCTTTATGGTAGAATCCTTCATAGTCCTCCAAGTATATACCCAGTAATGCAATTGCTGGGTCGAATAATATTCTGCTTTTAGCTTTCTGAGGAATCACCATACTGCTTTCTACAGTAGCTGAACTGGTTTACACTCCCACCAAAAGTGTGTAAGTGTCCCCTTTTCTCCTCAACTTTGCCTACATCTGATACATTTTTTTAAACACCGTTTTGACTGGTGGGAGATGGTATCTCATCATACTTTTGATTTACATTTTTCTAATAATAAGTTACATGGAGCTTTTTTTTTTCATATGGTTCTTGGCCAGATATATGTCTTTTGAAAAGTATCTGTTCGTATTTTTTACCCATTTTTTAATTGTTTTCTGCTTGTAAATATGTTTAAGCTCCTTATAGATGCTGGATATGAGACCTTTGTAGTTTGTACATATTTTCTCATTCTATGGATTGTTTACTCTGTTGATAGTTTCTTTTGCTGTGCAGAAGTTTTAAAGTTTAATTAGGTTCCACTTGTGAATTTTTGCTTTCATTGCAATAGATTTTGGTGTCTTTTTAATGAAATCTTTGCAAGTTCCTATGTCCAGGATGCTATTGCCTAGGTTATCGTCCAGGGTTTTTATAGTTTTGAGTTTTACATTTAAGTCTTTAATCCACCTTGAGTTGATTTTTATATGTGTTGTATAACTGGGTGCAGCTTCAGTCTTCTGCAGATAGCTAGCCAGTTATCCCAGCATCATTTATTGAATAGAGAGCATTTCCCTGTTGCTTGTTTTTGTCAGGTTTCTCAAAGATCATATAGTTGTCCATGCACAACTTTATAGCTGGGCTCTATTCTTTTCTATTGGTCTGTGTGCCTGTTTTAGTACAATCACCATGCTTTTTTGGTTACTATAGCCTTGTAGTATAGGTGGAAGTCTAGTAATGTGATGTCTCCAGCTTTGTTCTTTTTGCTTAAGATCGCCTTGGCCATTCACACTCTTTTTTGGTTCCACAGGAATTTTAAAATAGTTTTTTTCTACTTCTATGAAGAATGTCATTGATAGTTTGATAGGAATACCATTAAATCTGTAAATTGCTTTGGGCAGTATAGTCATTTTAATGTTATGGATTATTCCTCTCCATGAGCATGGAATGTTTTTCGGTTTGTTTGTGTCTTCTGTCATTTGGTTACCAGTGTTTTGTAATTCTCATTGTAGAGATCTTTCACTTTCCTGGTAGCTGTATTTCTAGGGATTCTTTTTTGTGGCAATGTGAGTGGTATTGAGTTCCTTTTTTGGTTCTTGACTGGTTATTGTCGGTGTTTTGGAATGCTAGTGATTTTTGTGTATTGTTTTTGTATCCTGAAGCTTGCTGATGTTGTTTATCAGCCGGTGGAGCTTTTGGGCTGAGACTATGGGGATTTTAGATATAGAATCATGTCATCTGAAAATGGACATAGTTTGACTTCCTCTCTCCATATTGGGATGCACTTTATTTCTTTCTCTTGCCTAACTGCTCTGGCTAAGACTTAAAATACACTCTTGAATAGCAGTGGTGAGAGAGAGGGCATCCTTGTTCTCAAAGGAAATGGTTCCAGCTTTTGCTCATTCAGTATAATGTTGACTGTGGGCCTGTCATAGATGGCTCCTTATTTTGAGGTATGTTTTTTCAATACCTGGTTTCTTGAGAGTTTTAAACAAGAGGGGGTATTGAATTTTATCAAAAGCCTTTTCTATGTTTATTGAGATAATCGTGGTTTTTGTCTGTAGTTTTTTTAAAATGTGATTCATCATATTTATTGATATTACAATGTACTTACAAGTAGTAACAGTAAAATAAACCAAGCTGAGGAAAGAATCTCAGAACTTAAAGACTGAATCTCTGAAGTAAAATAATGAGACAAAAGTAAACAAATAAGAAAAAAAAAAGTATGAACAAAACCTCCAAGAAGTATAGGATTATGTAAAGAGGCCAAATCTACAAATCTTTGGCATCTCTGAAAAGAAGGAAGAGAAAGCAAAAAACCTGGAAAACATATTTCAGTATATCATCCATGAAAATTTCCCAGCCTTGCTAAAAAGACCACAGTCAAATTCAGGAAATATAAAGAACTCCCTCAAGATTATATTCAAGATCATCCCCAAGACACATAATCTTCAGATTATCCAGTGTCAAAATTAAAGTATTTTAAAGACAGCTAAAGAAAGAAATGGCAGGTCACCTGCAAAGAAAATGCTATCAGGCCAGCGGCAGAACTCTCAGCTGAAATCCAACAAGCCAGAAGAGTTTGGGGGCATACATTCAACATGCTTAAAGAAAAAAAGAATCTTCAAACAGGAATTTCATATTCAGCCAAACTAAGCTTGCCAGGCAAAGGACAAATAAGATTCTTTATAGATAAGCAAATGTTGATAGAGTTTGTTACTCACCAGACCTGTCTTATAAGAGAACTTGAAAGGGTCACTAAATATAGAAAGGAAAATTCATACCAGCTAATACAAAAAGACACTTAAACACACAAACCAGGGTCACTCTAAGGCAACCACTCAAACAATCCAACATAATAACCAGCTAACAACACAATGATAGGATCAAACCTACACATAAAATATTAACCTTGAATGTAAATGGACTAATGCACCACTTAAAAGATACAGAGTGGCAAGCTGGATAAAAAAAGATTCAGTGCTATGCTGTTATCAAGAGACCAATCTCACATGTAATGACACTTATGGGCTCAAAATAAAGGGATGAAGGAAAATCTACCAAGCAAACAAAACAGAAAAATATCAGGGGTTGCAGTCCTAACTTCAGATAAAATAATTTCAAACCAACAAAAGTAAAAAAAAGACAAAGAAAGGCCTTACGTAATAGTAAAAGATTCAATTCAACAAGAAGACCTAACTATCCTAAATATGTATGCACCCAACATAGAAGCACCCAGATTCATAAGTTTTTAGAGACCTATAAAGAGACATAGACTTCCACATAGTAATTGTGGGAGACTTCAACATTCTACTGACAGTATTAGACTGATCATCAAGGCAGAAAATTGACAGTGATAATCAGGGCCTGAACTCAACATTGGACCAAATGGATCTGATAGACCTTTACAGAATTCTTCACCAAAAAAAAAACAAAAAAATGCACTTTCTTCTCATTGCCACATGGCACTTAACTTGAAAATCGTCCATGTAATTGGGCATAAAACAATCTTCAGCGAATGCAAAATAACCAAAATCATATCAAACACAGTTGGACCATATTAAAATTAAAAATAGAAGCCGGGCGCGGTGGCTCAAGCCTGTAATCCCAGCACTTTGGGAGGCCAAAGCGGGTGGATCATGAGGTCAAGAGATCGAGACCATCCTGGTCAACAAAGTGAAACCCTGTCTCTACCAAAAATACAAAAAATTAACTGGGCATGGTTGTGCGTGCCTGTAATCCCAGCTACTCAGGAGGCTGAGGCAGGAGAATTGCCTAAACCCAGGAGGCGGAGGTTGCGGTGAGCCGAGATCACGCCATTGCACTCCAGCCTGGGTAACAAGAGCGAAACTCCGTCTCAAAAAAAAAAAAAAAAAAAAAAAAAAGAAATCAGGACTAAGAAGATTGTTTAAAACCATGCAATTATGTGGACATTAAACAACATGCCCCTGAGTGATTTGGGGGTAAATACTGAAATTAAGGCAGAAATAAAGAAGTTTTTTTGTGCTCGCTTCGGCAGCGCATATGCTAAAATTGGAACGATACAGAGAAGATTAGCATGGCCCCTGCGCAAGGATGACATGCAAATTCGTGAAGCGTTCCATATTTAAAAAAAAAAAAAAAAAAAAAAAAAGAAGCTTTTTGGAACTAATGAGAAAAAAGATGCAACATACCAGAATCTCGGGACACAGCTAAGTCAGTGTTGAGAGGAAAATTTATGGGGCTAAATGCCCAAATCAAAAAGAAAGACCTCGGGTTAACAATATAACTTTACAACTGAAAGAACTAGAGACGCAAGAACAAATCGACCCCAAACTAGCAGAAGACAAGAAGTAACAAATATTGGAGCTGAACTGAAGGAAACTGAGACACACACACAAAAAAAAAAACGTTCAAAAGATCAATTAATCCAGGATTTGTTTTTTTTTGAAAGAAATAATAAAATACATACACCCTCCCCAGACTGAACCAGGAAGAAATTGATTTCCTGAACAGACCAATAATGAGTTCTGAAGCTGAATAAGTAATAAATAGCCTAACAATTAAAAAAAAAAAAAGCCCAGGACGTGATGAATTCACAGCTGAATTCTACCAAATGTGCAAAGAAGAACTTGTACCATTACTATAGAAACTATTCCAAAAGACTAAGGAGGAGGGGCTCCTCCTCAGCTCTTCATATGAGGCCATTGTCATTCTGATGCCAAAATCTGTCAGAGACACAACAACAATAAAAATAAAAACTTTAGCCCAATATCCTTGAAGAACATCAGTCCAAAAATCAACAAAATCTTAGTATGCCAAATCCAGTAGCATATCAAAAAGCTAATCCACCATGATCAAGTAGGCTTCACCCCTGAGAGGCAATATTGGTTCAGCATAAGCAGATTTATTGAGATGGCCATGTACAGCAGAGTGGCTGCTCCTTGTGGAGCAATACCAACCCATAGGCAGTACATTCAAAGCAGCAGGGTATGGGCTATATGTTATCTGCATTTATATTCACTTTTAGTTACATGCAAATTAAGGGTTGGGCAATTCAGAAATATCTAGAGAAAGGAGCGGTTATTTCTGGGTGTTGCCATGGTATTTGTAAACTGTCATGATGCTGGTAGTGGTGTCATATGCTGATGAGCATCAAAGACAACTAGAGACTGCCTTTGGCACCGTTTACAGGTTCCAGGCAGTTTCTTGTTTCATCTTGTCAGGATTAGAACACAAATCCTGCTGGTCTCCTATCTTATTTTCTCCCCTCAGAGATTATATACTCCTCCTTAATGCTAAAGGGGTTATAGAAGAGTGGGGAAGTCCAACTTCTGTAACTGCTTCCTGCAGATCTTATGAGTGTAGATACTTCCTAACACTGAAGGAGTAGAAATTACAGATATCCAATGTAAGGAGGCCAAAGGCAGTATATCCCTGCTTCCTGGGTCAGAAGACAGGATGAATTGGAAGCCTTGTGACAGCATTGTCTTTAAATGGAATTGTTGTAATCTGGAAGACACGAACTTTACTAAGAGGTAACAAGCAAAGACCAAAAATTATTAGTAACGAGATAGCTATTAAAGGTCATATGAAAGGTAAAAACCAGGTGAGATTTGGTAGGACAGTTTTAATAGTCAGTCAGATATAGGTGGAATCAGTGCCCTGGTTATCTCTATATAGCCAGGTAGCTTTTTCATATATTTTTTGAATGTTAATCTCTACTTGTCCAGAGTTATTAATATATGAACAGCAGTTCTTATTAATAACAACATGGACTGTTGTTCAGGTAGTAAATAATACAACACTAGTCAAGGGTTACATTTGCCAAAAGTCTAGAGACTTCTGAATTCTCTTTAGTGCCTGACCTATGTTAGTGGCCAATTATTCTGGGGTTTGAGTCAAATTCTTAGGATTGTCTCAGATAGGCAAAGCCGCTCCAAGAAGCCACTAGTTCTGTTACTGCCCTGCTTCTCACCAGAATTAATGCTATTGTTTGTTTATTTCTGGTATTGTTGGACCTTATGGAGTTATAGACAATCACCCTCAGAGGGGTAGTGGTGGCCAACATACATTTCTGTTTTGATATAAAAGCTTTTTATATACAAAAGAAAGCTATTCCTAAAAGAATAGGTGGCTCTCCAGGGAGTCAGGACTATTTACAGGGTAGGATTTCTTTCCATTCATAACCACAGACAAAAGTGAATCAGTTAGGTCACAAATTGAGGCTATACGTGGTGTGACATCTATTCTCGGCTACCAAGTTGGATCTAGAGGTATTTTCCCCCAATTCCAATAAGAGTGATCGAACAACTCCTGTATTCCAGAAGGGGGCAATATTTCCACCATCTCAGATCAGGCAGTTGCTTTTTCCTTGCGTGTATTGATCCTGGAGGAGACATCGTGCATGGTTTCCTTACTTAGAAGTTGGATGCCATTTATCTTAGTGCAGCCTTGGGAACTTGGAAACTAGGGTTGGAACAGAGCATTATAGGGAATCTTCCACTCTTGCATCATTAACACAGCAATGGGTGCAAAAGGTAGTGTCAATAGATTACTGGAGGTACCAGTACCCAATCTTTCAGGTCCAGTTAACTGTGGTAGAAGAAATTAGGTAGAATCTGTTAAGAGGGGGAGAGTTCCACCTAACAGTAGGGATCTGTGTACTAAGAGATCATGGTGGTTAATTAGGAGGTCCAGAGAGATGATTGTGAGATTTTCCAGATGTACCAGATTGTGGAACTCTGTCCTGCGGATGTTGATGACAGATTCAGCAACCAAGATGATTCCTTGATGCTATACTTTTTTGAAATACTTACTAAAGAGTTTTGCTCCCATCCACACTGAATTAGGTTAACTGGGGGATCAAACAGGATTATCAGAGGCAGCATGATTTCTGGCTAGACCTTAGAGTGGCCTCTACACCCAACGAGGATAAAAGATGTTTTTACTAGGTGGAAGCAGTTGTTCAAGGCAGCAGAGAAGGAATATTATAATCAAGAAGAAGGGAAAAATTGATACTCCTGTGCTTACCACAGCATCACATCTCTGTGCCAAACTGAGCGTTGGTCCTTTTACAATGGTAGTAGACCAAAGGAGAAGAGGATGCTATATGATAAAGATACTTGCACACATACACTTATCACAACACAATGTACAATTGCAAAGATGTGGAAGCAACCTAAGTTCCCACCAACTAATGAAAATGTGGTGTGTATATAACCATGGACTACTACTTGGCCATTAAAAGGAACAAAATCATGTCTTTTGCAGCAAGTTGGATGGAGCCGAAGGCCATTATTCTAAGTGAAGTAACACAGGAATGGAAAACCAAAAAACATACATTCTCACTGATAAGTGGGAGCTAAGCTACTAGTACCCAAAGGCATGCAGAGTGATATTAATAAAATACTCAGAAGGGGGAGAGTAGAAGCGGTGTTAGAGATTAAAAAAAAAAAAACTACCATACACTACTCAGGTGATGGGTGCCCTAAAATCTCAGAATTCACCACTATTAATTCAGTCATGTAACAAAAAAACAGTTGTATCCCAAAAGCTATTGAAATTAAAACAAAAAACAAAACTCTGACCAACAACCCTAGGAATAGGCCGACTGACCTCATAAGAATAGGCTGATGGTGCCTGCAGAAGACCACAAAATACTGACCAAGAAAGCAATGATTAACTGCCCACCTGAGACTGCACATGATCGTTTTACAAAAATGTTTTTATGATTTCCCTTAACTTCCCTTGAAAATTCTTGATCCAGAGGCACAACTTGGAGAGATGGTTTTTGAATGCTAGTTCAATGCCTCCCTTTGGTTGATGACTTCTACAATAAAGCTAACTTTCCTTTAGTTAAAAAAAAAAAATGTAGTGGATGGCCTTCAGGGACTCACAAGTAACATTGTATCTGAAACCTGTGGAGGCTCATAAAACAGGTTTAATTCTGGATAAGTGTACTCAGCTGGTGTTCCCTTGAAGTTTAATGTCTGTGGGGATACTTAACAACATCTGATAGGGGCCCTTCCATTTTGATTATAATTCATCCTTGGGGAATCCTTCTTTCCAAATTTTTAGTAAGACTAAGTCTTCTGATTGAATGGGGGAGTTAATTATTTCCCTTGTGGGAAAGGGCAATGCTTTATTTCCATGTTCTTGAAGGGCCTTTTGAATCTGACCTAAATTCTGTACACACACACACACACACACACACACACACACACACACACACAGCATTTATCAGGAATTGAAGTAAGCAGAGCTATAGATGTTTTCAGTCTTCGGCTCCCCCAGATTTATTAAGTACTTCTTCTAGGGTGTCTCAACCTCCACCAGACTAAATAATTGGATCATGTATAACTTTGAGATGCAGCATTTTAAAGCTCTGGAATTATATCCTTCTTTTTTTTTGTTTAAAATGTATTAAATATAAAACTAATATTTTCATGAATGGAAAATGTCCTGAAATTCACATGGTACTTGCATTAGTGTACTAATATGCCTTAAAATATAAGTGATGTGGCCAAGCATGGTGGCTGACGCCTGTAATCCCAGCACTTTGGGAGGATCACTTGAGGGCAGGAGTTCAAGACCAGCCTGGCGAATATGGTGAAACTTCCATCTCTACTAAAAATATAAAAATCAGCCATCAAAAACGATGAGTTCGTGTCCTTTGTAGGGACATGGATGAACCTGGAAACCATTATTCTCTGCAAACTGAGACAAGAGCAGAAAATCAAACACTGCATGTTCTCACTCATAGGCGGGTGTTGAACAATGAGAACACATGGACACAGGGAGGGGAGCACTACACACTGGGGTCCGTTGGGGGGAAATGGGGGAGGGACGGGGTGGTGGGGAGGTGGGAAGAGATAGCATGGGGAGAAATGACAGATACAGGTGAGGGGAAGGAAGGCAGCAAACCACACTGCCATGTGTGTACCTATGCAACAATCTTGCATGCTCTTCACATGTACCCCAAAACCTAAAATGCAATAAAAAAAAAAAAAGAAAAAAATTAGCTAGGTGTGGTGGTGTGCGCTTGCAGTCCCAGCTACTCAGGAGGCTGAGGTAGGAGAATTACTTGAATCTGGGAGGTGGAGATTTTAGTGAGCCGAGATCTTGCCACTGCACTGCGGCCTGGGAGACAGAATGAGACTCTGTCTGAATGTGATGTTACAATAATACTTTGCTTTTTTTTTAAGGTATATATTGGGGTGGAGTGGGGTTGGGATGTCAACAAGTGGCAAGATTTAATAAGTTTATTCAAAAACCCCACCAGCTTCTAGTAGTTACACCAAATGATAAGTTAATACATGCTAGTTAAGTTAGATTATGAATTAAAAGGATGTAACTATTTCAGTAGAATACATTTCATACTACAAAGAAGAGAAACACAGAGAAACAAAACATAACAACACAAAAAAACCCTCTTATTCGTTTTGCTCTTCCCAACACCAGTGTTAGTTCTTCATGTCATTTCTCCCATTTATTGGTTCACTGAAACTTTAATACTGCATACATTCTGAAGATTCTGTGTTTTGATCTGTTTTTACTGCTGTAGCTCTTCCACTGGGGAATTCTACTTGCTTTTTGTTTAATTTGGCTGTTACATAAATATGTTGAAATGTTCCACTATTTCAGTTCCTTCTGTGAAAATATTTTGTAAGCAGCACTATTAAAATGTTTTTTCTCCCAGCTCTATAGATCGTAGGAATTTGAAAGCAGCAAAGGAGTATAAGGCTTATCCAGTACACCCCTTCATGACACCTTTGAAGACTAGAAAAAAAAATGGTTTGCCCACAGTTCACATGGAGGTAGAAGACCCTCAACTAGAATCCAGCATTTATGACTCCAGTGCAAACAGATATTTAAATTTAAAAAGAAATTTAGCTTTTTATGATATTTGTAAAGCAAACCACATGGATTTCACTGAAAAATGTTTTACATCTTACAGTCCAAATCAACTAGTACTTGTTAACTATGTGGTATAATTCTATTCTCAAAAGAGCCAGATTATTATCCTTATTTACAGTGCGAACTCTGAGGTGTAGAAAGGCTAAGTAACTTGGCAAGTTACAAAGCTAGTGAAAGGTGGAGGGGAGATTTTTACTGTTACCATCAAGCTCCAGTTCTGTGCCCTTAACCACTAGGCTTGTCACTATTATGCTTATTTTATTTTGTTCACTCTGTAATACACTTATGAGTGCATGTAAGAACTGGTATAATGACAATATTTTCATTTTTTAACTTGTGATTACCTGAAGTTTAACTTTTAAAGTTAAAAAGTTTATAAAAGTTTATCAAACTTTTTAACTATCTCTATTGCCCAATTATTTCTATTTCTATTTACCATTTCACCAATTTGTGAAATTCTGAAATTACTATAGTTGTGAAATTTTCTAATGCAAATATATCTTACTAATCTTTGCCTCTACAAACATACAAATAGACCTTCAGCTATTGGATTAGTTAAAACAAAACATTCTTTTTTTTTTTTTTTTTTTTTTTTTTAATGGAGTCTCGTTCTATTGCCCAGGCTGGAGTGCGATGACATGATCTCAGCTCACTGCAACCTCTGCCTCCTGGGTTCAAGAGATACTCCTGCCTCAGCCACCTGAGTAGCTGGGATTACAGGCGTGCACTGCCATGCCTGGCCAAGTTTTGTATTTTTAGTAGAGACAGGGTTTCACCATGTTGGCCAATCTGGTCTTGATCTCCTTACCTCATGATCTGCCCACCTTGGCCTCACTAAGTGCTGTGATTACAGGTGTGAGCCACCTTAATAGCTTTGCCTTAAGCCCTTTCTAAATTATTAGAAACAAACCAAGAGATACCTCTTTGCCTCTAGGGGTAGTTTGGCCTTCAAGTATTAATTTACTCTTTCTAAGAAAAAGGTGCTTTCTAGGATTAAAAATTGTAATTTCTGTTTGGGGTGGCAGCAGGGGCAGTGTTCCCTCTTCAACTTTTTGATGTCATTTTTGACTAAAGTTATATCCTGTACTGAATGAGTGAGTCACTATGTGAGAAAACTGAAGAATGAAAACTGAACTTTGCAGTTGAGAAGAACTTATGAATGCCATAACAAATTACCTTAGTCCATATAAAATAATCCAAAGAGTGAAAGTTAATGTCCCAGTCCTCTAGTGCTGAGCTGAGGTGAATGTGTGAAGTAAAGCAGGACTGAGTTGGGTAATGTCAGCTAAGGGCTTTGAAAAGACATATGGTTCCATAGTCATTCATAGCCTCTGCCTGGCTTGCATTCCTCACTGATCTTTAGGAATTGCAGAAAGCAGACAATTTGGATTTTAGGGATTTATTTAATTTTATTTTTTGGGACTGAGTCTCGCTCTGTCGCCCAGGCTAGAGTGCAGTGATCTTGGCTCACTGCAACCTCTGCTTCCCAGATTCAAGTGATCCTCTTGTTTCAGCCTCCCAAGTAGCTGGAATTACAGTGGTGCAACAGAACACCTGGCTAATTTTTGTATTTTTAGTAGAGACTGGTTTACTCCGTGTTGGCAAAGCTGGTCTCAAACTCCTGACCTCAAGTGATACACCTGCCTTGGCCTCCCAAAGTGCTGGGATTACAGGAGTGAGCCACCGCACTCAGCAAGGATTTTTAAAAATAAATGTAAATTTTTCTTATTATAAAAGAAAACCAGATTTATCTCAATGTTTTAAAACTGTGAACGTGTTTTAAAACCATGAAAATTTCTTGTCACCTCAATACCGAGAAACCCATTGTAAACAGTTAATTTTCTATTTCTCTCATTTCATTAAATGCTTAAACACTTGTCTAAATGCAGAGTGATGTGCAACCCACATGTCACTTGATTTAGTATGTTAAAATATTTTTAATATCATGTAATAAACAAATATTATATATCTCTTTATTATGTGAGTTCAACAAATTTGGGATCTTGTGATTTAAATACTTTACTTTTTTGGTCAATTATAAATCAGAGTAGCACAATATACATGTACCATAGATTAATATTATTCAAAAGCATGTTTTTAATGCCTTCATCATATTTTCTTTTATGACAATTAGTATATATTTTGTCATTCTCCCTGAATACTTTTTAATTTTAAATTAGGAATAAGTGTTGAAAATCTTTACGGAAAATCCTTATTTTCAATACTTATTCCTAACATAAAATAAAGAGAGAAAAGTATACAGTCACAGAAATCATTAAATTTTCCCTTTTTAATCAACTAAATAATATATAAATATTTTTGCTAATAATATTTTGTTAATTTCTTGTGCAATGGTGTGATCTCAGCTCACTGTAACTTCTGCCTCCCAGGTTCAAGTGATTTCCTGCCTCAGCCTCCCTAGTAGCTGGGATTACAGGCGTCCACCACCATGTCTGGCTAATTTTGTATTTTCAGTAGAGATGGGTTTTCACCATGTCTGCCAGGCTGGTCTCAAACTTCTCACCTCAGGTGATTCACCTGCTTCAGTGTTTCAAAGTGCTGGGATTACAGGCATGAGCCACTACACCTAGCTCAATAATCTTTTGTTAATTTCTTTTAGCATTAGCTTTTGATGTTTATATTTTCATAATTATTTCCCATTAAAATGTTACAATGGCATATTTCACTTATCTATAGAATATAACTCCTTTCAAGTCATTAATTTTTTCTAAGCAGCCTTTTTAATGGTTTTATAATATTCCATTATAAGAATATATTACTTTAATGACTGCATCTTATTGAATATATAGGTTTTTCTAATGTCTTATATTATAAATATTGTGTAATGAACATCTTTTGATACATGTTGCCAGATTTTGTTCCTGATACTATTGTCCATTTGTTTACTTCTTTCCTGAATGTGTTGTGACTGTCTACTATGTGTTAAGGCACTGTAGTGGTGTAAGAAAAATAGGCACTAACCTCATAAATTTACAGTGTAGAACAGCGCTGCCTAATAGAACTTTCAGCAGTCACGAAAGTGTCTGCATTGTCCAATGCAGTTGCTTTATTTTTACCAATTTAAATTTGAATTGAAATAGCCACCTATGGCTAGTGGCTAGTGTCTTGAATACCATCATGAAGAATTTTCCTATTCATACTGTCAAATCTGTCAGCTTTCTTGAATACTGTATAATGTTAGAGCCCTCATGGGATCTATATTAACCTGTTCTTTTATATATTATTTAAAGAGAAATACTTATTCTGTTGCATGTTTTATACATTCATTAATACTTTTAAAAAACTCAACATATTAGCTAGCCAGTTACCTAAAATAGATGTGAAAACCATAACATCTTGTATGCTGATACATGTTGATGAATATGTTAATATAGATTGTAATATATTTGTTCCAAATGACTAATTAAGAGGCAATATAAAATCAATATATGGTCTAATTTAAAAATAATCACTCTATATTCAACTCAACATATCTTTCTGCCTTGATTTATATAGCTAAAATTAGTTTTAAAGAAGCTGAGTTAATCTTCACTTGAATCATCCACAAGTAAGACATTTAATTATTTTGTTTTAAAATTTTCTCATTCCACCTATATGAAAACCTATACTTAAATATACAACTGCATGTGGTAAACTTATTTCCAGAACTGAAATGGAAACAATCTAAATTCATAGTTTGTAGATAATGCAGAATCAATTGAATGAGAAGATATCACTGATCACACTCCTATGGATATATCTCTTTCCATAACTAACTTTTAGAATTATAGTACTGTTTTATATATTCTTTTAATAAACAAAAAGTTAAACCAAGTACTGATGTGAGGGAAGCCAAAATAAAATACAAACAATGAAAGACAAGCCTAATTGTATTACAAATGAGTGAGACAACCACATTACAGAGAATAGAGAATAACTAAAATTACTGTGGTGAAACAGTATCTTGACTGGATACTGTATGGTTAATGGAAAAAAATGTATATAACTGCTGTAATCATAAATGTTTTTAACAGGAACGTTGACTGACAAAATATGTATTTTATACACATATATTTTCTAAAATGTTTATGTATATGCCGTAATTAAGAAATGAGTAAATAAATTTTAGCTGATGAGAGCCAGATTTCTGACTGTTGAGGAAATAAGTATAAAAAAAAGGAAAAGGGGAAGGGTTAAATGAATCCTGTGGCGTTATGTGGATTAGAATGAGAGGAATAGATATAAGTTACTTGTTTTTCACATATATGCTGATAAATAGATGAATAAATACAGTTAATCCCTGTTATTCACAATAGTGATGGTCTAGAAAGTGACTGAGCTAGCAAATACTGCAGTATTGCTCCAAAGGAAATACATAGTTAAGTTTACATGAGCCTCTGGTCACGTTTTCATCAATCAATCAGTCAATCAATGCATAACTTTCTTTTATGTATGTTTCTGCTTAAAGACATTTAATACATATTGCTGACTCATTACCATTGAATTCGCAGCCAACAGTACTATAACTTATGACTAAAGTAACATAAATATGTTCTCTGTAAGGCAGATCATAGCCTTCTTGTTCCTAAGAACACTAACCAGCGCTTCAGCACTACAACTGGGGACTATTTTAAACAGCAAAGTCAGCAACACAAAGCACAGAAATGCAAAAAAGTGGCACTGCATAGATCTCCAATAGGACGTGTATCTACAGTATGAGAACTGAAATCGAGATGGCAAAGCATTGCCTTGTTCAACTTCAGCTGTGATCATATGCACTGGGTGACTCAGATTTTTCACCACTCTGCCCAGCTCTGCAAGTGATTTTGAAAATGTCTTGAGAATTGATTTGGATTTGATTTTGGGGTTACAAATAAATTTTAATGAATAGGTGAATTTGCAAATAACATAGCAAGTAAGGAAAATCAGCTCTCTCTCTCTCTCTCTCTCTCTCTCTCTCTCTCTGTGTGTGTGTGTGTGTGTGTGTGTGTGTGTGTGTTTTCATACTTACATAACCTAGCTATGACCAGTAAGAGGATCAAAAGCAATGGCACTCCTTCAACAATGATGATATCTAGCACCTAGATTTTGGTCCTCAAATATCACTACTCAGAAAAAGAAATTAGAACTCCTTAAAGAAGTAGTTGATCTTGGGGTTAGGGCAAGAAAAAAATGCTAATTAGGTCTTTATCGTGTTGAGTTATTAGGAAGTGCTAAAAGAGAAAAGAAAAAAATGGTTTTTCACGAGAGCATAGGATACAGTCTGAAGGAGTTCCGAATGAACAAATTGAGTAATAAATAATAATAGTACTGGATTTTAACATCCAGAACAAAAGGAAATATTCATGAGTCTTTACTGATATAAATAGATAGTTTGATAAATAAATTGATACATGAGGGAAAAGAGACAATTGCTTTTCACAGTAGAATTTTAATTAATAAATGTAGAAGGAAATAAGGAAATAGAGAACTACCATTAAGCAAACACCATAGTAATACATGTTACAGAGAACATCTCATCTGGATACAAAAACTGGTTGGGAGAAACAGAATTTGCATAGTCTCAAAGTATGTCCCCAAGATACTTAACAACTACAAAAAGAAGTCTGTAGGAAAGCATGCTTAACACCAAATTCATCAAATGATCAAGGTAAACATCATTTGGAATAAGACACATTGCTAAATATGAACCTTTTACTCTTGATGTACTAAGAAAGTCACAAAACTGTTTTTGTAGTATTCTTATCAAAAATGCATAACCACATTCTAATTTGAGAGATCATTAGACAAACATACATTGAAGGACATTTTACAAAATAATATTCTTCCGAAGTATCTAGGTCATGAATGTAAAGGAAAGACTGAGGAACTATTATAGTATGGAGGAGACTAGGTAGAAATAACAGCTAAATGCAATGTGAGATCCTGAATAGGATCTTTTGGGATGGAAAAGGGCCATTAGTGGAAAAATTGGTGAATATCAAATAAAGTCTAGAGTTTAGTTAATAATATTGTATCACTTTTAATTTCCTGTACTTCTATTATGTAAGTTGCTAATATTAGGGGAAATAAGTGAAGGATATAAACAGAATGCTTACTAATTTTGGAGGTTTTCTCTATGTCTGAATTAGTTCAAAATAAAAAGTTTAAAATGCTATTAAAATTCATTGAGTTCATTTTCCTTCTTTCATGTCTGATTGGAAATTAGCTTTATTACCTGGAGCAAGGGAAATTGAAATTCATAAATATCTGAGAATACTTTAAAACTGGTTTTGCTTACTGTTGATACACAATTTCTTTACCTTTTCTAGTTCCTCTCAACTAATACTTGCTCAAGTTATCTCAAGACAAAGGTACCGGATTCATATCTGACTGCAAAGTCAGTACTCTTGGGAGTCACCTACCTTCTTGGATCCTGTGGTGGGCCAAAAGATCTCTAGTAGCAGCTCCACTGTTCCCTGTGCCTTTGTACCCCAGTAACTTTCATTACCTCTTTCTTTATGCCCCTGTCACAGTCTGTGATCTTAATTCACATCCAAAGAGAAGGAAATAAATTGGCCAATATCTTTTTTTTTAAGTTGAACCAGTCCTCATTGAATGTCACAAGCAAACTTAATGGATTCCTTGTCCTTAGATTATAATTGTTATCTTGTCAGTTGTGTCCCTTTTTGGACATGGACACATAGTGCACTGCCTGACCACCTAATGATTGCATTTAGCAGGGGCAGTGGGTTAAGCAGCTGGGCATAGTATTGGCAGGCAACGTGTTTGGCCTATGTACAGTAGTAAAGAATAACAGTTTGCTGTCACTTATATAATACTGTGGTAAATAATTATACTTCTTTTCAGTGTTAGTAATTTACATTTGTTGTCAGTGCTTTATAGGCTAACATTGTGTTCATTCATGTGGCACTTTATATTAAAATGAAATGATGTCTTACACTTTTAGGAAGTGGAAAATAGATATTAATATTGAGGTAAATTGAGGTATTTTTTCATGTAAGATATTTATATTACTTTAATATTTATGCACTTGGAAAGTACAATAAATTTTTGTGCATTTTGCAGCCTGCTTTTTCCCCCAGTCTCGAAAATGCTCATCAACACGTCCTAATGATTAATTACTGAGGCATCAATAACACAAAAGGTGACAGTCAATAGAATCAAAGTGTAAATTCTAGGAGGACGCTTGTATCTTACTCAATCCGAAATCTCAATTTTAAGTCAATTTATCTATCTTCCCTTAAGACCATTAAGGAAGATGCGTGCTCTTATTTTTCCTTCAGTCTAATCATCCTTGTAATAAATTCTTGTTAGAATTTACCACTCAGGAAAATTTTTGTTGTTGATAAAAATACCTCTTTTAGTTGGCGATACAATTACACAATATCTGTTTCTCTTTTTATGATAGTTGTGAGAAGGCACAGGGCTAGACTTAATTTTCAAGTATGGTAGTTATATGAACATATTTTTAAAAATATACGTTGTCTCCAATTTAATAAATTGTTAAGTAAAAACTATATTACACATTCTATAATACCTTATTTAGCTTTAGTTTATACATCCTTATCTAACAGCATATTTGTTTGTCTAACTATTACTATTTTCATGCAAGCCACGTCAAATCATTTTGGAAAGCTGCTAATCACTCAGTGCTTATTGAGCAGATACTATGCATTAAAAGCTACATCAGTGAAAAGATAATAGGAACCCGTTTTGTGGAGGAGCCTGCATTCAAAGGGGAGAGGCATTAAAAATACAGAGTTGTTAGTAATAAAATAAGTTAAAAACTCTTCCATGCCATGATCTAATCTTATATATATCTGTTTCACAATGTCAAAGGCATTACTGACGGAAGTGAATACTGCTAAACTGAACGAAACAAAACAAAACATAGGAGCAATTGATTTAATCTTTTAGCCATGATGATGGAGCAAAACTTGGGGAAAAGCTGATGGTACAAGGGGCAGAGTTGTATTACTACCAGATTCACACATATAAAGTGTGTGTGTATGCATCTGTGTGTGTGTGTATACGTGTGTGTGTGTATGCATATGTGTGTATATGCATATGTGTGTGTGTATAGTTAGCCATGTATTCAAATAATTGTAGAATTAAAATATTTGGAGAAAAAATTACATCTGTACTGATATGTACAGACTTTTTTATTGTAATTATTCTCTTATCAATAGTGTAACACTTTTTAATTTTATTTTATTGTGTTTTAGGTTTTGGGGTACATGTGAAGAACATGCAGGATTGTTGCATAGGTACATACATGGCAATGTGATTTGCTGCCTTCCTCCCCATCACCTATATCTGGCATTTCTCCCCATGTTATCCCTCCCCACCTCCCCACCCTCTGCTGTCCCTCCCCTAGTCCCCCCACCACCCCCACAGACCTCAGTGTGTGATGCTTTTTTGAGATGGAGTTTTACTTGAACCTCTGCCTCCTGGGTTCAAGTGATTCTCCTGCCTCAGCCTCCTGAGTAGCTGAGATTACAGGCATGTGCCACCACACCTGGCTAATTTTGTGTTTTTATTAGACGTGGGGTTTCTCTACATTGGTCATGCTGGTCTCGAACTCCCAATTTCAGGTAATCCAAAGTGTTGGGATTACAGGCTTGAGCCACTATGACTGGCCAACAATAGTGTAAGACTATTTACATAACATTTACATTGTATTAGCTATCATAAGTAATCTATAGGTGATTTAAGATATACAGGAGCATGTGAATAGGCTTTATGCAAATATGACACCATTTTATTTAAGGGAATTGAGCCTCTGCAGATTTTGGTATCCAAGGGAGGTCATAGAACCAATCCTCCATGGAATCCAAGGGATAATTGTGCATACATAAATATATATACACATATGCACACAAACATACACCATATATATAATGTATGTAAACACATACACATAGATGAGACATAAAAAAAAGGGACACATTTTGGATGTGTTTTACAGAACTTTAAATACCCTCTTTTTTTTAATCCACCTCTCCCCTTTGTGTAACTAAGTAAGTGCTTAATAAGTCTTCGTTAAGTGAATGAATAAGAGAAAAAATTCCTTCCAAAGCATTATAAGAAAATAGTATGCTCCCTACAGATAAATCTAGATTAAAGCTGAATACTAATCACATTAGGGTATAACGCAGTTTTTGTACAACAGTCAAAATAGCATTAAGTTTGCATACAGATTGCAGGTTTGCAAAAAGCAATGGGGCCAACTTTTTTCACTGAGCTATACCTAGTTAATTCAGGGCCTTTCGCATAACACATGCTTATTAGATTTGATTGTATTGATATTTTTGAAAAATAAATTAAAAGCCAATCCAAGCATGTCTTATAACAATGAAAAGTTTAAAAATAGATATGTTAGCTATTTAGTAATTAAAATGAGCCGACTTTGATTAGTATTAGCGAGTTTTGAAATACCAACCTTCAAAGCCTTATAAACAGTGAAATAGCATAGCTCTGGCACTAATTGGGTCTTCTCAGGAGCCTAATAAGGCTGAATGTCATTTACTTAGCAATGAACAGCTTGGCAGGTTACAAGGACCCCCAGTCCCCCAGAAATTCATCAGTGCTAAAAATCAGATGTAAATCTTTCTGTGTAAGATCTAGTGTGATTAGTGAATAAGCATCTAGAACAGAAAGAACAGAAACACTTTCTGGGTTCTACCAATTTCCATGCAACATCACTGCCTGTTACCACCTTTTCCCAGGAAGGGGCAAAGTAGAGGACCCGGAGTCTGTAGTGGAAGTGGCTGAACCCGGTTTCTCCTGTCCCTTTCAATGCTGATTACCTGTCAGCTTCTAGAATGTCGGCAGATTCAACCTTCCCTGGCATTTTTGTCTCAATTCTTCTTTGAGAAAGCTGGCAAGAAGCTGCTTGCAGAAAAGCTTTTCTCTTGGTTTTCCTCTTACCTCCCTGGCCTCTCTCTTCCTTGACCTTTTTATTGGTGCTTTCTTAGCTCCCTGGCCTGCAAATGCTGGAGTAACCCAGGAATCATATTACTTTTCCACTGGTGCATGACAAATTACTACAAATGTAGTGGTTTAAAACAACAGACATTTTTTTATCTCGTAGTTTCTGTGCATCAGAACTCTGCTCACAGCTTACCTGGGTCTTCTGCAAGGATGCAGTCAGGGTGTCACTTGGGTCTGGGATGTCATCTGAATGCTTGACTTGAGAAGGATTTCTTTCTAAATTTACTCAAGTTTTCTGCAGACTTTTCATTTTCTTGAAGCTATAGGAGGGAGGGCCTTATGTTTTGTTTGCTGAAGGCTGGAGGCCTTGCAAGCCGGCAGCTAGAGGCTGCCCTAAGTTTCTAGAGGCTTCCCTCAGTTTCTTGCCAAATTGTTTCCCCTACGTGACTGCTTGCTTCGCATACATCTCACCATCACATATTCTATTGGTTAAAACAAGTTACAGACCCTCCCAACATTGTAGGAGATGGGAATCATACAGGGATGTGAACACCAGAAAGTGAGGATAATGGAGCACCTGAGTCTGTCCACTTGAGGGCTAGTTCTCTGTCCTCTCCTCTATCTGCACTCATTTCTTCTTATATCTCAAGCTATATTTACAATGTTAAGCTCTATCTTCCTCAAACTTCACACCAATATAGCCAACTGCATAGTTTATATATAGTTCCTCTTGGATAGATCTAATGGACATCTCAAATTTCACATATCTAAACCTAGAATGATTATTTTCCACCAATAACTTGTTTTTTTTTTTTTTCCCCACACTCTTCTAGGCTCACTAAATGTCAGCTCAGTTACTCAGTTAAAAAACTTTTGTATCATCCTTGAGTCTTCATTCTTCGTACCCGCCTCTAGTTTATCAGAAAGTCGTGTCCTGTCTATTTTCAAAATATATTCAGTCTCTGACCATTTCTCTCCACTTTGTAAAAATGCTTCCCATTTTATTCCCAGTAAAAGCTACACAGTCTCACTTTTTTGTTACTTCTTTGACCTCTTCTATCATTGCTCCCTCTTTCATTCCATTCTAGAACACTGGCTAACTTGCTGTTTTCCAAGCAGCCCAGGGACCCGTTCACCTTAGAACCTTTCAACTCACTGTTCCCTTTTACTGGAACTCTTTCCCCAAATGCCTGTATGGCTGACTCCCTTCCTTCCCTCATGGCCTTTCATACATGGAACATTACAGATGAGGCCTACCCTATTCACTTTTTAGCTATTGCAATCTTTGTTCAGATGTCCTTTATACTGCTCTCCCCTCTCCTTTTTTGTTCTTTGTAATTACAATCTTGCCACATTCTATACAAGTTATTCCTTATATTTATTGTTTATGGTCCCTGTTTCCTACTAGAATGTTAGTTTCATGAGGTCACAGACCTCTGTCTCTTTTGCTCATTGTTCTGTCTCAAGCTCTTATATGTTCCTGGTACATAAATAGATGATCATTAAATATTTGTTGAATGGATGAACAAATAATGCAGTCACTGTTGTTCTCATCTTGGTATCTGCAGCACCTTCAATTAATCCTGGACTCTTAGGCACTTGCAGAACTATTTTACTTTCAAAACTTTGGAAACTTGCCATTTCTTGTTTAGCATCTTCAGTTGTCACTAGGGTCTGATTTAAAATTTAGGTTAATTGGTAGCCCTCTGGTTACCATTCCAACCGTTATGGGGGTAAGGTGTATCTCCATTTCCTAGCAACCTGCTTCTAGGATTGACCACACAGAACCCCAACACCACTGCCTCTGACTTTGCTGTTGATAGCAACTCATGCAATTTAACTATATGCCAGATTATTTTACATCAAATGTTGCCTCTCACCAAACATAGCTGCATGTACGCATCTCAGTTCTTGTTTCACTCCAAGCATTAAGAAGGAGGTAAAATAGGCAATGGTAGTCACCTGACTCCTCTCCCAGTATACCCTTCCTGCAGGGATTTTTCTTCTGTGGCCTGTATGTTCGTTTTTCTTTCTGTGTTGCTACATCCTTGCAAATTATTAAAATCTGCATTTTGGGTAGGACTTTCCATTATTCACATATACTTTAAAGTAGTAAATAAATGTATCATTTTCTCTAGATGCTTTTTACTTTAAATCCTTACTCTTGTTGTGGAATGAAAAATGTATTTCTTTCAACCACATTTGAGGCGTGAGTATGCTGGTTAGTTTGATTTAGGGCTCAAATATGAGAGAATTCCATTTCTGTTTCCTTGAACTCGCATGAAAAAAGTTGCTGAGAAGTCTCCATGCATATTAAGCAAACCTTGTGCAGAACTTCCCTATCGAGGTTGGGTACAGGTGGATGTTGACTCATGAAGGTAGCTGATATAAAAAAGAGGGTTATCTCAACCAGATGGGTTGAGAAAAGTTTAAAGACTCATTCTCTGCTACTACTGGAAGACAGGTAGCTATGCCCTTGTTGTGCTTTATGATGCTTCCATTTCAACTTTTAAGTTGTTCCTTAAAATTTGTTTTAATCAGATATCATTTTTGTATGAAAATATTTACTGTTAATGGAGTAGTATATGGTGATTTTCTCTGAGTAACAAAGCCTGTATTTACCTTTGTCTTTTTCATTGTCTTTGAAACCTGACACTAATTTTCTAATTGTATTTTTAGGAAGCAGAATCTTAAACTTTCTGAGGAGAACATTTGGGCTTCAGATTTCTAACAGGTAATGAGAAAAAATGGAAAAGACCACTGCCTACATTACACTTTCACAAAGTAAAAGTTAAAGTTCTGGTGGGAAATCTTGTAAAAAATAAAATTCACACTGAATTTATTTTTTTTAAATTCTATGTACTTTTAAGCACAATGTTTATTATTAAGAATCAGCTCAAGTACAGAAAGAGTAAGAGACAGATGTCAGTTTAAGTAGACAAATGTTTCAAAAATAAAATATTTTTTATCATCAGTAAATGTTTTACTTGATAGACTAACTTGGTAGTCTTAACTACACCAACAGTTGGATACAAAAGAAAATGTGTGTATTGCCAGCAAACATTTTCAAAAGATAAGCACTTGTGCCAAGTACTACATGCTTAGAAAAATCTTTCATTCGGCCAGCTGAGACCACCACGTGTCTTAAAATATGCCATCGATCATTTTAGTGTTAAGAGCGCCCCCTGGTGTGGTTGTATATTTATATGCTTCTGTGACATTCAGTCGTTTTAGAAATCTCATTTTGCTGTTAGATGGTGATGGGGCTTTTTATGCTGGGTTGACTTCATCAGTATAGTGTGTTACTGTCTAGAAATCTGTATTTAATTTTTTTCTTGTCTTCATCCATGACCGTGTCTGGAGTCAGTGATCAGCCTGAAAAGTGAATTTAGGAATATTTAATTCCTAAATTTAGGAATATTTAATTCCTAAATTTATTCAGTCAAGCTAATGGTCAATAATATATTGTGTATTAAGTGTGAAATTACATATTGAGGTAAAATTTTACAGGATAATCAAGTTATTCGGTGGTAATAACTTTGTTAAGTGACAGATTTCTGTGAACAGTTTCTTTTTGGTAAACTCACGGGTGTTAATTTAACATGAGAATTCAGACGTTACATTTGCTTTTAAAATATTGATTGTGTAAAAACTGAATAAACCAAATGTTGATATTTCCTTACAGGCGAGCAGCTCATCTATAGTGATGTAACGTGCAAATATAAACATAATAATTCACCTGTAAATCATAAATAGGCTCTTATTTATTACTTGCCACCAGGGAATAATCCCATACATTTGCAGCCAAAATTGGCAAGTACCTGTTTTGTAACTTTTATTTTTTTTTGTATTTAATTTTTAATCCTTTGGGAATATAAACCATACTTGCAAAGTGCACATAATATTCTAAATCACATTTCTGTAAATTTGGTAATTGCAATTATTTTCCCTTGTCTCTTCTCCAGACTAAATTATCTTGATTGTTTTAACCATAGCTCATATAAATTGTTTGAAATATAATAATTTGCAGAACTACAGTTCTGGACTGTTTGCAGTAGATTGCTTTTTTTTTTTTTTTTTTTTTTTTTTCTGTATGTTCCTCTCTCCTTTGATTCTGAAACCATAAGCTCAGTACAATACTTATAATTCCTGGCTTTTCCTGGCTTGTTGAAAGAATATTTTTAAAAAACATGGATTTAAAAAATCAGAGCAGTAAATCTGTCTTAATAGACCTGTGTTTGAATCCTGGCTTTCATATTTACTCGTAAAAATCATGGCTCTGAACAAGTTGCTGACTCTCTTGGAGCCTCAGTCTTTTTTGTAAATGAGGAATGCAAATCGCTACTTCAAAGGATGTCCTTAATGCATCCTTTACATTAATATGTGTTTAATATTATATGCCAGATTTGGGTACCTTATGGCACACCCCTTATTTTTTACAAATCTGTGAACATGGTACGATTTCTTTTTTTTTTTTTTTTTTTTTTTTTTTTTTTTTTGAGATGGAGTCTCACTCTGGTCGCCCAGGCTGGAGTACAATGGTGTGATCTCGGCTCACTGCAACCTCCGCCTCCCAGGTTCAAGTAATTCTCCTGCCGCAGCCTCCTGAGTAGCTGGGATTACAGGTGCCCACCACCACGCCTGGCTAATTTTTTACTTTTAGTAGAGATGGGGTTTCACCATGTTAGTCAGGTTGGTCTTGAACTCCTGACCTCAGGTGATCCACCCTCCTCAGCCTCCCAAAGGAGGCTGGGATTACAGACATGAGCCACCATGCCCGGCCTATTATTTCTATAGTATGATGAAGCTTAGTGATTCTAAGAAACCTCATAAATGGAAAAGCCAAGATTCTAAGTCAGGTCTTTCTGACTTAAGGTAAGCTCATAACCATGGTGCTATGTATTTAATTTAATCACGCTTTTTCATTTCTACTGATTTATTAATTTATTTGTCATTACTGTCAAATAATCCCCCAATGCCCAAACATAGAGGAAAGCAATCTTTTGAAAAAGCATAGAGGATTTATTTTATATGGATGCTCTTGTCTGAAAGCCAGAATTGCTTCGGGCATTTATTATTCTATGAAGTGTTTTCAAACAGGGTGGTGCATTAAGATATTCCTTGTTATTAGCATGATTGAGCTGATAATAGCAGTGACAACGAATAGGGGTATTAGGTTAGTGAACTTGAAGGCATCTTTATGAATAATATAAAATCAGGGTAATGGAATGTTAATTTTAGAAACCTTTGCAGCCTTCTAACTCACCATTTATTTTGTGATTTTTGTTTCCTGGACCTGGGAGCATAGTGTAATTCTTATGTGCATTGACATTCAATTTAAGTATCTAATTACTTGCATTGGCTTTATGAAGCTTGTATCATTTTCTTTATGGGTTAAGAATTTTTTTTTTATTTTTATATACCAGATTATCTGTAATTGCTACAGAGGCCAATGTAATACGTTTCTCATTTCATTAATAAGTAATTTTGAAGGCTAGTAAGTAGCTCATCACAGAAGCACAGTGTGAACAGGCTGCCTATTCTTTGCTTAATAAAATCTGGTGTTGCATATTAATTTTTTTGGCCCTTGAGATTTGCTCTAAGAAGTAGGCTGTTTAACCACGATTTAAAGCACATTGTTAGGCTCTTCAATGACTAAGTGACTGTTTTATTGTTTAAGTTGTGTTATGTCCTGCTTGGGTCAGAGGTATAGGCATTATTATGAGTTTGTATGCATATTATTATATTACCTCAAACACGAATTAACCTTACAAAAATCAGTTAATTAACAGAACCAATGAATGAGTTAAGAACTTGGAGTTTTCTTAGTGTCTTGCCCTCATTACTGCCCACCTCTACAGTGGCTTTTCCTGCCAGCTCATCAACACACACACACACACACACACACACACACACACACACACACACACGCATGCGCTCATGTGGTTGATAAGTGGGCTCTTTGATTTGTTTACTGTCTGTGGAACCTCTGATATTGTTTTAGTTTAGGCCTTGATATTTTGAACAATTAGAGTTTTCTAACAGAATTCCACCTCTCCAGTTTTACCCCTCTCCAATCAATTAAGAGCAGGCTAATTATCTAAGGCGTAGAACTAATATATGGTGAAAATAATATAGTGTCTCATTGTTCAAAACCATCTCTGGTTCTTGCTTACTTCTCTTCTAGCTTGTCTCACTGCCTGCCATTGTCCTAACTCCTTGGATGTTGTGCTTTGCTGAAAAAGTTACAGATCCTAGAATGCTTTCTGCTTTCTTTGCCTCCCTGTGTCTTTCTTTATGTACCAACTCCATATGTCAATAACAGCCTTTTGCATGTCTTCATTTAGTGAGTCCTTTTATTTTTTTCAAGACTCAGCTCCTCCTTCACTTTGTACTGTAATCCTTTCCAGACTAACCTCCCTGCACAAAGATATAAACAGCCTGAATTAGGTACCTCTTTAGGGGGCCACTAAAGACCCTATCACCACTCTGTTACTGCAAAGTTCAGTTTAAAATGGACAACTTGAAGTAGGTATTGTATCACAGTACCAGGTACATTGAAAGTGTTCAGGAAAAGGCTTATTTATGAAGCTGATAAGAGACTGAACGAAAAATATAAAGATGTTGTATTAGAATTCCCATGAAGCATATGCGTTCAGTCAGGCTTTAAAGCTGATAGATCAAATGCCTGACTACTTATCAGCCATTAGTGGGCAGGATGGGGAAGCAGCCATTAGTTGACTTCATGTGTGCTCTTCTGTTTACATTGGCTGTCTTTCAGCACTGATATACTCCACAGTGCATGAAACTATCACTCATGACACATAGTTCTTCTCGCTTATTTAATATAATATCCTCTCTTTCTTTCTTGCTGAATTCTATTATTGTTGCAGACAAAAGCAAATACACAAGTCCTCTGTTTTCTCATTCTCCTTATTGGTATGAAAGATAATCTGCCGTAATTGTTTCTAGTGAGATATAAACAAAAATCCAATGGAACTTCTGGGAAAGTTCTGTTTTCCTGATACAGATTTTTTTCCTTATCTTCCTTCAGGCCCCTCCTTCCTTTATAATTCCTGGCAGGTAGACATGATGACTGAATCTAGAGCAGTCACCTTGCAACCTTGAGGGAAAGGCCAGAAATTACTGAGACTTTAGCTCTGACATTCGTGAAGTTCTTTTTCTATTATTTATTTTTATTTTTATTTTCTTATTGCATTTTAGGTTTTGGGGTACATGTGAAGAACATGCAAGATTGTTGCATAGGTACACACATGGCAGTGTGGTTTCCTTCCCCTCACCTGTATCTGTCATTTCTCCCCATGTTATCTCTTCCCACCTCCCCACCCCCGTCCCTCCCCCATTTCCCCCCAACGGACCCCAGCGTGTAGTGCTCCCCTCCCTGTGTCCATGTGTTCTCATTGTTCAACACCCGCCTATGAGTGAGAACATGCGGTGTTTGATTTTCTGCTCTTGTCAGTTTGCTGAAAATGATGGTTTCCAGGTTCATCCATGTCCCTACAAAGGACATGAACTCATTGTTTTTGATGGCTGCATAATATTCCATGGTGTATATGTACCACATTTTCCCTATCCAGTCTATCATCAATGGGCATTTGGGTTGGTTCCAGGTCTTTGCTATTGTAAACAGTGCTGCAATGAACATTCGTGTGCATGTGTCCTTATAGTAGAATGATTTATAATCCTTTGGATATATACCCAGTAATGGGATTGCTGGGTCAAATGGGATTTCTATTTTTAGGTCATCGAGGAATTGCCACACTGTCTTCCACAATGGCTGAATTAATTTACACTCCCACCATAGCTCAAAATAATAAAAGCTATTTACGACAAACCAACAGCCAATATCACACTGAATGGGCAAAAACTGGAAGCATTCCCTTTGAAATCTGGCACTAGACAAGGATGCCCTCTCTCACCACTCCTATTCAATATAGTACTGGAAGTTCTAGCCAGAGCAATCAGGCAAGAAAAAGAAATAAAGGGTATTCAAATTGGAAAAGAGGAAATCAAATTGTCTCTGTTTGCAGATGACATGATTGTATATCTAGAAGACCCCATCATCTCAGCCCAAAATCTCCTGAAAATGATAAACAACTTCAGCAAAGTCTCAGGATACAAAATCGACGTGCAAAAATCACAAGCATTCCTATACACCGGTAACAGACTTAAAGAGAGCCAAATCAAGAACGAACTGCCATTCACAATTGCTTCAAAGAGAATAAAATACCTAGGAATACAAATAACAAGGAACGTAAAGGACCTCTTCAAGGAGAACTACAAGCCACTGCTCAATGAAATAAGAGAGGACACAAACAGATGGAGAAACATTCCATGCTCATGGTTAGGAAGAATCAACATCGTGAAAATGGCCATACTGCCCAAAGTTATTTACACATTCAACGCTATTCTCATCAAGCTACCAATGACCTTCTTCACAGAACTGGAAAAAAACACCTTATACTTCATATGGAACCAAAAGAGAGCCCGCATAGCCAAGTCAATTCTAAGCAAAAAGAACAAAGCAGGAGGCATCACACTACCAGACTTGAAACTACTACAAGGCTACAGTAATCAAAACAGCATGGTACTGGTACCAAAACAGAGAGGTAGACCAATGGAACAGAACAGAGGCCTCAGAGGAGATACAACATATCTGCAACCATCCGATTTTCGACAAGCCTGCAAAAAACAAGCAAGGGGAAAGGATTCCCTGTTTAATAAATGGTGTTGGGAAAACTGGCTAGCCATGTGCAGAAAGCAGAAA
Organism: Saimiri boliviensis; assembly: GCF_048565385.1. Taxonomy (NCBI): domain Eukaryota; kingdom Metazoa; phylum Chordata; class Mammalia; order Primates; family Cebidae; genus Saimiri; species Saimiri boliviensis. The sequence goes on along the minus strand of NC_133451.1, from coordinate 45,354,988 downwards.
CAGGACCCCTTCCTGACACCTTACACCAAAAATAACTCCAGATGGATTAAAAATTTAAACATCAGACCTAACACCATAAAAACCCTAGACATTCTTGAAGTTCTACATCAATACCAGTAATTGCCTTCTCTTAGACTTTTCACTGTGAGAGAACATCCTCATGTTGTGTTTAAGCCTTTGTTATCTGGGTTTACTGTTGCATCAATTGTTTCCTTACCCTAATGGATACTCATAAGTATTACAGTTAAAATAAATGCATTAAAATTAATGGGATAAGTTTCTCACCTCTCCACCTCTATTTTATATTTTTAAATTCAGCAACCATATATTAAGATCCACCATTAATATGTAATACCTTAGAGACTAAGATACAAGTATTGACACACCTTTACTATGCAAATGGCTTCCAGTCTTATGAGGGCACAGAAACAAAATTAATTGCAATATGGAATACCATGTACACTAGAATATATGATAAGTATAACAGTAGATATATGAAGAAAAACCTGAGCATTGACAGAAGAGATTATTTGCATTTTGATCAGGATGCCCTAAAAATATTAAAAATTTTGAAATCAGGAAATAAATCTTTTGTGTAGAATTTTTGGCAGCCTGAACAGCACTAATTCCTTGTGCCTTTTCAATAACACAGTGCAGATGGTCGCCTATTTGTGTCAGCCTTACTGCCTTTTAATAATAATTAAAATGAGCACAGTCTAAGGGACTTTGAGCTGCTGACAGGCTGTCTTTGGAAAGCCAAAGTGGTGAAAAGCAATCTGTGGAGAGGGAGGGGCAAGAGATGACATAGGAAGTTCCCAAGGATGCTATTGACAAGTGGACTGAAGCACTAAGCAAAGAACTGCAACAAAGAGGGCAGTAAACAGGAAACTGAAGCTCCTGGTTGAAAGGCAAGAGTTAGTTAAGGGACAGAAACATCAAAACATGAGGCAGTCCACAGCCCAGAACAAATTCACAATGAGGGAGGGCTGGGGAACAAGTCTCCTCAAGAGAGCACAGAAATAGGCTGCTCAACTCTGGGAGTCTCGGCAAAGTCTCTGTGAGAAAAGCCAGAAGCAGACCATAATAAGGACACTATTTATAATCACAGAGGCTTAAAGGATTTAAAATAAGAAAATATTCCCAAATTAAATCCTAAAAATGATAATGAGTTGATGTTTTGAAAAGGCTCTAAATGCATAGAGAACCTGATTCAAAAACAGGGTCTGGGAACTTTGATTTCATGGCATGATCCTGAGATTTATTTGGTGCAGATTTCAAAATGAAAGAAAAGTTCTAGGAAAGGCAAAATTAATGTGGCATAAAAATTCTGTGATTGGGCCAAATGCCACTCAGAATTACCCGGTCCTGGGATAAACTACAGAAGGAAATTTGAGAACATTACCACTTCTTCCAACTGTGACACACTAGGTTCTCCCAGAAGACAAGTGAAATGGAAGCTGCCAAGGATCTAGGTTTTGAATAGTAGGGATTGACCATCTTCAGTGTGCCTTAACACACACTTGCGAGAAACTATGAATGCCAATAATGCATCAAGTTATGTTTGTCTTATCACAAAATACTGCATACTGTTACTCTACCCACAGTTAATGGACCAAATTATGCTTTGATGCATGAACATCAGGTCTGATAGTGAATGATAGATACTTTTCTATGACACAATTCCAATCTTCCTTAAAAATACTGAAGATAATAATAAGTAGACCAGCTTCTATGACTATAGTCTGCCTGCACACTTCCTCTAATACAGAATGCCAGTTATGTCATCTAATTTGACTGAGAGTGAGTTTCTGAAATATATGTTATACGTGTTTGCATTTTGTATAAAAATATATTAGTCACTTACTATATTACAGATGATTTAAATTATTCCAAATGCAAGACATATTGCTAATTCATGCGTTTTTAAACTTTTAAAGTGGTACCTATGAGGCAGCATAATTATTTCATATGATGTCAAATTCCATAGAATAGAGATGTAACCTATATTTCTTCAGTTTACAGTAATTTAAGTTATTTCAACCTTAGTTTTTAGATTGAGAAATTCTGACCTTTGTATCTTCCTTCATTTGTAAATTCGTTCTATGGTTAATTATTATTATTATTCTCCACACCTTATCCTGAGCTTTGGTATTTCTGAAATGTGACAACATAGAGCACAAGGCATTATAGGAACATACAAAGGGGAATATTACAAAATCCCCTCAGGGATATTTAATTGCTATTAGTTTTCTAAAAGTGCTGTCTTATCCTTATCTTTATTTTTTTAATGTAGTGAAATATCTATATAACATAAAAGATTTTGTTTTAGTTACTTTTAGGTGTATAATTCAGTGGCATTAGTTACATTCACAGTGGTGTTTAACCATCATCACTACTTATGTCCAAAATTTTTTAACTACCTAAAGAGAAACTCTAAACCCCTTAAGCAATATCTCCCCATCCCCATCTCCCCAACAGACTCTGGCAATGTAATGTGCTTTAAGTCTTTATGAATTTGTCTATTCTAGATACTTGATATAAGTAGAATCATACAATATTTGTCCATTTGCATCTGGCTTATTTCACTTAGCATACAGTTTTCAGAGTTTATTCATGTTGTAGTGTGTATATTACTTCATACCTTCTTATGGCTGAACCATATTCCTCTGTGTGTGTGTGTGTGTGTGTGTGTGCGCGCGCGCTCATGCACAGTACATTTTATCCATTCGTCTGTTGATGGACACTTGGATGTCTCCATTTTGTGTTGTTTTTAAAGTATCTATATTTCTTAAACTACTACATTTTTACTGAACTAAGTCTCAGAGTCTCTTAAAGGTCGCTAGGCACTATTTCTTTTGGAAACTGAATCCTGCACTGAAGTCAACATGTTAAAATGAATATATCTCAAATGTTGCTGTAGTTAAATATGAAGTGAATTAAACTATTGGCGAATCAATATGTAAAACTACACATATTTACTTAAACTTCATAATTTTAGTGTCAATATGCATTCTTATGCTGCATAATGATGTTTTAATTAATGGTACGCTGCATATGTGACAGTGGTCGTATGAGTTTGAAGTGGAGCTGAAAAATACCTATTGCCTAGTGACATTGTGGCTGTGGTAAAGTTAGAGCTGTTGTGACATTATAGCTGTCATCATGTCATAGTGCAATGCATTACTAACATTTTTGTGGTGGTGCTGTGTAAACAGCTCACTGCACTGTCAGTCATAAAAAATCTATTACATACCGTTATATAAAGTTCATACTTAATAAATAAATGACTATATTCCTGGCTTATATATTCACTATATTATACTTTTTATTCATTATTTTAGCTTGTGTTCCTTCTTATTTTTAAAAAATATTTAACTGTAACACAGCCTCAGGCAGATCATTCCATAGGATATTCCAGAAGAAAACATTGTTATCACAGGAGATGATAGCTCCATGTGTGTTACGTGTGCTATTGCTTCTGAAGATCTTCCAGTGGGACAAGATGTGGAGATGGAAGACAGTGATATTGATGATCCTAATCCTGTGTAGGTTTAGGCTAATGTGTGTTTTTGCATTTCAGTTTTTAACAAAAAGTTTTAAAAATAGTAAAAATTTTTAAAATAGAGAAAAACTTATAGAATAAGTATATAAAAGTATGTTTGTAGAGTTTTACAATGCGTTTTGACCTAAATGTATCACAAAGTAATCAAAGTTTAAAAAATTAACTTACACAGTAAAATGTTACTGTCAGTTATGGTTAATTTATTTTTGAAGAAAGAAATTTTTAATAAATTTAGTGTAGCCTAGGTGTACAGTTTTTAAGTCTACAGTAGTGTATGGTAATGTCCTAGGCCTTCACATTCACTCACCACTCACTCACTGCCTCACCCAGAGCAATTTCCAGTCTTGTAAGCTCCATTCATATGTGCCCTATAAAGGTGTATCATTTTTATCTTTTATATGATATTTTTACTTTACTTTTTCTATGTTTGGACATGTATAGATATATCAATACTTGTTCTCGAGTTATAGTTGCCTATAGCATTTAGCAAAGTAACTTGCTATGCAGATTTGTAGCGAAGGGCAATAGGCTATATCATATAGCCTAGGTGTGTAGTAGGCTATATCATTTAGGCCAGGCGTCCCCAAACTATGGCCTGCGGGCCACATGTGGCCCCCTGAGGCCATTTATCTGGCCCCCTGCCGCATTTCAGAAAAGGGCACCTCTTTCATTGGTGGTCAGTGAGAGGAGCAGAGTATGTGGCGTCCCTCCAATGGTCTGAGGGACAGTGAACTGGCCCCCTGTGTAAAAAGTTTGGGGGCACCTGATTTAGGCTGTGTAAGTACACTTTATGATTTTTGTACATTGGTGAAATTGCCTAATGATGTATTTCTCAGAATATGTCGCCATCGTTAGGTGACACATTACTGATTTATATTTTTCAGACAGTACAAATTTTCAAAGGTTATTTAAAAAGCTTGTGTCTCTAAGAAGTAAATGGACCTATGCTACTTTATACATTGAAAGTCTGAGTTGATAGTTCTGTAACAAGCTATATCACACGCAGTTTTTTCCAATGAAAACCATTTTCACTTCTGTTTCACCAGGAGGACTAGGCCTGCTTACTGTCCCAAAATGCAGCTATCAGACTGTTCTTCTACCATGATTCTCAAACAGTCTGCCTTATATTAACATTTGTGAGGGTGTGTTGTGGGGGAAATTTGTGTATCTCATAACAGTTAATGCATTTTTTTTTCTGATTTTAAAAGCAAACCATTTTCATTTTAGGATGTTTACACACTAGAGAATATATGATTTGATAACTTTGCTTTTATAAACAATTTTGCAACATATAGCCTTGTGCCGACCTTTCATGTCTGTGTGCAAGTATTCCTGAAGTTAAAACTAGGTGCATTTTGTAATTTTTAGAGATGCTTTCAAATTGTCATTTATTTATGTCATGCTTTCATACACATTACATTCTCATCAGCAGTGTGTAATAATGCCCCCTTTCTTACATCATCCACATCAATATCATGAGTATTATCAGATTTTTTTTTTAGTCTTTATCAATCTATTAGGGAAAAAAGATCTTACTTTTATTTCTCTTATAATGATTGAAAGTTTTTTCTGGTTTAAGAATCACTTATATTTCCATTTTTATGAATTCTCAGTTTATGTAATTTGCTTCTTTTTCTTTCAAGGGATTTATTTTTATTTTTTGAGGTTTGGAGACTTACACATTGTGTAGGATATTAGTTATCAATATTTTTTCCAGTTTATCTTTTGATTCTTTTCCTCTAGAGTTTTTTCATTCATTGCTTTTGTTTTTGTTTTTCTGTTTATGATAGACAATAGCTTCACTGTGAGTAGCTTTTTTTAGCTTCTTATTTACTCCCATTATTCTCAAAACTTCTTCACACTCTCTGTGACCTTGTTGTAGGATATTAGTTATCAATATTTTTTCCAGTTTATCTTTTGATTCTTTTCCTCTAGAGTTTTTTCATTCATTGCTTTTGTTTTTGTTTTTCTGTTTATGATAGACAATAGCTTCACTGTGAGTAGCTTTTTTTAGCTTCTTTTATACTCCCATTATTCTCAAAACTTCTTCACACTCTCTGTGACCTTGTTTTCTCAGTACTACAGTTTATAGCTACACATTTACATTCTTGTTTTGAACTGGATCTTTATCTTCAAACTTAAATATTTTCATAGAATTCCAGTTTGCCAATCCAATAACATTTCTGTCAACCCACAATATCTTCAACATTCAATATTGTTTTGCACACTTTTTTTCCTTAGGTTATCTGTTAAGGTTAATATCTACACGAGCTGAAGTTTCTCACAATTTGCTTATTCTGTCATCCCTTTTCGTATGGTTTCTGCTCCCATAACTGTTAAAAGTCACAGTATTATAAAGTGACATAATGGTCTCATGGTCATCAGTTCCCATCAGTTCCCATCAGTGTCTCATGGTCATCAGTTCCCATCAGTGTTTCTCTCTCTGTATCCACCTGGCTTTCCCCAGTCTTCATGATTTGGTAGTTCTTATTGCCTCTGCTCTCTTAAGACACTTCCTTTAGACTTAGTGACATTGAGTTCATCTGAGTTTTATTTTCCCTTTTGAATCTTACTTCAAAAAGTGTATGATTACTAGTAACCTGTATTTGGGTTATACCTTTTCCATACCTATTCCATTGGAATGTCATATTTCTTATGCGTTCTGCATAGGAATTAAGTATATACCTCCCAGATTTGTATCTCTATTTCTAACCTCTTTTCTCCTTCTAGTTACTTTCTCTTGTTTATGTTTTCTATGGTGAGCCATTCATCAAAGATATATGCTCCCTTTTTAATTGTAGAGTTGATGCCAGGACATACTATGTTAGTTCTCACATTGCTATAAATAAATATCTGAGGTTGGATAACTTATAAAGAAAAGAAGCTTAAATGGCTCATGGTTCGTCCTTAAGTATGCCTATGGAACTGGTTCTTGTCATTTAATACTCAGAAAGACAATAATCTCAGGCACATGAGTAGAAAATATGTAGAATACATTTTCTTCTGTTTTGATAGACCTTGTCTTTCTCCTATTCCTTTTTTTTTTATTAATGAATGCAATATACCATTAGTCACTCAGACTAAAATGCCATTTTAATTTTTTATTTCAATTTTCCTCAATGGATTATACTTTTCTGCCTAGAAATTTTTTCCTACATACATTGTTTCTTTTCTCTCCATTTTCTTTTCTTTTTTTCTTTATTTTTGACACGGAGTCTTGCTCTGTAGCCCAGGCTGGCATGCACTGATGTGATCTCAGCTCACTGAAATCTCTGCCTACTGGGTTCATCAATTCTCCTGCCTCATCCTCCTGAGTAGTTGGGATTACAAGCATGTGCCACCACGCCTGGCTAATTTTGTATTTTTAGTAGAGATGGGGTTTCACCACATTGACCAGGCTGATCTTGAACTCCTGACCTCATGATCTGCCTGCCTCAGCCTCCCAAAGAGCTAGGATTACAGGCGTAAGCCACCACTCCTGGCCACTCTCCATTGTCATAGTATCTTTTCTATTTTAGATTCTTGTTACATCTTAATTTGACAGTTGCCATAACTTATAACTAATTTCTTCACTGAATTATTTCTTCAGACTCTCCGTGCAACTGATTAATACGGAGTGTCATTTATGACACACTGCTTTTCCTAAAGCTATGTGTGTGTCTTATCTTACCTACTAGATGATAAGCTTTTAAAGAATGATGACATTCTTTTGAAACACCTGTTACTAATTGAACGTTACCTGGAAAACAAATTGCATGTGAAAATAAATTTATTTTCAAAAATTACATCAACAATATTCTTATCAGCAAATTTTTTAAAAGATAAAAGCGGGTACAAGCTGAATTAGAAAATACACCTTCAAGATGTTCCTAAATAGATTATTATGAGGCAACATAAAACACATTCCATGGTCATTAAATGATTGTTATGAAATCCAAGACTATTCCTTTATAATATTTAATTAAACTGAATCATGATTCTTTACATGTTTTTCAATTTAAAACAAGATGGGTCTGGGCAGTATCACATGCACCATGAAAAATAAGTATATTCTCTTTAGAGGTAAAACATTTATGATGAAATGAGGCTTTGATGTTTCACAAGGAATGCTGCATCCATTTAATATGCAGAATGACGGTAATCTCAAGCACACGCTTAGACTGCTTCTGTTGTCTTCATAGTTTCATCATTTGAGAAAGGAGTAATGGTTCATGTATAAGGCTCAGCATTACAAAAGTATTAAGATGCGTAAATGTAGAGAAATACATTTTTATTTTAAATGCAGAAAGTTTATTATACTTCTCTGTTATCAATCTGCACAAGGCCTCTCTTGTTTTATTTTTCTGCAATTACCTTTTTTTACATGATTTTTCATATTCACTGACATTTCTTTTCACTCACATCTGTAGATAAGACTTGCGTATCTTTGAAAACTAATATTACTCCATATATTTATGTGTTCACATTCTCATTTATATAAATCATGTTAAATTATTCTATTTAGTAGTTTTCTCCCTCATAATTTTCTTATGATTTACTAATTTTGCTCTATATGGACTTTACATTATTGCCTGGAATTCCATCTTGTGAATATTACCACATTTTATTCAGTTTATCTCTTATGAGTGACACATGATATTACCAGTGGAAGGTTTTATAGGTTACATGCACATGTAATTTTCACTAAGTACTTCCTGACTGCTTTACAGACTGTCTGACTCAATTTCCAAGTTGGTCAGCAAAACCCAGCAGCTTAATTTCACCATTATGCTTTCTAACATTTGGGGTTATCCAATTTTCTGATTTTTGTTAATTTGAAAACTGGAAATTTGAACTTTGTGCTTCTTTAGTAGGGAATATGAGCCTTGTTTTCATAGATGAACTCTTCTAATGGGGTTTCTGTTTATCTTTTTTGTTTTTCAGAAGTTCCTTGTATAACTGAGATTAATATTTTGTTAGTTTTAAACATTGCAAATATTTCTCTCTGTCTTTAATCTTTGAAATTTACTTATATTATTCATTGAACAGAAATTCTTCTTTGTATTTTGTCAAATTTGTTAGATTTTCCATTATGGTTTACTAAATCAAATTTATTAAGGTATAATTCATATAAAGTAAAATGCAGCCAAGTTAAGGGTACAGTTTGATGAGCCTTGATAAATGTATACATCTATGCACCCTCCACCACAAACAATATGTAGAAAATTTCCATCTGCTCCAAAAGTTTTCTTGTGGCCTTTGGCAGTCAATTTCTGCATTTAATCCTAAGTCCCTGGCAACCAATGATCTGTTTTCTGTCACTAAATATTACTTTTACTTCTTCTAGAATGTCATATAAATGGAACCATGTAATTTGTACATTTTGCTTTTGGCTTCATTCACTAGGCAAAATGTTTTGAAAGAAAAGGAAAAAGGTATGTATAGACACACACATGTTCACACGTACACTATATTGTTAGCAGTTTCTGGTGCTCTTCATTCCTTCCTGCATATCCAGCTTGTTAATTTGGCATCACTTTTTTTTTTTTCAGTCTTTTGAACTTCCTTAGTATTTCTTTGTAGTGCGCATACGCTATATTTTAAAAACAACAAAGACTTTTCTTTCAACTTCGAAAATTTGTTTGCTTTACTTAGCAATATTATGGACATAATCAACTTTTTTTTAAGAGTAGTTTTAGTAGATAGAGAATTTGGCTGAAAAACTTTTCCTTCTCTACTTCGGACATGCCATTCTGATGTCTTCTGGCCTCCACTGTTTGTGATACAAAAATCTACGGTTGATTGCATCATTGTTACTGTCTACATACTTTGATTTGTATTGAGCTGCTTCCAAGATTCTCTATCTGTAACTTTCATAAGTTGGCTATGAAGTTCCTGGGTGTGATTTTCTTTGTATTTATCCTGTTTGGAGTTTGTAAATTTCTTGGACCTGTACGTTTATATCTTTTTTTCCTTTCTTTCTTTTTACCAAATTTGGGAAGATTATAGCCTTTTATTTCTTCAAATATTTTTTTTCTTTAATTTTTTGTCTCTCTCCTTCTGGGACTCCAGTGACATAAATGTTGAATCATTTGATATTATCCCTCAAGTATCTGAAGCTTTATTATTTGTTTTTCTTATTTTATTTTATTATACTTTTAAGATCTGGGGTACATGTGCAGAATGTGCAGGTTTGTTACCTAGGTATACACGAGCCATGGTGGTTTGCTGCATCCATCAACCTGTCATCTACGTTAGGTATTTCTCCTAATTCTATTCCTCCCCTAGCCCCCCCAACTCCTTACAGGCCCTGGTGTGTGATGTTCTACTCCCTGTGTCCATGTGTTCTCATTTTCAACACCCACTTAAGAGTGAGAACATGTGATACTTGGTTTTCTGTTCTTGTGTTAGTTTGCTGAGAATGATGGTTTCCAGCTCCATCCATGTCCCTGCAAAGGACATGAATTCATCCTTTTTTCTTTATCCAGTTTATCAGTGATGAGCATTTGGGGTGGTTCCAAGTGTTTGCTATTGTGAATGGTGCTGCAATAAACATACGTATGCATGGGTCTTTATGGGAGAATGATCTTACAGTATATACCCAGTAGTGGAATTGCTGGATCAAATGGTATTTCTGGTTCCAGATCCTTGAAGAATTGCCACACTGTCTTCCACAATGGTTGAACTAATTTACACTCCCAACAGTGTAAAGCATTCCTATTACTTCACATCCTCTGCAGCATCTGTTGTTTACTGACTTTTTAATGATCGCCATTCTAACTGGTATTAGATGGTATCTCATTGTGGTTTTGATTTGCATTTCCACAAACAGTAATACCAACATAATAAGTGGGCCTAGAAATAGATAAGAAAAGTGAACTTCATTTTATTTGTTTGTTTATTTTTGAGACAGAGTTTTGCTCTTGTTGCTTAGTCTGGAGTGCAAAGGCAAGATCTCAACTCACTGCAACCTCCACCTCCCAGGTTCAAGCAATTCTCCTGCCTCTGCCTCTCAAGTAGCTGGGATTACAGGCATGTGCCACCACGCCTGGCTAATTTTGTATTTTTAGTAGAAACGGAGTTTCGCCATGTTGGTCAGGCTGATCTCGAACACCTGACCTCAAGTGATCTGCCTGTCTAGGCCTCCCAAAGTATTGGGATTACAGACGTGAGCCACCACACCCAGCCATGAGCTTCATTTTTGAGTAGACTAACCAACAGTTATTGATCAAGTGTTTTTTTTTGTTTTTTTTTTTTCTTTTTTCTTTTTTCCTATCTCTTTGCTATAATCACATACGGCAGCATGATAGGTTAGGGAATAATGAAAAAGCTAATTGACTAACAGACTCAGTTTCATACTTTCATGAAGGCCAGTGGGCTATACCTCATTATCTTGCAACTATTTCTTCCAAAAGATGGGCATGTTGCCAAGTTTTGGTAAGAAAATGAATGCTTGCCCCATAATACGAGTTGAGGAAGAGTCCCTCCTCCTCAATTTTTTGGAGTAGTTTCTGTAGGAATGGTATCAACTTTTCTTTGTATAGCTGGTTGAATTTGGCTGGGAATCCATCAGGTCCTGGGCTTTTTTTGATAATGGTAGGCTATTTATTACTAATTCTGTTTTGGAGCTCATTATTGGTCTGTTCAGGGATTCAGTTTCATTCTGGCTGGGTCTTGGGAGGTTAAGTTTTTAAATAGATACAAGGTTATTCAAGTATCTATTTTTCGTTTAGTGAATTTTGCTAGTTTGTGTATTTTAAAGGATAGGATCAGTTTCTCCAATGGTATAAAATTTGGGGGAAGATAGTTTTGCAGTATTTTTTTATTGTCTTTTGGGTATCTGTGGTATTAAGAGTGCTGTCTTCTTGTTTTTCATTTATGTTACTAGTAATTTGTGTTTTCTCTCTGTGTTTCGTTTTTTGATCAGTCTTGGTATAAACGTGTTGATTTTATTAACTTTTAATTTACCTTTGTTTGCTTGTTTGATTTTTGTCTGTTTTTTTTCTGCCTTACCTTTATGATTTCTACTCTAATCTGTACTTATCGCTTTGTTATGTTGGCTTTGTATTTCTTTTGCCACCTTTTTTTTCAATTTTTCTAAGGTAGTTTATGTTGCTGGTCTTACAGCTCTGTTTTTAATGTAAACAATTAATGATATAAATTTGTTTCTAATTACTGCCTTAGCTGAGTTCCACAAATTTTTACACAATGTATTTTATTATATTTAAGTTTTTCATTTTATGATTTATCCTTGAGAGTTCCTTTTAATTTGATAAGATATTTAGAAGTGTGTTTTTTAATTTCCAAAATATTTGGGGCTTTTCTGGATGTCTTTATGTTATTGATTCATAGTTTAATTTCTTAAAGTTTAATACATGGGCAAGGAGATATACACACACATATTATATATATTGTGTGTGCGTGTTTACACACATACATAGAAATAAATATACATATATAATATACAAGATTCTTCCTATAGATCAAGGCTTTTATTCTGTAAGCTAAACAGTGGTGATATATCAGGATGGAATTTTGGAAGAAGTGGCTGTTTTCTCACCCAGCAGCACCTTGGAGGATTATGTTTCAGGATTTTCACTTATTTTCCTATCTAGCATGTGGTGGGTTTCCTGGAACAAAAGCTTATAAAAGCATAGAATTCACCTATATCTGTAGGCCCTTGGGTGCTTCACACTGTAACACTGTCATACTTCCATGTAAAGAAATGCTGGTCCTGCTTCTCCATGCAGGCATCTCTTTCTGGATTTAGATGAGTTGTTTATATTGAGACCTCAGTTCTCTAGTGGGCTTAACAAAATTGTTAATTTGCTATTTTTATAGTTTTGTTTTTGTTTTTGTTGTTGTTGTTATCTGAAGATAGGAGTGAAGTTCTTTCTAGCTACTTTTATTTCTGACCTTTTTTTAAAATGTATTGTACTATTCAATTATCTAATAGTTTATGTCTGCATTCATGAACCCTCTTCTTACCTAGTTTTAGAATGTGGGTATTAATAGAACCATGAAATAAGTTGAATAATACCATTTAAAAAGTTTATTGAGATGGTATCTGTTCTTTGAAATCTTGATAGAATTGTGAAAGTATCTATGTCATAAAGTTTTGGTAAAGGAAAGCCATTTTTAATAACATTTCAGTTTATTTAATGGTTTTTAATGTAGTTAATTTTCCTATTTCTTTGACAATTTTTCTATTTCTGTGCCAACTTGACATGTTGTTGTTTTCTTGCCTGTAGCAAAGGGTGGGCAAACATTCATCCACGTATGTGAGGAAGAAAAAAAATCAACAAATAGATGCTTCTCTTTTCTCCTATGCCCCAGAGCCCTCTCCTCACCTGGATCTTCTGTATATTATTGTTATTATTTTATCTCCTCAAGGTTTTCTCCTAGTTTTTATTTTGTATTCTGGGCTCTTATAGCCATAGCTTCTCACTTTTGAGGCATATGCTATGTTAGTTTTGCCGAAGTGGTTTAGTTCATGTTTGTGGTCCTCTCTGCAAGAAACAGACACTCTCATATTTTCAGTTGAAAACAACGGAATAACCTCTGTACCTCACCTGTGTTAAACAGTTGACAAGAATTTTGGCAATGTAAGAGACATATGCCATGATTTCAGTTTTCTAGGCTTAGTTTTATGCTATAGGTAATCAGCAGAGACTCCATAACATTTTATTATCATCTTCAGTGTTCTACATTGATAATGAATACTTGTGACAACAATGATTACTTAACTTATACATTTGAATAGCAGTTCAGATTTTATATTGTTAACACTCTTTATTCTATTGATTCTCTTTCCTACCTGTGTGGTATAGGTATTAATAGCTACGTACAGAAGATTAGGGAACTTGTTGCCCAGAAGGATTAAATGATCTGCTTAATATAAAAAAGTAAATGGTAGAGTTCAGTCACATTCTCTACATAGTTCTTACTGAACACACTGATGCATAGGATTAGCCATTCTTTGCTTATTGTGTTGTGTACTAATTCATGTCATCAAGTGTAGATTGTTAACACATAGAGTCAAATATATTTAAGGTTTATTTGGGATTTGCTGCAAACTTCAAAGAATGTTGCTGCCAAATAGAGTTTGTGTTTTCTTCTGGAAAAGTAATTTCTCTCAGAAAAAAATTATCTGTGCTATCTAACAATATTTTCTTTGATGAGAGTGACTGAATTCTCTCTGGTGCGTCTTTCAAGTGTCTCTCAGGGCTTTTACCTCATGTTTCCTTATTGAATTTATTTGACACCTTGTTAAAACTAATTAATTGAAAATGCGTATTTGAGATTGAATTCAGAGAGGAAGAGCTTTAACTAAAAGAACTAGATATGAAATACAGAAGTGGTTTTTAAAGAAGCAAGGCCAGCATAAGGCAGTGGATGTTACTTTAGTATGCATACAACTCATTTTTAAAAATCGTTGAAATTCAGATTCTCAGGTTTTGACTGTGGTAATTCTGGGTGACTTTCTGTCATGGGCTATTAAATCTAAATTTTGAACTCTTACCTAAGATTGCATTACTTTTTAAGGAATACTGCTTGCCTACTGCTGTAATATCTTTTTATTTTTAATTTATTTTTAATTTATTTTTTACAGAGTTTTGTTCTCATTGCCCAGGCTGGAGTGCAATGGCATGATCTCAGCTCACCATAACCTCCACCTCCCAGGTTCAAGCGATTCTTTTGCCTCAGCCTCCAGAGTCCTGGGATTACAGGTGTGAACCACCATGCCTGGCTAATTTTGTATTTTTAGGAGAGATGGAGTTTCACCATGTTGGTCAGGCTCGTCTCAAACTCCTGAACTTAGGTGATCCACCTGTCTCGGCTTCCCAAAGTACTGAAATTACAGGCATAAGCCACCTCACACGGCCTGCTGTACTATCTTAACCAAAAGCAATGTATCAGATTAGATAGAGCAGAGATCTCCAACCCCTGGGCCATGGACCGGTACCAGTTCATAGCCTGTCAGGACCAGGGCTGCACAGCAGGAGGTGAGAGGCAGACAAGTGAGTGAAGCTTCTTCTGTATTTACAGCTGCTTTCCATTGCTTACATCATTGCCTGAATTCTACCTCCTGTCAGATCAGCAGAGGCATTAGATTCTCATAGGAACGTGAACCCTGTTGTGAACTGTGCATGCTAAATTGTGTATGCCTTAGGAGAATCTAATGCCTGATAATAGGTCACTGTTTCCCATCTCCCCTAGATGGGACTGTCTATTCTAGTTTATGGAAACAAGCTCAGGGCTTCCACTGATTCTATATTATGATGAGTTGTATAATATTTCATTTTATATTACAGTATAATAATAATAGAAATAAAGTGCACCATAAATGTTATGTGCTTGAATCAGCCTGAAACTATCCCTGCTTGTCTGTGAAAAAATTGTCTTCCACAAAATTGGTCCCTGGTACCAAAAGTTTGGGGTCCGCATAACAGCTTTGAAGAACGGATTCAATTGCTTTTTGGAACGAAGACATTTAATTGAAATATTTTGCATATGGCCTAGATCATCCTAATCCCTATCTAAGAATAGATCAGGATTTTCTGTTTAGTCCCAAGTAAAGATTAAGATGATCAAGGTAATTGTGACCATGCTGCAGTCACACTGAAAACCTTTTATTCATTTATCCCAGTTACACATTCAAAAATAGTTTTTGGGCACTCTAATATATAAAATATCTAATGTATTGTAATAAGTAGAAATATATACTGCTTTACTTTCACACAAGCTTGTCTAACCCTTGGCCTGCAAGCCACATGTGGCCCAGGGCAGCTTTGAATGTGTTCCAACCCAAATTCATAAACTTTCTTAAATAATAATGAGATTTTTTTGTGTGAGTTTTTGTTGTTGTTGTTTTAGCTTATCTGCTTTCGTTAGTGTTAGTGTATTTTATGTGTGGCCCAAGACAGTTCTTCTTCCAGTGTGACCTGGAGAAGCCAAAAGGTTGAACACCCCTGCTTTAACTTTTGACCATGGTTTGTAATTTTTGTCTCTTTTAGTGACTTTACTACCTCTGAACTGAAAGCTCCCTAAGAGTGGCATATTAGTTTGCTGCTCTGCCTCCAGCCCTTAGCATGGGGAGTTAAAATACTTCTGTAGAGAGAATGAATTAGATGTGACCCTGAAATGGTATCACAAAAGGGTTTTTGATAAATAAGAGTCGATTGGGAAGTTCTTCAGATCAAATTTACCCTCATCTTACAGGTTTTTTGCATGAGATGTGATTATTTAACAATCTGTATTATGCAAGAAAATCTATCACCTGTCAGCCAAGAGAAGGTTACATGTTTTCTGAAAAAGGCTTTGTTTTGAAAAGGGCAAAATTTGTGGTGATTGTGTACATGCCAAAGTGACACTGAAAACATTTTATTCATTTATTCAGTCATGCATTCAAACATAGTTATTGAGCACCCTACTGTATAAAGTACCTGATATACTGTAATGAGTGGAAAGGAATTTTTAATGCTTAAAACTTACAGTATTGAGGATGGGGGAACAGCCAAATAAGTAATTAATACAAAGTGTGTCCTCTCTGCCACACTGGCATGTCTAAAATTGTTAGCATAGAACAGAGGCCCTGTATTTGTGAAGCAGATAAGATTAATGTGCCATCTTCATTTCATAGAGATGATTACTTGTATGTACTCCATGCCAAAGGGCACTGACCATAATAATGACAAAATTTCTGTGTACTTACTTGTTTTTCCATTACAATGAAAGATGCTCGGGGTCTAGTGGTCTGTCTTCTATGTTTATGTATTCTTTATCAAGCTCACTGCAACTCTCTGAACAAGGGATTTCCAGTAAAAGACATTGACAAACTGACCCTTCCCACCTTCTGCAGGATGTGCAAATGATTAATAAGACAGCAGATTCAGTAAAGGTCACTGACTCCATAGAGGGATATTGATTAATTGAGAATTGACATATTATCTTTTCCTTTACCTGCTCTCATTTGTCCCACCATCCTGTATGTTTTCAAACAGTCCATCCAAGTGTGGATGCCAGTGTACTTACCCTTTGTAATGAGCATAAGACGACTCACTAGAAGCCTCTGCATAGTATTTTGGGAAGAAATATCTATTTTGCAACTTTGAATGTTTCTGAAATTTAAATTTCTAATCAGTTCCTTTTCTGTATTCTGCTGAGAAATGCGTAGGTTCAAAGATTTATTCAAACATCTCATATACAAAGTAAGTTCTGAAGCTGGGGGAAAACATGCTTGAAGACGGTCTCAGTAGGGTGACCCTCCAACTCAGTAACAAAACTGTAATCTACTGAGATGATTAGGGAACCTGCCCTTTTTTCAGCTGTACCAGTTTTATCCTCACCTCCTCCTGGCTTTAAATTTCATTGAGCCTGACTCTGGAACCAGACTACAAGCCTTTTTGGACTAAATTTGCTTTAACTTTATCGTGTTTCCTTAATACGGGAAAGTGTTTGAGAACGTTCTATTTACTCTGTGACCTAAGATTATGCCTTGATTATGTAACTATTCAGAATGTTTAGAACCTAAAGTTAGATAACAAATTAAAATTACCCAATTAAAAGAATGTCAGAGAAAAGTTAGAAAAAAGATTACAGTTAAAATGTGAATATTCAGATTCTATTTGAGTTGATTCAGTATGTTATAGTGGAGAGCCCACTGGGGGACTGAGAAGCTGAAATGGGTACCCTGGTTTGTCTATTGACCTTGTAGCTACACTTAAATCTCCAAAGCCTCAATTTCCTCATCAATAGAAAGGGTATATTCAATCTACCTGTATCCCAAATTGTTGTTATAATGGAATAAAATAATTTATGCAAATCACTTGACCAAGAGCCTGACTCTTGACGAACATTAAGTAACTTTTGGTTTCTTTCTAATGCTTCTGTTGTCCATGCATACACAGTTCAAACAAGATAGACTCTAACCAAGAACAGTAACTGGTTATCAGTTAACCATTTAATTTGAATTAAAATTAACTTCCTTCCCCTCAGTTATGACTCTGTTCTCTTTTTTCTTGTCTGTCTTTTAAAAAAGTATTTCTTACTCTGTAGCATGAGCAGCTGCCTGAAAGCACTGAGCTAAGATAAAATCACTCTTTCTCTTCATAAACTAAATCTAAAAGACAAAGTGAAGCAAAATACTAAATCTTACCTCCCACTTAAAAAAATTCTCTGAGGCTTACCCTCACAAATAAGCTATAAGGACTTCAAAGTAGGAGCTCAATCAGTAAGTGGTGATAGCTCAGCAATTATTTATTACATGAATGTCTCTAACGTAGATTTATTTCTAGTCTACATACAACATCAGTTATAGAAAACACAAACCAATGAGATGTTATATTCTGCTTCAAGTGAATTCTCATAGACTATAATTCCTTTATTATTTGCAGCATATTCTTTTCTGCCTGTGGAAAAATATCTTAATGCAATAAAAGAAATACATAATATTTTCAGGATTCATTTGAGGTCTTATGATGTACAAGATACTTTAATAGTAACTCTAGGGGTAAAAAAGATTCAGACAAATTGTAATTTTATGATGGTTACCATAATAACAGCTATAATAACTATAAATAATTATAATGCAAAATAGACTAAGAGTTATGAGTAAAGTACCATGAGAATTTAAGAAGAACTTCAGTTAGGGTTTAAGGATGGTTGAATTTCAAATGTGGTAGCATTTAGTGGCTGTTAAAGATAGAAAATAGAGAAAGAATTAAAAAGGGGCATTTTAGGAGGAGAGAACAGCCAAATAACATAACTATAGGGCAGAAAGGATAAAGCATATGTTAACGATGGCAAAGAAATTCAATATGCATGAAGTTTAAAGGAAGAATATGAGTTAAGGTTTGAGCATATCAAGGTCATTGAATATCAAATAACAATTTGTTTCATTCACAAATATTCAGAACAGTCACAGGTCTCACTGCATTCCCATGAGTGAGAGAGAAGAGAAGTATTGGTGGTCCTCTTGTGGTGTGACAAATCTTGTAAGTTTTGGTACTTTTTCAAAACAGAAATGTCAATTTAAAAATTATCACCAGGGAAACGAAGTGTTATCTGCTAAAACAACTAATCTGTATTAGGAACATGTTAGAGGTTAAAGTTTACTTTTTTTTTTTTTCTTGAGATGGAGTCTCACCCTGTCACCCAGGCTGGAGTGCAGTGGTGCAATCTTGGCTCATTGCAACCTCTGCCTCCTGGGTTCAAGTGATTCTCCTGCCTCAGCCTCCAGAGTAGCTGAAATTACAGGCATGAGCCACCGCACCCTGCTAATTTTTTGTATATTTAGTAGAGATGGGGTTTCACTATGTTGTCCAGGCTGGTCTTAAACCCCTGACCTCGTGGTCCATCCGCCTTGGCCTCCCAAAGTGCTGGGATTACAGGCATGAGCCATAGGCACCCAGCTGGTTAAAGCTTACTTTCACAGAACATTGCAACATTTCTGTGAATCCCTGATATCCTAAGAATCTTTTGTTCAAATAACACTTCCAAGAACAGTTTTAATAATAGAAAATAAAAGGATTACATATTCCCCCCATCCAGGACAAGAAATAAGAGTGATACTCTTTTTTTAAAGTTCTTAATTCACCATTTGTGCAAAATTGAATCTGGATTTATGCAGATTCAGGAGAATGCAGCTTCTTTTTAATTTGTTGAAACTTCTTTTATTTATAGTTAGCCTTGAATTTCCAAGGTTAAACTCTGGAATTTTGTTGATTAGTACTGAGAAGAGACAAGGAAGATTCAAGATGCACAAAACATACAATACAAAAAGAAAAAAGTTTTATTAGAATTAACAAGTAGTATAGATAATTATTACATTGCAGGCCATAATAATAAATGTAACTGATACATGAGTTCTGCATAGAATCAACTCAGTGTCAGTTTAGTAAACCTTTAGTTCACTAAATAATAAATTCCACTGAATTGTGGAATAATACTTAGTCCACAAAATTAATAGATACCACATTTAACAGGAGAGTCTAACTTTAAACCCCAATTAGAGATCGTTATTACTTGCTGTCTGACTACTTTCATGCTTTTCAAGTGACATTTTCTTTCCTTTCTTTTTTTTTTTTTTGAGACAGAGTCTTGGTCTGTCACCTAGGCTTATGCAACCTCTGCCTCCTGGGATTAAGCAATTCTCCTGTTTAGGACTCCCAAGTAGCTGGACTACAGGCATACACCACCACACCCAGCTAAATTTTGTATCTTTAGTAGAGATGGGGTTTCACCCTATTGGCCAGACCGATCTCAAACTCCTGGCCTCAAGTGCTTAACTCAGAATGCTGGGATTACAGGTGTGAGCCACCGCGTCTGGCCCTCAAGTGACATCTTCTTAAGCCAAATGTAATTTCTTGGAATATACTAAGAAAACAGAAGAATGATAGAATTGTCAGAATTTTTTAATCAAGATACAAATTCCCTATATTGAAAATGACTACTGTAAATGATTGTAAATAATCCTGAAGTCTCTCCAACAAGAGTAGCCAACTGATCAATAATACATAGATGTAAAAATTGATTAATCCTGCAGTATAATCAATCAAAACCATTCATTGCCAAGAAGTCATTCATTAGTATGAGTTATATAACTCTTACCTTACATATATGTCTTTAAAGGAAGCTTTTCTAAGGTGGCTTTCTTAAAAAATAGCTATAGGCTTAGTTTATATCCTAAATAAGAAAAGCTTTTTTTTTTTTTTTTTTTTTTTTTTTAAATAAATGTTCTCTAGTTCTCACTCAGGTTGACTGTGCGTTTAGTAAATTTTGTGGGAAAATGAACAACACATCTAAGAGGGATACACTTAAAGAGACACATTATGGATCACTTTTTCTGGTTTGCACAGGACTGGGGATTAATGATTCACATTGGAAAGACAAATTTTGTACACCTTGAAGAAAGTGACTTCTCCAGTGAATAATGAAACAAAGTGGAAGTCTATTTCTGAAATCTGAAACTGTTACAAGTTTGGTGTTTAATGACAAACCAAGATTAGGCAAGTAAGTCACTAAAAACAGTCCCTTGAATATACTGATTTCCTTTTCTTTGGATAAATACCCAGTAATAAAATTGCTGAATCATCTGGTTTTCTATTTTTAGGTTTTGAAGAACCTTCATGCTATTTTTCATAATGGTTACCAACAGTGTATACGAGTTCCCTTTTCTCCATATCCTCACCAGCATTTCTTATTTTTGTCTTTTTGATAATTGTCATTTTAATGGTGATGAGAAAATATCTCATCATGGTTTTTATTTTAATTTCTCTGAGAATTAGTGATGTTAAACATTTCTTCACATATTTCTTGGCCACTAGTATGACTCCTTTTGAGAAATGTCTATTCAGAATTTTAAAATCAGATTATTAGTTGTTTTTTTTTTTTTTTTTTTTTTTTTCTGTTGCATCGTTTGAGTTTCTTTTATATCATGGATACTAACTACTGCTGGTCAGATGAATAGTTTTCATGTATTTTCTTCAGTCCTACAAGTTGTCTCTTTACTCTGTAGATTGTTTCTTTTCTTTTTTTTAAATTTTACTTTAAGTTCTGGGATACATGTGAGAACGTACAGATTTGTTACATAGGTATACATGTGTCATGGTGGTATGCTGTACCTATCAACTCATTATTTAGGTTTTAAGCCCAGAATGCATTAGGTATTTGTCCTAATGTTCTTTCTCTCCTTGCCCTCCATCCCCAACAGGCCTCAGTGTGTGATGTTCCCCTCCCTGTGTCCATGTGTTTTCATTGTTCAGCTCCCACTTGTGAGTTTTTTTTGTTTTGTTTTTTTTTTTTTTTTTTTTTTTTTGCTTTACCAAAACTTTTTCATTTGATATAATCTCAGTGGTCTATATTTGCTTTCATTGCATGTGCTTTTGATGTGTTCCCTGTAAAGTCTTTACGCAGTCCAATGTTCAGAAGTGTTTTAAGGAAAAGAAATTCATATACTGAAGAGATATCTGCACTCCCATGTTTACTGCAGCACTATTTGCAATAGCCAAGATACAGAATCATCTGAATGTCCATGAACAGATGAATGGATAAAGAAAATTTGGTAAATAGGTATACACACACAATTGAATATTATTTAAACATAAAAAGGGATGAAATCTTGTCTTACAGCCTACTTTCTAGGGCCAAGCTACCACAAAGCCATTCTTCTGACCCCATCCCAGTTGCTGGTGCATTCTTCCCTTAGGGTCAAGCTGAAGTGGTGCCCTGCCCTCAGGGACCTGGAGCCTTTTAACTGTGGAGACAGTTATGATCTGATGGCAGAGCCGAGGCATCAAAGGCATCAACCCATTTCCCACGGACCTCAAACTACTGGTATACTGGAGTAGTAACTCCCTACCCTGTGCAGTAGGTGAGTTAGCACCCTGCACCCTGGAAATTCAAGCTTCTGGCCCAATGAAGCAGCTCTACCTCTAAGTATCACAGCTGATGCCACACTCCGAACCCAGTGATCCAGAGGCTCTGCTGACCCATGTAGCTGCACTTTCTGGGGCTAAATAGACAGACTGCCTTAAGTCCCAGGGAATCAGAGTCTTGGTTGAACTGTGGCTATGCACCTTCCACACCAAAAAGCCCACAGTGCCCTTCCTACCCAGAACTGGACCAGACTCCCACAGTCTGAGCTGCAAAGACACCCCATCTCTTCTGAAGGAAGCATCACTATACTGCTTCCTGTCCCCTGGGGCTTAAATCGGTCAGGAACTTGCATCCTTGTTGCTCTACCTGGCCATATAAAGTCTGGGATACTCTTATGTCCTACCATTTTCAGTTTCAGAATCACCACCTCCTGGTAACTTATTTTCTGGAGCCCACATGCCACTGTGCCCTCTTTGTTCTGGGTCCTGAATTACAGCTATGCCCAACTCTCTGAGGCCTAAGCCTCTGTAGCACTTTTTTTTCCATTTTTTTCTTTTCTTTTTTTTTCAAGATCCATGCTGTTGCCTCCCAGTGTTAGAACCATAGCTACATCCAAGCTCCTAGGACAAAGCTACTGAGATGTGTAGGAGTTCAGTCAGGGTGGTGGGAGAAATTTTAGAAACGCAAACCTTCTTGGAAGGTCCGAAGGTTTTGCAGAAGCCTCAGGAGGAGTTTATGGCTGAAGGCAGCTTAACACCCTTACCTTGAGCTTATAGCTAGGAGTAGATACAAAGCAATGTAGAGGAGTTTATCTAAATAGTTTGTTTACTCATGTGATCCTAAGACTGATCTTGGATCTTCCATGTTGAGGGGAGGCATATGAGTCCTCTCTACTCAGGGGGTCAGCAATGTTAATTACCCTCTAATGGTGTTTACTTGAGATCTTTGTCATTTAATCTGTACTAAATAAATGTGAAAGCCGCAAGCTTATCAAGGCTGCTGCTGACTCTGGCAGAAGATCCCAGGTTGGACAAAGGCAAAGTATCTGTGTTCAGTATATGTTTTTCATCTGTTGCTTGGTCTGTGGGTCCAACCCAGCAGGATGTACCTCAGAGAAACAGTCCTCAGCTTAGTGGGAGAATTGCATTGCAGAATTCTTGTGCTTTGCAGAATGAGCCTGTGACCTCAAGTTCTGGGTGCTGTGGTACTTTGACAAAATCCTTAGCCCAAGAATCCAGTTCCACAGCTGTTCCAAGCACTTGTGTCTTATATTTCAATGCTTGATTCTGCTTGATAGCCATATCAGACCCAATATCAAGAAAGATCCCCAGCTAAGACTCCCCACTGTGAGAAAAACAAGAATAGGAGGATTCCTAAAGTCTTTGCCCTAATAACTTACGCAGCTACCATTACTGCAACAAATTCCTACAGTCTAGGCCACATAGGCACCTCTAGTAATCACAAACATTGATCACAATCAGAGAAGCTGAATGAAGATTACACTACTGTGTCCACATGGTGAGTTGCTTGCACCCTGTTCAACCTGTAATGCAGGCCTACCTATATGTGAAAGCCTCCCCGTGAAAGCCACTCTTTAGGAGTGACTGCACTGTCTGATGCATGGACATCAATGCAGGGACACAAGAAAGATGAAAAGGAAATATGACAGCACCAAAGAAACACAATAATTCTCCAGTAACTGACCCCACAGAAACAGAAATTTACAAATTGCCTAAAAAGAAATTCAAAATAATGATCTTAAGAAAATTCAGTGAGATGTAAGATAATAGAAATAAATGATTCAATGAATTCAGGAAAACAATGATCTGAATAAGAAATTCAAATGAGAGGTATATAAAATAACCAGACTGAATTCTTGGAGCTAAATAATTTAATCAATGAATTAAAAAAATAAATTCAAGGTTTCACAGCAGAGGAGATCAAAAAGAAAGAAGTTTTGAACTGTGGTATCGGTCTTTCGACATTCTCAAAGGAAAATTAAGAGTTAAAATCCTGGCCAACATAGTGAAACACCATCTTTACTAAAAATACAAAAATTAGCTGGGCGTGGTGGTGTGTGCCTGTAGTCCCAGCTACTAGGGAGGCTGAGAATCACTTTAACCCCAGAGGTGGAGTTACAGTGAGCTGAGATCATGCCACTGCACTCCAGCCCGGCAACAGAGTGAGAATCTGTCAAAAAAAAAAAAAAAAAAAGATGACTGCATGACTGATGGCACACTGTTAAGTTAATAAATATTTATATTATTGGAGTTCCAGAAGGATAAGAGAAAGACAAAGGAACAGAAAGCCTATTTAAATTAGTTGCTGAATATTTCCCAAGTCTGTGAAGAGATATGGACATCCAGATCCATGAAGCTCAAGGATTTCCAATGTATTTAACCTGAAGAGATTCTTTCTGAGACATATTAAAACCAAACTGTTGAAAGTCGAAGTTAAAGAGATAATTTAAAAAAAAATAAGAGAAAAAACATCAAGCCACATGTAAGAGAATCTCTATTAGACTATGAGCACATTTCTCAGGATAAATCTTGCAGTCTAGGAGAGAATGGAATTACATTGTCAAAGTGCTGAAAGGGGGGAAAAACCTATCAGCCAAGAGTAGTATATCCAGCAAAGCAAAGTAATATACTTGGCATAAGCCAAGAGAATTTATTATAGTTGGAGCTACCTTACAAGAAATGCTTAAGGAAGTTCTTCAAGTAGAAACCAAAGGATGATCAGTAGTATCATGAATACATATGAAAATGTAAAACTCACTGCTAGAGACAAATACATAATCAAATCCTGAGTGTTTCAATACTTTAATGGCATTGTGAAAGTCATACATATCTCTAGTATGAAGGTTAAAAGTCAAAATCATCAAAAATAACTAAAGCTATAAGTGTTACAACACATACAATATAAAAAGTTGTAAATTGTGACATCAAAAATATAAATGGGATAAAAGTCTCAGGTTTTTATATGTAACAGGAATTATTAGCTTAAAATCATAGACTATAGGATGTTTTTGTCAGCCTCATGGTAACCAAAAAAAAAAAAAAAAACCTACAGTAGATACACTAATGATAAAGATAAAAGAAAAAAAAGTTAGCACTACAGAAAATCACCAAATCATAAAGCTGGGTGACAAGAGAAATAAAGAAACAAAGAAACTACAAAAAAAGCAGAGAACAAATAGCAAAAATGGCAGTAGCAAGTCCCTATCAGTAACAACCTTGAATGTAAATTGATTAAATTCAACCACTCTGTAATTTGATTGGATAATCTGACTCATTTACATTCAACACAGAATGATTGAATGGATGAAAATCAATATCTAACCATATGCTGCCTGAAAGAGAACCTATTCAAGCTTTAAGGATACACAGAGACTGAAAGTGAAGGGATAGAAGAAGATATTAAATGCAAATTGTAATCAAAGAGACCAGCAGTGGCTATACTTACCTGATAAAATAGACTTCAAGTCAAAAACTAACATATGAGACAAAAAAGATTGCTACTGAATGACATCAATCAGTTTATCAAGATATAATCATTGTAAATACATATTTACACAATATTGGACTACTTAAATACATAAGCTATTAATGAACATGGAGAGGAATAGATGGCAATACAATAATAGAAGGATGCTTTGTACCCCAATTTCAACAAAGGATATATTAACCAGACAGAGAGTCCAGTAGATACTGCACTTAAAAAGTACTTTTGACCAAATGGACTTAGCAGACACATACAGAACATTCCATCTAGCAGCAACAGAAAAATACATATTTTTTTCAGAGTACATGAAACAATGTTAGATGATAAAACATTTCTTAACAAATTTAAGAATATTTAAGTCCGATTGGGTATAATTTCTGACAATTGTGTAGTATAATTTCTGACAATAGTAATCAATAACAGGAGAAATAATGAAAATTTTATAAATTTGTGGAAATTAAATAACGTGCTCCTGAACAACCAGTGGATCAAAGAAGAAATCAAAAGAAATCTTGAGACAAACAACAGTGGGAACACAATATACCAAAACTTATGCAATACAGCAAAAGCAGTTTTAAAGGAAAGTTTATAGAAATAAATGCCTACATTAAAAAAGAAGAAATATTCCATATATATGGTCTAATCATCAAGGAACTAGAAAAAGAAAAAACTAGGAAAATGAAAGAAATAATAAATATCAGAATAGAAATAAATCTGTTAAGTCAGGCACAGTGGCTCACACCTGTAATCCCAGCCCTATGTGAGGCTGAGGTGGGCAAATCATGAGGTCAAGAGATCAAGACCATCATGGCCAACGTTGTGTAACCCCATCTCTACTAAAAATACAAAAATTGGCTGGGTATGTTAGAGTGTGCCTGTAGTCCCAGCTACTCGGTAGGCTGAGGCAAGAGAATAGCTTGAACCCAGGAAGTGGAGGTTGCAGTGAGCTGAGATAGTGTCACTGCACTCCAGCCTGATGACAGAGCAAGATTCCATCAAAATAAAACACGCACACACACACAAAGAAAGAAATCAAATAAAGAACAGATAAGCCACATGAAGAGAAATAAAACTAAGAGTCTTTTTCCTGAAGAAAAAAAGTTGACAAACCTTTTAGCTAGTCTCACCAAGAAAAAAAAAAACTTAAATGAATACAACCAGAGATGAAAGAGAACAAATTACTGCAAAAACTTTACAAATGAAAAGGATAATAAAGGACTATAATGAACAATTAAATGCCAAAAAACTGGATAATCTAGGTGCAATGAAAAAAATTCTAGAAAAATACAACCAACCAAGATTGAGGTAGGAAGAAATAGAAAGCCCGAACAGACCAATAACAAAGAAATTGAAAAATTAATCAAAAATTCCCAACAAAGAAAAGCCTAGGACCAGATAGCTTCACAGTGAAATTCTACCAAACATTCAATGAAGAATTTATATCAATCCTTTGTAGACTCTTTTGAAACATAAAGCTAAAGGAGCTACTTTAAAGCTAAAGTAACATATACATAAAGGAACATATACATAAAGCTAAAGGAACCTATTTCATGAGGCCAACATCACCTTGATACTTAAGTCAGACAAAGACATCACAGGATAAGAAAACCATAGGCCAGTTTCTCTGATGAGAAGCAATGCAGAAATCCTTAGTAAAATATTAGTAAATCAAATCCAGCAACACAACAAAAAGATCATGACTGAATGGGATTTATCCCTGGCATGCAAGACTGGTTGAACATATGCAAATCAATCAATGTGATACATCACATTAACAAAATAAAAGATAAAAACCATGTGATTATCTCAATTGATGCAGAAAAAGCATTGCCTACTCCAACGTCCTTTCTTGATAAAAATACTCAACAGTTTAGGTATAGAAAGAAAGTTTTTCATCATAATTAGAGTCTTTTATTAAAAAAAAAAACCCACGGCTAATATTATAATCAGTGGAGAAAAACTGAAAGCTTTTCCATTGAGATTTGGTACAAGGCAAGGGATGTCCACTCTCACCACGTCTATTCAATATAGTACTGAAAGTACTAGCAAGAACAATCAGACAAGAAAAAAGAAAAAGAAACAAAAGAAAAGTCATCTCAGTTAAAAGGAAGAAATTAAATTATCTCTATTTGCAGATGAAATAATTCTGCATGTAAAAAATCTCCAGAATGCCAGAAAAAAACCTCTTAGAACTAATAAATGAAGATGGCAAAGTTGAAGGATACAAAATCGACATGCAAAAATTGGCAGCATGTATATACAAAACTGATAACCCAACCTAAGTAAAAAAAGACCTTAAGAAAACAATTCCATTTACAATAGCATCAAGAAAAAAAAAAAATATGGGAACAAATTTAACAAAGGTGGTAAAAAATCTCTATACTGAAAACTTTAAAGCATTTGATGAAAGAAATTGTAAAGACACAAATTGGCCAGGCATGGTGGCTCATGCCTGTAATCCCAGCACTTTGGGAGGCTGAGATGAGTGATCACCTGAGGTCAGAAGTTCAAGATCAGCCTGACCAACATGGAGAAACCCAGTTTCTACTAAACCAGTCTCTACTTAGCTGGGTGTGGTAGTGTACACCTGTAGTCCCAGCTACTCGGGAGACTGAGGCAGGAGAATTGCTTGAACCTGGGAGGCAGAGTTTGCAGTGAGCTGAGACTGCGCCACTGCACTCCAGCCTGGCGCCTGGCAACAGAGCGAGATTCTGTCTTAAAAAAAAAAAAAATACAAAATTAGCTAGGCGTGGAGGTGCATGCCTATAATCCCAGCTAATTCAGGAGGCTGAGGCAGGAGAGTTGCTTAAACTCGAGGTAGAGGTTGCAGTGAGCACAGATTGTGCCATTCTACTGCAGCCTGGGCAACAAGAGCAAAACTCTGTCTCTCACACACACCCACACACACAGAAAGACACAAGTCAATGGAAAAGTCTCTTGTTCTCATGGATCAGAAAGTTAATGTTGTTGAAATATTCATAGCACAGAAAATTTTACATAAATTTAACATAATTCATATCAAAATCAACAATTTAAAAACCCATATGAAACCTTAAAAGATCTTGAATTGCCAAAACACTTCTGAGAAAGAAAAACAAAGTTGGAAGCATCGTATTACCTGATTTAAAATTATATTACAAATCTATAGCAATCAAAACAGCATGGTACTGGCATGAAAACAGACACACGGAACAGTGGAACAGAATAGACACCCCAGAAATAAACCTAAATTCATTCTATCAACTAATTTTTAAGACAAGGACATGAAGATAACATAATGGGGTTAAGATAGTTCCTTCAAAAAATGGTGCTGTGAAAACAGATTTCCATACGTAAAAGATTGAAGTGGACCCTTACGTCATACACAAAAAGTCAACTCAAAATGGATAAAAGTGGCTTAAATATAAGACCAAAAACCATATAGCTCCTGAAAAAATATGTAGGGGAAATGCTCTTGGACAGTTGACCTTGGCAATAACTGTTTTGGATGTCACCAAAAGCTCAGACCACAAAAACAAAAATAAAATAAATGAGACTACAGCAAACTGAAAAACTCCTGTATAGCAAAGAAAGTAGTCAACAAATTAAAATGACAGCCTATGGATTGGAAAAAGATACTTGCAAACTGATAAGGGGTTAATGTCCAAAATGTAGATAAAACTGATATTCCTCAGCAGCAGAATGACTAATAACTCGGTTCAGTCATGGACAGAAGACATGAATAGACACTTCTCCAAAGACGTGAATGGCCAACAGATATGAAAAGTGCTTAACATCATTAATCATTAGGAGAATGAACATTGACACTGCTATGAGGTACCACCTCACACCTGCTAGGATGGCTATTATAAAAAAAAATCAAAACATAACAAATGTTGATGAAAACATAACAATTGAGAAGGATGTGGAGGAAAGCAAGCCGTTGTCCCCTGTGAGACTGTAGATTAGTATGGCCATTATTAAAAACAAACAAACAAAAAGAAAAACAGTATGAAGTTGCTAACAAAATTAGTAATAGAACTACAGTATCATCCAGTAATTCCTCTTCTGGTCATATATACAAAGGGAATGAAATCACCACCTGAAGAAGACATCTGCATTCCCATGTTCACTGCAGCATTGTTTACAGCAGCCAAGATATGGAAATAACCTAGAGTGTTCATAGATGGCTGAATGGATAGATAAATTGCAGCATGTAAATACAATGGTATATTATTTAGCCTTAAAAACGAAGATCTTGCCCTTTGTTATAACATGGAGCAGCCTGGAGACATCATGCCAGGTGAATTAAACCAGACATAGAAAGACAAATATTGCATTATCTCACTTACATGTAAACTCTAAAATAAATTCACAGAGATTAAAAACAACAACAACAACAAAGTATTGGTTATCAGAGATGGAATAAGGAGAACTGGGAGATAAGTCAGAATGGTAGATATGTATGATGAATAAGTCGAGGTCTAAGGTACAAAGCATAATGACTATAGGCAGGAAAATTATATTGTATACAGGATTCATATTAAATGTGTAGATTTTAGCTATTCTTGCCTCAAAAACAAAAAAAAATGAGTAACTATAAGAGATGATGGATATGTTAGTTTGCTTCACTATAGTAACCTTTTCACCTCATAAAAAATCATATTACATACCTTGAATATACACAACAAAATCTTTTAAAATACAAATAAAAAAAAAAACTCAGGAATACATGCCTTCTCATGAAGACATGGAAAGGTCTTTTTATTTTTTTTAACTTTGTTATTTTTTCATCATATGGAAGGTCCGTCATTAGCATTGTTTTTCCTTTTCCACTTTGATGATTTAAGTTATGCCTGTTGTCATTTTACATTGTTGATTATATAATGTGAAACATTAAAATAGGATACAAATATATAGACAGCTGTTACCATCAACATGAATAAAAGGAAGAAGATTGCAAGAACATGTTTAGGGCCAGTACATTAAAAGACAATGTGAATCCATGTGGCATACAATCACAGCAAAGAGATAAGATACATATGCAATAACAAAAAGACTGAATTTTAAACATGCATTTCTTATGAGGCAATTACAAGGGCACAGATAATGCCCCTGAGATTGTGTATGTTTGTATTAAGCATGCATTCTGTGCCAAGATGTAGGAAGATAAAGGAAGAAGGAAAAAACCTGGATTTCAGGTGATCAAATTTTAAGGATATTCAAGATAGTTTCTAGCAAAGGGTTTGTTATCTTCCCTGTCTCTTTAAATATATAGAGGTTATATAGAGATGTCTAAGGATATTCCTTTTATTTTTTATACATTTTATATAAATAAAATATATAATATATATGTAAAATAATGGATTTTCATAGACCAATGTGATTCTTGAAGTCCTTTTATTTTATTTTATATATATTATATATTTTATTTTATAATATATAAAAAATAAAAGGAATGTGCAAGATCTGCACAAATATATATATAATTACATATTATATATAACATATATAATATATATTATATATTATATTATATATATTATGGATTATATAACAAAAACAAATATATATATATATATATATATATATATATTTTTTTTTTTGAGATGGAGCATTTTGCTCTTGTTGTCCAGGCTGGAGTGCCGTGGTGTGATCTTGGCTTACTGCAAGCTCTGCCTCCCAAGTTCAAGCAATTCTCTTGCCTTAGCCTCTGGAGTAGTAGGGATTGCAGGCTCTCACCACCATGCCTGGCTAATTTTTGTAGTTTTAGTAGAAACAGATTTCACCATACTGGCCAGACTGGTCTCGAACTCCTGATCTCATGATCTGCCTCCCTTGGCCTACCAAAGTGCTGGGATTACAGGTATGAGCCACCATGCCCGGCCTATTTTATATATTTTTAAATCAACATCAAATAGAAGCAGGACAGAGTAATGGTTTATCAAGAATCATATTGATCTATAAAAATCCATAAAGTGGATCAAAATAAAGAGGGGCATGATGTGAAGATGAATCAAGAACCAAACAGGGCAAAAAGGAGAGGGAAACAAAAATTGCATCATTAAATTTAGATAAAACATTAGATTAAAAATTTTTTTAAAGTCTGAGTTCTACCCATACTAGCTATTTGTTATCCTTGCATTTCAGTAGTTGTGCCTTTAGCATTACCATCTCTGAAAAGGGAATAAGAATTATTGGTGTATTTACTTTACAGTATTGTAAACCAGACAAAATAAGATAATGATTGTAAGAGAACTCTCTCACCTATACCATAGTCTCACACACATACACAAGTAGTTTTTGTGTTATATTATTTACCTAACATGTAGCATATTGATTCTTCTTGGATGGAAGACGATATTTTCCTAAAAGACCACAAAAGTAGCACAAAGGCAAGATTTAATAGATAAGATAGTTCTAGAAAGCTTCATTTTGATTTTTAAAATATGAGGATGGGGAAGGATAAACTGTATTAAATACTTATCTTTCTTTGTGGATACCTTTATCTCATGGAATGTGGAAAAAAAAAAAGGAAAGAAAGTAAACCAGGCTTAATTTAAGCCAATGAACAACAACAATTATGATATGAAAACACTAGAAACATGAAAAAAAAAAGACATGATCTGAGAAGGAAGACATGCTATATTTATAAATATATGCTAAACATTTTTGGAGGGAAATTTGGAGAAAGTGTAAGTATATGATTATATAGTTTGAGACTCTTAAAGGAACATTGCCTTAAAAGATTCTCATAGTCTTTAAATTGTTCTATTATAGACACATGCACATGTATGCTCATTGTGGTACCGTTTACAATGGCAAAGACCTGGAACCAACCCAAATGTCCATCAGTGATAGTCTGGGTAAAGAAAATGTGGCACATATACATCTTGGAATAGTATGCAGCCATAAAAAAGGATGAGTTCATGTCCTTTGTAGGGATGTGGATGAATCTGGAAACCATCATCCTCAGCAAACTGACACAAGAACAAAAAACCAAACACTGCATGTTCTAACTCACAGGTGGCTGTTGACCAATGAGAACATATGGGCACAGGGAGGGGAACATCACACACTGGGGTCTGTTGAGGGATCAGGGCCTAGGGGAGGGACAGTGGGGTTGGGGTGGGGAGGTTGGGGAGGGATAACACTGGAAGAAATACCTGATGTAGGTGACAGGGGAATGGAGGCAGCAAACCACCACCGTATGTGTGTACGTATACAACAATCCAGCAAGATCGGCACATGTACCCCAAAACTTAAAAGTATAATTAAAAATATATGACTAATGAAATATTTGTTGAAGTGGGAAGCATGCCAACTAGATCATAATAACTGGACAGGAAGCACTAACTGAACTCAAAATTTTGAATATACAACAAATAATTTTTTTAGTACAATTATATCCCATATATTTTATCTGGCAACCGTGCTTCTATAGGGCAACATGACTTTTTTTTCCAATGCTTTTCTAGATCACGCTGTACGGTTTTTTGGAAGTATAAGGAATAAATCACGAAGAAATTACCCACAAAGCCATGAACTACTGAGATCTCATTTCAGAGACTTTGCGAAAGTTTGTTCAATGCTGTAACCCATAGAATTACAAAACTGAAAAGAATTTTTTTTTTTTTTTTTTTTTTTTTTTTTTTGAGATGGAGTTTCGCTCTTGTTTCCCGGGCTAGAGTGCAATGACGCGATCTCGGCTCACCGCAACTTCTGCCTCCTGGGTTCAGGCAATTCTCCTGCCTCAGCCTCCTGAGTAGCTGGGATTACAGGCATGTGCCACCATGCCCAGCTAATTTTTTGTATTTTTATTAGAGACGGGGTTTCACCATGTTGACCAGGATGGTCTCGATCTCTTGACCTTGTGATCCACCCGCCTCGGCCTCCCAAAGTGCTGGGATTACAGGCTTGATCCACTGCGCCTGGCCCAAAACTGAAAAGAATTTTTATACAATTCTTGGGCAATTCCCTCATTTTAAAAAGAAAGTAGAAGACTTAACTTTCTGAGACAGAGCATAATGAAATATAGAAATATTTTCCACAGATACTGGTTCCTAAGGAAGTTTATGGAATCTACTTTCTTATACTCATTCAGGATCACCTAAAGATAATTCTTACTGTATATGCGGTATTGGAACATAGGACTTCTTCAGGTACCTATTAGCTCAGGGAGCCTATATTTAAGCATTACCAGAGTCCTCCTCAGTACAATCCCTTCACAGTTTTATAGCACTATGTTTTCACCTTATCAGTCCCTCGTTTCTGTAACTTCATTACAGATAGTTGTGGGGATAATTTAAGCAAGTTCCACGTTCCTCTAATTTCCTTTGCACAATTTCTCTTACAAATTAACCCATGCATGAGACAATTTGCAAATGTGACGGGTTAGTTTTTAAGCCTCTGCTGTAGTTAAAAACTCTTGTGACTAACCTTTGGGGAACTGACTCAAACTAGGTACCCCGCAAGTAGATTGCAGTACCATCATTGATTCTTTGTTGCTTGAAAAACGTACATGAAATGAGAGTATTGTTTCTAGAAAGCAATTATTTGACATAATTAGAGTCATGTGCCCAAAAAGCAGCCCATTTTTAAAACCAACTGGAAAATTATCTATGATCAAGATACCACCAACATTAGCATGTCTATAAAATCATCATTCATTGGGCATTTCATGAAGGAAGTCATAGAAACTAGCTAAATAAGCAATTTCTTGCCACATTGAAAGATACCTTCCAGGATGTTTACCATGATTTCCTTATTTAGTTCTGTATATTTCCTCTAAACATTTAGTCTTTCCAATGAAACATTCAGGCAGAACCACAATATAGCTCCTACAATCTTTTGGGCTCCTGCCTACCCAAAAGGACCAGGTCTTAGGTATGAAGCAAAGTCCCTTTTTTGCTTCTTACCTAAGCACTGGTCCTTTAGAGTGACACTCCTGTTTGACTTGTTTTTGATCACATGAATGGAAATCACCTCAAACTGAAATGTCATTGCAGAGGTGCCTTCTAAGTTCGTTGTCATTTACCAAGGGAAGGGTTATCTCTACTCAATTATTAACATATAGTCTACTCTACACTATTGTTTCTAGACCTTGCTTTCCTGAGAGTGAGTTTATCTGTTCTAAGATCTGAAGATCTGTGTAAGTAAGGGATACATTCTTTTTTACCCCCACTATTACCATTTTAATTCAATATTTTTTGGAGATTTAGAGATTCAAAGATCATAATGTAAGAAAATGAAATGATTAGGGAAAATATTTGAAAGAAGTGATAAGATATTGGAATTTTTTTTTTTTTACTAATGTTTCTATCTCTTCATTTTTTTCCCCTTCCAATTCTTATTTTAGGTTCAGGGGGTACATGCATGCAAGTTTGTTCCATGGGTAAATTGTATGTTGCTGGGATACAGTTTCAAATTATTTTGTCACCCAGGTAGTGGGCAAAACACCCTATAGGTACTTCTTTGATCCTCACCCTACTCTCACTCTCTTCCCTCAAGTAGGTCCCGGTGTCTGTTCCCTTCTTTGTGTCCATGATTGTTCTCACTTACAAGTGGGAACATGTGATACTTATTTTTCTGTTCCTGTGTTAGTTTGCTTAGGATAATGGCCTCCAACTACATCTGCGTTGCTGCAAAGGACATGATATTGTTTTTTTTCTTAGCTGCACTGTATTTGTGTATTGTACCACATTTTCTTGATATACCCCATTGTTGACGGGTATCTATGTTCATTCCATGTCTTTGCTATTGTAAATATGGCTGTGATAAACATACATGTACATATGTCTTTATGACAGAACAATTTATATTCTTTTACATATATACCCAGGAATAGGACTACTGGGTTAAATGGTAGTTCTAAGTTCTTTGAGAAGTCTTGAAAATGCTTTTCACAGTAGCTAAACTAATTTACATTCCCACCAGGAATATATAAACATTTTCTTTTCTCCCTAAGTTTGTCAGAGTCTGTTACTTTTTTACTTTTCATAGTAGCCATTCTGACTAGTGTCAGATGGTATCTCACTGGGGTTTTGATTTTCTTTGGTGATCAGTGATGTTGAGAATTTTTCATATGCCTCTTGGCTGCACATGTGTCTTCTTTTGACAAGTTTCACTACATGTCTTTTGCCCATTTTTTAAATGGATTGTTTTGTGCTTGTTGAGTTGTTTAAGTCCCTTACAGATTCTGGGCTTAGACCTTTGTTGAATGCATAGTTTGCAAATGTTTTTGCCCATTCTGTAAGTTGTCTGTTTGCAATGTTGATAGTTTCTTTTGCTGTGCAGAAACTCTTTAAGTCCCACTTGTCCATTTTAATTTTTGTTGCAACGGCTTTTTAAGTGTTTATCATGAAATCTTTGCCAGGTCCTACGTTCAGAATGATGTTTCTCAGATTCACTTCAAGGGATTTTATAGTTTTAGGGTTTACTTTTAAGTTGTTGATTTATCTTGAATTGATTTTTTTGTATGGTGTAAGCAGAGAGTCCAACTTCAATCTTCTGTATATGGCTAGCCAGTAATCCCGGCACCATTTATCTAACAGTGTGCCCTTTTCCCATTGCTTTTTATTGTTGACTTTATTGGAGATCAGATGGTGCGTTCTTTTTTATGTGATTCTCTAATCTTTCCCATTGGTCTGTATGTCTGTTTTTGTGCCAGTATCATGCTGTTTTGGTGACTGTAGCCTTGTAGCATACAGTAGTTTAAAGTTTGGTAGTGTGATGCCTCCTGCTTTGTTCTTTTTGCTTAGGATTGCTTTGGCTATTCTGACTCATTTTTGGTGCCATATGAATTTTGGAATACTTTTTTCCTAATTCTGTGAACACTGTCATTGGTAGTTTGATATGAATAGCGTTGAATTTGTAAATTGCTTTGAGCAGTATGGCCATTTTACTTCTATTCATGAGCATGTAAACACCATTTGTTTGTGTTAGCCCTGATTTTTTCTGCAGTGTTTTATAATTCTCATTGTAGAGATTTTTCACCTCCCTGATTAGCTATATTCCTAAAACCTGAAGAGACCAATAATGAGTTCTGAAATTTTATCAGTAATAAAAAAATTACCAGCCCAAGAAAGTCCTGAACCTGACAGAGTCACAGCCAAATTCTACCAGATATATAAAGAAGAGCTGCTACAAAGCCTTCTGAAGTCATTCCAAAAATGTAGGATGGGAGACTTCTCCCTAACTTATTTTATGAAGAATTATTTTGTTACCAAAGTCTGGCCGAATTAAAAATGGAAAAAGAAAACTTCAAGCCAGTTTTCTTTTTCTTTTTCTTTCTTTCTTTCTTTCTTTCTTTCTTTCTTTCTTTCTTTCTTTCTTTCCTTTCTTTCTTTCTTTCTTTCTTTTCTCTTTCTTTCTTTCTTTTTTTCTCTTTCTTTCTTTCTTTCTCTTTCTTCCTTCCTTTCTTTCTTTCTCTTTCTTTCTTTCCTTCCTTCTTTCTTCTTTCTTTCTTCTTTCCTTCCCTCCCTTCCTTCCTTCCTTCCTTCCTTCCTTCCTTCCTTCCTTCCTTTCTTTCTTTTCTTTCTTTCTTTCTTTTTTTTTTGAGAGGGAGTCTTGGTCTGTGGCCCAGGCTGGAGTATAGTGACACAATCTCAGCTCGCTTCAACCTCTGACTCCTGGGTTCAAGCATTACTCCTGTTTCAGCCTCCTGAGTAGCTGGGATCACAGGCATGCACCACCACACCCTGCTAGTTTTTGTAATTTTATTAGAGATGGGGTTTCATCATGTTGGTCAGGACGGTCTCGATCTCCTGACCTTGTGATCCGCCCACCTTGACCTCCCAAAGTGCTGGGATTACAGGCGTGAGGCACCGCTCCTGGCCCAGGCCAGTTTTCATGATGAACACAAACACAAAGATAATCAATAAAATACTAACAAATTGAATCCAGCGGCACATTCAAAAGCTAATCCGTCACAATCGAGTAGGCTTTATTCCTGTGATGTAAGGTTAGTTCAACTGCATACATGAATAAATGTGGTTCATCACATAAGCATAACTAAACAAAAACCATCTAATTATCTCAATAGATGCAGGAGAGGCTTTTGATAAAGTACAACATTCTTTTATGTTAAAAACTCTCAATAAGCTAGTCATTGAAGGAATATACCTTGAAATAGTAAGAGCCATCTATGACAAACTCACAACCAGCATCATAGAGGCAAAAGCTGGAAGCATTCCTGTTGAAAACTGGAATAAGACAAGGATGCCCACCCTCACCACTTCAATTCAACATAGTTTTGGAAGTCATATCCAGAGAAATAAGGGAAGAGAAAGAGATAAAAGACATCCAAATAGGAAGAGAGGAAGTCATACTACCTCTCTTCACAGATGATGTGATTTCACAATTAGAAAACCCCATAATTTCTGCCCAAAGCCTCCTAGGTCTGATAAACAACTTTAGCAAAGTTTCAGGATAAAAAACAAATGTTCAAAAGTCAGTAGTGTTTCTATACACCAATAACATGCAAGCTGACAGTGAAATGAAGAACACAATCTCATTCATGTTAGCCACACACAAGAAAGAAAATCTTCATAATACAGCTAACCAGAGCTTCTGAAGGCAAAGTTTGTCACTTCCTTGATCTTTCTGGCCAAGTCCCCAATACTTCTGTGTTAGTAAATGGGAGCCAGAGATATCAAGAGTAGAAGGTACTTAACTGGGGGCCTCTAAGAGCTCAAAGAGCTTGTAGTGTAGGTTATCTGACAAGGTATTTCCTTAGTGAAATGAGCATGAGGCCATCGGTGTAGGCCTGGAAAGACACTTTATGTAACTTACTTATGCCTTCAGAGCTTACTTAGGACCCATCATGTATATATCACTTCTGTTTGATGATGGAGCATTGTTATACGTGCCAACTTTATGGCTTGGCATGCCAGACAACACCCAGTTTATGAAGGCCAACTCAGGTCGCATGGGAACTTGTTGACCCATGGTTGAACATTCAGACTCTCTCTGTAAAGCCCAGTAGCAGGCCAAGAGCTATTTCTCAAAAGGAGAGTAGTTAATCTGCAGATGGTGGCAGGGCCTTGTTCCAAAATATGAAAGGCCTGCACTGTGTTTCACCCACATGGGTTTGCCAAAGACTCCAAATAGCATTTCTGCCTGCCAGTGACAATTAAAGCACCTCTTAAAATCTTTTTGGGTCACTAGGTAAATGAGATGGAGCAATGTCTCCAAATAAAGAAAATACTGCCTCCTAAATCCAGAGAGGCCCACCAGGCATCACACCTCATTATTGTTTCTAAGAGGGCCAGGTGCAATGATTTTTCCTTTACTTTAGAAGAGATATCTCAACATGCCCCACACCACTAGACTCCTAGAAATTTTACTGAGATAGAAGGCCTGTGGATTTTCTTTGTATTTATTTCTCAACATCTGATATGTAAATCTTTTACTAATGATAGAGTAGTTGCGATTTCTTGCTCACTAGTTCCAATTAACATAATGTCATCAATATAATAGACAAGTGTGAACACTTGTGAAAGGGATAGGTGATCAGGATCCCTTTGAATTAAGTTAAGACTAGGGGCTGGCAAGTAATATAATCCTGTGGTAGAACAGTGAAAGTTATATTGCTGCCTTGCCAGCTGAAAACAGACCACTGCTGGTGTCTTCACTTATGGATATTGAGAAAAATGCATTTATCAAATCAATAGCTTCATACCAGATACCAGAGGATGTTATTTGCTCAAGCAATGCAAACCTCATCTGGCACAGCAGCTGCAATTACAGTCACCACCTTATTAAGCTTATGATAATTCACAGTCATTCTTCAAGATTTATCTTTCTTCTTTACAGGCCATGTAGCCAAGCTGAA
Source organism: Saimiri boliviensis (assembly GCF_048565385.1). Lineage (NCBI taxonomy): Eukaryota > Metazoa > Chordata > Mammalia > Primates > Cebidae > Saimiri > Saimiri boliviensis. Next base: position 45,315,752 of record NC_133451.1, on the reverse strand, counting down.
TGGGGATGTGGTGGGAATCATTACCCCTGTATCCTTCAAGTCCTTGAAGGTGGCACTAATCTCTACAGCCCTTCCAGGAATGCGGTTTTGCTTTTGGTATACTATTTTCCTCGGCAGAAGGAAAAGTGGCTTCCACTTGGCTTCTCCCACCATAATAGCACTCACTGTGCAAGTCAGGGAACCAATATAGGAATTCTGTCAGCTGCTGAGTATGTCTATTCCATTTCTGTATTCCAGAACTTGAGAAATAACTACAGGATGGGTTAGGTACTTGCTGAGCCCACAGTGGGAGAGACCTAAGGTAAAACTTCATTGATCACATGGCCTCCATAAATCCTTTCTTTCATTGGTAGAACGCAGTGATGTTTGGGTTGCCTGGAATTTGTTTCAGTTCAGAGCCAGGGTCCAGTAGTTGCCAAAAGATCTTATTTCTACCTTTTTCCTAGTGTACAGTTATTCTGGTTAAAGGTTGTAGGCCCCTTTGGGGAAAACTGGGAGAAAGATGAACAAAATAATTTTTGGTAGTGTATCACAGTCCTTCCTTGAGAGAACCCCGGCTCTCCTTCATTCAAAGGATTCTGAGTCTGTACATTGGCTTAAATCTGGGAATTCACTGAGAAGCCCTGGCTTTCTGTTTTTATGCTTCAGATTAAAGTTTTGTTCACTTGACCTAGAACTTTTCTGCTTATGCAGATCAAGTAAGAATTTAGTAGGCTTCCTGCTATTTTCTATTCTCTGTTTGTTACTTCTAGGAGCACTGTGATCATTTGGCCAACACCATAAATCTGTGTGAGTCAGATTATTATTATTGCTGCTGGAACACTGCTCTCCATCATGGTAATCATGCTCACCTTGTCTTTGGCAGCTGAGTGCTACCACTTGGCCCCAGCCACCCTAGGACCTAATTATTTCCTTTGTATTTAGGTTTCCCAGTTCGTTTTCTGTAGTTTCCACTGAAAGATCTAGCCAAGAGAGAAGAGCAATTACAGAGCTCTTCAAGGATTCTGGGGCTCCCATCAAAAATTTATTTCTCCTAGTATTGGTGAAAGTCATGTCTCTTGGGCCCTCCCAGTATTGGTGAGTAGGTCTTCAGATGTACTCTAACAGATTTATCTCCCTAAGCCTTTGAATTGCTTCCTATATATTAAAGCAAAGCAGTTCCAGAATATCTCCCTTGCTCCCTGTGGACCACCTTTTGGTCCATGTTTTAGTCAATCAGCCAATTAGAACCCTTCCTAACTCCCTGAACTGCGACATTAAATGCAGAATTTCTGTTTATTGTGTCTATGTCAGTATATTCATTGTATTCCAACTGTTTCTTTCACGATTATTCCACAGCCTTAACATCCATTTAAACACATTTTCCCATTTTTTTTTCTGTGTATAAATAAATAAAAAAAATTATGTAGTTCTCTTGGAGTGTAACATGCTTTATGTGTTATACTTTGTACCTTACCTTTGGAGGCCTGCTGACACTTAAGCCTAGTCATAGATCTCTAAACAAAGAGGGCCTGGGTACTGAAAAGAATTGGTATTGTCTTTGGTGGCAACTGATTCAGGGGAGGGCATTACAGTTTCCTTAGGAAATAGAAAGGCCAATACCACTGTGAATGTGGATGCCACAGCCACCAAAGGGTGAGGTGACCAATTTCACTAGAAAAGATAACTAATAAAAATTTAGGGATTCAATGTAACTAGCTTCATCAGGGTCTTTCCACACATCCCAATCCCAATTTATAGGATCCCATTCTTTCAATCAGTACCCTCACTTCAGCAACACCTGGCCAGTGAGGCTGGGAGTACAACTGGCACTGTAATCAGCCAGTCACAGGATGAGATTCTGTGTTTGATCTCTAGCAATCTCAGCCATGTGGCTATAGGAGCCATGTGTCTCCTTCAATGTACGCATGGATGCCTACAGGTCATTTATATGGTATTTGAACTGCACATCTGAATCCCTGACCTCATTCTTTTCTTCTTCCACTTTGGCGACATTAGGAGCAACCAACCAAACTTACTACATTTATTAATTTTCCCAAAGTCATCCAGGTCCTTGTGACAGAGCAGGAGCATAGCCATGTTTGACAAGCCTCTCATTCTGAAGTTCACTTTAATTAAAAATTGCCTAAATTCAAAGGTCATCAGCCTAATGGCTAAGGTCAGTATGACCATAAACTACAAATAACATCTCCAACCAGAAACATTACAAACTCCTTTCTCACCAGAGACATGCTAGCCTCCAGATAACCCTGCTCCAGCCAGGAAGATGTCAGTCTTGAGATAAACCCCTCTGGCTGGAAAAATGCCTACCCCAAGATAAATTCCCCTCGTCCCAGAGACTTTCCAATCCTGCCATAAAACTCCGACAAACGGGAACATTCCAAGCTTCTGATAAGCCCCCTCATCCTAAAACAAATATATGCTCAGTCTCTAAGAGAAAGCGTACCTGACCACAATCAGTAAGGAGTGCCTTTCATGTTTTAACTAAAGAAAACCTATCTTTGACTGCCAAGCTGTGTTTTGTGCTTCTTTCATCTCTCTTTAACTCTTACACATTGCTTATGGTTAGAACTATTGGTTGATTTGTGGTTGATTAGGAATATCCAATGCAGATGCTTTGTGTATCTCTATTGCCAGATTTATTACTAAATAAATAGATTTATTTGTTGCTTTAGTTTTCTTTCTCTTTCTCTTTATTACTGAAAGTAGAGTCATTAGCATCTTAAATCTAATCAAATGAAAGCGACAATTCCAGAAACCGCAGAATCAATTTAGAAAACTTGTTCTTAAAGCTCTGTTTCTCTACAATAACTCTTGGTATCAAAATCTGTCCTAGAATTCTCCAGAGAATCAGAAGAATTAGGATGGATGTGTTATAAGGAATTGTCTCACATGATTATGGAGGCTGAGAGGTCCCACAATCTGCTGTCTGCAAGCTGGAGGCCCAGGAAAGTTTATGGCATAAATTACAGGCTGATTCTGAATGTCTGATAAATAGGAGCACCGATAGTGTAAGTCCCAGTCCAAAGGTGGGAGAAGACTAGTGTCTCAGCCTAAATGTCAAGGAGAGAGAGAGAATTCAAACTTATTTTACCGTTTTGTTCTGTTTGAGGCCTCAGTGGGTGGATTGTTTGATGATCATCCACACTGGGGAGGACAATCTGCTTTACTCAATCCACTAATTCTAATGGTAATCCCTTCCAGAAATACCCTCATAGACAAACCCAAAAGTAAAATTTAGCCAGATATCTGGGCATCCCATTGCCTGGTCACATTGATACATGAAATCATCATTGGGTGCAAACTGGAAGTCACAGTCAAGAGAATCAGCTGATACAGAGATCCCTGTTTTTTCAGTGCCCTGTGGAAAGGAATGCTTGGATTTGAGTGCTGCTGTATGCTGCATGGGGATGGGTTCCGGGAGAGGGACTTCAACACCTGTTGTTATATTTACACTGGGCTAGAGTACAGACTTTGTTGCATGAAACGAAATGGATAATTTGGATTTAGGTGCCAACTGCTTAGTTGAGTGTTAGAAAACCAGCTGCCCAACACTTTGAAGTTTGGAGGCTGCAGGTCACTTTTGAGTTTCGAAGAATGGCAGCAATTAGTTCCAACTAATTAACTCTAAATAGCTAAGAAGAAGCTCTCAACATTATTGACTAGTCTATCCAGTGTGAAGTTAAAGAGACAAGTAAAAATACCAAGATGAGTTAAGATTCACCTGTAAACTTAAAACCAATCACCTTAGTTGAAAATAATATTTGTTTACATTAGAATTATAAAATGTCATGTTTATTTCCTGATGTTATTTCTACTTAAAAATCTGGGTTACAGGTACATAATATTAGGACTTTAGGCATTAGCTGTGGCTAAAACAAACTTCTCTCACTGAAATGAACTGAAGTTCACAATGGAATTTCACTCTCACTGGAATTTCACTCTCAGAAAAGTGAGAATAAACCTAGGGTTTGTTTCTTAAGCAGCAAGTATCAGATATTATCAAAAGTAGGGGGTTAACAGTTCCAAAGTGAGGGTCGGGCATGTGACTAGGATTCATTCAATAGTGTTTACCTCCTCAGACCCCAGTGAGACTGTTAATATATTGCCTTCTTTGGCCAGATTTGCTACAGGGAATAGTAAGAGGTTAAGCTTAGAAGTTCAAGAGGATACAGGGACCCAGAACAGATACAGATTAAACATAATTAGAATTAATTAGAAGATGAAAAACTGAAAGTAAAAAACACAGTTTGGGATGACTCTAATTGTCTTAGGTGAAAGACTTCTAAACTGGGATAGTGGCACTGAGAATGGAAATGGAGCAACAGTAAGATAAGCCCAGCAATACCCAGCAATAATAAGTAATAAATTACTTGTGTAAATATATTTGAGTTTTGAAAATGAAGTGACCAAACCTATTGCAAAAAACATGTCATTCAAAATGAGACACTGTATGAATGAGTGAATAAAAGATTCAGGAGTCCGGCTCTTCAGGAGCTATTTATCTGCTTCTTTCTTCTAAAATAAAATAAAATAAAATAAATTTAGCATGCAAACCGTTTATCATCTACGGAGCCTAGCCTTAGGCTTGATTTTAATATTTGTGGAGTAAGTTAACAGAATCACAAGGAATACACCAAAGACAGATAAATTGCCCATTCTGTTCCTGCTTCAGATTTTTCTGTTTTTTCATTCTAAGCAGACATCATTGTGTAAAGATGTGCTTAGATGGCAGATATAAAAATTATAGACTAGTACCTTTTCACATAAAGTATATTTTACTTCAAGATGTATCAATGTCTAAAACCAAGTTTTTGCTTTTTTTTTTAAACAAACCTACACAATTTTTTGATAGAAAATGTAAAATAACCTCTCTTTCTTCAGTTACTAAGTGGCAGTTCCAGAGAGTCTCACTTTTATTATGTTTTGAAAATCCTGAGAAGTGTCACCTACACTGGAAATATTTGCTAAACCTGAACTTTCAGGATGCTAGTAGGATACACTTTAATTGAATCTATAAAAGTAATTCCCCAAAGAGTGTACCTTTGACTACTTTACAGAAACCAATTAGGGATTTACAGAGGAAAATAAATAAATAAAATTGAAAAAAATGACTGGTCTTCCTTAGCTTAGCCTAACGTTTAAAATTGGAAAGACTTGGGAATTAAGTTTTGGTGGTTCATATGGATGGCATTTCACTTTGTTTCTACTTGGGAGGGTTGAAATGTGTATCTCTATTTTATTTTATGTGGTTCACTCCAGTGGTCCAGGACACTGTTAATGTCATGTCCACTAGAAATTCTTGGATTTCCATGGTAAACATGAGCAGTGGTAGATCAAAAAGATATTTTTATTAATTAAACAGTGTTATTCCTAGACAAGATTTAAAAAAATTTTTTTTGTTATTATGTTTGTGATGGTTCTTGTCGACCAGAAGTAAGGTAACAAGTGGGGAAGGATAATACTGGTCTTCTGTGTTCTATGATTACATAGACTTGTTTTACTTGTTTGTTTTCAACTTTCCTATACTAAGTCTTACCTGATAAGAATTCAGGTAGACAAATAGTCAAAGGAGAAGCAACTGGAGAAACACAAAATTGTCTTTCTAATCTATATACTAGCTAATCAACTTCCTAATTTTTGAAAGTTGATTGGATTCATGGACTGTGAAATGGAGTTCTGTAAAGTTTTCATAACTAAACCTCAACTTAGTTTTGGTCTTTTGTAAAAAACTTGCTCATGTTTGTGAAGTTCAGAAACAAAATACTAAATTTAAATACACCAGGGCTGACTTAGGTCCCAAAGCAGAAAATGGAACAAGCAGATATTTTAGGAAACAGGCTGAGTCAACATGGTTCTTGTTAGAAATGGTTATCTGCCCACCTAAATCTCTCTACCATCCTGAGGATAAATAATTTTGTTCTATGAATCATCTCACTTGTTGACTTAGATCAATATAGATTTCTGGTTCCCATCAAAAGATAGATGAAATCATGTTTTCCAAGCATTTCTCTGTTGTTGTTGTTTTTTCTCCTACAGTATTTCATTAACCTGAAACAATTTTAGTTTACTATGAGTTTTACTTTGATAATTTTCCTAATTTTGTGACTTCTAAAAATAAGATATATATATATATATATATACATATATAAATTGATTTCTATATGTAGATATATACATCTGTAAATATGCCTGTGAATAAAAATATTTTATCAATCATGGTGATGCCAAGGATTCCAAGCATTACCAATTGGTTCAGAGCATAGGTTGCATAGGAATGCTGTGTACATTTATAACTTATTTTAAATTCCTGACTCCTTACAAATAGTGATTTTACTTGAAATAGACTTTTTAACTGAAAAATGACCCCTACCTGTTAAAAAAAATCATATGCTTAACAAGATAAGCATTTTCAAGAATGCATTGTCATCAAAACTCACAAGAAAAGTTTTCCTTGCATAATCTTAGTTATGTATGATTTTTTATTGTCTATCAAAGAAATAACATTGTTTCTTCAGTTCAGATTTTAAGGTGATATGCAATATCTAGTATTCTTTGATTCTATTTATCTTTGATTTAAATATAATAGGACTGAATATAAATGACCAGTGATTCTAAATATGGCATACCATGGAATATGGGGCTTCCTTCTTATCTCATACTTTTATTTACATGCTCTTCTATGACTTTTTTCCTTTGCTTTTTTCCTATGATTTTTGCTTATGCCATTTTCTCAATCTGGAAATAAGTCTGTGTACCCAGCTAAGTTTGTTGATAACCTTGGTCCCTGAAGTCCTAAACTACATGCAAGAAAGCTATAGGGAGAAGAGTTGGTGGTCAGAGGCCATACACATTAAGACTGCAAGCTATCAAAGATAAATTGAGTAAGTTAGAATACATGCTTCATATGGTGGGATGACATGGGTGGTCAGCAACTAGAAAAGTAAAAGCCTCTAAAACTTGTGTTGACTAAAACCCCAGGAAAGGAAAAAGGCAGAACACACAGAGTAAATAGAGCCAAGGCAAGCTGTGAGTCATTACAGAATTCATCTCTATCCTTCCTAGGCAGCTCAATAAGGTCTTGCTGAGCAGCTGCCTAGGTCTTTGTGTATCAAGGCTCTGCTAGACACTTAGTGTATCAAGGCTCTGCTAGCCCTTGCATCTCGAAGGTTATCTCTTCAATAGAGTCTTTTTAGTGTCCCCAAAGCTACAGTTAATATGTCCCTCAATACTTTATCAGTTCCCTTTTTATTATTTCTTTCTAATGTTATTCAGTCAACATTGAGCACCCAGTGTGCCAACCATTCTGGTAAAAGTAATAAATACAGTAATAAATGAGACAGATAAAGTATCTGTCCTTATGAAACTTACAATTATAGTTGTATGACTTTAAGTCTATCAAATGATATTTATGGAATATAATACGAATAATTGTTTGAATATGAATAATTCAATAATTATTCAACAATAAAACTAAAAATATGACATTTAAATAATATAATATTCTTTTTTTATTGCATTTTAGGTTTTGGGGTACATGTGATGAACATGCAAGATTGTTGCATAGGTACACACATGGCAGTGTGGTTTGCTGCCTTCCGTCCCCTCACCTGTATCTGTCATTTCTCCCCATGCTATCTCTTCCCACCTCCCCACCCCCGCGCCCCTCCCCCATTTCCCCCCAACGGACCCCAGTGTGTAGTGCTCCCCTCCCTGTGTCCATATGTTATAATATTCTTTAAATACACTCAATTAGGCTTTAAACTACCATTTCAAAAGGATGCTATGAAATTCCTTATCAGTCATTCTTAGTCTTCCATTTCCTCCTAAGATCACACAAGGAGAATTTGCAATGCTCTGAAGATGGAAGAAAGCTACTGACTATTCCTTCTGTCATGGTTGTTAGTAACATCATCTTTTCCAAGTTCACAGCATACCTTGAAGTCCAGGAACTCTCCTTTATGCCACATGTAGAGTGTGGGTTCTTTGTTCAGATTCAAACTCTTAGATGTGCTATCCTCCTATCACATCCACTTAAGTCTGGCCACCTCTGGACCAATTATGGTATTGAAGAAATCCACAGGCATCTTCTTCTCCAGCTAGGCATCCCTACCTTGGTGCTTTCCTCCTTAAGATGTCTGACATAATCTCCTCATGATTTTAGGCTTTTTATAAAAGGCAGGCTTCTTCAGGCTACTTTCACTTTCTACCAGGCTATAAACCCTGAGGGGAAGAATTACAAAGCTATATTATCTCAGTAAAATGAGAAAAGAGAAAATATATCTGAATCTCTCGAAAATGTATTTGCCAGCCTAAAATGGAAGATAGATATTACACAGTGACTATTATACATGAGAAAAATAATTGTAATGCATCCAGAGAATTTATTCCTAAAAGCAAAATGAGTAGGCATGCCAATATTTAGCTTCATTTGTGCCCATCACTGCATTACTTATTAAAGCCCCAAACAACAACAACAATAACAACAACAAAAATAAAACAAACCAGGAATCAACACTAGTGTTCAACAATGGAAGAGTGGTCAGATAAAGTAGGTTACATCTGTACAATTCTGTACTACGTAGATACGTGTTAACAGAATTTTGATACTAACATGAGAAAATGTTCATAATGTATTTTAGGTGCAAAAGTAAATTATAAAGAGCATGAATGGCAAGATACTTTCCAATATTTTACCAGTGGTTATGACTTAAGTAGCATGGTTGGTGGGAATTCAGGAATTTTCAGCTTTACTCTTCTTGTTCACCTGCAAATTTTCTTTTTCTTTTCTTCTTTTTTTTTTTCAAAGAATGTGTATTTTCTTTTAACCATGAAAATAAAAGCAAAAAGAACTTTTGAATTTCAAAAAAAGAAGAAGTAGGATCAATCTATTGTATTTAACTGTGTCAGTCTCTTTGAATAAACATTTTCACGCATTATTTATATTCTTCTCACCAATTCTGAGAAATAGGTATAGAAAGATTGAATTTTCTTCTGTTTATTTTCTCTTTTTTTTCCCCATAAGAGAGAGTATTAGATTGGTGGATTGAGGAGCCATGTTTCCTACTAGGCAGAGTTGCTGTATGGTAACAGCAGAAGCTCCCCTTCTCCTCTGTTGATGTGGTTAGGTGAAGATCTCCCACCCTTGTCCACTCAGGCTTTCTTTTATCTTTGCTATTTCCTTAGTATCCTAACATGCTTATTTTTGCTTTTAATTTGAGAAGAATATGACTATGAAGTGAGCATAAAAAGGCTTTACACATGGGAATGATATGAAGAAAACTGATTTTTTTAAAGATATATGTTGAGTGGTTTCAACAAAAACCTCAAATTGCTGTATCAGATTTTGTGGAATTCTTTCACATCCGTTTTTCAACATGGACGTGAAAGAAGAGAGGTTTTTTTTTCTTTTAATGAAAGCAGTGTAGTATTAGTTTGGTAGTTGGTTCTACATCATTGACAGTATACCTTTCCTCAGTAGGCTCTCATCTTCTCACCTAATATTTATGTGAGTGGAGTTCTACTGATTTGTCAAAATATGAGACAATAGCTGCACAAGCAATGAGAAATAAAGTTCTGAAGTCTGTGCCTTATCTGAGAATTTTTAATGCTGTTTAAATACATTTTTAAAACTCTTTTGAATAATGAAATGAATTCTAAAACTTTGTTTGCATATTTTAATGTATTTTTCCTTGTAACTTCATGCCAGATTTTGCATGTGCCTTAAACATATTATGATTTAATTATTTAAACACTTTTAGCTAAAATACATTTTGAAAAGAAAAATAATTTGTTGTGAAATAAAATATGATAATCTGTCAGGATCAAGGAGCTATATGTGATGATATTTAGTATTTTACAGATACAATACTGTATAAGCAGCACTGCTGGATAGCATTAAATATAAAGATAAGCAATCAACACCATAAGACAGGAATTTAATCATGAGAATTATACATGTCATTGCAGAAGTAATCCTTCTGTGAATCTTAGGGTTGAGAATTTTACTTCAGTTGCTTATCAGTAATATAGAAATAGATCATTTACTTGATTAAAGCTTCTTTTCTAAGTCTTTTTATCTTTAATATTTAAGGCTAAATTGGATATTAAATTAGTATGTTATTAAATTTGTATAGTATTTTATTTTACAAAATAGTAATGTTTTTGTAATGCACAGCCTGATTTTTGTCTACTCATTATCTGGTTTTCTGATACAAATACCCTACCCTCTTCTTTTTAATTTTGACCCTGTCATATTCCATGAGGTTCTGATGGGACTGGTGTTCACAAAAGTAACCAGATTATGAGCAGAGTTGTGACATAACTGATGTCTCACTGTGATTTGGAAGTACACATAACCTAAAACGAGTTGGTGTTACGCACACAGACAATAGGAAATAGAAGATAAGTTCATGATACTGTCCCAATCATGTCATCTGCAAAAGACAGGACTCGCCTTAGTAGAAGAGAAGGAAAACATAAAGAGAAGTAAAGCTGACAAATTCGGAGTCCTGATAATATCTGATTGTTTGATGTCTGATGAAGGTACCACCCCTAACTTACCCAGTTATGTGAGCCAGTTAATTTCTTTCTTTTCTTCTTCTTTCTTTACTTCCTTGCTCCTTCCATCCTTGCCCTTCTCCCTTTTGCCCTGCCCTTTTGCCCTACCCTGCCATTCCCTTTTTGTTTAAGCTAGCTTGACTTTTGTTCATATCATTTGCAAACAAAATGTTATTTAGCCTCACAAAATGGGCCTACTTTTTCGTGAGGCCCATGAATTTTCCATAAGCACATCTGGCTTGAAAGAAAGCTTTAAGTGTGAATTTTTCTTAAGAACATGTGGCTTGAAAGAAAGCTTTAAGTAAACAGAAAAATAGGGTGCTCCATTCTGTAGATGTAGTCATTCCCCTTCCTTAGTAAAGCCAGGGTTTATTCAGTGGGCTTACTTTCAAAATGGCACAATAGGGCAAGTATGGAAATGTAATACATGTGTTCAATAATATGGATTTTTCACTCACTACCAGTGACCTAATGACCTAGCTACTACTATTGTGACTGTCTAGTTTTCTGAAATCACTGATAAGCAAAAGATCCCTGTTATGAAATGATAGTTCTAAGAGATCAGCCAACTACCTGATTACAGGTCAATTACACTGGCCTTTTTCCATTTTACAAAAGTGAGCAATCTGTAGTCTCTAAGGTACTTCTTTTGGATGTGCTTTTGTTTTCCAGCCTGTAATGCTTCTGTCAAAGCCTTTACTCATGGGTTTACTGAATGTTCTAAACTGTTGCAGTAGTCCACTCAAATCACTTTCATCTTCTAATTCACTTCTTAGTGGGAAAAAAGCCGTGCAAGGGATTAATCCTTGTTTGTTGTTCTTTTCGTGTACCCCATTTTTAGTGGAGTTTCATTTAGAATATGTGATTATCATTTAACATTATCAGGTTATCACTTAGAATGATTTTATTAGTAAATAAAGAACTAAGCCAAACATAGTATGTGTAGGAAAGGATTAAAAAGGAGGTTTGAAAATCAAACCTTGAGAAGGGGAGAAACCAGGGAGGCTTTGCTTATGTCTGAGGAAGGTGTATCACATGACTCACTCTAACTAATTTTGGTTTCTGAATGTGTGTGTTCATATGGTAACCATGACTGAAATTTACAGATGAGAGAATCTGGTTGGCTTAGTTTGGGTCATGTGCTGACATTTGTGATCAGAATGGGTATGGGTCTATTATCCCAATAGCAGTATATTGGTATATTAAATAGTAAGCAGCCAAGGGAAGAACTGTAGTAGCTACTATTTTTGCTTTGTCAGTGTGTTACCTGTGTGCCCTCTCTGTCCCCTACTGCCCACCTTCTAATAGTAAGTCTACTAGCTATATGTTGGTACATATGTTCAAAGCTGCTGGTAATCATATGTGCCTGCTCTTAGGGTTACTTTTCTAATGTCAAAATAACAGATATCCTCTATCTGTCATATTGAAATCCATTACCAGCTGCAGGCGCCTCTATAGAGATAATTATAATGAAACATATATTTTTAATTTTTGATAAATGTTAATGGTTTCTGAAGTACAATTAAGTAAGACATTGACTTGTCATGAAAATGGCATAGTGTTGTGAAGTAATGCAGTGTTGTCATATTTATTAATTTTATGGAGATGATGAGTATGGACCAAGGCCAAGTGTTGCTAATTGTATAATGCATAAACAAAGGTTTCACAGTTGTTCAAATCGATGAAAAATGGGAGTCAAAGTTAGTTTTTATGGAGCACAGAAATAGGCATGCTGAAGACAAGTAAAAAAGGCATAGCAATTAGTGTTGTATTTATGTTTCAAGTAGATGTAATTATATATCCAATCATTTTAAGTCCTTAGGGAACCAAATGTCTGCCAGGAAGTGATCTTATACCTATATGATTCAATATGTATTTTTGTCAAAGCATTTATTATGTTCTGAAATTTTTGGTTTTATACTCAACGTCCCACAACCAGGTAGTGAGGGAGGAACCTTGTCACTCATTGCTGTGTTTCATCATCTGTCTTCTAGTTAGAGATCTGATAGCAGTTGTTTAGAAGTTGAGCAAGAGCTTTACCTTCAGTCATAGCCGAGTTTGATTATCAGATCTACCACATTCTAACCCTGTAACTATGGATTAGTCATTGAAGCTAATCAAGCTTATTAAATTCTTTCTTAAAAATACTTTTTAATGCACCTTATTTTTATTGTAGGTTTAAGTTACAACATATTTTGATATGCATATACATAGTGAGATTATTACTATAGTCACACAAATTAACATATCAATGGTCTCACATAGTTATCTAAAATCTACCCTTAACACATTTCTACTATACCATATATTGCTATTCACTATGTATTCCGTACAACTGTTATAAAACTGTACCATTGACTCCATCCCTGGGGGATGGCCCAACTGCTCTACTCACTGCTTCTTTGTATTCAAGTTTTTTTTTAAAATTTGGGTTAGGTTTTTTTTTTTTTTTTTTTTTTTTAAGATTTCACTATTAGAATTACAGTTATCAAAAAGATAAGAGATAGCGACTGTTGGTGAGGGTATGGAGAAAAGGAAACCCTTGTACCCTATTGGTGGAAATGTAGATTGGTGCAGCCATTGTAGAAAACAGTAGTGAGGTTCTGAAATAATTTCAAAATAGAACTATCATATGACCCAGCAGTCTCTCTTCTGGGTCTATACCCAAAGGAATGAAACCACCATTTTGAAAAAATATTAAATACCTGCACCTCCATTGGCATCACCGCATTGTTCACAGTAGCCAAGTTATGGAAACAATTTAAATGTCCATCAGTGGATGAATGGATAAAGTGTGAGTCGTGTGTGTGTGTGTGTGTGCGTTATATACACACATATGCGTGTATATATACATACATATATACCCACACACAGTGAAATATTATTCAGCCTCAGGAAAAGGAAATCCTCCTATTTGTGACAGCGTGAATGAACCTGAAGAAGTTTGCTAAGTAAATAAGCCAGACACAGAAAGAAAAATACTGTGTGATCTCACTTATATGTGCAGTCCTATTATATTTTCCATGTGTGATTTGGAAATAGCATTGCATCTTTGTGTTGCTTGAGAATTAAAGGTAATAACATAAGTAAATTTTGAATCACAGCCTTCAGTATATAATATTTAAATGAATTGTAGCTATAACATTGGCTGTTCATTACCAATTTGTTGGATTGTCAGGTCAATGACCTCTGAGGTCTTCTTGGTTAAAGCCACACTCTTTGTGAAACAAATTATATAAATGAATGTAAAAATTTTTAGTATTAACATTGCAAAAATAACAACCAATATGTGTTTTATGTTGTAATTTTAGATGCATACAATTATGAAAACTCAATGTTTCATTGAATCAGAGAAAATGTTTACCACAGGCATCCCCAAACTTTTTACACAGGGAGCCAGTTCACTGTCCCTCAGACCATTGGAGGGCCACCACATACTGTGCTCCTCTCACTGACCACCAATGAAAGAGGTGCTCCTTCCTTAAGTGCAGTGGGGGGCCAGATAAATGGTCTCAGGGGGCCGCATGTGGCCCGCAGGCCATAGTTTGGGGATGCCTGATAAAACATTTTTATTTGCAAAGGAATCCAACAATTTAATAAACTAGGCAGATGGACTATTGAATTACTACAGTGAAAATTTCGTTTCACTGATTATTCTACTCACTGAAGTAACAGATGCTAAAAATACTAGCAAATACTTTCATACTGATGGAGCTAATTGATATATCAAATTATTCAGTGGATCATCAGCTGATGTGATTATACATGCAAGATATAAGCTATATTTAAGAATGTCTAATGATTCTGTATGCTTCGTCTTACACATTAGCATCAAATGCACATTTTTAAATTTGACTGTAACAGTGAGAAACTGTTTTAAGTAGGTCACTCATAATTGAATTGAATTGATACACGGTGTTTATTTTTCTTGTTCTACTAGTCAGTGAACATCTTGGTTGAATGGTCATGAAAAATAATGAAATTGAAAACCTGCATGCATTTACCTAGAAATACCGTGTTACCATAAGAAATACCAATAGCATAGAGAGTTCAGATGATAACCTGGTTTGCTGACTGAATGTTATTGTCATTGTTATGCTCTATTGAAAAAGGAAAATTAATGAGAATGGGAGACACTTATGTAATAAGAACTAGGTTAACTATCTTCGGGAGAAACATCAACAGAAATGATAGTGATAGGAAAAGAATCTTGAAATGTTTGATGTTCTTATTAAAGAATTTGATTTTCAAATCACATATACACATTATTCCTTCCCCACCCTCAGAGTCATACCAGTTAAGTAAAATGCCCCTTGTCTTTGTGAAGGTAAGGATTACTTCATTCTGAACCAATAATGGTGTTAAAATGAGCTGGTAGGTTACATTTGTTGAATATTTACTATATGCCAGACATCATGTAAGTACAATTAAAAGAGAACAAAAAGATGGAAATCCATGCCTTCACGGAGCTTGTATTTTATTGGCGGAAGATAGATATATTTAGATATATTATGTCGTTTGGTATATCTGTTTAACTTCGTGAGGTAAGCACCAGTGTTATCTCCATCTATGTTTGAGGAATTTGAAGCACTAAGTTTGGTATTTGCTTTATGTCACATAGCTAGTTAAGGACTGAACCAGGAGCTAAAGCCCCGCAATATCCAACTATACCATGATACTCTGTTTTTCTTAGTCTTTTGCTTCTTACTTGGACAGTGCTATGCATTTCTTAAACTGAAGCTATCTGTTGCTGCTAGCCTCTGTAACTACATATATTCCCTTCATTCTTACACAGATGAACTGAGTACTTCTCTGAGGCAAGCTCCCCGATTTATACCCAAGACTTCCTTGTCCTTGTTTAGTCAAATGCCTAGTCATTCCCCTTTTCTTTTTCTACATTGGTATTTCCTCCATCTCCACTGGATAATTCCACATCAGAGGACATATGCACTATTATTTTTCCATTGTTTAACACACTCTCTCTCCTCCCTGCCATGCCCTCTGTCTCCATGTCTCTCATTCCACTTGACTCTTTAGCCACTGGCTCACTTATCTGCCCTTTGTTAAAAGCAAAATTCTTCATGAGTTATCCATACTGACTGTATTCAATTGCTCTCCCATTTATTTCTTAAAAGCATTTCATTCAGGCTTTTATTCCTTTTTATTTCATGAAATTTTTTTTTTGTTTACTTTCAAGGTCCATGTTCCATTTTCAGAACTAGAAAATACATTTTAAAGACTGTTTAGTATCCTTACTTTCATACAGGTTATGCTTTATATCCATGGCATGAACTTACTAACACACATATATATCACATTTACTCTGGTTGATGCAGCAGTCTAATCTGCATCTTTAACATGTTTATATTTAATATGCATCCAATGGAAAGCCATAAATGGTAAGGAGAAATTGGGATGTTAACCACAACTGTCTTAATGCCAACTATGGCAAATTAGATGTTTTGCCACAAAGATAAAAAAGAAGAACAGTCTACAGCATTTAACTTCAAACTAGCTGGTATATGGTGATCAAGAAAAGCCCTGAATCTCTGGGATAGAACTCTTGGAGATCCCACCCCGCTTTTATAAGTTCTAAGTAAGGGGTGAGGTTCACAATCTTTACTAATCTCTTCCTGGATATGCGGAGAAGCTCAAGGGTCTATTTTATGCTCCATCGGTAGTTCCTGAAATAAAATGGCTGAAGAAAGCCAGAAAGCCAGGAGGGATTATTAATTACTCTTTTGTCTTTCTTTGCAAACAGCCAGGGGGGATTATTAATTACTCTTTTGTCTTTGTCTTTGCCACCAGCCAGTCACCAAATCTGGGAAAGGCTGATGTTTCTTGATCTTCTCCCCTTCTCTGAATTCCCATTGCCAGCACTTTACATGCTTAATCATTTCCCACTGAGTTTATTACAGCAGTGCTCATCTTGCTTCCTGGTCACATACTCTCCACGTGGCACATAGAGGTTTCTTTCTAACACACACACACACACACACACATACACACACACGGACGCACACATGCACACGCACATGCTCATGCACACAGTCAAACTACTGTCTAGCTAAAAGCTTTTAGTGGCCCCTTATGGCTATTAGGATCTAACAGGTAATGGTAAAGAAAAAGTTCAACAAGATATATTTTTGCCATCATTACTATTTTGCTGTTTGGAAATACTGTATGAATATTCCTTTAAAAGGAATTGTTTTAGAGCAGACCCCAACTTTCCTGATATCTCAAGCATGGACTTGGTCTGTCTACTAGATAATCCTCCTCTGCCCCATAGTCATGGTAGTGATGGTATATCCATTTCAACCTGACTGTAATTGTCTGTTGTCAGGAAGTATGTCTTATTTACTGGTTTATCTTTAGTGCACAAGAGCATTCCTAATGCACAAAAAATTTATCTTTAGATAAATATTCTTCAATTTAAATAAACATTCCATCTTTTCTGAAATTGCAGTGTATTGGCATCTCACCATTTTATGGAAACTTGGAAATAATGTTGGACACTGTCTTACCAGTATTTGTATTTTTCTTCTGACATCAGGCCTCTTTGAATACCTCAGATAACAGGGATCTCACTACCTCACAAGAAAGTCTGTTTCTCTATACAATATGATACACTTTGTTATTTATAATCCTCTTTTTGTGCTTAATTGAAGTTTACTTCTAAATTTGTATTCTAATTTGTAATACTTTAGCCTCACTGAATCCCATCTACTCTTCTTGTAGATATCATACATAATGGAAGATTTTGACTCTCCAGGTGTCTTGCTGCTGTTACAGGTTTTACACTGTGGAGAAAAACACTTTACTCAGAAGCTTCTTTTTATAATATCCATACATGGTAGAGGAGGGTGTTCATTGCAGCGTGACCCAATTAGACAAAGGCATTTAAACAACTTATTAATCACTGAATAGTAAAAGATTCTGCTAATGCAAGTGGTGCACAGTAATGTGTCATATACTTCAGAAAATGTAAAATTATAAAAACTGAGCATTCTGTTTTCCATGATGAAAGATTTACAGTCATCCTAAGATACAATGACTTTTTGCAGTTTTGTTAGAACACCAAACTGAATAGAGATTATTGTTTTAACAACATATGACTGTAACAATAAAATTTGGCTCCAGAACCTGATACTCTGGTTTGTAAAATATTGTCTTATAATATATAATTTTCACACTGGAAGTATGTATTTGTTATGTTCCATAAAGAATATAAATAACTACTGTTTTCTTAGTCATTATCTTAAAGAATCTAACTGGCATACCACATGTAGTTGTAATTTATGTTTAAGTATCAAGCAGTATCACTTACAATGTCTAAAAGTGAGGTAATTATGTAGTTAAGTCACATGTATGAGTGATAAAATTCACAGAAAGCTAATTTTATTTCAGAGATATGGAAACATCAACTATTTGAAAATTAAGTGGTATATCTTTCTTTGTATCTTAAAGCAAGCATAAGCTATGTTCTTATCTAGTGCCTTATGTTTTGAGTGAATAACTTGATTTAAAGTTGTATAGTGAAAATGTAAATCACATTTAGTCAAATCTCTGATACATTTAAATTGTTTCTCTTTTGGATTCAGGATTAGCCTTAGAATCAGTTATTCCTGCATTCCAAGAGTGCTTATTATCAGCTATTATATTAACCCATCAGTGATAAGTCTTGAGGATATAAGAGGTCCAGGTAAAAATGGATAGGGATATGAAAGAAGAGTTGAGTCGGTATCAGAGAAAGAGAAAAATAAATAAATATTTTAAATTTATTATTAAAACTCTGTATTAGTAAACTCTGTATAGTCATCAGTACCAACAACTGACACTTTAGATGTGGAAATAGGGAGAATAGATAACAGTCCACCAATGAAATCCCTATTTCATCAGGCATCACTTTGCCTTTAAAGTCATGGCCTCTACTTTGGTGCCAGTATAGTAAGGCTATCCACAAAATATTTACAATGGAAACCTGCTGACATGCATGAAAAATTAATAAAACTAGAGCACTAGAGCAGAATATAGTCAGACAGGGAGTTAGTGTAATTTCTCTGAATTTGAGGACAAGGTCAGGTAAATTTTAAATTCAATATAATGATCGAAAGTAGCCATGGATAGAAGAACTAGACTCTTAAGATAATGGGTTATAAGTGTGTTGCTAACCAAGCCAAGAAGGGAATTTAGTTTTTGTTTGTTTGTTTTATTTTATTTTTAGATAAACACTTGCAAAACCTGGGGGCCCTTTCCAGAAAGGGAATAACAGCTATGTGAGCCATTGAAAATATCAAAAGAGTGAACATCTTGACTGAAACGTTGTCACAGAAAGCATAATGTAACTCATTCTGTTGGATCTGACTTTCTAGCAGGAGATTGTTAATGAGCTGTCCATGGATTCTGAAAAATTAGAGTCTGAGAGGAAATATTCAGGTCAGTCTAAAGAGAATGATGGAACAAGGGAATTAGGAGGGTGCATGTTTCCAGTTACTGTGGAAGTAAAGCTTTTTCTGAATCATGAAATTCAGTTTAATCATTATTTGGTTAAAAGATACCTCTAGATAAGAGTATCAAAGTGATAGTCTGTGGACTAAAGATAGCCCCCAGATCTGTTTTGCTTGCCCTACATGGTATTTTAGAAATTAAGTCTATTAAAAATGAAAATATTTTACATTAAAAATCTAGATGTTCAGCTTCTTTCTAAAAAGATCCAGAAGCTCAGCTCAAATTTGGGCAAGGCAACAGTCAAATTTAACATGATTCTGCTACTTCATCGTGGTTGTTAATATAGTTTATTTCTCCCCAACATTGAAGCTTTAGTGTCAGTTCTTATTTTTCTATCATGCTTATACCATGCATTTTCCTTATGTATTAGTCCATTCTCACACTGTTGTAAAGAAATGCCTGAGACTGGGTAATTTATAAAGGAAATATGTTTAATTGACTCACAGTTCAGCATGACTGGGGAGGCCTCAGAAAATTTACAATCATGGTGGAAGGGGAAGCAAACAGATCTTCACATGACAGCAGGAAGGAGAAGCGCTATACAAAAGGGGAAAAGCCCCTTATAAAACCATCAAATCTTGGTAGAACTCACTCACTAACAGCATCATGGGGGTAACTGTCCCCATGATTCACTTATCTCCCACAACATGTGGGGATTATGAGAACTACAATTCAAGATGAGATTTGAGTGGGGACACAGCCAAACCATATTACCTTATAACAGTAGAAAACCATTTTTCTTCTTTCGTGTTTCTATTTGGAATGGAAAATAAAATTAGTTAAAAATAGACAATATATTTAATGTGTTGCAAAAGAACAGAGAATATATATATTTTCACTGAAGGGTAAAATTTTTCTACCTATTTTATGTGAAAATCCTTAGCCAATATGCTAATTTTCCATTATTTTTCTGGTTTCCATGGACATTTAATTCTATGTCGTACGTTCTAGAGTCAGCAATCAACAAAACATTTTTAGATCTTATTTAAAGCCTACAAATGCCATAGGTAATTTGGGTTTCCTAGTGTCTACTTAGAGGATATAGGTACCTTTATTACTGGAATAAGTAAACACTAGCAGTAAATCAAAACTGTAAGCTTGCACAGTATAATTTGATAATCTGAAACCAAAGCAATCCAGCATGAGTTGAAAGAAAACCTCTTTCTGTGAAGATGCGAATCAGGTACTAGATTGCAATTACTCTGCTTATGCTCCCTACAGTAGCTAACTTTTCTGTTCTCTGGCATTTCTTTCTTTCCCTTTCTTTTTTTTTTTCTTCCTCCCATCATTAATTATGCATAAAAAATAAAAATTATATATATTTAAGGTATAAAATGTGCTGATTTGATTTATGTGTGCATTGTGAAATAATTACCACTGTCAGACTAATTAACATATCCATGACCTCGGATATTTACCATCTTCTTCGTGTGATGAGAAAATTTAAGATCTACTCTCTTAGCAAATTTTGAGCATACCAATACAGTATCATTAACTATAGTGCCCATGCTGTATATTTGATCTCTAGAACTTAATTTATTGTAACTTTGTTTCCTTTGACTTGCAACTCCTCATTTCCCCCACATTTTAGCCTGTGACCACCACCATTATTCTCTGCTTCTATCAGTTTGAATTCTTTAGGTTCCATATATATAAGTGAGATTAACCAATATTGTATTTGTCTTTCTACGCCCGGTTTATTGCACTTAGCATGATGTACTCCAGGTTCATCCATACTGTTATGAATGGGAGGATCTCCTTTTTGCTACTCAATAGTATTCCAGTGTGTGTGAGTGTCTACTCACATTTTTAAATATATTTATCTGATGACTGACACTTAGGTTGATCCCACATCTTGCATGTTGCGAATAGTGCTGCAATGAAGTGCAGATATCTCTTTGAGATACAGGTTGTGCAAGCCAAATCCAAAAGTCCAAATTTGGAAATACTCCAAAATTTGAAACTTTTTGAGCACCAATATGATGCTCAAAGGAAATGCTGATTGGAGAATTTGAGATGACAGATTTTCAGATTTGGAATGTTCAACCTGTAACTATATACAGCTTTAGTATCCTTATTATGAAATGCTTGGGATCAGAGGTTTTTCACATTTCTGATTTTTTTGTTGTTGTTGTTGTAAGGTGGGGGTGGATTTTGAAATATTTGCATTATATTTACCAGTTGAGCTTTACAGTTTGAGTATCACTAATCTGAAAATCTGAAATTCTCCAGTGAGTAATTTCCTTTGAGTATCATGTTGGCACTCAAAAAGTTTTGGATTTTGGAGAATTTTGAGTTTCAGATTTTCAGATTAGTGATACTCAAACTGTAAAGCAACTATTCCTAATAAAAAAGAAATCTAAAATCTGTAACAATTCTGGTCCCAAGCATTTCAAATAAGAGATATTCAACCTGTACTGATTTCATTTGCTTTAAATATGTACCCAGAAGTGAGACTGTTGGATCATATGGTGTTTAAATATTTTTTTTGTAGAGTCTCCATAGTGTTTTCCGTAATGCCTGTAGCAGTTTACATGTCCACCAACCATGCCCAAGGGGATGCCTTTTTGTCACACTCTCACCAGCAAATGGAATTTCTGTTTCTAGATCCTTGAGGAATTACCACACTGTCTTCCACAATGGTTGAACTCCCATCAACATTGTAAAAGTGTTCCTGTTTCTCTACATCTTTTCCAGCCTCTGTTGTCTCCAGATTTTTTTGATGATTGTCATTCTAACTGGCATGCGATGGTATCTCACTGTGGTTTTGATGTGCATTTCTCTAATGACCAGTGATGCTGAGCATTTTTCATATGTCTGTTGGTCTTATATAGGTCTTTTTTTGAAAAATATGTGTACCTATCCTTCACTAACTTTTGAATTGGTTTACTTGTTTTCTTTCTTCTAAATCTGTTTTAGTTATTTATATATATTTGGATATTAGCCCTTTGTTAGATTGGTAGATTGCAAAAAATTTTTCCCATTCTGTTGGCTGCAGGTTCACTCTAATGATTGTTTCTTTTACTGTACAGAAGCTCTGAGGTTTCATTAGATCCCATTTGTCTATTTTGGCTTTTGTTGCCACTGCTATTGGTGTTTTAGTCATGAAGTCCTTGCTTATGCTTATATCCTGAATGGTTTTGCCTAGGATTTCTTCTAGAGGTTTTATGGTGTTAGGCCTTACGTTTAAGTCTTTAATCCATCTGAAGTTAATTTTAGTGTCAGGTGTCAGGAAGGGGTCCAGTTTCTGCTTTCTGCACATGGCTAGCCAGTTTTCCCAACACCATTTATTGAACAGGAAATCCTTTCCCCATGTTTTTGTCAGGTTTGTCAATGATCAGATGGTTGTAAATGTGTGGCACTGCTTCTGAGGTGTCTGTTGTGTTCCATTGGTCTATATCTCTGTTTTGGTACCAGTACCATGCTATTTTGATTACTGTAGCCTTTCAATATAGTTTGAAGTCAGGTAGTGGGATGCCTCCAGCTTTGTTATTTTTGCTTAGGATTGTCTTGGTATGCAAGGTCCCCTTTGGTTCCATATGAAGTTTAAGGTGTTTTTTTTCCAATTCTGTGAACAAGATCATTGGTAGTTTGATGGTGATAGCATTGAATCTATAAATTACTTTGGGCAGTATGGCCATTTTCACAATATCGATTCTTGCTAACCATGAGCATGGATTGTTTCTCCATCTGTTTGTGTCGTCTCTTATTGCCTGGAGCAGTGGTTTGTAGTAAGAACATCCTGGCCAACATGGTAAAACACCATCTGTACTAAAAATACAAAAACCAGCCAGGCATGGTTGCACACACCTGTAGTCCCAGCTACTCGGAAGGCTGAGGCAGGAGACTTGCTTGAACCCAAGAGGTGGAGGTTGCAGTGAGCCCAGATTGTCCCATTGTACTCCAGCCAGGAGTGAGACTCTGTCTCAAAAGAAAAAAAAAAGTGGGTGAAGGATATGAACAGGCACTTTTCAAAAGAAGACATACATGAGGCCAAAAAACATATGAAAAAATGATCATGATCACTGATCATTAGAGAAATGCAAATGAAAACCACATTGAGATACCATTTCACACCAGTTGGAAGGGCGATCATTAAAAAATCTGGAGACAACAGATGCTGGAGAAGATGTGGAGAAATAGGATCACTTTTACACTGTTGATGGGAGTGTAAATTAGTGCAACCATTGTGGAAGACAGTGTGGCAACTTCTCAAGGATCTAGAAATAGAAATAGCATTTGACCCAGCAATTCCATTATTGGGTATAAACCCAAAGCATTATAAATCATTCTACTGTAAAGACACATGCACACATATGTTCATTGCAGCACTGTTTACAATAGCAAAAACTTGGAACCAACCCAAATGCCCATCAGTGATAAATATACTGCTTTCCAATGTTCTCAACTGTGAGGAAGAGAGCATAGAAAATCTGCAGAAGTGGATGTTTGAGTATATTGTTTGTGATCAATGTCTATTATTATTTTATTTTCTCTGCTTGGCCCTGTATTCCATTGTCACCTGGTACTACTCTCATTAAACCTATTATGATCCATTTCTGTTTAGACTACAATAGGTATTGTTATCTTCATATACACATGAAAAATGGAACAAGGAGAGTTTACACTCTGCTCAAGGTCACATAATTTATAAAGTTGCAGAGCTGACACTAAACATTTTTGAGATCCTGTAGCACATACTGTTTGTATGGTTATTTGCAGTCTCATCCAGTGGTTAAATAGAAAACAAAACAAAGCAAAAAAAGACAGTAGGTCAGTAGATAGCAGTTGTGATTAAGGCGATTAGTAAGATGCTTTAATGTATGGTGGAATTTTTGGGTCTTTTTAATTCACTCATCTCCACAACTTCTGACCTGTAGTTGGAATTTTTGATTTCTCTTGGGCTCTCTTGATTTTTAGTCCCTAGTACTTCCAAAGGTCTGAGAAGGGCAGAACAAAAAGCAATTCATCATGTTGGCGAGCAGAGATCTATATTTCCCTGGAGCAAAGCAATGAACCTTTGAGTTTCAAGCAGTTTGGGATATTGAGTCCAAAACATCAGATTTCAGACATAAAATAATAAAAGAAGTAGTAACTCTGGAAAATGCATTCTCAGCCTGAAATCTTACCTTACACTTCCTCAGAAAAAGAGAATGTTACCATAAGATAAACAGAAACAGTTCAGCTCTTTCACCTGCCCTGGGACCAGGAAAACACGGTGGGAATGATTGACCAATTAAAGCAATAAAATCTATATGTGGAAGGTAAAGGAGACTGTGTATTTAGTGAAGCCTATTTCTAATGTGCCTCTCTAAGCTATGCCAGCTCTTTAATGGATACGTTGGCTGCATGAAAACAGCAGGAAACTATATTGCACTTCAGATGCTATCATTTAGGTGGCCCCTTGCTACTGGTTCTGCTGACAAGCAGGTTGTACAGACAGAACAGGGACTATTTGTCAAGAAGCTCTGGTTTCTGATGTCATAGCATCATTTTAAAAGCTTGTTCTACTCACTTTAAAATGATCTAATTGAGATAGAGCTCAGGTCCTAGCAAGAGAACACTTGGCTTGCTACATAAGTAGCTCATCTGCTTTACAAGAGGTTATCTTGTGTTTGATTTTCAGCCAGCTCAGGTGACCAAGCAGTGAAAGGCCAGAGGAATTTAAGGGCTGAAAGAAGGAAAAAAACCTCAGGAAGTCCAGTAGGAAAACATATTTTTCTATAGTTTACTGCCATGTAGAATCACCAGTGTGACAATTAGTTTGTTTCAAACACATCAAAAACTTTTTTCTTATTCTTTCTTCATTTCTTTGCTGAATTTTGAATACTTAACTAAGATTTACTTTCTTGTTCATTAATTCTTCCTTTAGCTATGACTACTCTGCCATTAAATTTATTCACTGAGTTTTTAATGTTAATTATTTGTATTTCAGACATTTTATTGGTTTTGATTTTAGTCTTTTTAGAAATTTTTTTTTTTTTTTTTTTTTTTTTTTTTTAGACTGAGTTTCACTCTTGTTATCCAGGCTGGAGTGCAATGGTGCGATCTCGGCTCACCGCAACCTCCGCCTCCTGGGTTCAAACAATTCTCCTGCCTCAGCCTCCTGAGTAGCTGGGATCACAGGCACGTGCCACCATGCCCAGCTAATTTTTTGTATTTTTAGTAGAGACGGGGTTTCACCGTGTTGACCAGTATGGTTTCAATCTCTGGACCTTGTGATCCACCCACCTCAGCCTCCTAAAGTGCTAGGATTACAGGCTTGAGCACCCGTGCCTGGCTTTTTTAGAAATTTTTTATATTTTCTTGTTCATGTAAATATTTTAAGGTTAGAAAAAAAAACTCTCTGGCTATTTGGGGAAAATGGCCAACTAGGAACAGCTCAGGATAGCAGTTCCCAGTGAACACACAGAGCGTGAGTGGATGCCACATTTCCAGATGGATTTTTATTGCCGACAGACCAGGAGATTCCCATGCAGAGGAGCCCCACGGGTTGCCAGTGCAGCTGTTTTGGCCGGCATGGCTGTTCTGGCCAGCGCAGCTGTTTTGGCCTGCACAGCTACTTTGCCAGCGCCCTGGTGCGGCAGTTCTCTGTACAAAATATACTGGTCTGGGTGCCCTCTTAGCTGGTGATTGGAGCCCTGGGAAGGCAGATCATTCATTCATCTGATTTAAAAGGGGACTGAAACAGGGAACTAGGCCAGGAGATTCCTGGGCAAAAAAACCTCCAGGAATCTCAGCACTGCTGTTTCAGCCAGCGCAGTGAATTGCTGCAGGGGAAATTACACAGATCCTGGAGTCTTTTCAACAGGGGACTGGAACACCTGTGGAAGAGTTGACCATTCAGAAAAAAAAAAAAAAAAAGACTCTGAGTCAGAGAGCCAGGTGATCATGCTTGGCTGGTCCCACCTCCCACCCCCCCCACACACACAAAACAAAAACAAAACAATAATTGAAAATGCTCTGGGTTGAGAGTTTCACAGCAAGCACATCTGAACTTGAGATGGTCCAGCTCTTTGGGGGAGGGGCATCACCTTTACGGAGACACTCCACCACTATGGAGGCAGTCCACCATCACTGAGGCAGTTGCGGAGGCAGCCTGCCATTGCCAAGGTAACCTGCCATTACAGAGAGAATCCACCATTAAAGAGGCAGGCCACCATTGCCAAGGCAGTTCTAACTACACCCATATAAACAGGACTGCAGGAAAGATCACACGGCAGCTGGGTGGAGCCCACAGCAGCTCAGCAAAGCCTCTGCAGGCAGACAGTGACTAGGCTGCCTCCTTGCTGGCAGGGCAGTAC
The DNA here is from genome assembly GCF_048565385.1 of Saimiri boliviensis. Lineage (NCBI taxonomy): Eukaryota > Metazoa > Chordata > Mammalia > Primates > Cebidae > Saimiri > Saimiri boliviensis. Next base: position 45,289,380 of record NC_133451.1, on the reverse strand, counting down.
TGAAAAAAAAAAAAAAGGCAGCAGCACAACAGAAACTCATAAATAAAGCCCTAACTCCCTGGGACTGAGCACCTGGGGGAAAAAAAAAAAGAGTTTATGAGTTCTGCTGCAGCAGACCTAAATGTACCTGCCCAGCAACTCTGAATGAACAACGGAGCTCAAAGCTGAGCACTTGCACTCCAATAAAGGACAGACTGTCTCCTCAAGAAGCTCCCTGACCCCTGTATATCCAAAGAGTCACCTCATAAATGAGAGAACAGACTGATATTTGGCAGGTATCCTTCCGGGACAAAGATAGCAGAAGAAGAAACTGATAGCAACCCTTACTATTCTGCAGCTGCTGCAGGTGATCCTCAGGCAAGCAGGGCCTGGAGTGGACCTCAGCAGTCCTAAAGCAGAGGGGCCAGACTGTTAGAAGGAAAACTAAGAAACAGAAATAACTTCATCCATAAACTGGAAGTTCACTCAGAGACCCACTCTGAAAGTCAGCAACTACAAAGACAACAGGTGGATACATCCACAAAGATGGGAAGAAACCAGTGCAAAAAGGATAAAAACACCCAAAACCAGAACACCTCTCCCTCTACAAGGGATCACAACTCCTCACCAGCAAGGTAACAAGACTGGATGGAGAATTAGTGTGATGAAATGACAGAATAGACTTAAGAAGGTGGATAATAAGAAACTTCTATGAGCTAAAAGAACATGTTCTATCCCAATGCAAAGAAACTAAGAACCTTGAAAAAAGATTTGACAAAATGCTAACGAGAAAAAACAACTTAGAGAGGAATATAAGTGAATTGATGGAGCTGAAAAACACAACACAAGAACTTCATGAAGCATGTACAAGTTTCAGCAGCCAAATTGACCAAGCAGAAGAAAGGATATCAGAGGTCGAAGATAATTCAATGAAATAAAACAAGAAGGCAAGAATAGAGAAAAAAGGGTAAAAAGGAATGAACAAAGTCTCAGAGAAATGTGTGACTGTGTGAAAAGACCTAATCTACGTTTGGTAAGTATACCTGAATGTGACGAAGAGAATGAATCAAAGCTGGAAAATACTCTTCAGGATATTATCCAGGAAAACATCCCCAACCTAGCAAGGCAGGCCAATATTCAAGTCCAGGAAATACAGAGAACACCACAAAGATATGCCTCAAGAAGAACAACCCAAAGGCACGTAATTGTCAGATTCACCAGTGTTGAAATGAAGGAGAAAATGCTAAGGGCAACCAAGAGAGAAAGGTCAGGTTACCCACAAAAGGGAAGCCCATCAGACTCAAAGCAGATCCATCAGCAGAAACGCTACAAGCCAGAAGAGAGTGGAGGCGAATACTCAACATCCTTAAAGAAAAGAACTTTCAACTCAGAACCTCATATCCAGTCAAACTAAGCTTCATAAGTGAAGAAAAAATAAAATCCTTTGTGAACAAGCAAGTACTCCGAGATTTCATCACCACCAGGCCTGCTTTACAAGAGCTCCTGAAAGAGGCTCTACAACCAGTACGAGCCACTCCAAAAACATACCAAATGGTAAAGAGTATCAACACAATCAAGAATCTGCATCAACTAATGTGCAAAACAGCCAGCTAGCATCAAAATTGCAGCATCAAATTCACACATAACAATACTAACCCTAAATGTAAAAGGACTAAATGCCCCAATTAAAAGACAAACACTGGCAAATTGGATAGAAAGCCAAAACCCATTGGTGTGCTGTATCCAGGCTCAAAATAAAGGGATGGAGGAAGATTTATCAAGCAAATGGAGAGCAAAAGAAAGCAGGAGTTGCAATTATCGTCTCCAATAAAATAGACTTTAAAGCAACAAAAATCAAAAGAGACAAAAAAGGACATTACATAATGATAAAAGGATCAACGCAACAAGAAGAGGTAACAATCCTAAATATATATGCACCCAATACAGGAGCACCTAGATACATAAGGCAAGTTCTTAATGACTTACAAAGAGACTTAGACACAATAATAGTGGGAGACTTTAGCCCCCCATTGTCAATGTTAGACAGATCAACCAGACAGAAAATTATCAAGGATATCCAGGACTTGAACTCAGACCTGGAACAAGCAAACCTAATAGACGTTAACAGAGCTCTACACTCCAAATCCACAGAATATAAATTCTTCTCAGCACCACATCACACCTACTCTAAGATTGACCACATAATTGGAAGTAAATCACTCCTCAACAAATGAAAAAGAGTGGAAATCATAACAAACAGTCTCTCAGACCATAGTGCAATCGAGTTAGAACTCAGAATGCAGAAACTAACTCAAAATCGCACAGCTTCATGGAAACCGAACAACTAGCTCTTGAATGTTGACTGGATAAACAATGAAATGAAGGCAGAAATAAAGATGTTCTTTGAAACCAACGAGAACGAAGACACAACATACCAGAATCTCTGGGACACATTTAAAGCAGTCTCTAGAGGAAAATATATAGCAATAAGTGCCCACATGAGAAGAAAGGAGAGATCTAAAATTGACACCCTATCATCAAAATTGAAAGAGCTAGAGGAGCAAGATCAAAACAACTCAAAACCTAGCAGAAGACAATAAATAACTCAGATCAGAGCAGAACTGAAGGAGATAAAGAGACACAAAAAACCCTTCAAAAAATCAATAAATCCAGAAGCTGGTTTTTCAAAAAGATCAACAAAATAGATAGACAACTAGTCAGATTAATAAAAAAGAAAAGAGAGAATAACCAAATAAATGCAATAAAAAATGATAAAGGGGATATTACCACAGATTCCACAGAAATTCAAACCATCATCAGAGATTATTACAAACAACTCTATGCACATAAACTAGTAAACCTGGAAGAAATGGATAAATTCCTGGACACTTTCCTCCTCCCAAGCCTAAACCAGGAAGAAGTCAAAACTCTGAATAGACCAATAACAAGGGCTGAAGTTGAGGCAGCAATTAAGAGCCTACCACCCAAAAAAAGCCCAGGTCCAGATGGGTTCACAGCCGAATTCTACCAGACATATAAAGAGGAACTGGTACCATTCCTTCTGAAACTATACCAAATAATCCAAAAAGAGGAAATCCTTCCCAAATCATTTTATGAGTCAAACATCATCCTGATACCAAAACCCGGCAGAGACTCAACAAGAAAAGAAAATTTCAGGCCAATATCCATGATGAACATAGATGCAAAAGTCTTCAATAAAATACTGGCAAGCCAATTGCAACAGCACATCAAAAAGCTTATCCACTATGGTCAAGTAGGATTCATCCCGGGGATGCAAGGCTGGTTCAACATATGTGAGTCCATAAATATAATTCACATAAACAGAACCAAAGACAAAAACCACATGATTATCTCAATTGATGCAGAGAAGGCTGTTGACAAAATTCAACAGCCCTTTATACTAAAAACCCTCAATAAACTAGGTATTGATGGAATGTATCTCAAAACAATAAAAGCTATTTATGACAAACCAACAGCCAATATCATACTGAATGGGCAAAAACTGGAAGCATTCCCTTTGAAATCTGGCACTAGACAAGGATGCCCTCTCTCACCACTCCAATATAGTACTGGAAGTTCCAGCCAGAGCAATCAGGCAAGAAAAAGAAATAAAGGTTATTCAAATAGGAAAGGAGGAAGTCAAATTATCTCTATTTGCAGACGACATGATTGTTTATCTAGAAGACCCCATCATCTCAGCCCCAAATCTCCTAAGCTGATAAGCAACTTCAGCAAAGTCTCAGGATACAAAACCAATGTGCAAAAATCACAAGCATTTCTATACACCAATAACAGACTTAAAGAGAGCCAAATCAAGAATGAACTGCCATTCACAACTGCTACAAAGAGAATAAAATACCTAGGGATACAACTAACAAGAAACATAAAGGACTCTTCAAGTAAAACTACAGGCCACTGCTCAACGAAATAAGAGAGGACACAAACAGATGGAGAAACATTCCATTTTCATGGTTAGGAAGAATCAACATCGTGAAAATGGCCATACTGCCCTAAGTTATTTACAGATTCAATGCTATCCCCATCAAGCTACCAATGACCTTCTATACAGAACTGGAAAAAACAAAAGAGAGCCCGCATAGCCAAGTCAATTCTAAGCAAAAAGAACAAAGTGGGAAGCATCACACTACCGGACTTCAAACTATACTACAAGGCTACAGTAATGAAAATGGGATGGTACTGTTACCATAACAGAGATATAGACCAATGGAACAGAACAGTGGCCTCGGAGGTAACACAACTTATCTACAACTATCTGATCTTTGACAAATCTGACAAAAACAAGCAATGGGGAAAGGATTCCCTGTTTAATATAAGGTGTTGGGAAACTAGGTAACCATGTGCAGAAAGCAGAAACTGGATTCCTCCTTGACACCATACACTAAAATTAACTTCAGATGGATTAAAGACATAAACATAAGACCTAACACCATAAAAACCCTAGAAGAAAATCTAGGCAAAACCATTCAGGACATAGGCGTAGGCAAGGACTTCATGACTAAAACACCAAAAGCATTGGCAACAAGAGGCAAAAGAGACAAATGGGACCTAATCAAACTCTACAGCTTCTGCACAGCAAAAGAAACTATCATTAGAGTGAATCGGCAAACAACAGAATGGGAAAAATTTTTTGCAGTCTACCCATCTGACAAAGGGCTGATATCCAGAATTTACAAAGAACTAAAACAGATTTACAAGAAAAAAACAAGCCCATTCAAAAGTGGGCGAAGGATATGAACAGACACTTTACAAAAAAAGATGTACATGAGACCAACAAACATTTGAAAAAATGCTCATCATCACTGGTCCTTAGAGAAATGCAAATCAAAACCACATTGAGATACCATCTCATGCCAGTTCGGATGGCAATCATTAAAAACTCTGGAGACAACAGATGCTGGAGAGCATGTGGAGAAATAGGAACACTTTTACACTGTTGGTGGAAGTGTAAATTAGTTCAACCATTGTGGAAGACAGTGTGGCGATTCCTTAAGGACCTAGAAATAGAAATTTCATTTGACCCCGCAATCCCATTACTGGGTATATATCCAAAGGATTATAAATCGTTCTACTATAAGGACACATGCACACGAATGTTCATTGCAGCACTGTTTACAATAGCAAAGACCTGGAACCAACCCAAATGCCCATTGATGATAGACTGGACAGGGAAAATGTGGCACATATACACCATGGAATATTACACAGCCATCAAAAACGATGTGTTCATGCCCTTTGTAGGGACATGGATGATCCTGGAAACCATCATTCTCACAAACTGACACAAGAGCAGAAAATCAAACACTGCATGTTCTCACTCATAGGTGGGCGTTGAACAATAAGAACTCATGGACACAGGGAGGGGAGCACTACACACTGTAGTCTGTTGGGGGTAAATAGGAGTGCGACAGCAGTGGGTGGCGAGTTTGGGAGAGAAAGCATGGGGAGAAATGCCAGATATAGGTGAAAGGGAGGAAGGCAGCAAATCACACTGCCACATGTGTACCTATGCAACAGTCTTGCATGTTCTTCACATGTACCCTAAAACCTAAAATGCAATAAAAAAGAAAAAAAAAAAAAGAAAAAATTTCTTAGTATGCTAAATACATTTTCCTCATAGTTGTTTTCTAACAATTACATTATCTGAAGGATTTCTTAGTTTATTTCTTCTATTATTTCTTCTGATTTTTGCTTCTGGTGCCTTGTTTCTCTATGTATTTTATAATTTTGTTTATGAGCTCCTCATTTCCCCTAGATTTTTAATTTTGGTATTTCTCTGGGATCTGGGGTAGAAGCGTATTTTTCCAGAGAGGATTTCCATTTATTTCTGTGGGTCTAGGATCTCTACAAACTATATTCTCAATGTGAGATTGTGCATAAACCTGCAGGAGGGCCAGTTTGTGGTTCCACAATCTTATTCTCTATTTTTTACCAGTGCTCCGCTAGGCAGTTTCGAGGTTTGAGAGAGTTTGTTTTTCTTGTGGTTTTCTGCAAAGTGGTTTATTTATGGGCTACCCTTTGCCTGAAGATATAGCCATTTGCTATCACAGTTTTAAGAGCATAAATGTCATATCTGAGGCCTAGGCTTTGATTTTTATTTTCCATGTAATGTGAGTCCATGAAAACTGAAATTTACATTCATATTTTTGCACAAATACTCTTTGAGTAAATGCTGGCTACATTCCTGTGCTTATTTCTTTAGGTTCACTAAATTTCTACAATATATCCTGCCACATTATTACAAATGGAAATCTTAATCAAAAACGTTTTGGCTAAAGAAGGTTGGACTTATTCGCAGCTATTCTTTAAATTTATTTTCTTGTTGAGATAATGTGGATGCCTCTTTATTATTTTTCCATGTAGTATTCAGCTTTGTCACCTGAACTTTTGGGGATGGAAATATATTAAATTTTCGTCAATAAAAAGCACACGGAGACTATCTGTACTTTAGGTACTTGCCAGTATGTGGAGACATGAATCGACTATCATCTAACTCCTGCCAGATATATAGCTGAAATAATGGTTGAGACAGAGAGAGAGAAACTCACTATCTTTTGAAGACCCATGTCAACCACTCACTTTCATAGATTTTCTCTGCTGTATACTTCTCAGTTTAGAGCATTAGAAAGTAGCATAGTTAAAGTTGTATTAATTGCTATACACGAAGTTTCAAAGAATCCTGATTGAATAAATATTGCCTCCGTTTTAAAGAACAATGTTATAATTCTTATACTAGTTAAGAAATTACCGTGAAACATTGTAGAATACTAATAGAAAGAAATTACCATAAAGTATTATAGCTGCAAATAAAATCCAGAATTGCTTGGAGGCCTGCAAGCTTCTGCATTATGCACTCCTCCTGATCCTTCCTAGCCTACTTGATGCCAGCTTCCCTCCACCACATGATGCCCTAGTCATATTGGGCTTTTTTCAGTTTCTGCCTCAAGGCCTTGTGTGTTAAGCCTTCTGCTTATAATTTCCTTTCTTCTTTGTTACAGAACATTTCTGTTTTTTTTTTTTATTTTTTCAGTCCACAAACATTTATTGCACACCTAAGCTATGCCTATCTCTGAACAGCAGTGGATAAGACAGACTTACACAGCAGTGAACAATATAACATAAACTCCATGAGAAGAGGAGTTTATATTCTAGGGACAGAGTGACAAACAAATGAACAACTTCCAAAGTGCACAGGATGTATGGGGAACAGTTTGGTGTGAGATAGTATGTGTAAGGAATAAGGAAGATAAGATTTTGTAGAAGTAAGGCTAATTGGTCAAGATATTTGGATTGCAAAAGTGCAGTGTTTGGGGAGTTAGAAAAGCAGAGAACTGACAAGTGAGTTTTTAAAAAAATAATTTATTATAGTATATTTAAGGGGTACAAGTGCAGGTTTCTTACATGCATATATTGCGTAGGGATAGAGTATGGGTTTTTAGTGCACCCATCACCAGAATAGTGAACATTGTAACCAAGAGGTAGTTTTTCAGCCCTAACCACTCTCCCACCCTCCCACCTCTTATAGTCTCCAGTGTCTATTATTCCACTCTACATGTGCACGTGTACATATTGTTTAGCTCCCACTTAATAGTGAGAATATGTAATATTTGATTTTCTGTTTCTAAATTATGTCACTGAGGATAACAGTCTCCAGTTCCATATGTGTTGCTTCAAAAGACATGTTTTCATTATTTTTTATGACTAAGTAATATTTTAGAAGTTTCTAGAGATCCTAGACCCTCCAACCCATGATGCCTTAGTCACATTGGGCTTTTTTCAGTTTCTGGTTTATGTGTGTGTGTGTGTGTGTGTGTGTGTGTGTGTGTGTGTGTGTGTGTATAAAACATGATATAGATAACACTTTTTTAATCTAGTTCTCTATTGTAAATAGTGCTGTGATAAATGTACAAATGTAGGCATCTTTTAATAGAATGATTTCTTTCCCTTTGGGTGTATACCCAGTAGTGGGATTGTTGGACTGAATGGTAGTTCTATTTTGTTCTTTGAGAAATATCCAGTTTGTTTTACATTAAGTTTGTACTAATTTACACTCCCACCAAAAGTGTATGTGTTCCTCTTTCTCTACATTCTTGCCAACATCCTCTGTTTTTAGATTATTTCTAATAGCCATTCCATTAGATAGTATAAGATGGTATCTCATTATGGTTTTTATTTGCATTTCTCTGATGATAGTAATGTTGAACATTTTTTTTAATATGTTTGTTGACTGCTTGTATGTGTTTTAAAAATGTACGTCCTTTGTCCACTTTGTAAATGGAGCTATTTTTTTGTTGTTGTTGGATTGCTTGAGTTCTTTGTAGATTCTAGATATTAATTCTTTGCATAGTTTGCAAATATTTTTCACATTCTATAGGATGTCTGCTGACTCTGCTGTTTGTTTCTTTTGCTTTGCAGAAGATATTTAGTTTAATCAAATGCAATTTGTCTATTTTTGTTTTTCTTGCATTTGCTTTTGAGGACTTGATCATAAATTATTTGCCTAGCCCAATGTACAGAAAAGTTTTTCATAGGATTTTTGTATTTTTAGCTCTTATCTTTATGTTTTCAATGCATCTTGAGTTAATTTTTGTATACGGTGAGAAATATGACTATAGGTTCATTCTTCTGTATCTGGCTATCCAGTCTCCAGCACCATTTTTGAATAGGGTGTCCTTTATCCGGTGCATATTTTTGTTGACTTTGTTGAAGATCAGTTGATTGAAGGCAAGTGGCTTCATTTCTGGGTCCTTTGCTATGTTCCATTGATCTGTGTGTCTATTTTCATACCAGTATCATGGTGTTTTGGTTACCATAGCTTTGTAGTATAATTTGAAGTCAGGGAATGTGATGCTACCAGCTTTGTTCTTTTTGTTAGGATTTTTTCTCTATTTGGGCCGTTTTTTGGTTCCGTATAAAATTTAAAATTATTTTAAATAATTTTGTGAAAAATGATGCTGGTCATTTGATAAGGATTGCACTGGCTCTTCATATTGTTTTGGGCTGTGTGATCATTTCAACAATATTGATTATTCCCATCTATAATCATGGGATGTTTTCCGTTTGTGTCATTTAGAGTTTGTTTCATCAATGTTTTGTAGTTCTCCTTATTGAGATCTTTCACCTCCTTCGTTAAATATATTCCTAGGTACTTTATTTTTATGTCATGTTAAGTGAGATTGCCTTCTTTATTTGGTCCTTAAATAAATTATTATTGCTGCATAGAGAAACTACCAATTTCTGTAACTTTGTTTAGTATCCTGAAACTTTATTAAATTCATTTATCAAATCTAAGAGTTTTTTTGGTGGAGTCTTTAGGATTTTTAGATATATTGTCATGTGATCAGCAAACAAGGATACTTTGACTTCCTCTTTTCTAATTTGAATGCCTTTAGTTTTTCTCTTGCCTGATTACTGTGGTGAGGATTTCTAGTACCATGCTGAATAACAGTGGTGAAAGTGGGCATCCTCTTCTTGTTCTAGTACTTAGATTAGAAAGGGAATTAGAAGTCATTAGAAGGAATGATTTCAACTTTTCCCCATTAAGTATGATGTTGGCTGTGATTTGTCATATATGGCCTGTATTATGTTAAGATATGTTGCTTTTATGCCTGGATTGTTGAGGATTTTTATCATGAAGTGATGCTGAATATCATCAAAGACGTTTTATGCATCTACTGAGATGATCATGTGTTTTTTGTCCTTAATTCTGTGTATGTAAATATATCCCATTTATTGATTTGAGTATATTGAACCATCCTTGCCTCCCTGGGATACAGCCCACATTAATATTGTGTATTATCTTTTTGATGTGCTCTTGGATTTGATTTGTTAGTATTATGTTGAGGATTTTTGCATCTGTGTTCATCATTGCATAGTCTATAGTTTTCTTTTTGTTGTTGTGTCCTTGTATGGTTTTAGCATCAAAGTGATACTAGCCTCATAGAATGAGTTAGGGAGAATTCTCTCCTGCTCAATTAAAAAAAAATAGTTTCAGAAGGATTGGTGTGTGTGTGTGTGTGTGTGTATATATATATATATATATCTGTATTTTGGTACTATTTGGCTGTGAATCCATCTGGTCCTGGGCTTTTTTTGTTGTTGTTGTTGAGAAATTTTTTATTACTGATTCAATCTTGCTATTTATTACTGGCCTATTCCAGATTTCTTTTTCTTTCTGCTGGAGAAAATTTCTAGTAATTTTCTGGTCTCATCCTAAATGTCTTTTCCTCGAGGGAGGCTTTTCTGCCCACCTAATATAAAATCACTTCTCTATTATTCTCATTTTTATAACACTGTATATTTTACACAGTTTATCTCATACTACAATTATATAGGGTTGTGGTTGTTAAATGACTTGCTCTCACACTGAACTGAGTTCCATGAGGGAAAAGAATGCATCTGTTTATCACCACAGTTTCAGTATATACTTGAGTGAACAAATAGCATGGCATAAAAAATACTCGGTTTCATTTGCCCTAAACTGAATATGGTAATTATAATTATCATGTATATTTTTTGCTAGAGGTGAAAAGAGAATTAAATGCCTATATAAGAAATGAATTATAAAGGCAAACATGTAAACATTCACTAAATAACATGGTATGCACTCTGCCACCAACAATGAACAAGTTCATATGTATGCCTTTGCAAAATTTTAAATAATGCATAACATAGACCTAGTTTGTCACACTGAAGTAATTGAAACAATAGATTAGAGGGTGTAAATGTCTCCCCAAGAACAATTTGAGTAGATAACAGGAAGATGAGCTGGAATTGACTATGTGCAGTAAGAAGGAACAGAACGAAAAAAATCTCTGGAGAGAAGGAATGCCTATTCCAGAGAACTAAAAGAAGGTTACTGGAATGCAGTGGTGAATAGGAGATTTGTGTTAAATTGCTAATTAAGTGGTGAAGGACCATGAAAGCTTTATAGTTCACCATTATGGACTTTTTGTGTCCTCCCCAAAATTCATAATTCGAAGCCCTAACCTTCAGTGTGTCTGTATTTGGAGATAGGGTCTGTGAAGAGGTGATAAAGATTAAATGACATTAAAAGGGTGGATCCCTACTCTGAAAGGGTTGGTGATTTCATAAGAAAAGAAAGAGACATCAAAATGAGCTTTCTTTCCACTATTTGTGGACATGATGAGAAGCTGGCCTTCTGTAAGTCAGCAAGATAGCCCTCACTAGAAACTAAACCTTGTTGAGCCATAATTTTGGAATTTCTAGCCTTCAGGACTGTGAGAAAATATATTTTTATTGTTAAAGCAATAGGATCTCTTTTGTTTTGTTCTAGCAGCCTAGGTAGACTGAGGAAGTAATATCAAAGAAGTTAGTCTTTACCTTAAAAAAAGTTAGAAACTATTGAGTGGTGTTCTGTCCTAACATAAAACAATTGATCTTTCTACCATTTTCAAGTTATTTCAGTAAATATCTGGACTTTTTAATAGTTAGATTTAGGAACATAAGGAGTCTTGATACTAGATGTCATTATAATAAAAGAAATTCTCATTTGTTTGTTTTGTCCACACTTGACTTTTTTTTTTTTTTTTTTTTTTGAGATGGAGTTTTGCTCTTGTTACCCAGGCTGGAGTGCAATGGCGCGATCTCGGCTCACCGCAGCCTCCGCCTCCTGGGTTCAGGCGATTCTCCTCCCTCAGCCTCCTGAGTAGCTGGAATCACAGGCACACGCCACCATGCCCAGCTAATTTTTTGTATTTTTAGTAGAGACGGGGTTTCACCATGTTGACCAGGCTGGTCTCGATCTCTTGACCTCGTGATCCACCCGCCTCGGCCTCCCAAAGTGCTGGGATTACAGGCTTGAGCCACCGCGCCCGGCTTTTTTTTTTTTTTTTTTTTTTTTTAATAGAGGTGGGATCTCACTGCTTGTTTAGGCTGGTCTTTAACTCCTGGCCTCAAGCGATCTTTCTGCTTTGGCCTTCTGCAGTGCTGGATTATAGGTGTAAGCCACTACACCTGGTAGTAAAAGAAATTCGTAAACTTATTCTGTCAAATATGTGGAGTTGGATATAACATAAGAATAAGAATGTACACCCAAAGAAGTCCTTACTCTTTGTCCTTTGGCACACTCCTTACATTAAAATAAGGCCAGTGACACCCTTTTAATGGTAGGAGCAACCAGTTTGATAGTGAATCAGATAGCAGAATTTTCTGTGCAGAGGAGAAACTCAGGAACAATAGAAATCTAGATCTAAGTTATTATTCCTAGTGTGTCAGACTGCTATACTTGCCAGATTCTTATACTTTATCCCTATGAATGCATTAGGCCTGACACAACCTTTCTTATCAACCACATATCTTGAATATCATTCATCTCATCAATGAAAAAGTATTTCTGACATAGATTAGATGAATTAACAAACCCTCTGGTTTATATTTCTATAACTGTGTGGCAGGTGCATCTTGTAGCCATTCCTGAAGTGTTGATTTTTGATTAGTGTACTTCAAATGCAAACTAACAATCCTTAAACTGTAAACTGAAGTTAATTTATTTACATGTACATAACACTATTTATACTAAAATGTTTTTCAAGTAAATTATCACATAGATAGTATGACAAAGAGTTTTCATTGGATATAGTCACGTTTCTTCTCTTAGGCCACCTTGTTAGCAACTGGGAAAATTGATGGAGGATGGGGAATGGCAGAGGTATTGTGGAAAGACCATTTAAAGAAGGCTTATGAATTAAAGTTAAGCTAGGATGGAGATGTTTTGGATGGAGTAAAGTCAGCAGATTTAATGTTTTTTAAAGATGAACAATTAAAAGAATTAAATTTAAAAATTAAAATTAAAATTTAATTTAAATAGTTAAATATTAAATATTGTGAGGGAGTTGAAGGCATCAAGAATGATTTCTGTATTTAACTTGCTCAGCTAAATGATGGAGGTGCTGTTCACTAGGATGAACATCCTAAGCTGTGTAACACACTTATTTGAAACTTCTATGGGGTAGTGTAACACACTTATTTGAAACTTTAGAAACAAAGTCATAGATGAGGAAACATTGGTAAGGATCAAACTTGGGAGTAGAAGACCAAGATCGTACACTTATTCTATTATTTTGCAGACACCTTTGAGCCATTTTAGGAGAGGTGTTGTGAAGGCAGTTTAATGTACTGTATTGCTGTGGAGCTCACAAGAGGGTTTATATGTGTAGATATAATTTGGGAGTCATCTAATTGCCCATGACAATTATGTTTATTAGTGTGATTGAACTACCTAGAGAGAGAACATAAAAAGTGAAAATAGAAGAGAACCTATGAGTGAGACCTGAAGAACTACTTCTAAGAACTTGTTAGAAGATGAGTTTGTAAAGAAGAAATAGCCATATAGACATGAAGAATAATAAGGGAATATCATGGAAGCTAGTGGAAGAAGAGGTTCCAGAAAAGGGAAGCATCATTGGTATTATTGCAGTGAAAAGTCAAAAATTTATCTAAAATGTTTTGTGGGGTAGAGAGGATGTTGACCTTTGGACTACTATTGATATTAAAATGAAGGAATGGAACTACATGGAGTGAAAGAAGAGTGACTGGAAGTTCAGGAAATGGCCAAGATTTTTTGAATAGTTGTCTGAACCTAGATTCCTTTTCCCACGGACAGCGCCCTTTGCTCTTGCCCTCCACCATTACTTAATATTCTTATGCTGTGTTCAGTTCACGCAGTATAAAATGCTATTTTGGCTTAAAGTATTTTTGTTGGTTTGGTTTGAAACTATTTTCTTCAGTTAAATAAATGTATGTTTTATGTAGAGTACTTCCATGGTAGGTATATGCTTTATCAATATTTTTGGTCATTGCCAGTATTTTGGCAGTAATAATTTTTAGGCTCCTAAGATAATTTGTGACAATGATTGTAAGAGATACTTAAGGGAATACTTTTATAATCCAGCTTAAGTCTAGTCCTGGATGAAGCATGTGCTTATAACGCATGGCTACTATTGAATTTTCCCATATTGGTTCCAAGATTTTTAAATGTATTCTTTCTGGTTCTTTAATATAAGTCAGAGAGTTATAAGTGTGGATGTAACATCATGAGCTTCGAAGTAAATGTAAATGGCTACACTTTAGATACTGTTAATTCTAAACACAATTAGATTTTAACTATCTTGACTCTGATTATATTCAGTATTATAAATTACATTTGTTCTAAAAGAAGTCTGTGAGGCATATCTGCTATTATTTCATAGTAACGTTAAAGACAAATTTTATGGTAATTACAACATGACGTTCAATCAAGATGAAAATGTGTTACATCACTGGCAAAGAGCCAGATGGAGCTTTATTCCAATATGATACTTAAGTATAATATTAATAGTATATATGCTGTAATTAGAAATTTGACATTAAAGGAGATTCTATTGATTATATATGGTTGACTTAAAGATCACCTTTAAAGGAGAAGTGTTCAAAAACTATTTTACCCTTGATAGGTAAAGAAATGTCCGTTATACGTGGGAGCTAAATGATGGAACACATGGACACATAGAGGGGAATGACACACACTAGACATATCAGAGGCTGAAGTGTGGGAGAAAGGAGAGGATCAGGAAAAATAACTAATAGATACTAGGCTTGATAGCTGGCTGATGAAATAATCTATACAACAAACCCCCATGACACGAGTTTACCTATATAACAAACCTGCACTCATATCCCTGGACTTAAAAGTTTTTTAAAAGGTCCTTAATAAACCTTTATAATCCTGTCTTTTTCCCATCTGACTGAGCCTGTTTGAAGCCGTAGCTTATGCCTGTTACTCCAGGAGGCTTTTCCTGGTCTGTTTGTTTGGGAAAGATAGGTCTCTTATTTTCGGTGACATAGCAGCCTGATCCATCATATTTATTACATTTTGCACATTGAAACCTTATTATTATCTGTTAATCTCTTCTGCTGGGCATTCCTCAAAAGAATAAATCATTCTTACCCATTGTTTTGATAAATCCCATGTTTAGTGGGCTGTAGTCACATAATAGGAGCTCAGTTTAATCATGTTAAAGTAAACAAAATAAGTTTAAGTAATAAAATAGTGTTATTTAGGGTTTTCTAGGGGATCTTGTCATGCACTAAAAATCTTGGAAAAGGCAATTTTTATTTGTGGAAACAAGTTGCAGAAAAAAGAGTGTGCACTTTCCCATTCTCACACATTGTAGATTGGCCCTTGCCTTAGACTCCTTCTCTGGGGCAGTGTATCACACTTATTTGAAACTTTAAATATAGAAACAAAATCACAGAGGAGGAAGAAACTTTAGAAAATCCAGTCCACTGGTCTCTGTCACTTAGTGAATAAACTTCTTTATTTCCACTGCACTTTCAATGTATAATGGATATCTTTTGTTTCCACCCCATTCAATATATATTCTGTCTATCTCTGGTGACAGCGTACTTCATGTTCCACTCTTGGTCAATGCCCTAATTCTAGAGGAGGGCAAAAGATTCAGGTACTTTACCTGTTCTACAGTTGCGTCTTTGTACCACTTTTATACTTAGTTTCCATTAGAAAACACATATATGAGTTTGGCTTTCTGCCTCTTCCTCAATTAGAAGTGAAGCCAGGACAGGAATACTGGGTTGTGTGTATTTACCATTTCCTATTCACACTCTAATTTCTACCCATATTGTTCTTCAACATGTATCAAGTCATGAATAGCCAGTGACCAAAAGATTATTACAAATATTAAAGGGAAATATAAAGTGATCTCTGGGTCTTTCAGATCTGATGATTTTTTTTGATGAATATGATAAAGCACATTATCTGCATAAGAAAGCCTACCTTTTCATTATCAGCAATGGCTCTAGACTATATCAATTGCATCTACTGTATAAAAATTATGGCCTATGTGCATAGAAATCTTTTTCAGTTCACAGATGTTAAAATGATTAAATTATGCTGATGTAATTTAGGAATGCCCCTTTTGACTAAGAAATTTCAGATTCTGTTAGATTAATGAAATAGAAGTTGAAACCTCATAACCTCTCTGAAACTAGAATGTAATAGGAAATTTTAGGATTTCAAAAGAAAGATCTAAGCTGAATTTTTGTTGTATGTTTTTAGATGGGTAATATTTTTTAGGCTTTCTTTTTCTTCTTTAATATCCTTCCCTCAGGACTTTAAAAGAAAAACTAAAAGGACATTTTGTTCACTAAAGTAAGCACCTTGCCCCAAGGTTTAGCAAAGTGCATCCTGTCTGACTGTTTCTGCTGAGGCATCTACAAAAAGAAAAAAAAAATTGGTTTACCAAAGTTTGCCCCTCTGTCCAGTTTTTCTCACTTAAAAACAATGAATCCAAGAGGGGAAAGGGAAAGTTAAAATATCTTGTTACAGTTTTTTTTAGCCAATATCTTGTTAAAAGTTTTTTTAAACTAATATCTTGTTTAAAGTTTCCTTTAAGTCTCCAAAATTTTATGAAAGTGAAAAAAAAAATTATATTGAAAGCACTGATCTAGTAAAACAACTTGCAGTGAATAGAGTTACTAGTTTATTTTGTAATGTGTTCTTTTCATCAGATGAAATTTCTCTGCAAATGTACCATAAGTTGAATAGGTAATAGCAATAAGAAGAACCTTATTCATAAAAGATTGATTAACAGGTATATTTTGAGCAGAATTTAGGAGGACAGAGATAGTCCAAGTTGGAAATAAATAATCTGGAGATTACAGAAGCAAGATGTGGAAAAGATTACTTTGTAGTACCAAATATTCCAATCTAACTGGGTAAATTTATCAAAAGTAACTTCTGTAATGGCCCCTTACTGGCCTGAGTTCTTGTTGGCAACTGCAAACAATTTTAATGTAGAGTGAAAACAATTGGTAAATGTGTCTTTAAAAATTAAAATACCCTTCATATGAAAAGTTAAACAGACCAATGTTTCCTGCATACTTTTACCTAAATATATCAGTGATAGACTTAGATTAAAGGCAGAAATAACTTTAACATGTCCATTTCAAAGTTTCAATGAAAGTTTCAAATTAGTCAATGAGGGGTCATTGATTCACCTCTAATGAGCACTGTAGAATCATGAAATATTTTTATTCAGTGTGCATTTAATGAATAAAGGTGGATGTGTCACTGAAACACTAGGGATTTGGTCTGGGTTCTGCTGCTCACCACACAAAAAGCCAATGACGAGACCACAATTACTGCCAAGGTCAGGTGCCATAGCCCAGGAGATGGGAGGGAGCTCAGTTTCAAATTCATCTCTCTGACTGACTAAAATTGGAGGTTTATATAGCAGGTAAGAAATCCAACAATGCATAGGAAAATAGGAACTCAGAAGACCTCAGGAAATAATCATGATGAATGAGGGGACTGGTGTCCCACTGTCTGGATGTGGAAATTTGGTACTTTGATACTTTGTGAGAGGCCTTGGAGTCCTTCTGGAGGAAGGAACTCAGATGAAACAAATGTAAGTTTCAAGAAGTTTTAAGACCAGAAGGGTCAATTTCTATGTTTATTAAAAAAACTATGGGACTGTTGGGTTGGTTTCAGATGTTGAAACCAGAGAAACATCTGCACAAATATTAAAACTGCCAAAGATAGAATCATATAATGAAAGCTAGAGTTAATTGCTATAATGAGTGTTGTTAAGACAAACTGGGATTCCCACACACCCTGTTTTCCTTGACTCATATGAAAGTTTCCACAAGGAAATGATTTAGTTTGTGAGATGCCTCCTGGACCCATTAAGCCTTTGGAAATGAGTACAGTGATGTAACAGTATTGAGAACACAGAGGCATCCTTTGGATTTCCCCTAATTGTGTTCTGGAAAACACTAATCTGGAGATATGCTTCAGGGGGAAAAAGGCCTGGCATGTTTGGAATGCACCACATGCCATCCCTCTCAAAGAATCACTGTTTAGGTTAGCACAGTAGAGGTTGGAAAAATATTTCATTAAAGAAAATTTGACTGTATTAGCTGCATACTTCTCAAAACTTAGATAACATTGAAACTCCGTTTTCAAGTAACTTCTATTTAATATAACATCAAAGAGAACTTGTAAAATAGGCATATTTTGGGAAATACTGACATAAGATCCATTTACAATTGGAATCAGTGCCAAACTATTACAACTAAGAGATTCTGTATTTCAGCCATTGAAATGGACTATACTTTTTTTAAGTTAATGAAATAAATTCCTACATTCCAGTTTATATATCAGTTTCTGAGAGTTCCATTAGCATGAGACAGATCCTCAGAGGTTTGTCCTTTTTAGGCACCTGTGCAAAATAATTGTGATCTTGCCCTGCAACGCTGAATATTAAATGCAGAAATGTGATTACACTAAGGGACTAGCAAATTTTGAGATCTTACCTGGTGAACTGTACATATTTGAATAGTATTGTAGTGTAAAAATAACATAGACATTCACTTTGAGGAAATGTAGTGGCCCTACTTGAAGTTTAATAATGGAACAAAATAAGAATTATTGCACAGTTGGTACACTGACTTGCAGTGTGACATGTAGAAAAGCTTTCAACCTGTATGACACTGTTTTGTTATCTCTTATTCATAGCTATCAAAAGGAAAAAGAGTGAATATAGTTGAAAGAACTTTCAGACTAAAGAAAATATTATGGGTGCTTAATGATTGAACCATCTTAATGTGATCAGCTTCATAAAAGCAACTGCCTAAATGAACGCTGTGATTATTCCCAGGCTGGACATTACTGAATACTTTCAACATTCCATATGGGATAGAAATGATCTGTTCATTTCGACTATGGCTGGGAAGAATGTGAGCAAGCGTGCATACCTCAATATCCTTTACTCTTCAGACAACATATGGCATTTGAGGACACCAGCTCACAGGTTCTTTGTACATGCTCTTGTTTTTCCTTCTGGCATAACAATTCACTGCTATAATCTGCCTTTCTGTTTGTTCAGGTGCCATCCATTTATGTAACTTTTTAGGCTTAATAAAGTGACATAAAACATGGCCTTAAGCAAATGGTTGTACTATCCATCAATTCAGTGACTTAAGAAATGATGCCATTACATATAAAATAGAACTATTGTTTAGCATTTTTACCAGCGGCATTGCTTCTTTCAGAGTTCCCATACTTTCTGTAATGAAATGGCTGAAACCTTGAATACATTGTGTAGGGGGACACTTTGCGTTGTGTACACTTAAGCCCTACTTGAGAATCATCATCTGCTGACAATTACATAAATGAACTGAAGACACTGCAGGTTATGTGCATTTCCATTTCAAGAAGATTGCCTTTTTATTGTTTCTTATTTTGCATTGATACCATGAAGTTGTAAAAAGAAGAGTGGAAATAAAAGCAGGTGGAAATGAAGGTATTTCAATAGAGTAATGTCCAAGAGTCCTAGCTCTGAAAGTGTATTATTCATTTATACAGCAGAACACCAGTATTACTAATGCCTTTAATGTTTTTAAATGCTACCAAATGTTTCTCTTGACTAACTTATTCCCAGGGGTCCCTATAACTCTTTCTGGTCACTCAGGTACTGCTTTCTAAATTACCATGGTAGTAGATTCAATTACTGTTGTACTCTTTCAGTGGCCTAAAAGAACAAATGGCCTTCCTAAAATGCTTTTTAAAATATTTTCCCCCTAAGGAAAAGCTCAGAGTATTACAGCTGGATAGTATCTTAGAGATTGTCTGATTCAATGTTCCATAAATATTTTTGATGATGAAACTCTACTGAAAATTTGTTTTAAAAATACGGATTCTCAGGCTGCTGCCCTTGGAGACCCTGTTACAGTATATTTGAAATTGAGCCCCCCAGAATCTATATTTTGTAACAAAGATTCCAGATGACTTTTAGGATCAGAAAGCTTTGGAAAAACTAAATTAGTTCAACTTTTTTGTTTTATAGGGAGTAAGAAGATGTCCAGATAGATTTATTCATCTGAGTTGAATCATACCACATTTTAAATAATGGGATTAGTTCAGGAAAAATGTTGATGGCAATCTTTTTGCATCTCATAGTTGGGACTAGGATAATTTATTATCTTAGAATGTAAGTTGCCTTCCCTGTTGTATGGAATGGTGTCATTCATGATGGAGATGTGATAGGAAAGGATACACCTTGCTGCATATGCAGCAGTGGTTCTGAACTGCGGATGATTTTGCACCCCAAGTAACATTTATCAAGATCTGGAGACATTTATGGTGTCAAAACTGGAAGATGCTACTGCTGTTATTTAGTGGATAGAGGTAGGGCTGCTACTAAACATTTTAGCAACTCGGAATTACATTTCCCCTTTGCAACAAAGTATTATTCAGGCCAAAATGTCAATTGTATCCAGATTAGGAAACCCTGATCTACCCCTTAATCCATTCTTGAGCTTCATCTTTGTCTCAACTATTTAGAGTAATATCTGGACAATTTGAGAAACAGGACTCTGTTTTCTATTTTCTTCTGTAGATTACATATAAAGCCTATATCAAAGCTAAGTGGGTCATCTGTTGGTCCATGTTGGGCTATACTTAGACTGGGTACAGTTATTATTTTGGTTTTACAGAAAATCCTTTCAAGATGCTTCCCACTTCTACTCAGGCATCTAAACCTGCCTTTTTGTGACACCCCTCAACTATGTATGCTTTGATCGTTCAGTATTCTGTGCCTAGATCACCCAAACTCTGATTCCCAACATCAGTAACAAGCTACAGTGTCAATATATGCTGATTTTGAACAGCAATTTGGACAAAGATTTTGGCTGAAATCAGCCCAGAGATTAAGTGAATGGAATACTCAATTTACTTAGAGTAACTTATTTACTAAATTGTTCTGGTTTTATTTTGTTAATATTTCTCAATTCTATGTTCTTTTTCCTATTTCCGGTATCGGTACTTAATTTGGATCCTCATTCTCTTTTTCATGAAGCTTTGCCATCAATAGTTAACTAATACCTTAATTTTTTTGACATTTGCCATCTTCCCGTTCATTTTACACTTAAAATTATGTTTGTAAAGTACATTTTCTGATCATACCAATCAGTAGTTTCTCCTCACCTACAGGAGTGTTTCTCAAACTTGAGTTATGTGTGGAATCTTCTAAAAGGGGAAACATTATTTCATCACTGTACCAACTTAAATTATTTTATTATAAAATCAATTACATATGGGTAAACTCAAAACTGAATTAATCTTTTTTATGTTGGGAGCTTAATACAATGATAAAACCAAAACATGTTTTCAAGTAAAAAATGAAACAAACTATACAACAAATAAAGTTCAAACTTGTCATATTAACTTAATATGACAGTTAATGTTGTCCTAAAACTCTAGCACTGTGGAGTCGCAGTTCTTTTATTTTCACATGTCTGTGCTTAGTAAGCTGTTGTATGACTCAATTCTTATTCTTTTCTTTATTTTGTCCCTTGCATGTGAACATTTTATTTAAACATAAAAGCTGCATCCATTCTTTTTGCATTAACCTAGGACAAATAGTCATTATTGAAACTAAAATGCAGAACAAAGATAATCAGAGACACTAGAAATTGATAAGCTGTATCATCCAGGTCTCATATTATGTTTATCTTATCATGAAAATAATAAATTAAAAGTGAATTTTAATTTAACTTATTAAAATAATAAATTTTAAATTCTCATTCTTAACTCACAGTATAGGTTGTGAGTGTGACAACTATTTTTTCAATAGTGGGAAACAATGACCTATAAAATTGAGTCTAAATGTCACAGCAAGGCATACAAATTCCCCAGTGTGTCATCCTTTTCTCATGTTTCCAGGCTCATCTGTTGGGCATTTGTTGCTTCAACACTTACTACATAGTGTTACTGAGCTCACCAGATTGCCCCGTCTCCATATTATTTCCAGCCTGTGTGCTTATGCTTTGCTTCTCCGTCTTGTTTTGAAACAGAAACAAAAATTTCCCCCAAAAATGTTTGTTTCTATTTCAAAATAATATTTCAAGATCTAGCTTAGGTATCATCTCTTATAAAACCATTCCTAGAATTCCAGGATAAAATGTCCCCTCCCCTGTAGACTAAATGCACCCTGTGCTGATTTCTAGCCTACCTCCTTCTGTAGGCCAATAGTTATTTATTTCTCCAATATGCCATAAGCTTCTTGAGAGTAGACTTTGTACTGACGACAACTATCCCATGCTCTAACATACAGTAGTTGGTAAATAAATAGCAAAGTGCATTGAACCATTTCCAGTTAGAAAGCCATCTCTGGTAACTAACTTGGTTTTGTTTTGTTTTGTTTGATTGTTTTCCAATACTCTGAGTTGAATATACTTTAAGAAAACAGGGCATAGTTGAAGAATTCACTGGATTTGGAACCAGAGAACTTACGTTCACATTCTGTCCTGCCATTTGTTCTTAGGCATAAAATGGGGTTAAACAGTCACCTTTCCACGTCATTTTTTTAGATGTGTAAAATGCTGGCACAATATCTAACATATAGGTATATACTCAATAAATGTTAGTGTCCTTACTACATTATTGTTTTACTTCTTTTTATGGCCTTTAGTGATTTGAAATTATTATTGTTACTAGGGAAGCTTCAGATTTATATACTTCCTTATTGTAGTTTGACTGAGATCAAGTATTAGATTTTTTTTTTTCTGAAAGACCTTTAAGATGACTGTGTATAATAGGTGACACAATCAGTCTTTCAACGTCAATGAATGCTTTACTCCCTTTAACTATTTATGTTTATTCAGAACATATTTCTTTTATTGCCATGGGCATGAGGGAATTTTTACTTTGTTTTTTGCTACCTAGGTAAATCTGTCTTCTTCCATCTTTTTGTAGTTTATTTTGTCAGAAAGACCTACTTTGAAGAACATTTCCTTTACTACTATATTACTGAATTTCTTTTTTATGCTTTCATATGGATATTAGAACCTATAGCTTTAGTTCTTTAGATAATAGGCTTAGACTCACTGATAACACAAAATTTATTGTTGAGGTATGTCATATGGGTTGAAACAATATGGAAAATTCCTTGAATTTTCTTAGCTTTTACATGTGTTTTATAAATAAAGATAGAGATAAGATAGATCTGAAGGCAGTTGAGACAAATGCAGCTGATGCCAACAAGGCAAAGAAAAAGAACAAAAAGACTGCAGTTTGTTTATTATAAGATGAAATGCCAGCTGAAAACTATAGAAGCAGTTCCTAAAGGAAAATTTTTAGTAATAGACACTGATTGGTTCAAGAAAATTCAGGCTGTATGGAAAAGAAAAGTTTTATAGATATGGAAATAGCCAAAGGAAGAACTAAGCTTCTAAAAAATGTGATCAGTGTCACTAGAGACAAAGGATCTGAATTTAAATGTAACATCATGAGTAAAAGAAAAATGAAATCAATTTGTCATAAAGCAGCAAGCGTGAGTCGACCCACTAGAGATCACTGTTATTACAAATTATTCCTGGTTATGTGTCTTCCTAAAGACTGAAAGCAATGTGTGGCACAGGTACTTTTGTATTGGATTCAGGCTACACCTGTCATACCCTGATTGATGTCACCTTCTGCCTACTCTCTACATTTAATTCAAACTAAAACCTTGTTGTGTTTGGGTGGAAAGATTTGTGACTAACAGGAAACATCTTTGAACATCTGGAACCTCGGAAGAAATTAATTAGGCTCTGGTTTGCCCTGTTTGTCACAATCATGATAAGCACCACTTACCATATGGTAGAAAATAAAAGAGAACCTTAGGGTCTTGTTTTCAAAGTTGGAATAAAGTCTTCTGAGCTGGAAAATCTCAGTGAATAGTTACAAGTTATAAGTATTGACCTCAGGGCCTTTCATATTCTGGTTGC
Source organism: Saimiri boliviensis (assembly GCF_048565385.1). Lineage (NCBI taxonomy): Eukaryota > Metazoa > Chordata > Mammalia > Primates > Cebidae > Saimiri > Saimiri boliviensis. Next base: position 45,265,575 of record NC_133451.1, on the reverse strand, counting down.
CTGTATTCGGGCTACAGTTAACATATGCAATTGTTGAAGGCAATGCTGTCTGACAACTTGCACACAGGAAGAGAAATTGAAAGAATTATTTTATGTTTCTACTTCCAGATTTCTTGTAACTAATTAAGAAATAAAATAATTTTGGTTATTATGAAATGCACACCTAAGTTCATTATATTTTGACTTGTTCTTGGTGTTCATTTTAGCTTCTTATGAGGATACCAGTATTGATTTATATTTCAGATTGGTTTTAAAAAGATCTTTTTATGCTTTTGTGTCAGCTACTTTATATGCAGTTACCTCCCTTGCTCGTGGACAACTTGTAATTTATCAGAGGAGACTAAAAAGGCAATTCCCTAAGAGAATCACGAGGCAAGTCACAGGCTTGAAGAAAGTATTTACAAAACCCGTATCTAACTGAGAACTGTTATCCAAAATATACAAGGAACTCTTAAAATTCAACCATAAGAAAATGAACAATCTGATTTTTTAAATAAGCCAAAGACCTGAAACAGACACTTCCCAAAGGGGAGATAAAGATGGCAAATAAGCATATAAAAAGATGCTGGATGTTATGTATCAGGAAACTGCCAATGAAACATCTATTTACCTATTAGAATGCCCAGAATCCAAAACACTAACAATACCAAATGCTGGCCAGGATGTGGAGCAACAGAAACTCTCATTCAATGCTGATGGGAATTCAAAATGGTACAGCCCCTCTGGAAAGCAGTTAGGCAGTTTTTAACAGAACTAAATGTATTATTACCATGTGATTCAGCAATCATGCTCCTTGATATTTACCTAAATTAGTTAAAAATATATTCAGATAAAACCCTGCCCACGATGTTTATAGCAGCAGCAGTTGTATTCATACTGGCTGAAACTGGGAAGCAATCAAGATTTTCTTCAGTAAAAGAAGAGATAAATAAATTATGGCACATCCAGACACTGTCAAGCCACAAAAAGGTATGGATGAACTTTAAAAGTATATTTTGAAGTGAAAGAAGCCAATCTGAATAGGCATACTGTATGATTACAACTATATGAAACTCTGGGAAAAAAAAAAGAAAATTGTGGAGACATTAAAAAGATCAGCGGTTGCCAGGGGTAAGTCAAAACAGAGAGATGAATAGGTGAAACCAAACCATTACCCCATCGTCCGTTCTTTTTGATAAACGTAGAAATTGACCCTTCTGGTGTTAAAAAGCTTGAAACTTACATTTTGTTTTATCTGAGTTCCTTCCTCAGGAAATGATGCTCAGGGCTGTCACAAAAAGTGTCAAAGAACTGAAACCAGGTCACCACACCAGATGCCTAACCCATCATTCACCATGATTGCTTCCTTGCTCCTCCCAAATACCTGTTTTCCTACACATTTTTACATTTCTTGCCTGCTGTGTAAAGCCCTGGTTTCAGTCAGTCAGGGAGTTGGATTTGAGACTGAGCTCCCATCTCCTCCACTGCAGCACCTGATGAAAACCTTCTTCCTTGTCAGTACTTGGCATCTCAGTGACTGGCTTTCTGTGTGCTGAGCAGCGGGACTGAGACTGAACCTTTGGTGTTTCAATAACATAGGTAGAGCACAAAGGGCTTTTTAGGGCACTGAAACTATCTTCTGTGATACTAAAATGATGGATTATATATCATTATACATTTGTTAAAACCTATAGAATATAATATCAGGAGTGAACCTTAATGTAAACCACGGACTTTGGGTAATAATGATATGCCAATGCACATTCTAACAAATATACAACTCTGGTGGAAGATATTACGTCTATTTAAAAAGATAATGCTTCAATGTTAAGTGTTATTAAAAAAAAAAAAAGGTTATCAAATGTACAGTAACCCAGAGATGAAGGGGCAGGTTCAACTTAGCCAAGTTTGGAAAAGACCTCACAGATGTGGTAACTTTTAGAGTGGAATTTCAAAGGCAAGCAGAATTTTGCCTGTAGGAATGGAAAGGCAGGTATTAGAGATAAAGAAGCAGAAGGAAAGCAGTTAAGCAGAAGGGAGAAAGTAAGCAAGAGGAGAGTGAGAAGGCACGGCATGGTCTGTGACTTTCTGGTAATTCTGACTAAAACCAGGAGTTTTTAGTAGACAAGGGTGGTCTTTAGACTAATGATACTGGTTGGGAATGATTTTAAATAGCTATTGTAGCCATATTAAAAAGTTTGCAGTCTATCTGTGGAGTCAATGCACTGGACGTTTGTGATGAGTAGAAAAGCTAACACTTATTACATGCTTACCTTGTTGTTGTTGGTTTGTTTTGGATTATCACACATAATGTTAACAACACTTATACTGAGGTAAAAAGAGGTTAAATAATTGCCACAAATTCATATAGCTAATCAGTGGCAAAGCTGTGATTCAAATTCAGATAGTCCTATACCAAAACTCACATTCCTGACCACCACTCCAAGGGGTGATGTAGCCAAAGCTTCAGAGGGGGATGAATTGAATGAAGATTGGAAGTCAGTGTGTGTTTCTTTCTTTCTTTCTTTCTTTTTCAGGCCTCATTGCAACAAAATAGACAAGTATCGGCAGCCAACAGCAATCCTTCATGATGTTTCCCTTGGCCAGAAATGCACTAAGCAGTCTCAGGATTCGAAGCATTCAGCAAAGTATGGCAAGAAAGAGCCATGTAAAACACTCACCAGATTTTCATGATAAATATGGTAATGTTTTGTTAGTCAGTGGCACCACTTTCTGTGTTGCTGCATGGGTGTTTACAACTACTCAGATTGGAATAGAATGGAACCTATCCCCTGTTGGCAGAGTTACCCCCAAAGAGTGGAAAAAACAGTAACCATCACAGTTGTTGTAATGACAGAATTATTTAAAAAATCAACTTGTCATGTAAGCACTCTGCTTCTTATTAAAATATAGCATAATTGAAAAAATAAAATGTGTTTTAAACGTTTAAAAAGTATTTGCAAATGGTCACTTTATGTGTGTGTGTGTGTATATATATATAAAAAACATGGAAGCCATAAAATACAGTGGGTATAGATTACAGTGGATTAGGAATAGCAAATACTTGAATGTAGGATTAATAAAACATGTATCCCTTTGGTTTAATGATTTACACCAGTATCTTTCAGTGAATATATACACATATGTAATTTACAAATTATTTGGCTGGAAAATTCTGTTGAATCTTCCTTTAAACTGTACATACGTTTCTTGACTTGGGGTTACATCCCAGTAAATTTGTCACAAATTAAACATGCTGTAAATTGAAAATATATTTAATACCCTATATGCCCATTGTAAAGTCAAAAAGTTGAACCACTGTATGATCAGTTTCTCCTCAATTTATGGTAAGGTTACATCTAGATAAACCTACCAAAGTCAAAAATCATAGGTTGAACTGTCCTAAGTAGGGGACCATCAGTGTTCAGAAACTGACCATTTTTCATGCCCTTCATCATTCCTGCCCTGGTCTGAACCATTATACTCACTGAGATTATTATAAAAACTTTCTAACCAGTCTTCTTGTCCCTGCAGTTTCTGTCCTGCCAAACCTGCCCCCCACCACTACACACAATCATTTTTCAGTTCAGTAGCCAGTTTTCATTTTAAAACACAGTCTGGTGATATGACTCTTCATTCAAAACCTGATTCTGATTTCATTCCAAAGTTAATGCTGAAGTCCTTAGAAAGGTCCCCTGAATGCTGCACTGGCCAGTTTACCTCCTGCATCAACAGGTTTCTACTGGCTTCTCCCTCTGGTTGGCATACACTTCTGGATTCTGTATGACTCCCTCATACCTTTCTGGGTTTTGTTCATTCATCTCTTCAGGAGGCCTTTATCCTTTCTAAAATGGCAGCCTTTATTTTGACCTGAATTTGTCTCTCTTGCTTCTTTGCTTTTATCTATATTACTTATCATAATCTCACTTAAGATTTATTTATTTATTTGCAATGGAGTCTCACTCTGTCACCCTGTCACACAGGCTGGATTGCAGTGGCATGATCTCGGCTCACTGCAACCTCTGCCTCCTGAGTTCAAGTGATTCTCCTGCCTCAGCCTGCTGAGTAGCTGGGATTACTGGCGCCTACCATCATGCCCAGCTAATTTTTGTCTTTTTAGGAGAGGTGGTTTTGCGATACTAACCAGGTTGGTCTCAAACTCCTGGCCTCAAGTGATCTGCCTACCTCAGCCTCCCAAAGTGCCAGGATTACAGGTGTGAGCCACTGTCCCCGGCCCACACTTAAGATAAAGTTAGCTTATTTACTTATTTATTGTCTGCATACAAAACTCCATAAAAGCATAGGTTTTGCAATTCTTTTTTATAACTTTATCACAGGACTTGATTACTTTCAATTAGGTTGAATTAATGAATTAATAGGTGGCTTTAGGTAATTCAGAGTCCCCATTAGTCTGAAAATAATGAATTTGCTTATCATTGTGGGTTGCAGTGAATATTGGAAAGCATGTTAGTTCTCTATTGCTGTTTGGCAAATTATTCCAAAACTCAGTGGCTTAAAACAGCACTTATCTCTAATTTCTGTGGGTCAGATCTGAGCATGATTTAGTTGGATGCCTCTGGCTCAAGATCTGACATTTCTACAATCAAACTGTCAGACAGGACTATGATCATCTCAAGGTACAACTTGGGGAAGAAGCACATCTAAACTCACTCAAAAAAAATGTTTGCTGGCCTCATGACCTTGCAAGATGGTGACTGGAACATCATTCCCTTGTCATGTGGGTCTTTCCATAGAACAGCTGAGGACATAGTAGCTGGTATCCCTTAGAGTGAGAGAGGGTGCCCAAGACAGGAGCTTTTTGTAACCTAATCTTACACATGACATTCCGTCACCTCTACCACATTCTGTTCACTGCAAATGAGACATCAAATCAAGCTGATACACAAGGGGAGGTCATACAAGGGCATGATTACCTGATGGCAGAAACGACTGGAGACTATCCTAGGGGATATCTACCATGGTTGGCAGTGGAGAACACCTCCTGCTACTGGATAACCAATTTCAATCAGTCTGTTTCTCAAACTTTGTTACGTACTAGCATCGTTAATTCTCCAGATAGAGATCATTGCATATGCCTATGCCCCATGTTTACTATTTGAAAGTTCCTCTATGGTTCCTCCAGGATGTGAAATTGGTAGGTGTTAGGGATTGACCATTTACAGTATTTCTAAACCATTCTCCAAACTGTAATGGTTTACAGTCTCACCAGCAATGTATGTAACTTCCTTTTGTTCTACCTCCAGACTCACTCTTAGAGTTGTCAGAGAGTTTATATTTTTGTTCCTTTGATGAGTGTGAAATTGCAGCTCAAGGCCAGGTGTGGTGGATCATGCCTGTAATCCCAGCACTTTAGGAAGCCAAGGTAGGTGGATCACAAGATCAGGAGTTTGAGAGCAGCCTGGTCAGTATGGTGAAACCTCGTCTCTACTAAAAAATACAAAAATTAACTGGGCATGGTAGTGTGCACCTGTAGTCCCAGCTACTCTGGAGGCTGAGGAAGAATAGTCTCTTGAACCTGGGATGCAGAGGTTGCAGTGAGCTGAGATCATGTCACTGCACTGCACCTTGGGCGAAAGAGTGAGACTGATTACTAATGAGGTTGGCTATCCTGTGTTAGCTCTTTGCTTTCTTTTGTGTGACTTTCGTGTTTGTTCATTTTGCTGCTTTTCTATTTGGTTATTTGTCTTATTCATATAGCTTTTGTGTATGTTTTACATACTAATTGTATTAGGGTTTAATGAGTAAGGCAGAACCAGTATGAGTAGTATACCATACAGGATTAATCATGGGCATTAAAATGAAATATGGGAACTGGGGGAGAACTCTTTACAATGCTATTACCTCCATGTCTGGTGTTGAATGGTTCTCAGCAAAGGAAGCTGCAAGTGAAGTAGCTAAGAGCTAGGGTCAACTGGAATTGGGAAGGATACACCGAAATCATGAATAACAATTGGAATATGTGTGTTTTTCTCACTTTTTCTATCTAAGATGATGCGGATGACCCGTAGAGAGGTTGATGCCCTTCACTATGGAGCTGCATATTCAACTGGCCCAGAATTCAAAAAGTTGAAGGAGAACAATTAGTGAGATTTTGAATAGTGGTCAGTACAGCAAGCCAAGAAATCAGCAACAAACTGCATAAGCTGCCACAGTGTTGGTGATCTACGCTCACTTTCTAAATATAAAATGGTTGATGTTTCATGTTCACCGTATCTCAGAAACTTTTTTCATGTTCTTGTGGCCAACTCTAATCTGAAACTATAAAGGGAAGGGAGTAAGTAGTTCAAGCTTAGCAAGGGTGACACTCAAAAACCCACAGTAATCTACCCTGTGTCAACTTTACATCAGTGTTATCTTTTCTAAACATACCTATATTTCAAACAAAGATGATTTCAACACATACTTCTACTAGCATGATAATGACCTTCCCTTATAAGCCTAAAAACATACTGTCTCCTCTTACTCCCAGGATGGCACTCTGAATTTCCAGTTTAATGTCACCATTGCTGTGATCCATAGTAGAGACCTAAGATTTCCAGAGTAGGAAAGCCAACAATTATGGAAACAAGAAATAAACATTACTCTAGTGGATCACTAGGGGGCTAGTAGTGAAAAGAACCACTCCCATATTCACCTCTTAATTCCCAGATCTGTAAATTGTGGCTCCAGGAAAATAGCACCATGCATTTTTGCTTATTTAGAGCACATTCAGCATTCTGGGACACATTACCTTAACTTTGCAAGGTGGTTTTATTGAGCTGTTACAGTAACTAACATTTCAAAAGGTTATTACTCCATTCTATCAGTGATGGGAAGTGTGGCAGTACCAGCGACTCCTGTAAACATGAGCTTATTATTGCACTCATCTGCTGTAAAATGAATTTCTTCACCAAAATTCGTGATGCATGGTATACCATGATGCTGCATAAGACATTTTGTAAGTCCATGGATGACAATATTTAAGAAGAGTTTTAGGGAAAGTAGGTAAATCTACACACTAAGCGAAACAAAGTGCTGCCTTTTCCACAATGAAAATGGTCCAGTAGAATCAACCTGACACTGATGGCTGCATGATCCACTCCCTTCCCCCAAGAAATGGTGCCAAATGGAGATGCAGTGTTGGTCTTTCCATTTGGCAGGTTGGGAACTTAGCAGTGGCTATAGCCAAACTATCCTTGATAAGTGGAACTCCATGTTGTTGAGCCTGTGCCCAACCTCCATTTCTGCTGACATGGTCACTTTGTCTCTGAGCCATTGTAGATACACAGGATTGCTAGAAAAGGCTGATGAACATAAGGATGGGTCATCTTGTCCACTTGATTATTGAGATACTCCTCTGCTGATTATCCTTTTGGTGAGCATTGATATGGAACATGAATATCTTCCACTTTGTGCCCATTTGGAGAAGTCTGTTCCCACAACCCATTCCCAGACTTATTTCCACCCATTTTAGAATAGTGTCTCTTCTAATTTCTCAATCGTCCCATCAAGCCATTGGCTGGAACCCATGACTCATTGTAAAATTGTATCTTTGGCCATCTCTCCTTTCAGGCAAAATGAACAACTATGTGCATTACTTAATGCACTATCCACCAGAAAAATTTTCCTTTTCCTTTAGGACCAACCTGGTGTTAAACTACGTAGTTAAAACTATCTGCTTTCAGGTATGGTCAATATATCTTGCAAAATCAGATCTAAATTGTTTCTTCTTTGGACAGCTGATAATAGGAAGTCATACTTGTAAATTTTAGGTTCAAAGTGACATGAAATTTTCTCAAACACACAGCTTATAAACAGTGGAGTCAGGACTCAATCTCACGTCTCTCTGGCTTTAGAATCTGTTCTTTTACTTGCAGGTTACACTGTCTACCAGTCTTTCTTCATATATATAAGTTGCAAGTTCTGAAGAAGGATTCAACTGGAGTTAGAAAAGACAGGAGGTCATTGTTGATTGGCAGTAAATAAGATTATTAAGAGGGTCCATCAGCCAGCAAATGATACAAAAAGCATATGGAATATAATGAGTTTTTCTGTTTTGTTTTGCTTATGTTTTGGTTTTTTGAGGTGGAATCTCAGCTCACTGCAGTCTCAGCCTCCCAGATTCAAGCGATTCTCCTGCTACAGCCTCCCAAGTAGCTGGGATTACAAGTGCCCACCACCTGATCTGGCTAATTTTTGTACTTTTAGTAGAGGTGGGGTTTCGCCATGTTGGCCTGACTGGTCTCGAACTCCTGACCTCAGGTCATCCACCCACCTTAGCATCCCAAAGTGCTGGGATTACAGGTTTGAGCCACCACACCCGGCCTTGTTTTTGTTTTTAAACAGAGTCTCGCTGTGTGGCCCAGGCTTAAAGTGAGTCTCATGCCTCAGCCTCCTGAGTTGCTGTGATTATAGGCACATGCCATCATGCCTGGCTAATTTTTCGTATTTTTAGTAGAGACAGGCTTCACCATGTTGCCCATGGTGGTCTCAAACTCCTGAGCTCAGACAATCTGCCAGCCTCAGCCTCCCAAACTGCTAAGATTACAGGTGTGAGCCACCATTACTGGCCATAGTGAGTATTTTAAAATGATAGTTTATTTCTTAAATTTATCTTGAATATTTTCTGATTTGAAATTAGGATTAAAGTCTACCTCTTTGAGTTTATATATGTATATATGTAAGTTCATGTTGGGCGGAGAGAATGTGCATGTATATGTATCTATATATCTGTCTATGTAGATAGATAGGTACAGATATACATGTGTTTTGACAGTCTCACTCTATTGCCTAGGCTGGAGTACAGTGTTGGAATCTCAGATCACTGCAACTTCTGCCTCCCAGGTTAAAGGGATTCTCATGTCTCAGCTTCTCAAGTAGCTGAGATCCAGGTGTGCACCTCCATGCCTGGCTGATTTTTGTATTTATAGTAGAGATGGGGGTTTCATCATGTTAGCCAGACTGATCTCTAACTCCTGACCTCAAGTGATCTACCCACTTCAGCCTTCCAAAGTGCTGGGATTACAGACGTGAGCCACTACACCTGCCCTACACATCTGTATTTTTAAGATGAAAATTATTTTAGGAGCATGTATATCCTTAAAATTATTATCCTGTCTAAATTTTTGGCCACTGATTTTTTTTTTTTTTTTTTTTTAGATGGAGTCTTGTTCTGTCACCACGCCAGAGTGCAGTGGCGCAATCAATCTCGGCTCACTGCAACCTCTGCCTCCTGGGTTCAAGCGATTCTTCCACCTCAGCCTCCCAAGTAGCTGGGATCACAGGCATGTGTCACCATGCCTGGCTAATTTTTTTGTATTTTTAGTAGAGATGGGGTTTCACTGTGTTGGCCGGGATGGACTTGATCTCTTGACCTTGTGATCTGCCCTCCTCGGCCGCCCAAAGTGCTGGGATTACAGGTGTGAGCCACTGCACCTGGCCCACTGATTTCTTACAATCAAACTTAGATGTTGAATTTTTAAAATTCTTTCTTTCTTTTTTTTTTGGTGGGGGGATGGAGTCTCATTTAGTTACCCAGGCTGGAGTGCAGTGGTGCAATCTTGGCTCACTGCAACCTCTGCCTCCCCAGTTCAAGCGATGCTCCTGCCTCAGTCCCTGGAGTAGCTGGGATTACAGGCTCACGTCACCACACACAGCTAATTTTTTGTGTTTTTGATAGAGATGGTGTTTCACCATGTTGGCCAGGCTGGTCTCAAACTCCTGACCTCAGGTGATCCGCCCTGCCTTAGCCTCATTAGCCTCTGCACCCGGCCAATTTTTTTTTTTTTTAACTGTTTCTAACCTTTCTCACTGGAAATTATATTCAGGCCATATGTAAAACATAAAAATTATAAAAATGCAAGCCATTTTGCTGTTCTCTATGTATCTGAAAACTAAGTTTTGAATAAGTTTTTCAAATTACCAGCTACAATGTAAATGTTATATTACCCCACACACTTCTTGAAAAATTGTATTATGTATTATTATTATGAGAAAAGTGTTATTTGACAGTTACTGAAAAGCTTCATTTTGACATGTGTTCTTCCTTTATTTGGAAAAACTATGCTACTGGGGCAATGTTTTGCTATTGCACAGCTGGTAAGTGTGAATAATAAGTGTAAAGAGGAAAGTTAAAATTTTCAATAGCAATGTGCTGTGACAGTTGTTAATAGATTAAATGTTTTTCCCATTTGAAATATATAGTAAACCCATAAAGTCTGTAAGCCGGTCATTTACCCTATTGAATAGATGTATACCCATAATAGCCATAGGTTGGTTAATTGACATAAAAGTCACTGAAAAATAGAGATAGAAATAGAATCCACATCTCTTACCTTTTAGTCTATTGCTCCGTTGAGAATCTCACATACTTCCTCCAACAAGACAATCTTCATTTCATCTTTTAAGTGATGATGGTAAGTGGATAGATAGTGTATCTGCATGCCAACTATTGGGAGGATTGGTAAGTAAAAGAATTAGGCTGGGGAATAAGGCCAAAATGAGGCTGTGTGTTTGATCAATAGGAATTATGTTTGGCCACTTTAATGGAATTTGAATGTTAGGTTTAGTATTTACTGGTTCACAGCTTCATCACTAATAGTAAGATCTATCCAAAAAACTGTATGGATGTTGGTCTCATGTGTGAACAACGGATAAAGAGATAGATCTCTGTTGTGGAATTTTACTTATGTCCTTTACTGACTTAACAAATGCACCGTGTGACATCAAGATGTGATGTAAGGAAAATGAAGAGGAGATAGCAAGCCAGTTATTAGTAACCATTGCTAAAACATGTTTCATTAGAACCCCCTTTAAACCTGTGTCTGCTAACTTGGGAAATTATTTAAGTATGATGATAATTCCTCATTTATTACAAGTGCAGGAAAGTGCATACATGTGTAACATACGTCATAAAATCTTTCACATTTTGCAGTAACAGCAGTTGTTTTCCTTAGGTGATGACATTAATTTGAGCAGTATCTCTTATTTTCCAATAACCTTTTACATTACAAAAAAATCTGCAACTTCATTTTCTTCCCCTATCTGGAAACCATAGAAACCAATGTGAAATTATAGCTAAGAAGCTCGTCACTGGGCTATCTCAAGCTGATCTCCATGGAAACATTTCACATTCTTGAAATGAAAGATCCTCCAATCAGACACACAACCATAACTGATGGGTGTCTGACAAATATAACAACAAAAAGAAAGAAGTATATAGATATTTTATTGGATAATATATGCAGGAGAGTTTTTAAACTACTTTAAAAATAAGAACATTTAAATGGTAAATGTGATGCCAACTACAGAAATAAAGTTGAATACAGTTTTGAAAACAATGTTCTGTTACTCTTTTTACATATTGTTCTTTCTAGATTTTTGCATTAAAGACAACTTCCTAAAATAGTATGGACTTTGGATTCAGAAAAATCTGTGTTCAGAGGCTAAATCAGCCCCTTAGCTAACTGGCTTATCACTCCCATTTTTTTTTTATTATAAAGTTGAGGGGAATATGTCATTTACAGAATTTGAAGATTAAATTAGTTAAAATAAATGCTTTATAGGTAATACTAAATTGTTATCTGGTGAAATGAATAATTGAGTAAAGGAAGTATTGATGATAAGGATGATGATAATGTTGATGGTTTCAGCTTTGTAAAGAATCATTATTAAGAGGTAGTACTTAAATATTAGTGCCATTGTTCTGTAATATAAAGAGCTCTATATTTAACTTTGATAATACAAAGACTATTCCTAGTTCAAAATTTGGATAATCTCCAAAAATTCATTTTTAAAATTGTTTGGAGCTTGGATCACATGAATGGGGTAAGGGAAACAACTTCTTCATATTGTAGGATTGGACTCTAAAAATAAACCTGTTAAGGTAAAAATTATATTTTAAGCATTATCTTAAATTACACATGTAAATTATGCATATAATTTTAACATAGCTTTTTTGCATATATAAAATGTATACAGTAATATACATTTTCCAAGGCATATACATGATGAATATAATTGGACAGTGTACTCACAGAGTGTGAGGATGTGCCCTTTTGTGACAGCAAGTTGCAACCAAGGAGCATGTAGACTTATTGAGCAGAAAAATAGATGGAATTTTCAGCCCTATATACATTTTTTCTGTCCTTTTTTTGTCTTTGTGATTCTGTATCTGTATTTCAGTCCCCTTAGTTTCTGCCTTTCTCTCTGTTTGCCTTTCCACTGTCTCTGTCTCTTTGTCACAAAGCCTTTTTATTTGAATCTAATTAAGTTAAATACGTATACGATGCGATTCCACTATATTACCATAGAAATAATATTAAAATTAAGCAGTTTTAAATTATTTTTGCTGCAACACATGCTAAATAGTGCATGTATGACAAATTTCTATGAATATATGCAGAATTTGATTTTTCAAAAATAGACAGGGAAATAACTGATAGAAACAAATGTAGGTTAAGAAGTCATAGGTATTTATTAAAATGTTTTAGGCATCCATAATTGAATTGATTATATAATTTATCAAATGCCCATTAATTTTAAGGAAATAACTAAAGATTCATAGGCCATGTGTACATTAATAAAATGCATTTTAAAAAATTTTGCTTAAAATTTTCCCCAGGTAAGCAAATGAGGTTTGCAGTTACTACAAAGTTTAAACACATTGTATTTATCCCCACCTTTCTGTCTTGATGAAACATTCAAATACTGGTATGTAAGACAAGCATATACTAGGAATAACCTAAAATCTTAAATTTCTCCAGCTTCTTTTTCTTTGTTTATAGAGATGAGGTCTCACTCTGTCATGTAGGGTGGAGGGCAGTGGTGCAATGATGTCTCACTGCAGCTTTGGATGCCTCCTGGGCTCAAGTGATATTTCTGCCTCAGCCTCCCAAGTGGCTGGGATTGTGAGCCACCATCCCTGACTGAACTTGAGTATTTAACTCTTACAACTATAATAGAGCAGTCACTACAGTATATTATTACTGTATCAACTGATGTAATGAGAATGGTGATTAGATTCACAGACCACCCTATGTTTGTGTAGCCCTTAAGTTCCCTAAATTGTCTACAATTTAGCAGTTCAAGTAATTGCCTACATTACTACTCAAGATTACAAAAGCAATGGAGGTTATCATCCCCCGTTGAATGGGATAGGACTTCTGACCCCACACCATTTCAGAAAAGTTATTCATAAGTTAATTACTCATAAGTAACTGCTCAGTTCTCTTGCATATGTGTATATTCAATTTTTCAATGTATTTCCAAAGTAGTATATCTGAAATGTAAATACATTTGAATTATGCTTCTGTTATGTTCCTACTGTGACAACATGAAATGTATCTGATGAATATGATGATTATTTTGTAAAATTTTAAAAAATAGTATTCATTTTACTGTATCGTGATGGAACCACATTGAATTTTGGTCAGTTGCAATTTTTCAATTTTTTTGGTTAAAAGAGAATTTTCTTTTTTTTTTTTTTTTTTGCTTTTTCTTTTCTTTTTCTTTCTTTCTTCCTTTTTTTTTTTTTTTTTTTTTTTTTTAACAGAGCCTCTCTCTGTTACTCAGGCTAGAGTGCAGCAGTGGTGTGATATTGGCTCATTGAAACCTTTGCCTCCTGAGTTCAAGTGATTCTCATGCCTCAACCTCCCAAATAGCTGGGATTATGGATGTGTACCACCACACCTGGCTAAATTTTTTTGTCGTTTTAGTAGAGACAGGGCTTTGCCATGTCGACTAGGCTGGTCTCAAACTCCTGACCTCAAATGAATTGCCTTCCTCAGCCTCCCAAAGTGCTGGGATTATGGATGTAAGCCACCACACCCTGCTCATGTTTTCTTTATTTGCTAAATGTTATACAGCTTAAAAGTGACCAATTCTATGATATGAGGAAATTTAGAATAGTGGTTTTCCTGAAATACAATTTTAAGAAGATAAATATGTTATTTGTAGAATTTATCTGATATATGAAATTTTTAAGCAATATTATTCACTTGGTCTTAAATATTACTCATTTCTATAGTCATTCAGCTAATAGTTTCCATTTCTTACCCTTTAGAAATTAGTAAATGCTGGATTATGTTATGAATGCCCTAAGAATACAAGTTAGTAACTACTTTGTGGAATTGAATTACTAGAATTTAAAGGGATTGTGGGGAAGAAAGTGACAAAATGATAGAAAGCATCCTCTTTAACGAATTAGTCCCAAATACAAGACACTTTTCATTTTCATTGGGTATAACTGATCATTTGATGAAGGTATCTTTTCACTGAGCCAGTCTCTCTTTGAAGCTACAAATTTGATAGGTCTGTCTATGGTTAGTTATATACAGTAAAGTGAAGTCGAATAGAGAGACCAGAAATGTAGTCTTAAAAAATAGAAGTTTATTTCTCTCTGATTTTCCATTCCAGTTTAAGCAAACAGTTTAGAGCAGTAGGTTGAAACAACATAGAAATGACTTTCTATAAAACAGAAGATTGACAGGCAAATAAAAAACATTAATGACTGAAAGGAGAGTTACACATTTCTAAAGCCAAAGCAGATCATGTTCTAACATTGCCCCCAAACAATATAGTTATAGAATTTCTAAACAACAAAATTATGTGCATGTGTAGTTGAAATATAAACACCATTATTTGAACATACTGCAATTAAAAAATCAAAAGTTATAAAATGGAAAGCTCTTTCCACCTGTAATTTAAAACAACAAAAGCTCTGTTAAGCAACTTGTATTAGGGTTCTCCAGAGAAACAACGCCACTCTGTGTGTGTGTGAGTGTGTGTGTGTGTGTGTGTGTGTGTGTGTGCGCGCGCATGTATGTACATATTATATATTGATATGTTTTGGCTCTGTGTCCCTACCTAAATCTCATCTTGAATTGTAATCTCCATAATCTCCACATGTCAAAGGAGGGACCAGGTAAGAGGTGATTGAATTATATGGGCAGTTTCCCCCATGTTATTCTTGTGATAGTGAGTTCTCATAAAATCTCATGGTTTTATAATGGGCTCTTCCCCCTTCACACACCCTCTATCTCCTGCCATCATGTAAGATGTGCCTGTTTCCCCTTCCTCCTTGATTGCAATTGTCCTGAGGCCTCCCCAGAAATAAGGAACTGAGTCAGTTAAACATCTTTTTTTTTAATAAATTACCCAGTCTCAGGTATTTATAGCATTGTGAAAATGGACATACACACACACACACACACACACACACACATATACACATTAGAATACATATGTATTCTATACATAGATTTATTATATATGCATATATAATGCACATATATGCATACAGTATATATACACATACATATATATGTATGTAGCTAGTATATCTATAGAAAGACATTTGTTGTAATAAATTGGCACAATAATGGGTCCTAAGATGTCCCCAGATCTGCAGGTGGCAAGTTGGAGACCCAGGAGGGCCATTACATATACATACACACATATGTAATACACATACAAATATATATACATTGTATATGCATATATGTGTGTGTATATATATACACACATATAGAAAGAGATATGTTTAACAAATTGACTGACACGACTGTGGAGGGTAAGAAGTCTTGAGACCTGCAGATGGCAAGCTGGAAACCCAGGAGAGCACACAATAGTTCCAATTCAAGTCAAAAGTCCTAAAAACCAAGATAGCCTATGATATAAGTTTCAATTCAAAATCCAGAGGCCCAAGAGCCAAGAAAAGCTGATGTTTCAGGCTGAACCCAAAGATCAAAAAGGACTATGTCCAAGTTCAACAGTCAGTAGGAGGAGTTCTTTCTTATTCATAGGACTGTCAGGCTTTTTGTTCTGTTCAGACTTTAACAGATTGGATGAAATCCACCCACACTGGGGAGGGCAATTTGCTTTACTCCCTCTACTGATTTCAACATTAATCTCCTCGAAATACACCCTCATAGACACACTCAGAATAAAGTCTGACCGAATATCTGTGTACTCTGTGACTCCATAAGCTGACACATAAAATTAACCATCACATGACTGTTGGGTTGAAGAGAATATACTAAAATTTCGTACCTAAACAATAAAGGATCATGATAATGCAGTATTCAGAATTGATGGAATATAACAAAGTTAGATATTAGAGAAAAATTACAGATTGCATAAATACCTGCAACAATAAAAATGAAAAGTGTATTAAATACTCAACTGCTAGGAACAAGAAAATTTTAGAAAAGACTCTACAAACAAAAAGAAGAACTGACTCCAAAACTGAAATATATAGCAAACAGGGCACCATTAAAAACAGTAAATCCAAAAGTAAACCCTGTTATTTGAAATTATCAATGAAACTAAACGAACAACTAGAGTCATATTTTTAAAAAGCAAAGAGAGGAAGTACAGAAAATTAGAAGTGGTAATGTTCCCTTCTCAACTGAAGGAAAGATACCACAGATTATTCTGTATACCTCGATGTAAAATATATTTGAAAATCTAGATAAAATGAATAATATTTAACTGAAACAGCAAACACATTGTACAAGATACAAATAAATGGAAGGATATCCTATTTTTATGGATTAGAAGAATTAGTATTATTAAAATGTTCATAATACTCAAAGCAATCTAGAAATTCAGTGTCATTCTTACCAAAATTCCAATGACATTTTCAGAGAAACAAAAATAATCCTAAAATTCACGTGAAACCACGAAATACTTTTAATAGCCAAAGCAATTTTGAGAAAAGACATTGCTGAATAAGCATCACACCTCTTGATTGCAAACTATATTACAAACCTGTAAATAATCAAAACATGCTGCTTGAATAAAAACAGGCACATAGACCAATGCATTAGAGACCCCAGAAATAAACCCACACATATATGGTTAACTAGTCTTTCATTAGAGTTACAAGAATAAGCAATAAGTAAAGGATAGTCTCTTTAATAGTCTAAGGAAAACTGGACATCTACATGCAAGAGAAGAAACTGCACCCTTATTTTAAACTGAATACAAAATTGCAAATTAAATATCAAATTTACCATTTAAGATAAAGAACTGTATTTACATGTGAAATCTTAAAAAGTTGCATTGAAGCATAGTTTAAAATGGTAGTTACCAGGGGCTGGGGGTGAGGGAAATGTGGAGATTTTGGTTGAGATGGAAAAGTAATTTCCTAGCAAAATACATTTATCATAATGAAATGATCCTAAAACATATAAAGTCCAAATATAATTACCTTAGGATAAATAGAGGAAGTACTTAATGAGATTATTCGACAAAACAAAACAAAACCAAAACCAGTAATAAATCCAAAAGGGTCCAGAGGAGAATTTTGCCAAACTTTTGAAAATAAGAAAATCACAGGACTGTCTAAACTATTCTAGAACAGAAGTAATAAAGAAAAAATTAAATTTATATCAGGAAGCAAGTATATTATTGATAATAAACATTATACAGATTGTTCCAAAATAAAATTACAATCAAATCTCATTTCTTAGTATTAGAATAATAAATAATGACCATTTGGCTATCAAACTATTCTTGCATTCCAGGAAGTTAACAAACAAATTCCAGAAATGCAAGGATAATTAAATGTCAACAAACTAGGAATGTAAAGGTAGTTGAATATTAACAAACAAATTAATATAATCCATTTTAGGGCTGGATGCTGTGGCTCATGCTTGTAATCCCGGCACTTTGGGAGGCTGAAGTGGGCAGGAGATGGAGACCAACCTGGCCAACATGGTGAAACCTCATCCCTACTAAAATACAAATAAAATAATTGGCTGGATGTGGTGGCATGTGCCTGTAGTCCCAGCAACTCAGGAGGCTGATGCAGGAGAATTTTTGAGTCCAGGAGGTGGAGGTTGCAGTGAGCTGCGATTGTGCCACTGCACTCCAGCCTGGCAACAGAGCAAGATTCCTCCTCCTCCTCCAAAAAAAAATAAAATAAAATAAAATAAAAATAAAAAATATATATAATATATACACACACACATGCATATATATGTAATCAGTTTTATTAATATGGAAATAAATCATGTATAGGTGCATAAAGGTATTTGACAATATTTAAAATCTATTATGCTTTAAAAATAAAAATCTATGACTTTTATTTGTGTGTGCATGTATACCCATTCAGACTGAAATTCAGTCTCTTACCTAGTGGGAAAACACTGGAGACTTTCCCCTTCATGTCAGGTACAAGGCAAATGTCTTCTCTATTTCTATTCAACATTTTATTACAGATATTAGCTTACAATATTAGTTAATAGAAAACAGAGGCATAAGAATTGGAAAGTAAGAATTAATCTCTATTTGCAGATGATATCATTATAGATATAGAAAATAAAAAGAATTGATAGAGAAACAACATAAGAATTTGTGGGTGGTATGAGAATCATAAAATGAACCTTCAAAAAGAGGATAAGGATAAAACAATATGATTTACAAAAGAGAAAACAAACAAATAGAATATGTACGTGAGAACTTAATGTCCAGCAAATGTGTATTTGTGTGTGTTTGTGTGTATAAACAAATGAAAACACATATCATGTTTTTGGATAGGGAACTTTAATATCACATAGACTTTAATCTTCCGTGAGTTGACTGATAGCATTAAAGCTTGTCTAAGAAAAAAAACTAATTTTTTTTTTCCTTTGGAGTGTGGGAAGTTAATTACAAACTTTATTTAAAAGACCAAATAATACAGACATGAAAGTCAGAAAAAGGCTAACTCCAATAGTTATTAAAACATTTTTTGCAATCTCTCTGTATTTAAATTATTATTGTGCAAATAAAAGCCAGAGCAATAGAATAGACAGTGCATACATAGACTTACTGAACATGGAAATGTAGTATATGCTAAAGGCAACATTAAACAGTGGGAAGGAGGTGAACTTTTAATAAGTAATGATGAGACAGGGAAAATAAACACAATTGTATTTATTTCTAACACTGTGTCAGCATAAATTCCAACTGGTTTAGAACTCTAAATAAAAAAATAAATTATGCAACATCAAGAAAATATGGAAAAACGTGAGAGTGAAGAAAATGTCCTAATTATGATTCAAAATTCAGATGAAATAAAATATTGATTAATCATATTAAGAAATGACATTTACATTGCAAAAAAATAAGCAAAGTAAAAAACAAAAATAATTAATTGGAAAAAGCCTTTACAAAGTATATCAATTAAAGTAGTTACTATCCCTAATATGTTCTTCACATGTACCCCAATATCTAAAATGCAATAAAAAAAGTAAAAAAATAAACTTTGTGAAAATAGAGAAGTAAAAGACCAACGAGCAAAAGAGATAAAACCAGATAGTTCACTGAAAAAGAAATGCAAATAGAAATGCAAAAGAAATATATATATATATATATATATATATATACATATATATATGTAAATACAACTCTCTCATAACAAGAGGATGTGCTAATTAAAACTAAACCGAGATACTCTTTCTCACCCATCAGATTGGTAAAAATCCCTGTTTGACAATACATGTTGATGAGGCTGAGCAAATACAGGCACTATCATAATTAATGTTGGAAATGCAAAATGATAACTATCACAGGAGGAGAATTTCTCAGTATTCTGCAATTACCCTTTGACCCAGCAATCTCATTTCTAGGAATCTATCTCAAAATCTGGTAAATATATGAAAAATTATATGTATAAAGCTACCCACATAGCAACACTTTTTTGTAATTGCAGGAGACTATAAATATACAGTTATTAAACTCTTGTGTCTCAGCTTCAAACTTGCCCTTCTATAACTGACTGGGTATGTATGCATGCTGGAGCAGTATCCAACTGCATTTCTGTTTGCTTACTGGTTTTTCTTATTTTGTCTGCAGGAGGCACTATTGCAAAATTGGAGCCACTAGGGGAAAATAAAATTGTGGTAGACTTCCTGTCTTGCCTACAATTCCTGTGAGTGTCACAGCAGCAACACTTCTTCATCCCAACTACAATAATTTGTTCCCCACTGATTTAAATATGGCCTTTATCATATACTAAATGCTTGTGTCTGGAGCATGACATGTTGATTATAAAACTCCATTTAAAAGAAAAACCAATATCCAGGAAAACCTTGACTTTTTAGTAAGTACTTTTGAGCTAATTAACCATAGAAAATATAAACCATAGAAAAAATAAACAAACTGTTTCAGTGTCTGGTACCACTGACAGGATTTGTTCAAAATTATTCTAGGATTCAGATTTTTAAAAATGAAATTATTTAACTAGAAAAAAATAGGAATACCATGATTTTACACAAGTAGTAATGAAGAAAACAACCACTACTTATGACCAGGAAAATAAAGGAGGAAAGTTATAATTATTAGAAATTGGAAGCATAAAATCCAGAAAATTGGACTCAGAACTCTGAAGAAGAGGTACTGCTTAGATGGTGCTGGCATCTTTGAACTTGGAAGCCCTGTGGAGTAAGTATCCAGACCTCCAAGAGCAGGCCTGTACTGGGATATCTGCAGTGAAATGGTAAAGACTCTTCCAGTAGAATTAGAAAAACTTTAAAGTGGAATCAACAGCTATCCTTTGAGAATATTAGGAAACCACCTCATTTTTAAAAATGTGTATGTGTGTGTGTATATATATATTTACAATAAAGATATATTTATACGTATTTAAATGTGTATATACATTATATATAATAAACTATTATAATAATTATACATAATTTATATATACATTGTAAATACATATATAATTTATTTATACATATTTTATACATAATTTATATATATATTTTATATCAAGTATTCATCCTGCCTCTTTTATATTGACTCTAACAAAAAGTAAGTAAACAAATGGATGATGAGGGCAAGTTTTTTTTCATATTATTCCAACTAATAAATGGAGGGAAAAATAACAATTAGAATATTGCCATCAAACCAAAGATTGTATTGGGGCCATGATAATCAGTGACTATTAACATTTAAAAAACAAAACAGACTTACACTAACTGATTGAAGTATAAATGCCATCTATGAGCTACTCTTGCTAAAAAAAAACCCACAAAGCTGAATTTAAATTTAACTACCAACTTACAGGAACTAAGGAGACAGAGGAAATTGTTGGACAACACCATGGGACTGAAGTAAGTAAAAGGAAGACTGTGGGAAACTCTTCTTTATAAATAACCAGTTTCATTCACAAATAAATGGCAGAGAAAGAAATAGAGGGATTGGAAACCTATTTATTAAATGACCCTGATGTGATTATTAAACATTGTATACTTATATCAAAATATCTCATATACCTTGTAAATACCTACACCTACTATGTACTCATAAAAATAAAAAAGTATAAAAAAATAAATGAGACTAATGAGACATAATAAAATCACAATTTACAGTCCTTATTTCAATCTTAAAGAAGCAAACAGTATAGGGAATTTGAACAGTGTATACATGACAATTTCAAAGAATTTTTAGACGTAATGATTATCAGTTATATTGAAAATATAAGTGCTCATCTTTTAGAACTATACAGTAATGATGCAGGATTTTTCTTCTCAGTCACTTTGCAAGCTGGGGACTTCTGGCCAACAACACCCCACCTGCACTTTGCTTGGCCACACTGGCGTTCTCTAGCTCACCTGTGTTATAGCTTGTACCCATGTTCCATGGCTCCCAAGTTCTTGTACTCTACCCAAGAAGAATGAGGATATTTCTGGCCATTGAAGGGTGAGAAGAGTGGAGAAAAATTTTACTGAGTGATGAAAATGGCTCTCAGTGGAGAGGGGAAATGGAGAGGGGACAAGAAGAGCAGGTTATCTTCCCCAAAGTCAGGCTGTTTCTTCCCTGAAGTTAGACCATCTCTCCCTCTAATTGTCTGCTTTCATGCTGCTGATGCAGATGTACCTGAGACTGGGCAATTTACAAAAGAAAGAGGTTTATTGGACTCACAGTTCCACATGGCTGGAGAGGCCTCATACTCATGATGGAAGGTGAAAGGCACATCTCACATGGCAGCAGGCAAAAGAGAACTTGTACAGGGGAACTCCCCTTTATAAAACCATAAGATATCATGAGACTTATTCAAAATCATGAGAATAGCACAAGAAAGACTTGCCCCTATGATTCAATTACCTTCTGCTGGGTCCCTCCCACAATACATGAGAATTGTGGGAGCTACAATTCAAGATGAGGTTTGGATGGGGACACAGCCAAACCATATCACTCCCTCTACTATGTCTACAGGCACAGGATGGGAAATGCATGCTGATTGGTTTATGACTATGTTGAAAAGGGTTAAAGCAAAGGCACCACTGGAAGGTGGGCACAACAGTGTAGAAAACCAATTAGAAAAGGGTAGGTATATGTAAAATAGGTAAAGCATGGGGGCCAATCAGAGGAAAGCACACCAAATAGGAAGACAAGTTCTCAATCCAGTCCAAGGATTTAACTTGTAGCTTGGCTTTTGGGCTTTAAACTGTCTTTGGCTTGGAGGTAGGGTTTCACCAAATGCCATGCCTATCTACCTAGGCATTTGGCTGCCTCCTGTCACTATCAATGGGATATTGTCTAGAACTTGCTTCAAAATAATCCAGTGTTGGGAGATGGCAGAGGGAGCATGCATAAATGAAACAACATTGGCCATTTGTTGAAAAGTGCTAAAATGCTTAAAATTGTATGTATGGGAAGATTTTTAAAATTAATTGTTTTGGCCGGACGCGGTGGCTCACGCCTGTAATCCCAGCACTTTGGGAGGCCGAGGCGGGTGGATCACGAGGTCAAGAGATCAAGACCATCCTGGTCAACATGGTAAAACCCCGTCTCTACTAAAAATACAAAAATTAGCTGGGCATGGTGGCGTGTGCCTGTAATCCCAGCTACTCAGGAGGCTGAGGCAGGAGAATTGCCTGAACCCAGGAGGCGGAGGTTGCGGTGAGCCGAGATCGTGCCATTGCACTCCAGCCTGGGTAACAAGAGCGAAACTCCATCTCAAAAAAAAAAAAAAAAAAAAAAAAATTACTTGTTTTTTGTCTTCTATCTTGTGTTAGAATTTTTCCACAATAAAAAGAAATACATTTAGTATACTCATTTGTAGTATATGTTTTTGAATTCATATGATGAAAATCTGCATTTGAGTATTATGTTTTAGTCACTATAAATGCATGTCAAATGTATTGTTTCTTCACATCTTCCCAATAAATATTTAATCTGTGCAATTTTATCCTCATTTGTTTGATTTCAAAACCTTTATTCTTTCAACTAGCTGCCTCTCTGCTGTTATAATTAATGGTTTAAGGTGATAATAATTTTAGTTGCAAGTCTGTCAGTTAATACTAAGCCTATATATATATATATATATATATAGAGAGAGAGAGAGAGAGAGAGAGAGAGAGAGAGAGAAAATCTTGTTCTGTGACCAGGTTGGAGTGCAGTGGCACAATATGAGTGCAGTGGCACAATCTCAACGCACTGCAACCTTCGCCTCCCAGGTTCAAGCCATCCTCTTACCTCAGCCTCCCAAGTAGCTGGGACTATGCGCCACCATGCCCAACTAATTTTTGTATTTTTCGTAGAAATGGGATTTCACCATGTTGGCCAGTATGGTCTCCATCCTTTGACTTCATGATCCACCCACCTTGGCCTCCCAAAGTGCTGGATTATAGGCATGAGCCACTGTGCCTGGCCTATTATTAATATATAATTATGAAATAATAATTGTTAATGTTTATTAGTGTTATGTGCCCAGCACTAATCTAAGGCTTTATATGTATTTATTTACTATTTTTAACTACTTTATGAAGTAGAACTACTATTAGCATTGTTTTATAGATAAGGAAATGGAGTTTGCCCAAGGTCATGCAACATGTGAATTACTTATAAATTTTAGAATTAGGATTTGAACCTAGGTAGTCTTGTGCAATCACTTGATATGTGCTTACCTTTGTACTTCTCCACAAAAAGGAGGGTTGAATGAAAAAGATTTAGAAATTTATTGGGCTTGGAAAGCTTGCACGATTTGAGATTCACCTATCCAGAATTATTTAATTAATTTCTCTTCTGTTAGAGATGTCGATTTCTCCCTTATTGCAATTAGAAATGATACTTTATTGAGTAGCTGTATGCACAAATATTGAACCTACATTTTGGTATTTTTAGGTAAAGTCTTATGACTCTACTAGGTATAACCATTTTTAAACTTTATTTATATATAGTCAAAATGCTTTCAGGAAAAATTTTGCTAGCTTTCACTGGTTTTACATAGTAGTTTCAACATTATATAAGGTCTGGAATACTTTAGTCCCACTTAGTAATCTTATTTTTTAAAATGAAAAACGGAGAAGTGAAAAATGCCATGTCACTTGCATAATTTTCATTTCTTTGATAATTATTTATAGTATCAGTTATTTTAAAATGATTGTTTTCTGTATATATGCACATATATGTATGTATTGTCCATTATTTTTTCACCTGTTTTTTCACTGATGTTCTTGTCATTAAATTTTAAGACCTCTTCCTATAGTAAAATGCTAATTCTTTTCTTTTGAATATGCTGTAAATATTTTATTACTTTATTGTTTGCTTTTTACATGTTTTCCTGATATTTTTGACATGTGAGTTTTCAATTCTGATGTAGTCGTTTAATCAATTTCATCCTTTGACCTTTTCCAATGAGCTTTTTACTTAGGTAGTCTTTTGGGATCACGTGAGAGAAGCATTCACAAGCTGTTGCCTTAATTGATTAGATCTTGACACATTGTTCTGCCCTTTTTTCATAATGTTCTGGACTGCTGATTTCCTTTCAGTCAGTCTACCAAGCTCCTTGCCAACTTGGGCTAGAAGGGACATGTAGTGTCTTCTCTTTTGGAAGTTCAAAGCTGAAGAAGCCCCAGTTGTTCAAAGCTGTTTTGTAGTCTGTATTAGTTGAAGAATCCTGGCTGTCAAAGAGCCTGATCTCAGCAGGGAATTCCTGGCATTGAGCTGCGGAGCATTATTAGTCTAAAGGCTGCAAGAATCATCTTGTGACCAGAGAATTACCAAAGCCTTACAATATGAACATGTAGTTATTATACAAATAGGTCAGGAGTAGAAAAGACAGAAGTAATGGAAATGCATCAACATTTTTAAAGCAGGACTCAATTTTTGTTGGCATTGCCTCTTTAGCAATGAGGTAGTCAATATTTTCCAAAATTCTTGGAGAATTTTATTCATATACATGGTGAATTTCTGAAGTTTCTTTTCAGTCCTTAACTCACATATAGTACATATTTGACTACAAAATTTCAATGACAATAACAAAGTTAATCTCTCCATTAATACTTCAGAGATAACTTTCCTTATCTATTTTCACTACTCAGAATTTGAGTCAGGGTTAAAGCAATTGTTAATTTGGAAACCTGCTTTTTGTTGAGAAGTCTTGTTATTTTGAGAAGGAACATTTTGAAACATACTTTTTCTTCTATTTTTAATACATTAATTTGTAACAAAGTAATACAAGGGCATAGCTTAAAAACTCAGTGAGTGAGGAAAACCTTACCCTAAAAAGGAGCCTGTTATTACACCTCCTTCTATCTTCAATCACTTTCACTAGAAACATTTTAGTTGTCTCATTGGTTTTTTGTTTTTAGCCCATCTTGTAGCTCTACTTTATAAAATTAAATAGACATTCCTTGATTAATCTATTGTAGTCACTGCCTATTGATGTCTTATGATAAGTGAATTTTTAGCAGTTTATTCCTTCTAATGTCCTGTCCTTATTTTGGGATTGCAATAGTTTTTAAAAATTTCTGTGAGATTGTGGGTTAACTTTTTAAAATTCTCTTGAATTCCAAGATGATCAATATTTCCACTGAGGAATATTTTTGAAATTTGTTCATCCTTATCTTTCTCTTGCTGTAAATCTTTTTCTTCGATTACTAGTAATTATTGATTATCCTTTCACATTGACAATAACTGGTAATGTCAGGTTTACAAATGGGGCATTTCAGTTGGCAGACTTCACTTTAGAATAAGTGAGCAGAAAGGGCTGTTGAATTCAACAGAATGCTAAAAATTCTCAGTAAACTAGGTATTGATGGAACATATCTATAAAGCTATCTATGACAAACCCACAGTCAATATCATACTGAATGAGCAAAAACTGGAAGCATTCCCTTTGAAAACTGGCACTAGACAAAGGGTGCCCTCTCTCACCATTTGTTAACAACATAGTATTGGAGGTTCTAGCCAGAGCAATCAGGCAAGAAAAAGAAACAAAAGATATTCAATTAGGAAAAGAGGAAGTCAAATTGTCTCTATTTGCAGATGACACAATTGTCTATTTAGAAGATTCCATCATCTCAGCCCCAAATCTCCTAAGCTGATAAGCAACTTCAGCAAAATCTCAGGATACAAAATCAATGTGCAAAAATCACAAGCAGCTGGACGCAGTGGCTCACATCTGTAATCCCAGCATTTTGGGAGGCCAAGGTGGGTGGATCATGAGGTCAAGAGATATAGACAATCCTGGCCAACATGGTGAAACCCTATCACTACTAAAAAATACACAAATTAGCTGGGTGTGGTGGTGCACCCCTGTAGTCCCAATTACTCTGGAGGCTGAGGCAGGAGAATTGCTTGAACTGAGGAGGCAGAGGTTACAGTGAGACAAGATGACACCACTGCACTCCAGTCTAGTGCCTAGTGATAGAGCAAAACTCTGTCAAAACACACACACACACACACACACACACACACACACACTCCTATGCACCAATAACAGACAAAGAGGCAAATCATGAGAGAACACCCATTCGCAATTGTTACAAAGAGAATAAAATACCTGAGAATACAACTACCCAAGGATGTGAAGGACCTCTTCAAGGAGAAGTATAAACCACTGCTCAAGGAAATAAGAGAGGATAAAAACAGATGGAAAAGCATTCCATGCTCATGGTTAGGAAGGCTCAATATCATGAAAATGTCCATACTGCCCAAAGCAATTTATAGATTCAATGCTATCCCCATCAAGCTACCGATGACCTTCTTCACAGAACTAGAAAAAAAACCACCTTAAACTTCATATGGAACCAAAAAAAAGCCCACATAGCCAAGACAATCCTAAGCAAAAAGAACAAAGCTGGAGACATCAGGCTATCTGACTTCAAACTATACTACAAGGCTACAGTAATCAAAACAGCATGGTATCCGTATTAAAACAGAGATAAAGACAAATGGAAAAACAGAAGCCTTGGAAGTAATGCCGCACACCTACTTGATCAGTTTGTCAACTAATCTTTGACAAACCTGACAAAAACAAGCAATGGGGAAAGGATTCCCTGTTTAATAAATGGTGTTGGGAAAACTGGCTAGCCATGTGCAGAAAGCTAAAACTGGACCCCTTCCTTACACTTTATACAAAAATTAACTCCAGATGGATGAAAGATTTAAACATAGACCTAACATCATAAAAACCCTAGAAGAAAACCTAGGCAATACCATTCAGGACATACTCATAGGCAAGGACTTCATTACTGAAACACCAAAAGCAATGTAAACTAAAGTGTATACAGACAAATGGGGTCCAATTAAACTCCAGAGCTTCAGCACAGAAAAAGAGACAATCATTAGAGTGAACTAGCAACTAACAGAATGGGAAAAAATTTTGCAAGCTACCCATTTGACAAAAGGCTTATGTCCAGAATTTACAAGGAACTTAAACAAATTTACAAGATAAAACCAAACATCTCCATCCAAAATTGGGTGGAGGATATGAACAGGCATTTTTCAAAAGAAGATATTTAGGCAGCCAACAAACATACGAAAAAATGCTCATCATCACTCATGATTAGAGAAATGCAAATCAAAACTACATTGAGATACTATCTCACATCATTTAGAATGGTGATCATTAAAAAATCTAGAGACAACAGATGCTGGAGAGGATGTTGAGAAATAGGAATGCTTTTACACTGTCGGGAGTGTAAATTAGTGCAACCATTGTGGAAGACAATGTGGTGATTCCTCAAGGATCTAGAAATAGAAATTCCATTTCACCCAGCAATCCCATTACTGGGTTATAAATCATTCTTTTTTAAATATATATGCACACGTATGTTCATTGCAGCACTGTTTACAATAGCAAAGACTTGGAATCAACCCAAATGCCCATCAAAGATAGACTGGATAAAGAAAATGTGGCACATATACACCATAGAATACTATGCAGCCATAAAAAGGATGAGTTCATGTCCTTTGCAGGGACATGGATGAAGCTAGAAACCATAATTCTCAGGAAATAACAGAAAACCAAACATTTATGTTCTCGCTCATAAGTGGGGGTTGAACAATGAGAACACATGTACACAAGGAGGGGAACATCACACACTGGGGTCTGTTGGGGGTGGGGGGCTAAGGGAGTGATATTGGGGTGGGGAGCTTAGGGAGGGATAACATCAAGAGAAATACCTAATGTAGGTGAAAGGGGGATGGAGGCAGCAAACCACCGTGTCATGTGTATACCAGTGTAACAAACCTGCAAGATCTGCACATGTACTCCAGAACTTCAGGTATGATAAAAAGAAAAGAAAAGATGAATAAGTGAGCAGATACCTGGAATTTCCCTAATTGCAAAAGTGGACTAGATTTTCTTTGAGGGCAAATGCCAATCATCCCAGTTTATCCACATAAAGCCACTTCAGTTTCATTAGAAACAAACCACCCCACCGAACTCTATCTCTATGTAGGTTTGTAATGTATAGGGGTAGGGTGTAAATGGAAACAATTTCAGCCCCTTTATAAATTAACCCAGAGGTGTTATACCTAGAAGGTAATCTCCCTCTATGTATGTATTCCTTCTCCATATGCAATGAATCCTGTGGGCCAAAAGCTTTTGTCCCTCTTTATTAAATGTATTTATACGTTTTATTTTTTATTGTCCTTTTATGAGGATCTTAAAGGAAGAAAATTTTGTATTTAGTCTGCTACTCTGAGCCAGAAACCACACATCACTTTTTAAAAATAAATTGTATTGTATTTTAAAAACAAATATATACTAATTGAAGAAAATGTGTAATATTTAGAAACAAGTAAATAAGAAAATAACTATCAACAATGATCTTATCATTGGTAATAATGATATTTGGGATTCCTTCCCCCAAAATACATATCTTTTTACTTCTATACCTACATCTCTAGAAGAATTTTGTGTTCTACTTTGAATACAGCATCGAATGGTAAAAATTTTTTATGTAAATAACTATCACTCATAAATAAAGGTTAAAGAACACATATTTCTCCATTTTCTGCCTGTATATACTGTTCTCTCATGGTGGCAATTAGAATTCTTATCTACCTCTTCATTATTATAAACAATGCTATAATGATAATGAGGTACATAGATCTTACTTGCATCTGTAATTATTTCCTTAGGATTTTATCTTAAAGTGAAACTTACGAATTAAAGGCTATAAAATATTAAAAATATAAAAATAGTAAAAGTTCACAATTTGTGTGCCACATTGCTTTCAAAATGTTTCCATCACTGGTACAGAAGAGGGCTTCTCTCACCAATAATTTTATAGAATATAGTTTTAAAGTTTTAAAATCTTGTCAGCTTTATAGACAGAAATTACATCTGGTTTTACTTGTTTTTTCTTTGATTATTATTGCAGCTTAAGCTTTTTATTTTTAATTCAATTTTTTTTTTCTTTTATGAATTATCTGCTTGGATCTTTTCCTAATTTTTGCATTTATGAAATTTAATAGTTGCATTTTGAATTTTGCAGCAAACAAAATTAAAATTTTTCCCTATTGAAAATATGTACATAATAATAGTTCATTTTAGAAATGTTTTAGTGTACAGCCTGCCTAAAATGTTCAAATTTTAAGTTTTCTGTGAATATTTTTATCATCTCCATATGGTATGTGTGTTGACAAAATTTTAAAAGTAAATAATAAATGACAGAAACATAAAGAAACAAATAGCAAGAATTGTAATAGATTTTTGCTCAGGAAAAATAATTGGAAGACAACTAGAAAGAATATTAAAAAAATGTGGTATCTAGCACAGTGTTTGGCCTGGGAGGCTGTCACTCCACAAATATTTAGAATGACTGAATCAGGAAATTGTGACCAAGCAGAGTACTACAGAGTCAGCTAGTGATAACATCAACTTGTTCTTTCATTATTTTCTGTAATTTGATAAGTAAATAAAGTAAATCAGAAATTCTTCCATTGTTTCAGTTTTTCTGTATGACTGAAAATAATCGCATCTTCAATACAAATAATTTCTTAGCTGGTATTGTCAAAAATGGTTTAAACTCTTCAAAATAGAGTTGGACAAATATAAGTGGTTCTTACCAAGTTATAATAATGGAGAGGTCATTAAATTCACATTCAAGGCAGATACATTGCAAAATTAGTATTTCTTTAAATAGCAGGTGGTTTGGTTGTTTCTATAGCAATAGTAACAATCTTCAAAATGTTTTAAAATAATTCTCTTTTTGGCAAGAATCCTCCTTTTTCCAAAAACTTATAATTGTAAAAACAATGTAAGAATTGCATTAAAGATAATTTTGGGAAAAAGAAAAAAGATTTTTGAGAGGCACAGCTGTTGTTAATTTATGTTGTATTTTTCTTAACTGTTAACGGATATATATTTGTTAGAGGCTATTGCAATGCTAAAATTTGGTGAAAGATTTAATACATTTTCAGTGAATTTGAGCTTTATGTGCAAAAAGTAAATAAAAATGAGACTATGTGTAATGAATTTCAATAGTCCATTCAGATGTCTAAATTCATTACCGGATCCTTTTTTGAGGTAAGGAGTTTGAGGCTAGTCTTGCCAACATGGTGAAACTCTGTCTCTACTAAAAATACAAAAATTAGTTGGATGTGGTGAAATGCACCTATAATCCCAGCTACACAGGAGTCTGAGGCAAGAGAATCGTTTGAACCTAGGAAGCAGAGATTGCAGTGAGCCAAGATCACACCACTGCACTCCAGCTTGGGCAACAGAGAAAGACTACATCTTAAAAATATATATAGAATTTAGTAGGAAAGGGACGATGATACTTCTGTGGCAGGAATATTAGGTATAAGGAAACAGCAAACCTAGAGCTCCTATCTTTGTTGAGATGAGTATACCATCCATTTTGAAAATGAGGAGAAAGGATCTTATTAATAACATTGGAACCTCTGACAGGAGTCATGCATGAAGCAAAAACCACTCCATATACTTTCTTATTAAATGGGCCAAAATATCTCCTTTTTCAGCTAAGCTAATTTGGATTGGTTTTCTGTTTCTTGTTAAATAATAATGTCCTGATGACTTGTGTAGACACTGTCTGAGTATATAACTTCCATCTTCAAGTAAAACCAACAAAAATCAATCTAAATCCATAGTGTAACATAATGTAGATTTGTGTAGAATGCTGCAGCAAGTGAAGAGAATCTCAGCTAGGTAGAGTAACTTGTATTAAGGCATTGAGGTAAGAGAGATACTAGGACACATTAAGAAAATAAACAGTTAACAAAATTTGCAGTTTTCTGCTTCATCATGTAAGGGAGCCTGGAAGACACCACTTTGTCTTAATAGTAAAAGGCTGCACCTACTGAAAATATACAGCTCTTCTTAGATCCATCAGGGAATTGAGATCACAAGACGAACTGCTGTCTTTCAAATTGAAGAGGCAGACAGGTAGACATAGAAAATCACAGTTTTCTGGAGCAGAAACCCAACTACAATTGACAAATTACTGGTGACTCAAGTCTAACATTTAAAGACTCCAGGGGGCACGGGCTTGGATTGGTGGGAGGAACATCTTTGTGAGTTTTACCTCCAGAAGCCCTATCAGGTTCTCACAGACCATATTGGTGAAAAATCCCCTCATGCCTTCAGTTGAGAGAGGAAAAAGTTTATTTTGTAATAGGCCCAGAGCATTCCGTTTTTTTCAGCAGGGGCTGGGGAGGTTGGAGAGGGATAATATCAGGAGAAATACTTAATGTATGTGAAGGGGGATGGAGACAGCAAACCACTATGGCATGTGTATACCAATGTAATAAACCTGCAAGTTCTGCACATGTACCCCAGAACTTAAAGTATAATTTTAAAAAAAGAAAAGAAAAAAAGAATAACTGAGCAGAGACCTGGAATTTCCCTAATTGCAAAAGTGGACTAGTTTTCCTCTGAGGGCAAATGCCAATCATCCCAATTTATCCACATAGAGCCACTTCAGTTTCATTAGAAAAAAAACCACTCCACCCAAGATCTGCATATGTGCCCAAGAACTTAAAGTATAATTTAAAAAGAAGAGAAGAAGAGAAAAAAGAGAATAAGCCCTGACATAAAAAGGAAATAATTTAGTAAACTACTGGGGTTTTACCAGAGCCCAACTCTATCCCAATCTAAACATTTCAGTTTCATTAGAAACAAACCATCCCACCTGCAAGATCTGCACATGTGCCCCAGAACTTAAAGTATAATAAAAAAAAAGAAGAAAATAAAAAAAGAATAAGCCCTGACATCAAGAGGAAATAATTTACTGGAGTCTAAACTACTGGGGTTTTACCAGAGCCCAACTCTATCCCAATCTAAACACCCTGTCCCACTTAAAGCTGAGAAGCAGTTGTGAAGGTCATGGCCCCTAGGCACAGGCATACTAAAAGACAGACCTAATCATAAGACTATAGACTATTTTCTGTCTCCCCACATCTTACCACCACATCACTAAGAGCACTTAGAGTATATTCACTAGTTTCTTTTATGTGATACATTAGGCCCAGCTTTCAATAATCTGTACAAGGCATAATAAAAGCAGAAAATAAAGTTTGAAGAAATAGAGTGAGCATTAGAATCAGACTCATATACCAGTAATACTGGAATATTCAGACAATGAAATTTTAAAACTATGATAGATTAGCTAAGGACTCTAATGAAAAAGTGGACAACATGCAACAACAGGTGGGTAATTTAAGTAGAGAGAAGGAAATACTAAAAAAAAGAAGAAATATGTAAATGCTAAAAGTCAAAACTACTGTAACAGAAATGAAGAATGCCTTTTGTGCACTCGTTAGTGGACTAATCAAGGCAGAGAAAAAAATCAGTGATCTTGAGGATATCTCAATAAAAACTTCTAAAATCACCAAGCAAAGAGAAAAAAAACAAACAAAAAAAGAAACCTCAGAACAGAATATAAGAACTGCGAGACAACAACAAAAGGTGCAAAATATACGTAATAGGAATACCAGGAGAAAAAAGTTAAAGGAACTGTAGAAATATTGAAGAAATAATGACTAAGAATTCCCCCAAAATTAACGTCAGGTACCAAACCACAGACCCAGGAAGCTTAGGGAACATCAAGAAGAATTAATGCCAAAACAAAATAATAACTTATTCTTAAGCATACTATATTGAAAGCATAAAATCAAAGACAAAATTTGCAAAGAAAATAATCTTGAAACAAACAGGAGTGAGTGATTCCTATGTATGGAACAGCAAGGAGAAGAATTATATCAGTCTTTTTCTCAGAAGCCATGCAAGCAAGAGAAAAGCAGGGTGAAATATTTAAAGGGCTGAGAGTAAAAACCCAACAACATAGAATTCTGTATCCTGTAAAATTGTCCTTCAAAAGCAAAGGAGAAATAAAGACTTCCTCAGAACAAAAATGAGGGAATTTGTTGCCAGTAGACCTGCCTTGTAAAAAGTTAAAAGAATTTATTCAGAGACTAGGGAAATGATAGAGATCAGAAATGAATCTACATAAAGAAAGAAAAAGCATTTGAGAATGAATAAGAGAAGGTAAAATAAAAATATTTTTCTTATTGTTAATTGAGTTAACATGGTATTTTGTTGAGAATAATAGCAACAATATAGTCAATGATTATAGTTTATGAATAAGTAAAATGAATGACAACAATGATACAAGAGATTAGAGGGAGGAATTTAAAATGATTTGCTATTATAAGGTATTTGTACTCTCTGGGAAGCACTATAGTTTTATTTGAAAGTGAACTTGGTATAACAGTAATAGTTGTAAATGTATATTACAAATTCTGGGGTAACCACCAAGAAAAGTTTTTTGAAAAGTATGACTGATGTGCTAAAAAAGACAGAAAAAGAGTCATGAAAGAAATCAAAGAAGCAAATAAAATTTTGTGTATAGGAAGTCTTAATATTATCAAGATTTCAGAGTTTTCAGGCTAGGTATATAGCTCCAACACAATGCCAAATAAAATCCTAGCAAGTTACCTTGTGGATATCAACAAACTTATTCTAAATTTTTTATGGTGAGGTGAAAGACTGAGAACACTTAAGACATTATTGAAGGAAAAAAAGAGTCATAGAACTGAGTAGTGTTTTTATTTTCCTTCAATATTGAAGGGAACTGACTGACACTTCCGCTCTGCAAAAGACACTGTCGAGATAATGGAAAGACAGGACACAGACTGGGAGGAAATATTTGTAAAAGATGTATCTAATGGAAAACTGCTACCGAAAATATATAAAGAACAATTAAAAATTGAAAATAAGAAATTAAACAACCACATTAAAGCATGGGGAAAATGTCTGAACAGACACTTCACCAAGCAGGTTATACAGATGGCAAATTAGCATGTGAAAAGATGCTCAACATCCATTGTCATTAGCGAACTACAAATTAAAATAATGGCATGATACTACTACTCACGCATTAGAATGGTCAAAATCCAAAATGCTAACACCAAATGCTGACAAGGATGTGGACCAACAGGAACTCTTATTCATTCTAGTGAGAATGCAAAATGGTACAGCCCCTTCAGAAGGCAGTTTGGTGGTTTCCTATGAAGCTGAACATATTTTTATCATACAATCTAATTATTGCTTTCCTTGTTATTTACATAAATTAATTGAAAAGTTACGTCCAAAAACCTACATACAAATGTTTATAGCAGCTATATTCATAATTGTCGAAACGGAAACAACCAAGATATCCCTGAATAGATGATTTACTCAGACAATAGAGTATAATTCAGCATTAAAAAGAAATTGCTAGCAAGACAGAAAGGACATATAGGAATCTTACATGTATATTAATGTATGAATTAAGTCGGTCTGATACGATTACATAGTATATCATTCCAACCCTATAACATTCTGGAAAAGTCAAAACTATGGAGTCAGTAAAAAGATTATTGGTTTCCAGAGGTTAGAGAAAAGGAAGGGATGAATAGATGGAGCACAGAGATTTTTAGGGTAGTGAAACTACTCTGTAGAACAGGGGTCCTCAACCCCTGGGCCATGGAACAGTACATACAGTCCATAGCCTGTTACGAACCAGGCCAGGGGGACACACCAGGAGGTGAGTGGCAGGCCAGCGAGCAAAGCTCAGTCTGTATTTACAACTGATCTCCATCACTCACATTATTGACTGAGCTCTGCCTCCTGTCAGATCTGCAGTGGCGTTAGATTCTTACAGGAGCATGAACCCTGTTGTGAACTGTGCATGCAAGGGACCTAGGTTGTGAGCTCCTTATGAGCATCTAGTGCCTGATAATCTGTCAGTGTCTCCCATCACCACAAGATGGACTTTCCAGCTGCAAGAAAACAAGCTCAGAACTTCCATAAATTCTACATTATGGTGAGTTATATAATTATTTTATTATATATTGCAATGTGATAATAATAGGGAAAAAGTGCACAATAAATGTAATGTGCTTGAATCATCCCATACCACCCCACTGCAACCTGGTCTGGGGAAAAATTGTCTTCTAGAAAACTGGTCCTTGGTGCTAAATAGTTTGTGGACTGCTGCTGTATGATACTATTGTGGTGAATATATTGACATTACACATTTATACATCATTGTAAATCTTTCAGTACATACAGAATGCACACCACCAGGGGTGAACCCTAATATAAACCATGTACTTTGGGAGGTAATGTTTCAATGTAGGTTCCCTGATTGTAACAAATATACCACTATGGTGCAGGATGTTGATATCTGGGGAGGTTCTTTATGTGTGGAGGCAGGGAATATATGGGAACTCTGTGTACTTTCCATTCAGTTTGGCTGTGAACCTGAAACTGTTTTAAAAAATAGTCTATTAAAAATGACCTGGAATATCAGACCAGGAATAAGGTATATGAGAAAATTACAGGGCCAAGCATAAAAATCATGCAGTGTTCTTGAATGTTGTGGTAACATGTTCAAGTTTTATTCATAATTGGGGGCTGTTTATGTACTTAAAACAAGGTGATGTCAACTTATTTGATATGTAGAAAAATTGCTTTTCTGAATTATGATAAATTGATTTGATGAGAGTTAGAATGGAGAAAATGAGACCAGCTAAGGGAAGACTATTATAATCATCTAGGTAAAATCCATAAGAATATGAATGAAGAATGGCAGATAAAGGGAAAGATTCAAAAAGCACTTAGGAGCTGGAATAATAGGACTTGGGTTAGTAACATGACAGGGATTGGATGTGGGAGGTGAAGGAGCAGGAGGGGAAAAGGAAGACCAGGCTGGTCCCACACATCTCAAGGTGCCAGTATCTGAGTCAAAGGCATTCTTTAAAAGTTGTAAATAGAACAATCAGTCTTTCAACTAAAATATGCTCTATTTTCCTATCTTGAAAAACATAGCTTCATAACAATAAATTAACCACAGTGTTAACCTGTGATTATTACATGATGATGTTAGTAAAACATCAAATACAATTCAGTAATTATTGTACATGTCTGAGTGTTTTGGTCAGCATCTGTTTCATAATAGCCATCATTTAAGGAATTAAAAACTAAAATGTAATTTTACTTAAAACATATATAATTTAGTATGTTTTTAACAAAATTGTAAATATAGTAAGTAAAGGTTGTTAATTATATTTTATGAAGAGTTTTTCTTTCCAAATAATTTGAAGTATCTAAGGACGGGTGCGGTGGCTCATGCCTGTAATACCAGCATTTTGGGAGGCTGAGATGGGTGGATTACCTGAGGTCTGGGGTTCAAGACCAGCCTGACTAACATGGAGAAACCCCGTCTCTACTAAAAATACAAAATTAGTTGGGTATGGTGGCAGATGCCTGTAATCCCAGCTACTTGGGAGGCTGAGGCAGGAGAATCACTTGAACCTGGGAGGCAGAGGTTGCAGTGAGCCAAGACTGAACTATTGCACTCCAGCTGGGAAACAAGAGCAACAACAACAAAAAATTAAATTACTATAATTAAAATTTAATATGCAAACTATAATAAAATCGTCATTTTAAATACAATTTTGCTATTCACTATCTGTTTGCTAATGTAAAGAAGTGGTATCATGCTTCATACGTTTCCTTTATACCTCTATATATACAAACATATGTGTACTATTACATATAGAAATTAATATGAATTTTTACTGTTGCTAAATATTCTGCAGTCTCCAATGACCAGTTATTGGAAATACAACACCAATTATTGAGTACCTCTGGAACTACTAACTGGGATATGAAGAGAACGAGAAAATGGATGCTTGGTGCTAATGGGAAATGATATTTCATTATTCAAAATATTTATTATAGTCATGCTATCTGAGGAAAGATTTGACAAGTTCATTAATTTGTCTTTTCATTTAACTAAGCATGTCCACAGCCTGAATCTTCATACCACTCCACAGCAAGGTCTCTCTGTGAAGTCAGTAGTGATACAGTCCCCACACCTTCTCATCATTAAAAAGAAGTTCCCTTTTGTGGCAAAGTTACTGGAAAAAAGATGAGAAAGAAGCATTCTCATGGATTCTAAAGGTTGCTAGTTAGTCAAGAGAAAAAACAAATTGTGGTACAGTTCACCTTGTGCTGATGCTGAATGCCAGATCCAGGGTGACAGAGGTGCCCATGCCTTTCTTGATAATTGTGTGTGTATCTGTGTGTATGTATGTATGTATGTGATGCCCAGGCTCCTCTAAAAAGTGCCTCAGTGCAGGGGTCCCTCTTGCCTCAGTTCAGCACCACTTGGAGGAAGACTATGACAATTTTGGATTGTCTCTGGGTCACTGGTAGGCTTTCAGAAGCAACAGGGATAATCGTTGCCAGAAGAACAGGTTTAGAAGAAAATTACAGGTTCAGTTTGGACAAGTTAGTTTTGAGATAATGATGGGATAGCCAAACTGAGAGAGTTAGTTGAGTTAGAACACAGTTCCAGGCTCCTGAATATAGGACTGAGTTTACAGTATAGTCTTGAGAATTGTCACAATTATAGGTTCTAGAGAAAAGGAAGATTTCAAGGCTTTAGCCTCACATTTTCCTCATTTCTCCCAAAGGAGAAATCTGTTTATTAGATCCCATACCGAACAGGCTAGATCAGCCAATGAATGAAGTCAATTTATGTTAAATGGCTTGTACCATTTGAATTTATCTCTCATTTCTCCTCTACTCTTGCAGTTAACTTGTCCTTCTTAAAAGTCCTAGAGTCCACTTTGTCTTTTTTTTTTTTTTTTTTTTTTTTTTTGCATATCTCTGCCTCTTCCTTCCATGATGTTGTCATGTAATAATATTGAAAACCTGCCTTAGATTGAATTGGTGTGTGTCTGAAAGTTTAAGTGAAACAGAGAAGGTAACAGATGACATTCCAAAAATCCCAGTGTCTAAGGGTCATAAGCTTTGAGATTTAGAGTCAAAGACAGCCCTTGCTAAAAGCTTCTGTCTGCCATTTGTCATTGTTCATTGAGTGTCAATCTCTGAAATATGGTGCAGTGTAGGTTA
This sequence comes from Saimiri boliviensis, assembly GCF_048565385.1. Taxonomy (NCBI): domain Eukaryota; kingdom Metazoa; phylum Chordata; class Mammalia; order Primates; family Cebidae; genus Saimiri; species Saimiri boliviensis. Next base: position 45,226,937 of record NC_133451.1, on the reverse strand, counting down.
AGATTTCAGTACCACTAGATATCAAGTCCATCAAGAGTCGTAAAATGTTACTATAATATTAAGTGCCAGATATTCTATAGGAATACTCTTATTACTTGCATCAATAGTAATAAAAGAACAAAGTCAAATGGTAACAAGTAAACACATGTACAATAAAAAGTTTTTATCCAGTCGATGTTCTGGTTCCAATTGTCAACACAAACAGGAGCATTCCCTACATATTCCTCAGTGCTTTACTTTCTTTATTTAATAATATACTGATGGACAACAGGACTGCTAGTAAATGCCAGTACTTACATTTTGTATATATGTACATATAAGAATATATTCCCAGAAGTAAAATTTCTAAATCAAAGAATACATCCCAGTGTATGAAAATGTCAGATTAATATTGCTAAATATTTTTGTTTTGGGTAACATTGAAAATAAAGATGATTTTTTAATTGCATGTTGTCAATTATGATGTTTGTAAATTGGCAATATTTCTTCTTTATATAATTTATCAATTTTTAGTGGGTTGTTGTGTTATTAGTGTTTTATCTTTAATGCTTTATATCATCAAGAAACATATTCTTAGTTCATGATTTGCCACTTACTTCTTTATAAGATTTTCCTCTGCACTTAACGTTTAATTATTTTGGTATAGGCAATTTTAACAATTTTTTTCAATAGGTAGTGGGGTGTGTGTTCCATAAAAAATATAATTTCCTACTCTAAAATAATAAATAAATACACTCATTTATTTATTCCTTGTTACATATTTTTTGCATTTTCAACTTTGATCTGTCTAAAAATTATTCTGGTAAAAGGGTGATGTTGAGATACAAATTTATTTATTCCAGATTGTTAGCAGTTATTCCAAACCACGTTAATTTAAAATATATATATATATATATATATATATATATATATATATATATATTTTTTTTCTCTTATTGATGTAAAATGTCACATCTCTAAATCTCCATGTATGCATTTGCTTCATTTTTGGTCTGTATTCTATTTTGTGGATATGTCTACTTTTCTCACCCCAAGATTAAGTGAACAGAAAGCAATAAAGTAGATTTTATATAAATACATATACCTGTACACAGATATATATAACCAGCAAATATTAGGTATAGACAATTTATAGAAGAAATGCAAATACCTTGTAAATTCAAAATATGTCCAACTTCACTCAAAATCAAAGATATTCAAATTCATATGACAATGGCACTCCATTTTTTCCTATCATGTTGGCAAAAGTTAAAATGTTTAACACACGTTCTCGCTCACTATTAATGGAATTAAATTGTCACTTTTTCTTTGATTAACCACTTGATAGTAAATATCGAAACTGAAATTGCACATAATCTTCAACCCAATGATTTCCTACAGATATACTGGTATACATTTAAAAAGATATTTATACAATATGTAGCATTACTTGTAGTATCAGGTATCAGAAAAAACCAATCATTACATATGGGCCATGCATGGTAGCTTACACCTTTAATCCCAGCACCCTGGGGAAGCCAGGGCAGGAGGATTGCTTGAGGCCAAAAGTTTGAATCTGCAGAGATCTATGATCACACCACTGCACTCCCCACTGGAGTGACAAAGTGAGACCCTTTGTAAAAAACAAATTACATACATTGCAGTGTTACCAGCCTTTAAAATGGCTGTGTTAATATATATTGATGATTACAAAATAATCTCTGCAAATATACTATAAAATGAAAAAAATTTAAAAAGCTTATTAAGCAAATACTGAATAGCTTGTAAATTAAGACATGATAAACGGTATACATCTCTTATATGGAAAAAGTATTCACATATATTGGTGCATACGGATAGAAAATTTCTGAAATACACAAAACTATCGAAGGTTGATCACTCATGGGATGGAGTTTTTACTTTACTTCTAAGGATAACTGAATAGTCTCGTGTGTGTGTGTGTGTGTGTGTGTGTGTGTGTGTGTGTGTGTTCTGGTTTTTGAAAATAAAAAGATAACAGAGGAATCCGAGAGAGATTAGGAAATTTCCTTCTCCTTGGCCCCTTCTACTATGGTACTGTTTAAACAGGAAAAGTTTTCTTACTTCCCTCGCAGGTCTTGTGACTAGGGGTGTGTCTTGTTTCTTTGGTGCCCTGTTGCTCACACCTCTAAGGGGAGAATTCAGATAGGCAGACAGTGGTCATGGGCTCCAACTCCAAGGCAGTGTCAAGAGGTGAATGTTTACAGCTTCTGAAGCCCCAGAGGGCATGTTACAGTGCCCTCTTTCAGTTTTGCCATCTGTAGGTATCTTGTATTCATCAGCTCAGTTAGACCCTGTGCCTTATCTAAGGACAGGGGGCTTTCTGTAACCCGGGGTTCTTGCTCTAATGTACTGGAAAAAAATGTATCACACATGGGCTTGGAGAATGAGTGCAAGGTTTTATTGAATGTGGAGGTAGCTTTCAGCTTTCAGATGGATGCGAGCCAGAAGGGGGACAGTCCTCCTCTGAAGTTGGGCTGCTTAGCAGTGGAGCTCTCTTCTTACCTCCCTGTGCTAAATTCCCCATAGTCTTGCTGTAGATGACCTGTCAGCATCTGCTGGTTTTTGCCAGTGTTTTCTGCCAGTGTGTTCCTCTCCATATCCAGCTGCTTGTGTGTGCCCACTAGGATCTCAGGGGGCATGGTGGGTCAGGGTGATCTTGGAAAATGCAACATTTGGGCATGACAACAAGAGTGCTTGTCTTCACCTAGGTCCATGGGCACGGACTGGAGGGCAGAGCCCTTGCCAGGGACTCTGCCTTTCACTACTCAATACTTATCTGACCCCTCCCTTACCACTCTTTCTCTACAAGTTGCTAAATTCTTCTTCAGTTAAAGCATGCATTGATTGGCCCCTCTTTCCTGAATCCAGTTCTCAAAGTGTTTCAGGAGCACCCTCTCTCCTTCAAGCCTAGGAGTGGTAATGGCTTTCTTCTTTTATGAGTTGCTGCGTGCCGGTTCCCTAGTTTGTTATCTTAACCCTTCAACACCTCTGCAAATACTCTCTTCAAAAAAATCTTTTCGTTTAAACATTAAGACAGGAAGCACACAAGGAAATCTTAGTGAAAAGCCTCAGAGGTACAAGCAAAACCATGCAAAACCATTTACATAGAAGGCAATGCAAGGTGAGATTTTGAATGACTAAATATTACATGAAATCATATATGGCAATGGCATCAAATCAATGAAGCAGTGAAATTTGTCTTTCAACATAAGTTGGGCATTAGTGACTTGGTGAACTAATTGCAAATAATTTCAGCAGAGGACTGGAGCAGAAGAAATAGACTGAGTTGGTGATTAGTGACATACCATGTTTAGAAGCTTTAATTAGAAACTCTATTGTATTTATTTCATATAAAACTGGACAATTCAACCAACCCAGTGAATTACAACACTGCACAGTTGGATTTTTTGTTTTTGTTTTTAACAAAACATAGTGTATTTTCTCATCTTTATGAAATTAAAAGCTCTGCTATGGAATGTGAAGGCAATAGAGGACAGATTTAAATTATTTTTCTTTTTTTGCAGTGGCATGATCTCGGCTCACTGCAACCTTCACCTCCTGGGTTCAAGTGATTGTCCTGCCTCAGTCTTCTGAGTAGCTGGGATTACAGGTGTATGCCACCATGCTTGGCTAATTTTTGTACTTTCAATAGAGACAGGATTTTAGCATGTTGGTCATGCTGATCTCGAACTCCTGACTTCATGATCCACCCTTCTCAGCCTCCCAAAGTGCTGGGATTACAGGTGTGAGCCACCATGCTTGGCCTCAAATATTTTTCTTTAATATTTTTCATAAACTACCCAGTCACCAACATGGTTCTTAAATTTATTTTCAGAAGGCTTTTGTATAATCAACCCCATTCTCTAATGCCTCTCAGCTTTGAAACAGTGCCTTTAAAATTCCATTATCCTATAATGGAATTGAAGATCACTCCTCTACCACTTCTCTTAATATGAAATATTAATAACCACCTACCTTAATATTTTAATAGAAAGACATCAATATCTAAAAAAAACTAGCATCATTAGAATAATATCTACATTAGAGTTGATAAATAAAACATAAATAAACAAGCTAATGGAACTATCCAGTGTAAACACTTGCCAGAAAAAGTTTAGTTTAATGGAAAGTCATATATCTTTTGTAATGTTCCTGAGGAGAAATTTTTTGGATAGTATCTCACTTTGTTTAATTGCAGCTGAGTCATGTCAATTTCAATATATTTTTCAATATATCAGGTTAGAAATGTAATGTTTTCTGGAAAATGAAGCACTAAAAAGAAAGCAAAATCAAGACTTTTACCCACATCTCATGAAATGCAGACAGGATATTAGATTTTGGCACACGTTTCAGGCATGACTTAGAAGACTATAGACATCAATTAATATAAGACCTTTCAAGCATTTTAAATTTCAATGAAAAGCCAATTCTAGTGTTTTTTCTAAAATAAGTATTGAGTTTATATTAGTAGCAATTAAAATTATCATAAAATTTAGTTCTGAAGAAAATCATCTACCTTTAGGAAAGAGTAATTTTCTATACTATTTAACTTGAGCAGTGGATCAGAACACTGTTTTTTAGCACCCAAGTCACAAAAGCCATGCCTTTTTATGAAACTCCATAGGGCACTGAAATCTACAGGTAGATCCAGAGATGTGTAAATCAGTTGATTGAAATGATGCTAAGAGAGTTAGATGCAAAGCAGAGCCATGTTTTGTGTGACAGAGAATAAAAACGAAAGTGAAACTGAAGGAAACATCCACTGAATGAGGAAAATAATTTGAGGGTGGCCGATGGTCTGATAATTCGGCTTTGCAATAATCTGTCTACACAATACATCTAGATGTGGCATGGCCAACTGTGTCAAGATAGACAATTAAATTTTCCACAAGGATAGAAGTTTAAAACTTTTGGTGGAACCTGATTTTCTCTGCCACAGTCTGATGAGTTTTCTTTGCAAAGACATGGGAAACAAGGTGATGATTTCCATGGTAGACGGGGTCTAGATGGAAGGAGATTAAGTGACCAGTTCTATGCTTGAGACAGAAACAGACCCAGAGTAACCAGAAATACTGTGCCACATAATTTATTGTAACATAAGGAAAAGGTAGCTTTTCTTACCTTGGGTCCATGTTTTAATCTCAGTAGTGCTGATAGTTCTGAGATAAATTCTAACTGAGAAATTAACTGTGTATTTTTCTCATTAGATGCTTTGGAAAAAAAACAAAGAGAAATGTTTTTCTATTTGCTTTTTCCAAGATAGCCATAATTTTTATCTCTCTAAGCTCTCTTGAGAATGGGGGAATGTATGATAATTAAATCTCTTTGTTTGGGGAAACACCTTAAAATAGATAACAATTTAGACATTATTTATAAAGACAGGGTCGTCAAAAAGGTTACATGAAATTGTCCTTGAGTAGCACTGCCCAGTAAAATATAATGTGAGCCATACTTGTATTTTTAATTTTTCTCATAGCTGTATTTTTTAAAGTAAAAGAGTCAAAATAATATTAGATTTTAGTTAACTCAATATATCTAAAATGTTGTTTCAAAACATAGAGTAAAAAATTATTAATGCAAGTGCTTTAAGTTCTTCCTTTCATATGAAGTGTTTGACTCACAGTGTGTTTTTTTCTACCTACAGAATACCTAATTCAGACTGGCTACATTTTCATGATGCCCAATTGCTATATGTAGCAAATGCTTACTGGATTGGAGAGCACCGCTCTTGAGAGTTAAAGGCAGAGAGATTGGGGAGGAGATAGCACGATATGGGAAATGGTGAGGTTCTCAGACTGTGGCAATATCTGTTCTCCATTTCTTGCAATGTGGCAAGAGTTCAATAGGGGAAGGCTACAGAATACCTATGGAAGTTGGTCTGTGAACATTGTGGCTATGAGAGCAGCGATGAAGATTCTTTATGAATGATACTGGGTTAAAGCTTTAGGGGCATCCCGGTGGTTCACCGGGAAGAACACAGCGCATCCAGGAATTATGAACCAACATTAGGCAACGACATATACTACGTTGTCTCCCATGTTCCTGAAACAAAATTGGCCTCAGTAATCTTAAAAAAATCTTAAGGAGACAGGATGGAGCTCTCCAAATGCTTAGACATTCTGTTATCTCAGTGGCTGAAGACTGCAAGCTAGGATAATTTCATTTAAAATATGGCATTTTTTGCATTTGATTACTTTTGAATAAATTCACACCTGTTTCATGGGTGTCTACCTCCAAATAAACGATTTTAAACTAAAGCTTCTAAATAGAGTAAGAAGCTTTAGTCTAAAAACACCTCTACTTCAAAACCTACCACTTGTGGCTCAATCTGATGTGGCCTAATTTCTGCTTTAATCCCCTGTTAAAATTAATTGTACTACTACAAAAATAGAAGAGCTATTAAAAGCAGAAAAAAACTTATAATTAGAAATTTACATATATGAAGAATACATTTTATGAAACTATTATCATTTTTTCAAAAACGAAATAAAGCTGGTTAATTGAGAATAAATTCTACATGCCATGTAACTTGATATTTTTATAGTACCAAATGTTTCTCTAAGGATTTATAGTATATTCAATATTAGTCTACTCCTGGGGAAATAAGGTTTACAATAGAGGAAACATAACAAGCAGTTTTCATTTTATATGTTAACTCTAAAGATTTGATAATGGCCATTGTCACCTCTTCGGTGAAGAAAGTACCTGGGTCTACATTAGAATGTTCTGGGGTTGATTAGCAATATCTGCATTGAATTCAGGAGACAGACTGGATTGAATCATGCTTCAGATAGATTAGGTTATGCTTTTACTGGACTAGATTATAAAACTGTATGTGTTTTCTGCAAATGTATTAAACTCTTTTCTTCCAAAAGTTATCTTTGAAGAGGTAGACACATCTTAGACTTGTTTCTGCCTCATTAGACTTGTTTCTGCCTCATTTTAGTGTGCAGCCCCAAATCACTGTTCAAAGACCCTCTGTGACTATCAGGAACAGAGATGGAATCAGTTAAGCGGAAACATGGTGTAGAGGAATGAGAATGGGCTTTAGAATTACTTTGATGTTAATCTTAACTCTGCACACTTAGTTATGTGTCTTTGGAAAAACTGATTTCCCCTTCTGTAAATGAGGATAATACTAATACCTGTCTCACAGGAATGTTGTGAAGTACTTTCTAATGAGTAAAGCATTTGACATTTGTTGTTTTTAAGTAAATATGCTTTGGGGCCACTATGAAAATGTTAAGGGCAGGTACCATGACTCATGACTTATGTCTTCTTTCTTTCTTTTTTTTTTTTTTTTTGGATGTATTTGGCAAAGGTAATCAATAGGTGTTAAAGCAAATTAAAGACTTTTAAACTGGAATGTTTTTAAGTTTTACTTTTTGTGCACTTCAAAGCAAAAAGATAAATTTACATTCTTTTAGAATGGATCAAAGTCTAGGCTTTATTAGAGACAGGATAAGATACTGAATGACTTCTTTGATTTGCCTCCAGCCCTTTCTTTCTTTGCCACCTACATATAATGGAAAAAAAAAAAAAAAAAAAAACAACTCCTGCCCATGAAGGGATTCATTGGTAGTCATCATGCAGTTGTTGTAAAATACAGTTTAGTATTTTATGGCAGCTTAATCTACTTTGCCTTTCATCTGTGCATCTGTGAAAAAATGGTGACAACATGGAAAATACTCTAAATCAAACATATGGAGTGCTGGATACTGCAGCCAAATCCTGTCCCTACCAAACTGTTATTGAGAGTAAGAAATTTCAAGGCTGGTTTGTATACTAGATGTTTGTAATGTACTCAAATAGTCACTCCCTCAAGTTGAAGATTATTTTTTAAAAATACCGCCTGGAAGAGAAACACAAAGAGTCACTAGAAATATTTTTTACAGATTTATCAAATGCTTATAAAATAAAAAACTTTCAGTAAATCCATGTATAAGGATCACACACACAGCATGCATATTTGAGAAGATTTGAACACAATTTTTTTTTATTCATTACGTTTTTTAAAAAATTTTATTTTATTGCATTTTAGGTTTTGGGATACATGTGAAGAACTTGCAAGATTGTTGCATAGGTACACACGTGGCAATGTGATTTGCTGCCTTCCTCCCCATCACCTATATCTGGCATTTCTCCCCATGCTATCTCTCCCCAATTCCCCACCCCTAGCTGTCCCTCCCCTATTTCCCAGTGTGTAGTGCTCCCCTCCCTGTGTCCATGTGTTCTCATTGTTCAACACCCACCTATGAGTGAGAACATGTGGTGTTTGATTTTCTGCTCTTATGTCAGTTTGCTGAGAATGATGGTTTCCAGGTTCATCCATGTCTCTGCAAAGGACACAAACTCATCATTTTTGATGGCTGCATAATATTCCATGGTTGAACACAAATTTATATGTGTGTATTCAAAATGAAAGAAATTAATGTTCAATTTTGAAATAAGAATAAGTTGATAACACACATTTTCTATTTATTACAATGTTTTATTAATGCTGTGACCTGCCACATGCACATTCATATAGAAGAAAAATGGTGCTCACAAGGTGCTACTAGCCGAAGATGCACAGTGTTTTTTCATCGTGACTGTACCATCTACATCTGCAGAGGAAGCCAGTCCCATAGATATGATGTGTAGGGCAACCTTTCGAATCGTGCAATGAAGAAGTACCCAGTCTAGAAAGATTATTCCCATTACATGAACTTCAAATAAATAACTTTTGGGGTATTTAATCCAGCTTAATTAAATATAATGAATTCTATTTTTGAAAAACACAGAAAATTACAAAATATACAAAAACATAAAGCAGGAAAATTAACACAAATTATACATGAAAACACAACAGAGTAATTGAATATGTGATTTTTAGACTTTGATATCCTTTCTTCAGTTGATCAGGAACAAAAATCCAGTCAAGCTTAACCAAGTACAGTGAAAAGATATAAAAATCCCATAGAAATCCACAAAACATGAAATACTTGCCCTTAGAAAATGAAGAATTGGAGTAGCTTCAGGTGACCAGCAACCAGATCTTGAGGGCGCCTCTCTAATTTCTCTGACTTCATTTTCACTCACATATTCCTGCCTTGTCTGCTTTTCTTCCCATGTTGCTAAACTATGTCTCAGAGTCTCAGTACCTGTAGTTAAATTCCAAATTCCTAGGAAAGATATTTAATGGATTGGCCTAGCCTGTAGTTAGAATTACCTCAGGCCAATGGTTTTTGGGTTTCTTAGTCATCTTTGGTCAGATACCGCAGGAGCATATATGATATGGAATAATCTTTTCCAGGGATTCTGGCTTAGTAGAGTTAAAATATGAAGACTAGGTGGATACCATAGGCAAATGATTTTTTTAAAGCATCCTTAGAGGAAGTCAGACTGCTTGCATCGTCATATTATTAGCAAAATCAGTGATTCATCTGCTGAGGGAGTACTCAGGTTACAGAAAGAATACTGAAAGAGAAATGAATAGTGTCTTAAGAATGAGATTAAAATTTAAATATATAAAATAATGAAATTGTGCACAATAGGAACAAAGCACAGAGTCGGCTAAGGAAGCAAAACATTTCTAGTAGTAAAATAGCATTTCATGTAGAGGGAAGTAAATAGCATTTTCTAGGAGATATCAAATATACTAAGTCCATTAGAAGTACCTTGAGATTTATGATGAATAGCTTAACTTTATACTTTATAATAATATTATGCTTAATAATTCTATTTATAAAATGAAAAATTTAAACCCTCATGTTTACAACTACTAATGTCATTTAGTTTTATTTGATTATGGATTCCTTCTTAAATGTTTTTCTATTTATTATAGAATGCTTCAAATTTAGAAATATGTAGGTTTTCCTGTCTTGAAATTTTTTTTAAGACTGAGTATTACTCTGTTGCCAGGCTGGAGTGCAGTGGTGTGATCTCGGCTCACTTCAACCTCTGCCTCCTGGATTCAAGGAATTCCCCTGTCTCAGTCTCCTGAGCAGCTGGGACTACAGGCACACACCACCAAGCCCAGCTAATTTTTTGTGTTTGTGTTTTAGTAGAGAAGGGGTTTCATCATGTTGGCCAGGATGGTCTCAATCTCCTGATCTCATGATCCACCCACCTCGGCCTCCCACAGGGCTGGGATTATAGGGTTGAGCCACCACACCTGGCCTGTCTTGAAATTACAGCTTTATTTTTATGTTATCAACCAATTTACAACAATGGAAGAAATGGATGAAAACTGATAATATGCTTTGTCACTTGAACTTTTCACAATTTACAATTCAGTTATGTAGTGATTGATGATCAAGAGTGATGAATTATACCAAATAAGAAAACTCTCTCTTTAAGGAATCTTTTAAATATAGTTTTAAATTAAGTTGGTTTAACAAATCTTCAATATTGACCATAAACAAAATTTATGAGAACACGCTTTTTCACCAAGTGGAATATTTTTCACCTAGTTATCCCTTTAGAGTTAGCCATTTAGTTGACCAGATTAAATTTTAAAAATCATAGGTAATTTTTCATCCCCAGAAACCAAAATTATCTTTCTTGTAGTTTCTCTTAACCAGCTTACATACTTTCTCATGTGTAACAATTATTTCTATAATCTATGGCCACACATTAGTCAGCTATTTACACTTCCTTGTGCATTGAGTGGATAAATGAAAGAGAGAGTACAAAGACTGGAAAGGTCTAGAAAGAACTAAAACAGATATACAGGAAAAAAACAAACAACCCTATTCAAAAGTGGGCAAAGGATACGAACAGACACTTTTCAAAAGAAGATATATATGAGGCCAAGAAACATGAAAAAATGCTCATCATCACTGGTCATTAGAGAAATACAAATCAAAACCACATTGATATGCCATCTCACGCCTGTTAGAATTGCGATCATTAAAACATTTTGAGACAACGGATGCTGGAGAGGATGTGGAGAAACAGGAACACTCCTACACAGTTGGTGGGAGTATAAATTAGTTCAACCATTGTGGAAGACAGTGTGGTGATTTCTCAAGGATCTATAAATAAAAATTCCATTTGACCCAGCAATCCCATTACTGGGGATGTACCCAAAGAATTATAAATTGGGGGGGGTGGTGGGGGTGAGGTGGAAAGGGATAACATGGGGAGAAATACTGGATATAGTATGTACCTATGCAACAACCCTGCATGACCTGCACATGTACCCCAGAACCTAAAGTAAAATTAAAAAAAAAATAAATAATTAAAAAAATATATTATAAAGATATTGTTCAAATTGAAGGGCAAAGGCCAGGTTCAGCAATTTTCAAATCGTATGTACATTTAATAAAATAACTATAAATAAAAAATTATATTTCAAAAAAAAGAAAAAAAAAAGACTGGAAAGATAAGTTGAGGCCAGATTTTTTAATTATCTGGGAGGCTTTCCTAAGATTTCTTGGCTTGTGATCCTTGAAATGAGTTGGGCCTTTAATCAGGTTTTATTGTATTTTAAAATATTATAGGTACAATGGCCTTCTTTTATAGATTTGTATTAACAAAGTTCTGGGTAAGGCTTTGGAAACTATAGGTTGATGAATCGAGTGATGTTATAATACTCCAATATTTAGAAAAAAGCTACCTTGGATATTTGATAGTGGGAATCAATGGAGGGGTTTTTCTTGTTTGTTTTTGTTTTTGTTTTTGTTTTTGTCTTGAGACAGAGTCTCCCTCTATCACTCAGACTGGAGCACAGTGGTGCAATCTCGGCTCACTGCAACCTCCACTTCCCAGGTTCAAATGATTCTCCCACCTCAGCCTCATGAGAAGCTGAGAATACAGGCATGCATACACCACCATGCCCAGCTAATTTTTGTATTTTTAGTATAGATGGGGTTTCACCAATGTCGGTCAGGCTGGTCTCGTACTACTGGCCTTTAGGGATCTACCTGCCTTAGCCTTTCAAAGTGCTAGGATTACAGGTGTGAGCCCCTGTGCCTGGCCTCAGTGAAGATTTTTTGAGCACAGAAGTAAGAGCAAAGATATTCTTTAGAAAGATCACTTTAGAAAATAATGAGTTTTAGAAGTCTGAAACTTAGTACAGGGAAATAAGTTAGAAGATAGATATAAAAAGTTGAAAAAGAGTTCATAAAAGCCCAAGTCAAAACACTGACAATGAAAATTGGAAGAAAGAAGATTCTGTGATGGAACAAAAATTTACCAAGTGCTTGCTACAAATCAGGTATTACTCTAGGTATTGTAGATAAAGAAGAAAACAAAACAGAAAAAATAAAACATTTTTATTCTTGTGGCTGTTATATTTTATTAGTGTGAGATAAAAACAAACACATTAATTAAATACTAATATATGTAGGAGAGTCTCGAGTACTTTGGAGAAAAAAAAAAAAAAGAACAGAGAAAGATAGGAAGTACCTAATAGAAGAAGAGGTTAAGTAAGTTAATTTGGGAAAACTTTACTGAGAAAGCAATGCTTCAGAGGCATTTGAAGGAAATAAGGATTCAAGACACAGTTGTCTGGGGGCAAGGTTATTCCTGGCAGAGGATAATGCCAATGGAAATACTGAGTCTTGGAAGTGTGCCTTACGTGTCCAGGGAAAGGCAAAGAGGGTCACTGCAGCTGGAATGGAAGGAGAAATTGGGAGAATAGTAGAGAATTTGGTCATATGGACCGTGGGATGCCAGATTATTGAGGACTTTGTAGGTTCTTGTAAAAACTTTGGCTTTTGCTCTAATTGCAATAGAAAACCATTGGAAAGTTTTGAGCAGTGTGAAAGACACAAAGTGCTTTATGTCTTAATAAAGTCACTCTGACTGCTATGTTGATAGATGACAGGTGTCAGGGTAAAAAGAGAGAGAATGGTTAGGAGAGTATTGCAATATTCCAGTTGTTGTATCATAATGCTTTGGATCAGTGTGGTAGCGTGTATATATTGAGAATTTGTTAGTGTCTGGAAACATTCTGAAGATAGAGACAACAGGATCTTTTGAAATTTGATGTGATGTGATGTGATAAATAAAGAGGTTGAAGTGGCTATTAAGTGAGAAGGACAAGCTACAGGTAGAGAATATGGGGGAGAAGAATATCAGGAGTTCAGTTTTGAACACAGTTAAATTTGATATGGATATTAGGTCCTCTAAGTAGGGATGTCGAGTAGGAATATGAATCCTACAGCTCTGGAGTTTAGGAGAGAGGTCAACCTTGAGACAGAAATTTGGCAGTTCTCAGTTCATAGATGGTATCACCAAGGGATTAATGTTGACAGAGAAGAGGAGATATCTTGGGACTAAAACTTGGAGCATTCCAACATTATGAGGTTAGTAAGATGCAGAAGAACAATTAAAAGAGACTGAGAAGAAGCACCAGTGAGGTAGGAGAACACTAATAAGTTAGGCTGTCTTTGAAGCCAGCAGGGAAAAAAAAAAAAAAATCAAAGTGGAGAGAGTAATTAACTGAATCAAATGCTGCTGATAATTCAAACAAGAAATCCAAAACCTGACCTTGGAATCTCAAACAATCTGAAGAATTTTGCTGACATTGGCAAGAAGAGATTCTGTGGGGAGGTGAAAGTGAAAGTCTCACTGAATTGTGTTCAAGAGACAATGGGAGCAAAGGAATTGGAACGCTGAAGAGTTTTGCCTTCCAGGGCTCAAGAGGAGCTATCGGATGGGAGAAATATTTGAAAAGATATAAAGGAAAGGTATTTGGTGGTTGCTCACTCCCCTCATAAAAAAAATGATTCCTATATCGACACTGATAACAGCATGCTTACATCAACAGGGTATGAAAAGCTCACATAAAGGGACTGTCAGTGACAGCAGGACAGGCACAAAAGCTTGAGCAAAAAAAAGGGCTTTTGTTTTTATTGTGATTAAGGGCAGCCTATGGTAAGGGTTTCCACGTGCATGGTTTGAACAGCTTCCTGCCAGTGGCAAGTGAGGAAGAGTGAGGCTTCCTTATGGGCTTTCCCAGCTGTGGGGCAAGAGGAGAAAAGGGAGAACCCGGATTTGGAAACACAGTGGTCAAACGTTAAAACTGGAGTCAAATTATAACAAAGGAACTTGGTGGAAAATGTTTTTTGTTTTTTTTTTTTTGAGACAGAATTTCGCTCTTGTTACCCAGGCTGGAGTGCAATGGCGCGATCTCGGCTCACCGCAACCTCCGCCTCCTGGGTTCAGGCAATTCTCCTGCCTCAGCTCCTGAGTAGCTGGGATTACAGGCACGCGCCACCATGCCCAGCTAATTTGTTTGTATTTTTAGTAGAGACGGGTTTTCACCATGTTGGCCAGGCTGGTCTAGATCTCTTGACCTCGTGATCCACCCACCTCTGCCTCCCAAAGTGCTGGGATTACAGGCGTGAGCCACCGCGCCCGGCCCTGTGGAAAATGTTGAGTGAGGTTGTAGAGAACAGATGAAGTCGGTTCCCTAATTTGAAGCTTGAGAATTGAAGATATTCATGTTGTTCAACTAAGATAAGAAACATAATACAGTCAGGTCACATCCAGAAATGCCAGTCCATTCTGGCAATAAGAAAGAAGCAAGAGGAACAAGGGAAGGCAGGTGAGCAGAAAGTTAAGGTAAAGTAATAAATGTCCACAGTGTGAATTTTTGTATTTGCATCTTGAAGCAATCTTGTCCTGCATTCAATTTCTCTGCCTTAAAAAAAAAAATTGTTCTGGTTTAGCTAGGATTTTTGAAGTGTGAGAGACAGAGCCAAAAGATCGCTTTCTCTGGATTCTGCCCTGTCCCTCATTTTTAATTACACTGAATCTTTTGTTGTGAATGTAATCTTTAATAGGATTCAGTAAGTCTGTGTTATGAATCTTCTTGACTTCTAATTTTAGTTCAAACGTGTAAATAGTTTGGAAGTCATCTCTATTGCCCTTACAATAAGAAAAAGAGCTGAAGAAATGAAAAATCAATGACTTTTCTTGACCCCATCAGAGAACTCAAGTTGAAGAGCAAATCATCACCTCTAAGTCTAGGGAACATGTGGATTGAGAGCATGACAGACAAAATCCTGCCTACCTGGAGCAGAAGACACTAGGGAAATAAACTGGAAAAAACATGAAATGATAATTTTGGTGAGTTGCTGGATACTGAGTGTAGACTAGCATGAATTTGAGAAACTCATAGGAACTACAGTCTGACGAGATCCCCGCACTCTCTTGGGTTTTACCTCCAGGATCCCCATTCACCGCTGAGGTTGAAGAACTAAGAAAGATCCCTTCCTGGCTCTGGTAAGAGTTAGAGAAGACTAATCACTATGAAATATGCTCAGATCATTCTTCATAATAAAGACCTACTCTTCAGTAGAAAGGGCCTTACTCTTATCTTCCTGGAGAGAGGACATTCTTCACATTCTAGCCCCCCTCTACCCTTCCTGCATCAACTGAGGAGAAAAAAAAGGATAAACACTTGTGAAGGTCACAGTGTAGTATTCAGGCCTTCTAAAAGCCTGAGAGTTAATCATAAGATTATGGAATATTTCCTCTTCCCCAAATATTACCCCTAGAGAAACAAGACTTCCCTTTGATAACAGTGCAATATAGCGAAAAAACTTCAAATTATTGACTCCCTTTGAGAAGGAGTACTTAGGAAACCCAAAAGACAACAGGAGAGGCAAAAATATGCACACTCTAAAAATTTGAAGTCTCTGTCACCTATAACTACAGCAAACATTAAACATAACCAAACTCTTAGCCAGAAATAGATGCCTATTTATTTCAGTCCCTATTATCTGATCATACATGTCTGGATTTCAACAAAAAAGTCACAAGTCCTGAGAAAGGCAAGAAAAAAAGCACACACCGTATGAAAAGACAAAGCAAAATTCAGAACTAGACTCAGATATGATACAGATGTTTGAATTATCAAACTGTACATTTAAAATATCTATGGCTAATGTGTTAAGGGTTCCCATGGAAAAAGCAGACAGCAGGCAAGAACATATGGATATTATAATCAGAGAGATGGAAACTCTAAGAATAAAAAGGAAATGTTATATGTGAAAATGACAATAAAAGAAATGCATTACGCCTTCTGATGGAATCATGCATAGAATGAACATAGTTGAGGAAAGATTTAGTGAGCTTTAAGATAGGTCATAAGACACTTCCCAAACTGAAATTCAAAAAGAAAAAAAAACAAGGAAGAAACACACACACACACACAAACACACACACACACACACACAAACACACAAAAGCACAAACACACCGGGAGAAAGCACTCAAGAACTGTGGGACAGTTTCAAAAGGTAAATATATGTGTAATTGGAATTTCAGAAATAGAAGGAAAAGAGCACAGAGCCAAAGAAATGTATAAAGTATAATGGCCAAAATTTTCCCCCAAATTAATGTCAGATATAAAACCAGAGAGCCAAGAAGTGCAAAGGACACCAAGCAGGATTAATACCAAAATATCTACACCTAGGTCTATGCATTCAAATTGAATAAAAGGAAAGGCAGAGAAAAAAATTTTGAAAGAAGCCAGAGAAGACGAGGTAGGTAGGGGATCTTACTTATAAAGGAACAAGGATAAGCATTAAATGACATATGTTAGAACGCAGGCCTACATAAACAAAGAGCAACAGAGAAAGAATAAATTAAGATAAAATAAAATGATTTATGATGCTTAGAATAAAACTTAAGCAAGGGAACTGGATTCAATGTCACAAAAATTTTTAGCAAATGAATTTTAGGAGGAAAGAAGTAATTGGCACTTGCTAATGTGCAGCAAGTAACAGACATACTAATTCCAAGTGTAATTAACTGAAGAAATATTATTCTAAATCTAATCATGAAAATTAGAGCAATATAATGGTTTTAATGCTGCTCCATGTTTTCTATATAATTGCCTCAGGGTGAATACTCAAATGTATGCTTTGTAGAGATGAGGCTTGTTTTGTTTTGTTCACTGCAGTGCTTTTCAGTAGTAAGATTGCTTGGGATATAGCAGGTAGTCACTACATTTTCTTAAATAAAGATAGCTAATGAAGAATAAGCAGATGAGCCAGAGAGGAAGGGAGGGCTTCTAAAGCTATTTAGAATGAATATTTTGAATGAACTGGTTCAGTTTTTGATTCTTTGGTGCCTTAATAGATAATGGTGCCATTAGCTGAGAATGGCAAGCAGGAGAAGAAGGGGCATGTGAAGGACAGTTTAATTTTGGATACCTTGAGTTTCAGGTTTCTCAGGGACACACATGCAGTGATATTTAGTAGTTGACAGATGTAGAACTGGTAAATTTTAGCATAATGATCCAAGTTGAAGTCCTAGAAATACATAAAATCAAGTATTATGTAGACCATGAGTCTCCCACCCTCGGGCAGGGACCAGTATGGGTCTGAGACCTGTTTGGAAATGGGAGGAACAGCAGGAGGTGAGCGACAGGCAAGCAAACATTACTGCCTGGACTCCACCTCCTGTCAGATCAGCAGCAGCAGTAGATTCTCATAGAAGCCAAACCCTATTGTGATCTGAGCATACAAGGGATCTAAGTTGCGCGCTCATTATGAGAATCGAATTAATGCCTGATGATAGAAGGTGGAGGAGTTGCTTGCTTAAACCATCCCCACCTCGCTTTTCTGTGGACAATTTTCTTCCATGAAACCAGCCCCTGGTGCCAAAAAGGTTGGGAACTACTGATATAGATGTCTGAAACATATCTACCCTCTTCCAAATTCACTCATTTATGTTCAACCTCAACAAACAGTAGCAATCTCCACAAATTTACTCAAGTGAGAAATATAGATGTTAGCTATGATTATGTTTTCTCAACAAATCCAATTCATTAACAAGTCTGGGCTCTAATAACAAGGCATATAGTAAATCTGTTCACTTCTCTCCGTTACATTTTTCTCCCCTTCCCAAGGCACTTCCACTCTCACCTGGACTCCTGTGTTAGTTCCCAACTGACCTTGCTGCTTTGAGGTTTGCCTGATTCCTACCCTTATCTATACCCTCCATGCCCTCCAATGGCTGCATGTCATACTTAAAATCCAAACTCGCTACTTGGTCTGCTTCTCCTACTTCTCAGACTTCATCTCATACATTTTCCCCCAGCCAATGATACTCTAGCCTTACTGACTTAAAAAAAAAAAAAATCAGACATGTTAAGTTTGTTCCTCCCCTATGACTTTTGTACTCTTTCCTTACTCTGCCTGAAATGCTCCTCCCAGTCCTTGATCTTGCTGTTAGGTCCTTATCATTCCGAACTTAATATAACAGTCAAAATCATAGAGGCCTTATTTCACTATCCAATTTAGAGTAGGTAGGCTCTCACTTTCATATTCCTCTTTTTATTTTTAAAACATTTATATTCACAGCATTAACTATGATATGATATTCTTCTTGTTTGTCTGTATCTTTTCAGTTTTCCACAACAAAATATATAAAGTTCATGATTTTTATGCTTTCTGTTGTCTTGTTCCCTATCTGCAGTGCCAAAACAGGGTCAAGCAAATAGTAGATGATCAAAAACTGTTATTAAATGAATAAGCTTGTTTGAAGAATATATATTTCATATTAGGTTTGATTTGCTTTTCAAAGTAAGATATTGCATCTTACACATCAAAAGCCTTAGATGCCCAGTGGATTGCCTTTCATAGAGCACTCAAAGCGTAAGCTCATTAATGTATTATTGTAAACTTTGTATGTTCATTAAAGTACTAGATTATATTCTATACTCTGAATATTCAAATCTCCGTCTCTTTCTCTGTCTCTTCATCTCTCCCACTCCCTTATCCAAGTGTTAACAGTATTTTCCTCTAAGTTTTGGAATTATAGTGGATTTTTCTTTATTTGGGGAAAGGACTGAATAACCGTGGAGGAGAAAACTTCTTTGACACATCAGGATCAGAGAGAGTCTACCAATTAAAAAAATAATTTAAGGTAGAGGCATAAAAATGTTACATAGTTGCTGCTTTATTTTAGATCATGAATTATATTAGCATAAACTAAGATGTTGTCTGAAGGGCCCTCCATGATGACAAGGACATTCCTACTACTTAGGAAATTCCAAAAATTCAAGAGATTACCTCCCAGGATCCAGTAAATGGTTGGAACTCTCTTTATGCAAGGCCAAATCCATTATTACACAGGTCATAATTATAGTAACATGCACATCTGCAAGAAGTAACTCTGTCAACAGACACAATGGTCCTATTAGAATCCTAAAGTTCAATTCTTGACTACCAAAAATTAATGTGCATCATAAGAAATGAATAATAGAGGAAGAATTTACTCTGTCACAAACTTTCAGGGAAATTGTCAATATACTTCATGTCATTTCAGAAAACGAACATGTTGAAGTCATGAGAATTTTCTGTGGATGTTTTGAAACTTTTAGAATAATTATGGAATCCTTGATTTATAAACATACAATTAAACACATTATTAAAATACTTAAAAGGAAATTTTTAAAATTTTGATATTGTTCAAAAGTTTGTGTCTCCATAAAATTTATATTTTGAGCTCTTAATTTCCAAGATGATGATATTAGGTGGTGGAACTCTTGATACATGATTATATTATGAAGATGGAGCCCTCAGGAGTGGAATTAGTGCCCTTGTAAAAGAGACCCAAGAAACCTCATTGGTCCCTTTTACCACATGTGAACACATTTGGAAAGTATCTTCCAAGAACCAGAAAATGTGCCCTCAGCAGACACTAAATCTGCCAGCACTTAGATGGACTTCTCTGCCTCCAGAACTGTGATAAATTTCTGTTGTTTATAAGCTGCCTAGTTAATGGTATAGGTTTTAGCAGCCCAAATGGACTAAGGCAAGTATTAGTAAACAGAATTAAATACTTATGATTTTAAAAGAGTTTATTTTTAATTATATTGCAATACATCTTTTAAAAATCATTATTTATTGCTATCTTACCTCCCAAATATCAAAATATATACTGTTAGAGGTGGAAAGATCTTCAGAGTTCTAGCTCCAGCTCTCACTTTTTATATGAGGAAACTGTAAGATGTTAAATAACTTGTTCAATGTGAAACAATTTCTGGCAAAACCCTCACTGCATTCACGGTTCCTGAGTTCAGTCCAGAGATCTTTAGAACTGAAAAGGCGAAATGTATGACAATTGCTTATGTCCTAATTGAGAGACAGCATGATATGGGGGAAAAAAGCTTTATTTTGGAATTTTGTCTGCAGTTATGTCTCACCTGTGCCATTACCGGCTAAGTTTCTTTGGTCACATTGCTTGACTTATTTGAACTACCATTTCTTCCTAGTTAAAAAATGCAGAATAAAGAGTTCTCTGAGTATTGTGTTATATATCTTTTAATTATTAAACATCAAGTACTTTCAGACTTTCTACATTTCTGTTTGAACTGGAATATAAGATATTATACATCACTTCAAATCTGAGCCCTTCTGATTTCTAAATCCAACCATCTGAGTTCACGATTTGCAGTTCATTGCTTCTTTAACTCTCCCATGGAGACTGTTATGGCATCATTCAAAGGGCTGAAATGAAAGATTTCTATATTTCTGGACTGTTTTAAAGTCACTGAGAAAATTCATTGAGGCTTAAAACTTTTCAAGCCTGCTCAAATACCAAGGCAGTTTTCTTGTATAAAATATAAAAATATATTGAACTAAAAATACAGACAAGGGGCTAAAAAGGAAGATAACATAATTGTAACAACTTCTTAAATAGCATTAATGTGAAATAATTGTATGTTTTAGTTTGAAAAAAAAAAACACTTTAAAATTTTGGCTCAATGCTAAGCTTTCAGATGACTGTATTTTTTTAAAGTCTTTACAAGTAATTTCATTATTTTAAGATCTCACCTGTGGCACACTTCTTTATTTGCTATGTTAGGAACTGTGTAGCAAAACATCTTCTACATATTTCTCTCTTTCCATTTCTGTCTTATTTGTACAACAGATTTATGATGTTAAAAGAAAACTGGGAATTATGTGCAGTAACTATAGCACAAAATTCTAAACATAATATTTGCAAAAAAATTATATCATGTGAGTTATGAAATCATTTAATTTAAAGACATAAATAAGGCTGACTTGAATGCACAAACATTTATTTGTGTGTGTGTGTGCTGGGGACTCTTCTAGGAACTAATAGCAAAGTGAGTAAGACATAGCTGCTGACTTTTCAAATTCTCAAAGTAGTGCTGGAAAATCGTATTTGTTATTTGCTCTGGGGAGTTTCTTCACTTTCACCTAGATACCTAGATGCACATGATGATTAGGGAATCTCCAATCCTAGTTGGTGCAGACTATTAGGTGCAAATAATTAGGATTGGAAAGGAAAGTGAAAAACAAAGGTACTTTTTCAGTTTACCTAACATGTGTGGTTGAGAGTTACTCAAAGCCAACACTGCTGTGTATTATGCAATGCTTTCTCTTCTAATATTATTTCACTTTGACAGAAAAGATTGTTTTTTAAAAACCCAAAAGGGGAAACTAGTTGATACAATAATATACTACCAAAGTATGGTATTTTGAGTTTGAAATTAACTTTGCTTTAAGTTGCCAAAGAAGATCTTTTGGGAGTTATACAGAACTCTGAGTAGTGCTACTAATGACATATTCTACTCAGATCACATAACTAAAATTTAAGAGAAGGTTTAAACCACCCTGTTTTCTTGACAGAATTTTATTGAAACCAGGCACATGAGAAGATGTTATCTCTTTTGTTATTTGAAAAAAAAAAATCAATAAGGATTGAAAAGGGCATAAGTCAAGCACTCTATACTTTGATAGAAAGACCACAGACAGTCTGAGATGTGCAATATAACTTTATACCACAAAGGTAGAGGCATAATTGGAGGGGCTAAGCTTTTCAAAAGCCATGATCAAAGAAGAACTAGAGCATGTGAAAAGAAGATTACCAGGTCCATCACTACTAGATTTCTGGAAGACTAAATTATGCCACCGGAACACAGAATTGCCAGGCTTTGGACAAGGGTTCTTGGGTACATTTTTTTTAACAAAAAGAAAAAAATACCAATAATTAGAACTTAACATGAAAGAAAGGCAAAAGAAAAACAGTGACATTTTAGCAGTTAAAAAATGGGACAGAATTTGAGGCAGGTGCTACATCCTCTGGGACAAAGGTTATGAAGTCATGTAAGTGTTGCAATTGGATAATGGCAGCAGGAAAGGGGAATTAAATTTATAATTACAAAAATTATGTTTTTATATACAAGTCTAATCAATCATATAATACTCTAATTCACTCAGGACAATTATACATAGTCAATTTTAAAATATGTTCGAGAGATAAAAAGCGATTCTTTAGAGTTTGAAATTATAAAGGAAGTAATTGTGAACAATTTTCAAGTGGTTAGCAATTGGAAAAGCTACATTTGAGACAAATAATTGAGCACAAAAGTTACGTTAGATTATGAAGTTTGTGAATTACATATTGTTTAAAACCTATGAGAGACAAGGGTTCTATAAAGAATGTTAAATATATTGTTAAAATTTTGGTATAATTGAATAAAAAGAAGGTCTACCAGTTATTGTTTAAGAACTATTTAAAAGAGAAACATGAGAGATTTCATTTTTAATTTTTAAAATACTAGAAACTGGCTTGCTTTAGGGAGAAGAAAAAGGATGCTTCTGTAAAAGGAAACTAAAAATAATTTCAATGTAATGCTTGGCTATAAGACATATGGTTACAATAAGCATTCTCTATGCTAAGAACATGTACTTTTTTTCTTTACTGTATTTAACACTGCTCTGTTGGAACTATACAACACTACATGCATGATTAAGATGAAAAAGACAGGTCTAATACTCAGATGAATGGAGAATGAGTTATCTATTTAAAAATAATAGGAATGTAAATTCATGTGAAAAATGTCATGTCAGCAGTTGGTTATGTGTTTTGATGCTTAAAAAGTTTTGGTTGATTCTATAATACTTTTTCTTTTTGAGATGGCATTTTACTCTCGTCACTGAAGCTGGAGCACAATGGCATGATCTCAGCTCATTGCAATCTCTTCCTCCCAGGTTCAAGCAATTCTCCTGCCTCGGACTCTTGAGTAGCTGGGATTACAGGCACCCACCAGCACATCCAGCTAATTTTTGTATTCTTAGTAGAGATGGGGTTTCACCATATTGGCCAGGCTGGCCTTGAACTCCTGATCTCAGGTGATCCACCTGCCTTGGCCTCCCAAAGTGTTGGGATTATAGGTATAAGCCACTGCACCTGGCCTGATTCTATATACTTTCACTCATTGTGTAGAATATGTCATTTTAAGAAAGGCAAGACAATTTTTTTTATATAACTTATTTTACATCTGTATACAGTGAATGGTAGATAGGAAGATACTAGTACTTAAGAGAGAGTTTAGATCATGTCCTTTTCCTGAGAGAACTTTACTAAAACCAGGACAGTGCTTCTTAAACTTTATGATGCATCTGAATCATTCATTATCTTGTGAAAAGTGCAGATTTCTGTTCAGTTAGGTATGGAGTGGGGACTGTAACTCTGCATTTTTAATGGTTTCTCCTTGCCTGTGGGCTACACATTGAATAGCAAGTCTCTAGGTCATGTCTATAAAATGAAGGAGGCGAGCTATGAAGCCTCTGAAATCTCTAAGTGTGCTTACATTCTGCATTCTTTTAAAGTTGACAGTTTTGGGACTGGATCAGACTCAGCTTGTATTTCTGGAAAGATGTATTGTTCTGAAACATACCACAGTGACGATGATAGGCACTAAATGACACTGGGAATGCACATGCAGATCATTGGAAGAAGCAGATATTTCTTATGAGTATGTAATGCCTCACTAAGATATTAGTTTTCACAACCTTTACACCACCATTAAAGTACCTTTAAATTCCATTTATGTGCACTATAAAGTCTATATTCTAGTATAGATGGGATGATGTGAACGGATGCTTCCTTGCTAAAAAAGATAGACTGGGAAGTAAGTTTCCAAATGGAAGAAGATTGGGATGATTATAAAAAGGCTATTGATAAGAAGTGAGTGGTTTGAAGAAGGGCTATCATCTCCTGTGTTTCAAATGAGAGGGACTCACTTTGAGCAGATATTCCTGACCAAGAGACACCAAAGTTAAAAAAAAAAAAAAAAAAAAAAAAAAAGAAGAAGAAGAAGAAGAGCAAGCCAGGGAAAGTAGAGATAACTCACACACCAAATTTTATGTAGTGCAAGAAGAAAGAAGTGTCTAGGATAAGAAAAGCTGGTCACTAAGTGCATGGGTGAATTGTCAAGTTTTAGTACAAGTAAATATTTTTAAAAAAATATTTTTATTTGTTTACTTGTTTATTTATTATACTTTAAGTTCTGGGTACTTGTGCAGACCCTGCAGGTTTGTTACACAGGTATACACGTACCATGGTGGTGGTTTGCTGCATCCATTGCCCCGTCATCTACATTAGGTATTTCTCCTAGTGCTATCCCTCCCCAATTGCCCCACCACCTGCTATTCCTTCTCTAACCCCCTACTCCCCAGGCCCTAGTGTGTGATGTTCCCCTCCCTGTGTCCGTGTGTTCTCATTGTTCAACACTCACTTATGAGTAAGAACATGCAGTGTTTGGTTTTCTGTTCTTGTGTCAGTTTGCTGAGAATGATGGTTTCCAGTTTCATCCATGTCCCTGCAAAGGACATGAAATGGTCTTTCTTTACGGCTGCATTCCTTCTTTACAGCACATTGCATGGTGTATATGTGCCACATTTTCTTTATCCAGTCTATCATTGATGGGTATTAGGGTTGGTTCCAAGTCTTTGCTATTGTAAAGAGTGCCACAATAAATATACGTGTGCATGCATCTTTATAATAGAATGATTTATAATCCTTTGGGTGTATACCCAGTAATGGGATTGCTGGGTCAAATGGTATTTCTGTATTTTTAAAAAATTCTTAAAATAAGGACCAGTAGGAGATGATGATGAAGTAAGGTAAGTAAGGTAGAAGAAAATGAGAAGCACATTTGAATGTCCAAATTTGGGCAGATATTTTTTAATGGCCTAAATGTACTGTGTTTTTTTGGTTTGCTATTTTAAGCCTTTAGAAGGGAGAACTTGGAGCCTGGAATTCGACTTTTTATTTCTCAGAAAGAAAATAGGAAACAACAATATGTAGGATGAAAAACAATTCAAAAAATTAATGAAAAGAAGACCTACTGTAACACTATAAATAATGATTTATAGTGTTACTCAAAAATTGTAAGAAGTTATAAAGCTACTCTGTTGGTTTTCCCATAAATAGTTTTTAACACCGTCCCTATCTACTAGCTTGATTCTGAGAACTGTAAGGTCAAGGAGGCGGCAGAGCTATAATAATGGGAAATAACCAGAGTCCCAGAATCATCATCTGGAGGAAAACAACAGGAACGTATGCATAGAACTGCTGTATGATTGAGAAATTCTTTTGCAGTCTGGTCAGCCTCTTATTTGGTGGTTGTTTATTACAGTACCTAAGTTAACCTAACTAACATAAAAATTTGTATCAGAAGAGGTGTGCTCCTTTAAGAAAGCACTTAAATTTGGGCATTGGCTCAGCAGGCTGTTTGTGAACAGTAAATATAGAAGGCCATAAAGCTGGAGATCCTTACCTGTCATGACAAAAACATTTGACGAAACTGAGACTTGTGATAACTTAGAAAGTAGATCAAGTGCCTACTAAGCCTGCAGCTCTTAAGAAGTTTTGAAAAGAGCTGGAATATTAGGATATGTTGTTTGTCCTTTACTGGTATTACCAACATATAACAACAAGATAATTTTCAGGCATAAATAATAATGATAACGATTTTCCATGATTTCAAAAGTTGATCAGTAGCTTTTAAATTCAAATAATAGTAAAAAAGACAGAAAAGACATCAAGGGCATAAGGACCATCTAGACTTATCACATAAAAATTATGACTCAGTTATAGAGTCATATAAAATTAAGGGAGTTACCCTTAAATTGAAGCATATCATTTCAACTGGCCTCGGAGTAGCAGAAATTTAAATTTCAAAGTAGTAGTAAATAGAGTGTTTGTTGTTGTTTTTTGTGGAGGGAGGGGCAGGGATGAAAGAAAAAGATATGGTGGCAAGGAAGACTTGAGAACTACATTTAGAAAAGACTTTTGTGTGTTTTAGAATATTAAACTGACTAAATGACAATAGATATAGTTTTGGGGAGAAGCTTTTTTCTGTATTATCTTAGGTTATGATGGAATTGTATTGGTAAGGAAACCGTGAGCCTCACCAAAAATAACATGACTGTAACCAGTCTTTAGCCCATACTTCCAACTTGCCATAACAGGAGGCAGCCCTACAAGGTTATGCAGACTGCTAACTCCTTAAGAGCACAAAATTCCCTACACCTTCCCAGTGGGCACAGCCAAGTACTGCTAAGTCCAATGGATAAGGTGGTTGCTTCCAGGTAACCAAGCCCAGGTCGGAGCAAAGAGCCTGGAAAGGATCTTCACAGTCACTGCAGAGTAGGATTTCATCATTGCTGTGGACCAGTGACTGCTGTGTGTTTCCTGTTTTCCCTTTTTAGAGTAGAATTCCTTAGGCATACCTTGCCCTTGCTTCATCATTGTGTATTGGGTTGTTCATGTTAGCTGGCAATGCAGCAAGTTTGTCCCTTTGGTTTATACGTTGCTACACCGTAAGGAAAACCTTAGGACCTAAGGAAGAAGATAGCACATTACCTAAAGATCCTGCAAAGCAAGCTGGGTTAAATAGCCAAATGGAGCTTTAGATATTCTTTCTTTAAAAGGGGAATGAATGTACCCTGAGAATTAAAAAAAAACAAAAACAAAATAATTGGTGTCAAGAAGAGACTGTAGCAAAAACCAGTAGCTATTTGCCAAATCTGTTTCTTTTTTTCCTCGGGCATAGAGTGAGGCTACATTTCTCACGCTCCCTTGCAGTTAGGTATATCTATGGGACTGAATTATATCCAATGGAATGCAAGCAGAAGTAATTTGCACAATTTGTAGGCATGACCCTAAAACTATCACATAGTTATATGCCCCATAATGGAAAATATGATATATAAAATATTACAGACATAATAGGGAATAAAGAGATGAAAAATCCTGAATAATCAATTTCTTTGTAGTTAGCAATGGGTTTAAAAACAGTCTTACTTGAGTCCTCTGTACACTTCTGGCTGCCATTGATTTATTTTTTACTTTGTGAAATAACAGATTGATAGAAGGAAAAATTTTAAAAGTGGCATAGTGACATATTTTCTCTCCTCTTCCTCTGAAAGCCACATTTTGTAGCTCTTGCCCTATCAATAAAGTATTATTTATTTATTTAAAAGTTTTAATTTGACCTGTTACTGCCCCTCTTTGTTAATGTCTTCATTTTGGCAAGATACTAAATAATAGCACTTTTATGATGTACAGAGCCATATTGATTGCAATTGGTCTATGTGGACAGGCACAATAATGGGCCAATAATGAACTCTGACTACCATGCTTAAAAATACATTGCCAACACAAGCACTAACGAACCCTTTGGAGCCATTATATTTTGCCTCTGTCATTACCAGACCGAGAAAAACTTTTAGAGAATGTAGGAGCATTGTGTCTGAGTTATATCTGGAGTCTCTTTTCTTTGTCTAATCTTATAGTTCTTGATAATTTCTCAATACAGAAATTATAAAAAGGTGAAAGTTTGGCATACATACAAATGTTATATTTTTTTAATTCTATATATGCAGTTATATGTGATTTCATGTATATCCAAATTATATGCATGGATTTGTATGTTATTTTGCATCTCTAATGTTGGTAACAACAGAAAGGTCATTTTTTGGTCTGTTTTGAAAGATAATTTTTTTAAGTCTTGGGTGGTAAAATTATGTCAGAGGCATTATATTTTACAATACTTCTCATGGGCTGTTAGCTGGCAGTAATTGTGAGGGTGGGGTGATAAACTGAGAAGGTGGCTTACCCGGAGTGCAGCTGATTATTAATGAATTGTGTATAAATTGAAATGAAAGCAAAAGCAAGAGAAGAAAAAATAGAGGGTTAAAACAAATGAACAATTGAAGACACAAAGTACAGTGTCATCCAAAATAAAGGGAAATAGCATAATAAGTGAGATAATTTAGAAAGGAAAGCTTATGTCTATACATACTACTTTGCAGAGAAATCTGATTTTCAAGAGAATAAATTAACTAGTCTCCCTCACATGTTCACATGTGCGTACACACACACACACACACACACACACACACACACACACATCCCATTCTGTAGCAACAGTTAATAGTTATAAAATACTGATTTAGAGTGTCTCTCTCTCTATGCTGGGCTATTCAGAGGGATATTTTAATTACAGTGTGGATATGACAGAAGTGTCTCTAAGTAACTGAAGGATCCCTTTGTTGAAGTTTAGGACTCTTGATGGGATCTCTCCTTTTGCCATATATTTCCTTCATCAATTGTTGCTAGGCATGGTTGAGGCATGTTTGAGGTTGAAATAAAGATGTTTAATTTATAAATGAGCCAATTTGGTATAGCTGAGTTGAAAATCCTTTTTACTGCCAAAGGTATTTACTTTAGCAGAAATGAGGTTGCCTCTAATTGTCTGCTTATTGAAGATCTATGTATGAGAAATCTTATGAAATCAGCAAGAGTAATTTTGTTAAGTATGACCTATGATCAATTGCTAACTGATCCACTGAATCCTGAGTCTGTTTCTTCCTATGCTGATTCAAACACATGTACACCATTTGCAGATGCTTTCAGTATACATGACTCATTCATCTCCTTTGTTTTACTCTCCTTAAGAATTGAACTACGGAGGTAGTTAATTATTAGCAAAACACCACTAATATGTTTTATGTATACCTGTTGTAATTATTATGCCATCATCCTTTTGACTTCCTCTTATTATGATTAACTATTCCATTACAATGATTGGTGTATGACTTGACGCATAACAACTCTTCACTGTAGTTACAAGGAGATATATGGGGAAGATCAGAATGAGTTAATACATCAACTTGTGAACACTAAATTCCTGCTAAAATTTTTCTCTTATACATGACACAGGATTTCCATTAGAAAGGGCTGGGCATGAGAGCAGCTGAATCTAAACACGGATCTTAGGGAAACAAAATTCACATACAGGAGAGTTATCAATAGGAGTGCTACATGCTGGTCAATATCTTTCCCAACATTATTGTGTTAATTTTATGTGTGTGTGTGGTAGATGTGTCACTCTTCTCTGATTCTAGTATAAACCAACTATAATAGATTTCTAGGGCTTCCATAATAAAGTGTCATAGAATAGGTGGCTTAAACAACATGAATTTATTTTCTTTAAGTTCTAAAAACCAGATAACTGAGATCAAGGTGTTGAAAGGGTTGGCATCTTCTAAGGACTGAAGAAAGGATCTATTTCAAGCCTATTTCATTGGCTTATAGATGACCATCTTCTCCTGGTATCTTGACATCATCTTTTTTCTGTTGCCTGTGTCCAAATTTCCTTTTCTTATAAATACATCAGTCATCTTGGATAAGTGCCCACCCTAATGATCTCATTTAGCTCAATTACATCCTTAAAGAATCTATATCCAAATATAGTTACATTGAAGTACTTGGAATTAGGACATCAAAATCTGAATTTTGGAGGAACAAAATTAATTGTATATCATCCACATTCTTCATAATTTTTTATTTCTTATGGTGTATATCCCACTGTGAGACACAGTGTATATGCAATGTATAGCAATTAAATACATTTTTTTTTATATTGAGTCTTGCTCTGTTGCAGGCTGGAGTGCAGTGGAACAATTTCAGCTCAGTGTAACCTCTGCTTCCTGAGTTTAAGCAATTCTTTCTGCCTCAGCCTCCCAGGTAGCTAGGATTACAGGTGGCCACAACCATGCTGGGCTAATTATTTTATTTTATTATTTATTTACCTTTTTTAGTAGAGTTGGGATTTCACCAGGTTGACCAAGCTGGTTTCGAACTCCTGACATTAGGTGATCTGCCTGCCTTGGCCTCCCAAATTGCTGGGATTACAGGTGTGAGCCTCCACACCTGGCCCATGTTTTAGTAGATTTAGTGGGTAGACGTGCAGTTTTGTTACATAGATATATTGTCAACTGGTGAGGTCTAGGCTTTTACTATAACATTTACCAAACTGTATACATTTTGCCTAATAGGCAAGTCCTGATTCCTTACCCTCCCACCTTTTGAAGTCTCCCAAATCTATTATTCCACTCTGTATATTCACCTGTACACATTGTTTAGCTCCCACTTATCAATGATAATATGTGGCACTTGATTTTCTCTGAGTTATTTCACTTAGGTTGATGGCCTCCAGTTTCATCCATATTGCTACAAAAGACATAATTTTGTTCATTTTAATGGCTGAGTAGTATTTCATGGTATATCTGTGTGTGTGTGTGTGTGTGTGTGTGTGTGTGTGCATGCATGAGTGTATGCCTGCATATAATCTCACATTTTCTTTATCCATTATCTATTGATTTGATGAACATTTAGATTGACTACATGACCTTACTAATTCCTGTGCTATTGCTAATAGTGCTGCAATAAACATAGGAGTACAAGTGTCTTTTTTAATATGCAATTATTTCTTGTTCTTTCCTCCTCAGTATTTTGAAACAGTTTCAGTAAGATTGGTACCAGGCTGTAAAGCAAACAATTGCTGGAGAAATTTGCATAACAAAAAGACAGCCAAGTGCTGATAGGCAAGACAATGGAAAAAAGGCTTCCAAAGCAATTCAGAGATCTCCAGGGCAGACCCTCCTATCATTGGCCCTGAAGCCTAGGAAGACTGAATGGTTTTGTGAGCCAAGCCTAGGGTCCCATACCCCTGCACAGCCTTGGGACATTGCTCCCCACATCCCTGCCACTTCAGCTCAAACCTTGGCTTAGAGGACTACAGATACTGCTATGACATCCACTTTTTAGAACTGAAGTCACTATAAGCCTTGGTGGCTTCCATGTGGTGTTAACCTTGCAGGTACATAGAGTGCAAGAGTGTTGGAGACTTGGCAGCCTCTACTAAGATTTCAGAGGATGTATGAGAGAGTACAGGTGCTCAGACAAAAGTCTGTTGCAGGGGTGGAGGCCTCACAGAGAATCTCTGCTAGGAGAGTATGAGGGGTTGGAGGCCCCATGTAGAGTTCTCACTGGGACACTTAGTGGAGCTGTGGGAAGAAGGCCACCATCCTCTAGACCCCAGAATGGTAGATTCACCTGAAGCTTACAATCTCAGTATGAAAAAGGTGTAGGCACTTAATGCCAATCAATAAGAACAGCTGCAGGATTTGAATGCCACAAAGCCACAGGGACAGAAATGCCCAAGGCCTAGGGAGACCACACCTTGCCCCAGAGTACTTCGGATGTAGGACATAGAGTCAAATGAGATTATAATGTTTTGGAGCTTTAATATTTAATGACTGCCCCACATGGCATCAAACATGCACAAGGCATGAAGTTCCTTTCTTTTGGCCAATTTCTCCCATTTGGAATGGAAATATTTATCCAATGCCAGTATCCCCATTATGTCTTGGGAACAAATAACTTGTTTTGATTTTACAGGCTCATAGGTGGAAGGAGACATATTTCAGATGAGAATAGACTTACACTTGGGACTTTTGAGTTAATGTTGGAATGAGTTAAAATTTTGGGGAGACTATTGAGAAGAGTCGATTGTATTTTGAAACATGAGAAGATGAAATTTGAGAGGTATCAGGTGTGGAATAATATAGTTTGGATAGGTGTTCCCATCCAAACTTCACTTTGAATTGTAATTCCTAGTGTTGGAGGTGAGGCCTGGTGGGAGGTCATTTGTTCATGTGGGTATATTTCTGGTAAGTGGTTTGGCAATAACCACTTGGTGCTGTCCTCATGATAGTGAGTGAGTTCCCATGAGATCTGCTTGTTTAAGAGTTTGTGAAACTTCCCAACTCCTTCCCTTGCTCCTGCTCCCACCATGTGAAATGCCTGCTGCTTCTTTGCCTTCCACCATGTGTAAAAGCTCCCTGAAGCCTTTTCAGAAGCCAAGCATATGCTGGCATTATGTGTGTAGAGCCTGTAGAACAATGAGCCTTTAAACCTCTTTTCTTTATAAATTATCCAGTTTCAGCCAGGCACGGTGGCTCACATCTGTAATCTCAACACTTTGGGAGACTGAGGCAGGTGGATCATGAGGTCAAGAGATTGAGACCATCCTGGCCAACCTGGTGAAACTCTGTCTCTACTAAAAATACAAAAATTAGCTGGGTGCTGTGGCACATGCCTGTAGTCCCAGCTATTCGGGAGGCTGAGGCAGGAGAATGGCTTGAACCCGGGAGGTAGAGGTTGCAGTGAGTGGAGATTGCACCAGCCACTGCACTCCAGCCTGGATGACAGAGCAAGACTCTGTCTCAAAAAAAAAAAAAAAAAAAAAATTAGCCAGTCTCAGGTATTTCTTTATAGCAATGAAAGAATGGCCTAACAAAGGGGTCCTCAATGCCCCTGCTAGGATCTGGGCCACACAACAGGAGATGAGTGGTGGGTGAGCATGTGAAGCATCTTCTGTATGTTCAACCACTCTCTATTGTTTGCTTTACAGCTTGAACTCCATCTCCTGTCAGATCAGCCACAGTATTAGACTCTCATAAGAATACAAATCCTATTGTTAATTGTGCATGCAAGGGATCTAGACTGCACTTCTTATGAGAATCTAATGCCTGATGATTTGTCACCATCTCCCATCACCCTCAGATGGGGCTGTGTAGTTGCAGGAAAAAAAGCTCAGGGTTCCCACTGTTTCTGTAGTATGGTGAATAGTGTAATTATTTCATTATACATTACCACGTAATATCAGTAGAAATAAAGTGCACAGTAAATGTAATCTGCTTGAATCATTCCCAAACCATCCACTCCCACAACTCCAGTCCATGAAATAATTGGCTTCCATAAAACTGTTCCCTAGTGCCAAAAGGGACCTGACATGTCTCCTTGGGGACTGCTGACCTAGTAATTTTGGGATTGTTTTTAATAATTCTATAAAAAATGATGTTGGTTATTTGATAGAAATTGTGTTAAATCTGTATATTGCTTTGAGCAATATGGTGATTTTAATGATTTGTTTTTTTCAATCCATGAGCATGGAGGGTTTTACATTTGTTTATGTAATTTATGATTTTTCTTTACCTTTTCATTTTTTTTTTTTTTTTTTGGACATGGAGTATCGCTCTGTTGCCCAGGTTGGAGTGCAGTGGCATGACCATGGCTCACTACAGCCTCGACTTCCCAGGCTCAGGTAATTCTCCCATCCCAGCCTCCTAATAGGTGGGACTACAGATGCATGCCACTTTGCCTGGCTAATTTTTGTAATTTTTGTGGAGATGGGATTTTCCCATGTTGCCCAGGCTCATCTTGAACTCCTAAGCTCAAGTGATCTACTTTCTTCAGCCTCCCGTAGTGCTAGGATTGCAGATGTAAGCCACAGGACCCATCCCTATTATTTCTTTCACAATTATTTTGTAGTTTTCCTTGTGGAGATAATTTACCTCCTTGGTTAAAAGTATTCCTAGAAATTTTAATTATAGCTATTTTAAATGACATTAAGTTATTGATTTGTTTCTCAGACTGATTGTCATTGAAGTATAAAAATGCTACCAATTTTTGTACATCGATTTTTGTTTCCTATAATTTTAATGAACCAATTCATCAAATCTAGGGTTCTTTTGAAAAGTCTTTAGGATTTTCTAAGTGTAAGATCATATAATCAGCAAACAAAGATGATTTCACTTTCTTTTCCAACTTGGATGACAATTTTCTCTTTCTTTTGCCTGACTGCTATAGCAAGGATTTCCATCACTCCATTGAATAGGAGTAGTGGATGTGGGCATCCTTTTCATATTCCAGGTCTTAGGGGAATGGCTTTCACACTTTCATGCTCAGCATGATGTTAGCTGTGGGTTTGTCATCTGTGGCTCTTATAGTTTTAAGATATATTCCTTTTACATCTAGTTTGTTAAGGGGTTTTATCATGAAGCATTGCAAAATTTTGTCAAATGTGTTTTCTGCTTCTATTGAGTTGATCATGTATTTTTTGCTTTTAGTTATTTTTATGTAGTGAAAGACAGTTAGGATTTGCATATGTTGAAGCATCCCTTTATCCCTTGAATAAAACTCACTTGCTTGTGGTTTATTAAGTTTTTGATGTGCTATTGGATTTAGTGTGCTAGCATTTTGCTGAGGAAGTTTGTATCTCTGTTTATCTCTCTGTTCAACAGGCATATTGGCCAATAGTTTTCTTTTGCTGTTGTGTCCTTGCCTGTTTTTGGTATCAGGGTGATACTGGCCTTGTAGAATGAATTAGGGAGAATATTCTCCTTCTCAATGTTTTGAAATGGTTTCAGTAAGATTGGCATCAGTTTTTCTGTGGACATCTGTAAGAAATTGGCTGTGAATCCATCTGGTCTTGGACTTTTTTGGGAGGACGGTTTTTAGTAGTAAGATTGACTCAATCTTACTACTCATTATGTGTTTTCTTAGTGTCAGTAGTTCTGTTTCTTCCTGATTTCTATTCACTGTCATCCAGTAATATCATTGATATGATTTAGATATTTAAGAATTTCTTTAGACCTGTTTTATGGCCTAATATATGGTCTGTGGGGGTTCAATCAGGTTGGTAGGAAGAATTGTAAGAGGAATCGTAAAGAAAGTTATAGAAAATAGTCACAGACCTTCTTGATTTTGTAAAAGCCTCAGGATAGAATTATGGCTGAAGGCAGGCTAATCCTCTTTGATCTAATTGCAAGAGTAAATAACACAGAAATGTAAGGCAGCTTTTCCAAATAACTTGTTTATTCATGTGGTTCTAAAACTAACTTTTAATAATTCACTTGACTGAATGGCTGTCTGTGGGGGAGGTTGACCAGGGAAATTACCCACATATGGTGTTTGCTTTAGGCCTCAGAACTTGGCCTTTAATCTTTACCCCTAGCAGTGTTGACTCAAAGCCTTTGTTGTTTAATGTGTACCCAGTAAAGACTGGAAAGGCCCAGCATGTTGTAGCCCTTGGCCATTAACTTCTTTGGATGAATGGTCTGGACACCCCAGCCCACTCTTTCAATTAAAATCTGTGACTCAGTGAATTTATTCATCTATTATTGGGTAGTGGTCTTTCTGTCAGACCCCAACAGTGGTGCACTGTGCAAAGAGACTCATCAATGGTTCCCCCTCAGAGGTTTTGCTGTAATGGAACCTGAAGAAACCTCCAAATATGAAGGAAAATGGGGCTGCATAGTCAATAAGTCATTAGAGCCCACTTGGTATATCCAGATTTGGAGGGATGTTCAGGCTGGGTTTTCATCATGGGACAACAGTTAGCAGCACAACAGAAACAGTTTATAAAAATACTTAAACATCTGCTTAAAGCTAGTGGAGCCTCAGTTTCACAGGCTCAATTAAGGGATGTAATGCAAACTGTTGTTTCCCAAAACCCATGGTTTCTGGTAGAAGGCACATAAGACATAAAGCTCTGGGAACAAGTGGGAGAACTCTTAAACAGCATTATGCACAAGGGCAACACCCAGTAACATCACCACCAGGCTAAGATAACAAAGAAGAAATGGAGGTTTTGCCTGAGCCCCCTCCTCCAATAAATAGGAAAAAGGACAAGGGACATGCTCCAGCTATGGGACCCCGTGTTAAGCATGCAGCATTAAAAGGGGAGTTCGTAGTCTGGCTGGTAATGCAAAATCAACAAGGCAATAAGTTGTATGCTTATAAAAAGATAAGAAAAAAGGCATCAGAGGCCGAAACTATGCAGCCAAGCAGGGGGTGGGTGGAAGAAAAAGTTCAGCAGGAGGGAAGCTTGTGGTGCCCTGGACCGATAGGAACCACAGGAGCCAGCAGCCACTGTCTGGCAGTGGGAGGAGGGAGCAGCACAGACAAAAACCCATGCAGACAAAAGGTAATGCCTAGGTGAGTACAACGTGGCTGTTGTCCTGGGACCTGCTCTGCTGCTCTTTGGCTCTGCGGGCAGCCCCTGGCAGAATTTCATAAGTTCCTTATATAGAAGCAATGTCCCAGATTATAAATATCTGCTAAGAGTTAAGAAAGTTAAGTAAAATTTAAGAATTTTTAAGACCTTTTTCTGATAATGGCTACTCTTGTTATTCCAACCTTACCCCCGATATAACTCCCAAAATCTTATTTGAGTAGAACAGTAACTCTGAAGGGAGATATATTACTGAGAGCCCATGAATTGCTTGACAAGCAATTAAAAGCCGGACATCTAGGACCCTCAACCAGACCTTGGAATTCACCCATTTTTGTCATTTCTAAAAAAAGTTTGGCAAATGGAGACTTTTTCATGACTTATGGGCTATTAATGGCAAATTGCAACCTATGGGACTTCTGCAACCGGGCGTCCCCTTCTCTGCAGCAATTTCTGAAGATTGGCCTATAATTGTTATTGACTTAAAAGATTGTTTTTATACAATTCCTCTAGCAGAACAGGACAGAGAAAAATATTCGTGCTTATATTATCAGCTACTAATAATGAAAGACCAGCTTGCTGATTTCATTGGAAAGTGCTGCCTCAAGGAATGCTAAATAGTCCTACTATCTGTCAGTATTATGTAGATTATGCTTTACTCTCCAGTAGAAGGGAACTTCCCAATTGCAAGATTATTAATTTTATGGACGATATTTTACTGGCAGCCCCAGGGGAGCTGGTACTTTTAAATGTATCTGCCATAAAGAATACATAGTTAAGATATCTAATAATGGCATCTGAAAAAGTACAAATGTCTTCTCATTGGGAATATCTTGCTTACATATTGACTTCCCAGTCAGTAAGATCTCAAAAGGTTAAATTAAATACTAGCAACTTACATACCTCTAATTTTTACCAGAAATTACTGAGCAATATAAACTGGCTCCACCCACTTTAGATATATCTATAAACTACAAAACCTGTTTACTATTTTAAAGGGCAATATAGCCCTAGATTCTCCCAGATATTTAACCCATGCAGCTAAAAGTGAGATTAAGGAAATAGAACAAGCCATTTCTCACAGGCAGCTAGATTATGAAGATACACTCTATTCAGTTCAGCTGTTTGTCTTTCCCACCAAACACTCCCCTACAGTGTTATTAGGACAAATGGTCCCAGGACTATGTTTCCTAGAATGGGATTTTGCTCACATATCAGCATTAAAACTCTGTCCCCCTATATTCAGTTAATTAGTGAAGTAATCTATTCAGGCCACAGATAATGCAGTCTGTTACTAGGTTATGATCCTGATATCAGGATTCCTTTAAGTAAAAAGCAATTTGAAGCAGTATTGCCCTATCAATGGACTTGCAATTAGCACTCTCTGATTACACAGGAAAAATAAAGCATGTCCTCCCTGTTGAACAGCTCCTCAGTTCTTATCTCATAATCCTGTGATCTTACTTACAAAAATAGTTTACTCCCTGGTACCTAATGTTTTAACACTGTTTACTGATGTTTCAGGTAAACAGAAAAGCAGCAGTCTGGTGGAGACCACATAATTCAACTCACTCAATCTATATACCAGTACTTAGAGAACTGAAATTGGACCACTAATCTTGGCTTTGGAAACTTTTTCCAGTTGACTCATAAATATTGTTAGCAACTCTACCTATGCTGTTTATTTATTGCAGAACCTTGAGACAGCTCTGATAAAGAATTCACTTGAGTCAACCATATTTGCACGATTTCTTTGACTTCAGCAATTACTAGATCTGTGTACTCATCCTATTTATATCACATATATTCAAGCCCAGAGCTCACTGTCTGGCCATCTGGCTTGTGGCAATGAACAGACCTACAAGTGATAACATCCCTGCTTCACCAAGCCACCCAATTGCATCAATTTTTCCACCAAAATTGGAGAAACTTAACTAAACAATTTTAACTTACCCAGAGACTAGCTAAGCAAATTATCCTGCAATGCCCTGATTGCCAGCTCACAGGCCCATCCCCCTCCTTCAACAGACTTTAACCCCAGAGGAGTAGAACCTAATTAGTTACGGCAAATATGTCCCTGAGTTTGAAAAATTAAGATATGCACATGTATCCATTGATACCAACACTCATCTAATTAGAGTGCATGCTCTTCCTGGAGAATCTGCTTGATATGTTATCAAATACCATCTTTTAGCTTTTGCATTTATGGGGCAGCACACAAAAATTGAAATTGCTAATGGTCCAGCTTATGCCAGCTCACAATTTCAACAATTTTGTCACTCAAAGAACATCCAACATTCCACATGCATCCCATCTATCCCCCAAGGTCAGGCAATAGTAGAACATGCCCACTCCACCCTTAAAAATATGCTCAGAAAACAAAAAATGGTTGGGGGGGTATGAGTAAGGACACTGCAACACCATTGGCACAAGCCTTATTTACTCTTAACTTTTAAAAGTTAGATGACAAATTTCAACCAGCTGTAGAAAAGCACTTTGCTAAAATCTCTCAAGAAAGAAACAGCAAGATTGAAGAGAGAAACAGAAAAATAGAATGAGTAAGAGAGAGACAAGAAGAGACAGAGATCAAAGAGAGACACAAAAAGTAAGACAAATGGGAGAGATAAAGTTGGAAAAAGAGAAAGAAATATTAAGAAAGTTATAGATATAAGAATACACGTTTAGTAAGGAAGGTTGTAAAACAAAGTAAGAAAACGAAGGCATGTCAAAGATAGTAAAAAGTCATTAAAAGTATTATAAAAAGGAATTTATGCAAGGAATGTTGTATAATTTTTGTTTTGAAGGTCTAAACTAGTTTTAAAATATTAATTGTAAAAGAAATTCTGTGTGTAAACATACTGGCTAAAGTTAAATAAGTATCATTTGCTTTTTCTGTAAACTAGACATTAAAATAAAGTGTAACTGGGTTTTCATAAAGCACTAACCTGCTCTTTAACAAAGATTATAAAAGGTCTCTTAGCACAGGCATCATCCCTAGAATTTCTAGTACACCAGCACCAGCCTGGAGATTATGTTCTCATCAAAGGATGGAAAGAAGAAAACCTTGAGCCAACTGAAAAAAGACAATACAGGACCTGCATCACTGGACAACGCAGCTTCTGCAGACAAAACAGGCACCAGACATCATCTGGGGAATGCTGAAGGCAATGCAGAAGGCTGAGCAAACCCTGCTCCAGACACAGACATCATTCACTCCAGATAACTTGTTTCTTTTTTTATTCTCTCACTCTGCTGCAACTGGTACCTGCTACACTCTATCAGGCTCATATTTTAAATCCACATTTCCTTCACCCTGTCACCTGGGCAGACACCCTCTTCCAGCTTCTAACAATGCAACTGCTTGGCAAAAGAAAGTAACATACCTCTAGTAGAATTCCTCATTAATGGCATACAGTGAACTGAGATGTCAAGTAACACTACAGGTTACTCATTGACTGGAAAAGAATGTTCCTACTTATACTTATGATTGTCTTATTTTATTTGCTAATTCTAGGATGAAAAGCTGATATAAGAGCAATGACTTCTTAGCCTGACAGATGTGATGCTGCACTTATATGCACCTTTCAGTCAACAGAGCCTGAAGCCTGATGTAGAAAACAGAAAATGGGGAGATGTGGGGTTTCAGTCAGGGTAGTAGGAAGAGTTGTAAGAGAAATTATAAAGGAAGTTATAGAAATTAGTCACAGACTTTCCTGAAAGGGCAGAAGGTTTTGTAAAAGCCTCAGGGTAGAATTATGGCTGAAGGCAGCCTAATTCTATTTTAGCTAATAGCAAGAGTTAACAAAGGAATGTAAGGGAGTTTCTCTGGATAACTTTTTTACTCATGTGGCCCTAAAACTCACCTTTAAGCATTCACTTTATCAGATGGCTCTTTCAGGGAGAGGTCAACCAGGGAAATTATCCATAAATATTGTTTGCTTTAGTCCTCAGAACATGGCCTTTAATCTTTATCCTCTAGTGGTGTTGACTCAAAGCCTTTGTCATTTAATGCGTGCTGAATAAAGGTCAGAAAGGCCAGAGAGTTGAGGCTGGTGGCCATTAACTCCTTCATGTGAGTGGCCCAGGCACTCCAGCCTGCTTTTTCACTGAAAATTCGTGTCTGAGTGAATTTAGTCATTTGTTATGGGGTGAAGGTCTGCCTGCTGAACCTGACAATGACCTGTTTTGAAAAATTTTCCATCCATTTATGAGAAAAATGTAATTTTGCAATTCAGGGGCTGAATTTTCTGTACCTGTATTAGGTTTACTTGGTCTAGA
Organism: Saimiri boliviensis; assembly: GCF_048565385.1. Lineage (NCBI taxonomy): Eukaryota > Metazoa > Chordata > Mammalia > Primates > Cebidae > Saimiri > Saimiri boliviensis. The sequence goes on along the minus strand of NC_133451.1, from coordinate 45,186,721 downwards.
ATGCAATTCAAATCTAGGATTTCTTTATTGATTTTGTCTTTTTTTTTTTTCTCAGTGATCTGTCTATTGCTATTAGTGGGATGTTGAAGTCCCCAACTATTATTGTATTATTGTTTATCTCTTCTTAGTTGTGGTAGTATTAGTTTTATGAATGTGAGTGCTCTAATTTGGGGTGCATATATATTTCAGATGGTTATATCTTCTTGCTTAATTGATCCCTTTGTATTTACATGACAATGTTCTTTATCTTTTTTCAATGTCGATTATTTAGTCTTGCTTACTTTTGATTTTCATTTGCATAAAATATCATTTTTTATTGCTTTTTGTTGAGTCTCTAATGTCTTCACTAGTGAGATGAGTTTCTTGTAAACAGCAACATGTTGTATTCTTTTTTTTAATAAAATCAATTCCTCCGATTTATATATGTAAGGATGAATTTACACCATTTCAAGGTTAATATTGATATGTGAGGTCTTCTGCCTGAAGTAATGATAATTGTCACTTAGTTGCTTTGTAATCTAAATTGTGTAATCTTTTTATAAAACCTGTGTGTTGTATTCTTTCACATTTTTTGTGAAATGACATAAAGAATGACATAAGTTTACTGAGACTCCAATAATCTCAGGTGACTATGACTTTTTGTTTCCATATTTAGAACTCTCTTGGGCATTTCTTGTACTATCAGTCTGGTGATGACGAATTCCCTAAGAATTTGCTCCTCTGAGAACAACTTTATTTCTCCACCATTTATTAAGCTTAGTTTGGCTGGATGCAAAATTCTTGGCTGATCATATTTTTCCTGAAAAAGACAAACAATAGAACCCCAGTCTTTATTGGACTTGCAAGGTTTCTGCTGAGAAGTTCACTGTTGAGCTAATGGAGTTTCTTTTATAAGATATTAAACCATGTTTCCTTGCTGTTTATAGAATTTTTTCTTTCATATTTACTTTATGAAGTCCTATGAATACATACCTTGGTGAAGTCTGTCTTGCAGTGTATCTTTCTGGAGTTCTTTGAGCATCTAATATCTGGATGGATAGATCTCCAGTAAGGTAAGGAAGTTTCCTCAATTATGTCCTCAAACTCATTTTTCAAACTTCTTACTACTATTTCCTTTTCTTACTCGGGAGTTCCTATGACTTGTAGATTTGGTATTTTACATCAACTACTATAATTTGAAAGTCGTATTAATTAGTAAAGTATTTTTTGTTTATTTATTTTTGTCTGGCTTATTTAATTTGAATTATTTGTTTTCAAGCTCTGAAGTTTTTTCTTCTTCTTGGTCTAGTTCATTGATAAAGCTTTCAGCTGTATTTTGTAATTTCTTCAATGAATTATTTTTCATTTCCAGAAGTCTATTTTAAAAATAGCTTTCTCTATTGAATTTTTCATTCATATGGCAAACTTTTCTCTGATCTCTTTGTGTTGGTTGTCCAGTTTCTCTTGGACTTCACTTAGCTTCTTTAAAATTAACATTTTGCATTATTTATTGAATATTTCCAAGAATTGATTTTGATTAGGATTCCTTGCTGGAGGCTTTTGAGATCCACTGAGGGTGTTATTATATATATATATATATATATATATATATATATATATATATATACCAAGATTATTTTTTTTCTGGTTCCTTCTTATTTGAAAAAAAAAAGTATCTTATCATTTTTTTTTTCATTTACTTGTTTTTGGATGGGTTTACTTTCCCCTTGAAGCATATGCCTTTAATGTAGGTTTTGTATGGTTGTTTTGCTTTGGTGTGGGAGTTTTCAGTGGCAACAGCTAATTATGTACTTTGGGTATAGATATCCTTGTGCATTTTTCAAATGCTGATTTTAGTGCCAATGTACTGGTGTATGAGTAGACTCACTGCCTTTTGCAGGCCTGAAATTACTGGAGTCTCAGTAAACTTATGCCATTCCTCAGTGGTGTGCATTTCTTGTTTTGTGCAACTCAACTTTCAAGTCGGTAAGTGGTGCTTACAGGTAAGAGATGGCTACAGCAGAAGCACATGGGCATATGCTTGATTTCTGTTTACCAGAAAAAGCTGTTTTTGCTTCAGGCAGTGAGCTTGTCTGTGGAATGCCTGTGCTCTGAGCTCTCTGCTCAGCTTCACATGAGGAACAAATGAAGGTGGAACTAGACTGCCAAGCTCACTCTCACGTACCCCAATGGCAAGCACAAATATCATCCCTGGTGAGGGTTTGGGGGTAGCTCCTGGTGAAATGTGCTGAGGTCTCTGGAGGGATGGGGAGCTGCATACCCAAGCTTCATGATTCGGGAAGGCAGGAAATGAATCAACTTTCCTATCACATCCCTATTCTAGGGCTCAAGCTCTCATCTCAGAGAGACACTGCCATAATGTAGCTGAGAGTTGTGGAGGATGCCTGCCCTGTGGCATCCATCAGTATGGCTTTGGTGTGGAATCTCTTTTCACAGCCCCAAACAGACAGCTTCATTGTTCACCTGTCCTCCACTACAAGAATCCTGCCACTTCATGTAGAGAGGAGGAAGGGCCCTGTCTTTTGTACAATCCCAGGCCTGGTGGGCACATCACCAGTGGAGGCACAGCCACCCACTAATATCCCAGGAATGGCTATCCACAAGTGCCCATTGCCTAATCACCCATAGGAGGAGCCACAGCATTTGCAGCAGGGGAGCAGAGGGAAAGTCCACATCTTTATGTCCATTCCTGAGCACTGAGACCACTTGCCTACTGGAGTAGAATCACACTCTTTCCCCATAGAGATGAGCATAGCACCCACATCTGCACTGGAAAAGATACAGTCACTATCTGCCCATAAACAAAGAGTTCTCAGGCACAGGAAAGTTTATGCTCTGGTTTCCATTGGCTCTAGGTGTCCTCGCTTGACATGCTACACTTTCTCTTCCCCTAGGAGTAGTATACCCCAAAGGCCACATCAACAGGAATCCTGCAGCTACTCAAGGTCTAGACAGCTCTGTGGGGCTTCCACAATCTAGCAGTGCTAGGGAATATTTTGGGGGGAATTTGGTGATGTGGAGACATAAACGCTAATGTTCTCTGGGTAGGAAACAGTCCCACAGTAGGTGTGCATCCCATATGGTGCATGCCACCACACTTCAGTTCTGGGGGTAGAAGAGGAAATGCTCTCAAGAAGTTCCCAAACTACTGCCCACATCGTACCTTGGACTTGCAAGGGCAGAAGTTCTCTGATAATTCAGAAACCAGAATTTTGGCTCAGAAGTGAGGGGAGCCAAAAATATCTCCACCTACCCTTTCATCAGAACACCAAGTCCCTTGGTTTTTGATCTCTGCCACACTCTTGTCTCCTACTTTTTCTGCGCCCCAGCTTTCTTCTAAGAGTTTTCTCATGAGCTCTGGATTGCTCTCCATAACATTTTTTTTTGAGTTTCACATACTCATCTGTAACTTTGTTCTTCTTTCTGAGAAAAACTGGCATCTTATTGCTCTAGTCAGCCATCTTGAAAAGAATTGTAAAAAACCCACCATTTAAAAAAAATACATACTTTGTATGGACTCAGACTTCCAAAGCTATTGCAAAGAAATTTGATGGCAATGTAATAATTGGTCACAATATTAATCACCCTTATTTTCTCATAACTCCCTTCTATCTATGTCATTGTCAAATAAACATTCTAAAGCAACAACATGGAAGACTGAAACATACCAACATATTGATAGAGCATCCAAAATAGTCATCTAAGCTTTTAGCATCACTTGTACCCAAACTTCACTAAGTAGATAGATCTGGGTAATATGTCATTGAATTGAAAATATTTTAAAATCTTAACATGCTATATCTAGGAATGCCTGTTCTCTATAGGGGAGCATGTATTACAAATATGGCTTTCAGTTAATTCCTTCAGAAACCGGCAGGCATATAAAAGCAAAAAAAAAAAAAAAAAAAAAAAAAAAAAAAAAAAAATTGAGAAAACATTTGTAAATACTTCTTGATATATTTTTTCCTTAAAAGAGAAAGTAAGTAGTAGAACTCAGAACTTACAAATCTAAGCAGAAAATAAAAAGAAGGGTAATCATGTGAAGAAAAATAATATTACATAGTTATACTGTGAGCACAAAGAGCTGGACAGAAAAATAGGCCAAAAAACAGTCATAGTCAATCAATTAGAAATGGATTTTAATTTTTTTCTTTTAAAAAACAAAGTATCCCATACTTGTAAAATGAAATTCAACACCTGCTCAACCCATTCATCTTCAAAAGAATCATATTACATTAAAACTTTCTTCTCTGAATATAGAAGGAATTAAGCACCGAAACAGCTATAAAGTAGAGGAATCACATTGTTGATTTAGGGTGGAAGGTAAGGATTCTCAATAAGTAGCTTCACTGCCAAATGCCCTTTGATGGCTTTTAGATAATACCCAGTTATCTGAAGATCAAGTACACTGCTCTTGCATGTATCTTAGCTGCTCACTTGACTGACCCAATGGCCCTGGGAAGGTGTGCCTGGAAGCACTTGTCAAAATTAATCCTGAAGGCACTGAGATGCAAAAGCTCTGCAACTGACACCTCCAGAAATTGATACCAAATAGAATATGATTTGACTGTTAATTTGAACTTGAGAAGGAAAAATTAGAAAAATAAGTAAACACCGTCTAGCATGGTAAGTCTTAAGGGAGTCCCATAACTTTTGTCTACTTTACTGATGTTTTATAGTTTAACATAAGCATTTCGAGGCCAGATACTTTCATAGAGAATGTCCTGAATTGAATGCTGCCATGCATATAAACATTATATGCTTACCTATTAAAATAGATAATTTAAGGAGATTGATGCATTCCTCTTCTCTGATGTATACCACATTATACAGAAACCGAAACAGCAAACTAAAAATAAGATCTTAAAAAAAAAAAGAGTGAGTGATGGGATTTAAGGGATACAATGAGAAATATCAGCTTTCTGACACTACCCTGCTTAACCATATTTTAGAGACACTAATGCAGATTATAATGTCAAGTTCTGATCACCATGGCAACATTTATGCATGCAAAAGGCACTCACAGTTATAAAATTTCTTGGTTTCACATTCTGGAGTCAGAGTTTAATCAGCTCTCTATCCTACTGGGAATAGGAAAAGCAGAGGAAGCATATAAGGAGTCAGTATCTACTGACAATTGCAATCTGTCACTTTCATTTTCCTGAAGGCTAAATAATAAAGACCTTTCCTGGACCAGAGATTGGAATTTCATGCAAAATTTTATCACTTTTGCTGGCTCTAGTGAAATACTGCCACACTTTCTTAATATAATAGGAGATAACCCTTAGAAAATGTCAAGAAAATTTTCCTTCCCCTATTCAGTTAAATTGTTTCATTTTCTCCAAAGTACTGTAGATCTTTAAATTATTAATACAGCTACTTAGTAAGGCTGAGAATATATTGTACAAAATACATATAGTCTATTGTAATCTCTATTCTATTTTATCTAACTGTCATATATTTTGGGGGTAATTTTCCCTAACTATGTAGTTTGCCAATTGGAGGGGACCATGAAATATACAGCAAAGAGATCACCATGATATTTTGATATCATTAATTATTCAAGAATAGCACTGATATAGATAAGAGTCCATCATTGATTTATGTCTGTAAAATACTATATATCAAATATGTTTTTCTTGTTACTAACAAAATATGACATTCCTACCACATAATGAAACATACTAATTCTAAAGATCTGAATCAAACTAAGCAGGTTTTTAAGAGTTATGATTTTACAGAATCCACAAAAATGTCACTTACACTTTCAGTTTATACAAATGCAGTACTTATGTTCAAACTTGATAATTCTTATCTGCAACTAATAAATTATGATAAATAATAAATTTTTGATTGCAGATATAATTAGACTTATAGAGCAGCCATAAAGTTTAATTAATATGTAAGTACTAATCATGAGGTTTCTGGAGAACAAAGATGTGTCTTAAACAAATGTATATTAATTTCTAATTTTCATTTAAGTGCTGGACACTTGGACCTCTCCTTCTTTCTCCTATGATTTGGTATTGCATTTTGTTTATATCATCAGTTTCACTAAACATTGTTTAATAATTTAATAATAATATGACTTTCAATAATGATGCCAAAGAGGATATGTGATTCCTCTCTGAAGAAAACAAATATTGAAATGGATAAAATTTTCAAAAACAATCACTGCAAGGGCTTCAAATAAGAATGGTAAAAACGAGTGGTCTTTGTTGCTTAGGGCTGCTCCTGCTCTCTGCCTCTCTGCAACATGAACTTAGCTATATTTTCAAGATTTATAACTTTATCTTGAAAACAAGTGGCTCTCCTGCCACAACAGTCAAACTCAATTCTGGATGGAGGGTGAAAAACCTGCATCTGTGCTGTTTCAATGTTTGAGTTTGGTTTGTGCCAGCATAAGGCCATAAATTGATGCAGAGTTCCTAAATATGAAACAACCCTCAAATGAAGAAGATAACTTCTCCACACGTCACTGGTTGACTACTAATCTTTAATTGTGTGAGAGAGACCCAAGCAAGATGGGCAAAATGTGAAAGGCAAGGAAGTTGGAGAATGGGCTGCAACTCATTCACATACTACTCTATTAGCAGAGGATGGAGGTCTTTAGAGTTAGAATTATATGGCGCAGTCTCTGTCCATCACAGTCCAAGAGCTGAAAGTCAAAGCAAAGAAAGTATTATTTAAGCTACAATTGAAAAACAACTCATCATATATGCCAACAATGTTAATTATTCCTCGTTAGAGACAGTAATTTAAAAGACTGTAAGATGGCATATTCAGAGTTCTAAAAGAAAAAATTGTAAATCAGGATTTTATATTCATCAAAACAATCTTTTACAAATGAAAGCAAAATAAGGACAGTGTGAGATAAACAAAAACTGAGATTGTTTTTGTTAGCAGACATTCACTACAAAAAAATTTATATAAATAATGTATAAATATATATATATATATATAAAACAAATATTTATAAGCATAATGTTAGTAGAAAGGAAGGGTAACAAAATAAAGCTAATCTGGCTAAAAGTTTCTAGATTTTACTGGAATTAAATCAGTATTATCCAAAAATATATTGTAAAAAGTTAAATATACACATAAAAACCACAGCAACCACTATGAAAATCTCAAAAATACAGGAGAAAAACAGCAGAGGAATTAAAATGATATGAAAGTATTGGTTTACAAGAAAAGGAAGAAGTAAAGAAAGGTAAGAGGTATTCAAAAAGATAAAGTATACAAAAAGTCAAATAGAAAAGAGGTAAATGTAAGTCAATCCACACCATTAATTACATTAAATGTGAGTGGATTAAGCATCCCATTCAAATGTCAGAGATGGGCAAACTGGATTAAAAAAAAAAAAACAAAAAAACAAAAACAAAAAAAAAACAAAAAAAAACCTACTTTCTAAAAGAGATAAACTTGTAGTCCTACATAAAGCAAGAACTCAAAACAAAGAAACAAACCTACCATGTTGGAAGTATAAGAAAGAAAGACAATAGTAAACTAGAAAAGTTTATGAAGGTCAAAACTGGAACAATTTTAATCCAATAAAAGATAAAATCTATGAGTCTATTTTGATATAAACAAATATTGAATAAATATATGGGGTTCAACAGATAAATTTCCTATACAGAAAAAATTCCAAATAATTTATCTAGATACTTCACTCTTAATGAGGTGAAACATAACTCCCTCATTCATTAATGGAGTCTGCACATAGTCATTTCCTTCTAAAGAATACACTATAGTAAAGAGAGAAAATGGACAAACCTAACCAAAACTATCTCAGTAAGGTTATCAAGGTCAACATCAACAATGATAAGTCATGTTGATAGTATGTTTGCTGTTGTTGTTTGTTTGTTTGTTTTGAGATAGAGTCTCTGTCACCCAGGCTGGAATGCAGTGGAAAGATCTTGGCTCATTGCAACCTCTGCTACCTGGGTTCAATCGATTATCCTGTCTCATCCTCCCAAGTAGCTGAGACTATAGTCACACACCACCATGCTTGGCTAATTTTTGTATTTTTAGTAGAGACTAAATTAATTTTTAATTTAGTATACAAAAAATTGGCTATTTTTTGTATTTTATATTGTATTTTTACCATATTTGTCAGGTTGGTCATGAATTCCTGACCTCAGTTGATTCATCCACCTCAGCCTCCCAAAGTGCTGGGATTGCAGGCATGAGCTACTGTACCTGGCCCATATATTTGATATGTGGTGTAGAAATGGCAATTCCTCTCCACACTCTTACACCTTTATACCCATAAATCGAGTTTAACATAAGAAAAATATCAGATAAATCATAATTGAGGTACATTATATGAATAGCTGACCAGTACCCCTCAAAATTCTCAGGGTCATCAAAAAACAAGGAAATTCTGAACAATTGTTCCTTAGGCCACGAGGAGCCTAAAGAGACATGATGACTAAATGTAACATGGCATCCTAAAAGACATTCTGGAACAGGAAAAGAATATTAGTTGGAAAACTGAAGAAATCCAAATGAAGTATAGACTTTAGTTAATAATAATATATCAGGGAGAGAGATCCAAGATGGCTTATCACTAGCGGCTTGGGATTGTAGCTCCCAGTGAAAGCTCAAAGAACGAGAGGACGCCACACCTTCACATGAATTCTTGTTGCTCACGCACCAGGAGATTCCCAGTGGAGGAGCCCCACGGGTCACCAGCGCGACTCTTGCAACCGGCAAGGCAGTTTTGCCGGCACCTTGGAGCGTCGGTTCTTGGTGCAGAGTCAGAAAAGCACCATCAATCTTAACACTGCTGATTTAGTCGGGACAGTGGGTTGCTCAGATTTTGGCGCTGAGAATCAATAAGTTGGACATCCACTCAGAAACCCATTACAAAGATGGTAATTATAAAGACCACAGATGGATAAATCTACAACGAAGGGAAGAAAACAGCCAAAAAAGGCTGAGAATATCCAAGATCAGAATGCCTCTCCCTCAGCAGGGGATCACAGTTCCTCATCAGCAACGAAATAAGGCTTGATGGAGAATGAGTGTGTTCCAATTACAGAAGCAGGCTTCAAAATGTGGTTAAATAAGAAACTTCTGTGAATTAAAATAACTTGTTCTAACCCAATTCAAAGAAACTAAGAACTTTGAAAAAAGGTTTGACAAAATGTTAACAAGAATACACAATTTAGAGAGGAAAATAAGTGAATTGATGGAGCTGAAAAACACAATACGAGAACTATGTGAAGTATGCACAAGTTTTAACAGCCAAATTGATCAAGCAGAAGAAAGGATATCAGAGGTCGAAGACCAACTCAATGAAATAAAACAAGAAGACAAGATTAGAGAAAAAAGGATAAAAAGAAACGAGCAAAGTCTCCAAGAAATATGGGACTATGTGAAAAGACCTAATCTATGCTTGATAGGTGTATCTGAATGTGACGAAGAGAATGAATCCAAGCTGGAAAATACACTTCAGGATATTATTCAGGAAAAATTTCCCAACCTAGTAAGGCAGGATAATATTCAACTCCAGGTAATACAGAAAACACCACAAAGATATTCCTCAAGAAGAGCAACTCCAAGGCACATAATCGTCAGATTCACCAGGTTTGAAATGAAGGAGAAAATACTAAGGGCAGCCAGAGAGAAAGGTCAGGTTACCCACAAAGGGAAGCCTATCAGAGTTACAGCAGATCTCTCAGCAGAAACCCTACAAGTCAGAAGAGAGTGGAGACCAATATTCAACATCCTTAAAGAAAAGAACTTTCAACCAAGAATTTCACATCCAGCCAAACTAAGCTTCATAAGAGAAGGAAAAATAAAATTTTTTGTGAACAAAAGCACTCAGAGATTTCATCACCACCAGGCCTGCTTTACAAGAGCTTCTGAAAGAACCACTACACATAGAAAGGAACAAACAGTATCAGCCTTTCTATAAAATACCAAAAAGTAAAGAGCATCAATATAATGAAGAATTTACATCAACTAATGGACAAACTAGCCAGCTAATATTAAATGGCAGTATTAAACTCACATATATCATTATTAATTCTAAATTTAAATTGACTAAATCCCCCAATCCAAAGACAGACAGGCAATTTGGATAAAAAACTAAAACCCATCAGTATGCTGCATCCAGACCCATCTCACATTCAAGAATACACAAAGACTCAAAACAAGGGATGGAGAAAGATTTACCAACCAGAGAGCTAAAATAAATAAATAAAAAGCAGAAGTTACAATTTTTGCCTCTGATAAAATAGTCATTAAAGCAACAAAGATCAAAAGAAGCAAAGAAGGACATTATATAATGATAAAAGGATCAATGCAACAACAAGAAGACCTAAAGATCCTAAATATATACGCACGCAATACAGGAATACCCAGACATACAAGACTAATAAAGAGACTTAGACTCCCACACAATAATAGTGGGAGATTTCAACATTAATATTAGGCAGATCAATGAGACAGAAAATTAACAACGATATCCAGGACTTGAACTCAGATCTGGAACAAGTAAACGTAATTAACATTTATAGAACTCTCCACTTTAAATACACAAAATATATACTCTTATCAGTACCACATCATATCAACTTAGAAGTTTAAACGAAATGTTGGTTGGCTCCTTGTTTGTTATTCTCTTCCCTCATTTTCTTTCATGTCTCCATTATTAAGGACAATTATAGGCATACCCATATTTAGACTGCATTCTAGCCTGGGCAATAAAGCAATACCCCCATTCTCTCTCCCTCTTCCTCTTTCTCTTTCTTCCTCTTCTTTATTCTTTTTCTTATTATTCTTTTTTTCTTTCTCAAAAAAAAAAATTAAAATGTTTTGCTAGTTAGCACCTCAAAAGGCATCTCAGTCTGAGCTCTGCAGAAAGGACGTGTTTGCAACTCATTGTGAGTCCTCTGGGTGAATCACTGTGCCTATGAAAAAAATATATATATCAATATTGGCTTATTAATTGTTATCAATGTGCCATAAAAATGAAATATGATAATAATAAGAAAAACTGCATGTGAGGTTTATGGGATATCTAAACAATACTATATGTGGTGTATCTAAAATTATTTTAAAATTTTGAGAACTAATTAAATAATGTCAACCTGATCTAAAAATGTAAATGGAAGTGAATCTAGAAGTGTTAAAAAATTATAAAAGAGAAAGAAGTTGAAGGACTTACCCTCCCTGATTTCAAAACTTATTTTAAAGTTACATTAGTTAAGCTAATATGGTATTGGCATAAAGTTCAACATAGAGATAAACAAAACCAAACAATTACTCCAAATTGATTTTCATCAAATTGTCATGGTAATTCAGTTTAGGGGGGTCTTCAGGAAATGGTGCTGAAAACGTTAATTTCAATATATTTTTAAAAAAACTTTGATACATAACACCATGAAAGCATACGTAATACATTAACTTGAAAGGGTTCAAGGATCAAAATTTAAGAGGTAGAACTATAAATGCGGGTGATGATTAACACTGAGTGTCAACTTGATTGGATCAAAGGATGCAAAGTATTGATCTTGGCTGTGTTTGTGAGGGTGTTGCCAAAAGAGATTAATATTTGAGTCAGTGGGCTGGGGAAGGCAGATCCACCATTCATCTTGGAGGGCACCAACTAATCTACTGCCATCGAGGCTAGAATATAGAGCAGGCAGAAAAATGCAGATGGACCAGACTGGCCCAGCCTCCCAGCCTCCCAGCCTACATCTTTCTTCTATGCTGGATGCTTCCTGAGCTCGAACATCAGACTTCAAATTCTTCAGTTTTGAGTCTTGGACTGACTTTGGACTGGCTTCCTTGCTCCTCAGCTTTCAGAGGGCCTATTGTGGGAACTTGAGTCAATAATTACTAAACATACAAACATACACACACACACCAGATATATATATATATATATATATATATATATATATATATATATAACCACAAATATTTATATGTATAATGTTAGTAGAAAGGAAGGGTAAGAAAATGAAGCTAATCTGGCTAAAAGTTCCTGTATCTGGTGTGTGTGTGTGTGTGTGTGTGTGTGTGTATGTGTGTATAGTGTGTGTATGTGTGTGTGTATATTTAGTAAGTATTAACTCAAGGTCTCACAGTAGGCCCTCTGAAAGCTGAGGAGCAAGGAAGCCAGTTAAAAGTCAGTCCAAGACCCAAAACTGAAGAACTTGAAGTCTGATGCTTGAATGCAGGAAGCATCCAGCACATATATAGGATATGTATATAATTTCTATCCCTCTAGAGAACTCTGACCAATAGAGATTTTAGTACCAGGAATGATTCTAGAGGAACAGAATATTAAGGATGAAGTTCTTTTGTGTGTTTTGGGCTTCTGCTTAATATGATTAGACTCACAAATGCTAAGGATTCTACTTCTAATAGTATAAAAAATACTGATATTCCTTGGCATGAACTGTTTAGAGAGTTATGCAAAATAAATGCATTTGACTGAATCACCACTCATGAGAGGCAAGAAGTTTAGTGACACAATATGTAATGCCTTTGACCATAGGAACATAATGAAGCTAGTTGGTTGCTCCTAATTTCAGTGAACAAAGTAATGAAAGGAAATGATGAACTCAGGGATTCTGTCTCCCAGCTTCAGCAGCAAATACTTAGCCTTACATCTGCTAAGATTTCCCTGAGTGAAAGTTGTTTCTCCTGTAGAGAAAGGTGAAATTGTGGAAAAACAGACAATAGCCCTTATTCAAGTGGCTGACCTGCAAAGAAAGGTGCATGCACAGCCTCATAAGGTGTCCATTGTTAAAATGAGGACATTGATTGGAAAAGAATGGGACCCTGCAGTTTGGAATGGGGCTGTGTGGGATGATCCTGATGAAGCTGGGAACACTGAGTTTATAAACTCTCGTGAACCTTTTTTTGACAGAAGAAACAGCTTCCCCATCCCCAGTAGCGGCAACATCCCTTCCCTGACCCACACTGCCATCAGTCTTTCCACCTGTGTCTGAGAAAATAAATCCTGCACTGCCTGAGGCAACAGTGATGGCCTCCCCTAAGGCAGTTGCCAAGAGAATGTTGATTCTCTTTAGAAGCCATCTCCAACATCTGTTGGAATTCAATCAGGGTGGTTGGCAACATATTAAGAGAAATATTAGGGAAAGTTATAAGATTTAGTCTCAAACCTTTTGGAAGGCTGAAAGGTTTCATAACATAATAATGAAACAGGTTGAACGCAGCTGGTTCTTACCTTAGAACATTAAATTATAGGGTAAAGATTAGAGATAATAGAAGTTTCCCCAGTTAAGTCTGTTTACTCTACATTCCTTAGTCTCTACACTACCTAGCTTGTTTACTCATGTAACCTTTGAGCTGGATGGCCCTCTGGAGGTAGATTAACCAGGGATATTATCAACTAATGGTGTTTTCTCTGGTCATTGGTACCTGAGCTTTAGTATTTCGAAGAACTACTCTCTTAACCATGTTAATTATCCGCAAGTGTGTTTACTCAAAGCCTTGGTTGTTAAATCTACATTGAATAAATGTAAGGAAGAAGAAATACTGGGAGTTGGGTAGCTGCAATTGCCCCCTGAGAGCAGCTGTTGTCTTCCCTAGCCCACTTGTTCACTGGACTCTGTATGTGAGTGTATTTATTCATCTGTTGTGGAGTCAGGGTTTTCAGGATAGATCCCCACAGGTGGTATTCAATGTTTCAAACAGCCCTGTTTGCTTCTAGACCTATAACTAGACTAAAGTCCCAGCAGGCCACTAGAGTTGAGGCTGAGAGTGTGACCCATGAGGAGGTATGCTCTACTCAAAAAGAACTGCTTGAGTTTTCTAACGTATATAAAGAGAAATCGGGAGAACATGCATGGGAATGGATATTAAGGTTGTGGGGTAATGTTTGAAGGAACATAGAGTTGGGTCAGGCTAAACTGATTGATTTGGGCCCACTAAGTAGGACTCTGCATTTAATGTTGCTGCTCAGCACCATAAAAAGATTCTAATAATTTATTTGCTTGGTTAGCTGAAATATGGATTAAAAGATGGCATACTGTGAGTGATCTGGAAATGACTGATCTCCCTTGGTTTAATGCAGAGAAAGGGATCTGAAGGCTTAAGGAGACTGGGATGGTGGAGTGGATGAGTCACATTAGACCTACTCATCCCAGCTAGGAAGATTCAGAAGATATACCCTTGATCAATGCCTTGCAAAATAGTTATGTCAGGGCAGCCCTTGAATCTTTGAAGTTCCCTGTAGTTGCTCCTCTTTGTATGTCAGATCTAACAGTGGAACTGCAGTCATTCAACTACAAAATTTAAATACAATAGGGATAATTGGATTCCAAGGCAACAGGGGCCAATTGGTGGCACTCAATCATCAAAGGCAAGGTGGGCATAGCTACTGTAATGGACAGCAGAGGAAAAGCAGTAACAAGAAGAGTTTGACTCGGGTAGAGCTCTGGCATTTGCTAAATAGTCACGATGTTTCTAGAAGTGAAATTGATAGTAAATCTGCATAGCTACTTAATTTATATAAGCAGAAAACTTCTAGGTCCAATGGACAAAAGACTAATTTGGATTATAAAGAACAGAGAACTACAGCCACTCAATCAATTTCCAGACTTGAGCCAGTTTACAGATCCATAACTCCTGGAATTAAGGGGAGGGCATTCCCCTTGGTGAAGGACTCCATATTTCTCCCATCCTTCCCTAAGGAAACCTCCAGGCTTTTACCAGGGTAACTGTGCATTGGGGAGGGAAATGATCAGACACTTCAGGGACTACTAGATACTGGCTCTGAGCTGATGTTGATTCCAGGGGAGCCAGAACATCATTGTGGTCCTTCAGTTAAAGTAGGGGTTTATGGAGCTCACATAATTATTGGAGTTTTAGCTCAAGTATGATGTACAGTTGGTCCATTGGGTCACCAGACTCATCTTGTGGTCATTTCCCTAGTGCCAGAATGCATAACTGGCATAGAAATACTTAGCTGCTGGTAGAATTCCCTCATTTGTTTTCTGACCGGTAAGGCAAAGGCTATTATGGTGGGAGAGGCCAAATGGAAGCCATTAGAGTTGCCTCTACCTAGAAAAATAGTAAATCTAAAACGTTATTGCATCTCTGGAGGGACTGAAGAGCATAGTGCCACCATCAAGGACTTGAAAGACGCAGAGGTGGTTATTGCCACAGCATTCCCATTTAACTCTCCCATTTGGCCTGTGCAGAAGACAGATGGATCTCGGGAAATGACAGTGGATTATTGTAAGCTTAACCAAGCAGTGACTTCAGTTGCACCTGCTGTACCAGATTTAGTTTCATTGCTTGAGCAAATTAACACGTCTCCTGGTATCTGGTATGCAGCCACTGACTTGGCAAATACCTTTTTCTCAATTCCTGTCCATAAGGCCCACCAGACACAATTTGTCTTCAGCTGGCAAGACCAGCAATATACATTTAATGTCCTACCTCATGGGTATATCAACTCTCTGGCTTCATGTCATAATTTTATTCAGAGAGATATTGATTGCTTTTTGCTTCCACAAGATCTCACACTGATCCATTATATTGATGACATTATACTGATTGGATTCAGTGAGCAAGAAGTAGCAAACACACTGGACTTATTGTTGAGACATTTGTGTACCACAGAATGGGAAATACATCTGACTAAAATTCAGGGACCTTCTACCTCAGTAAAATTTCTAGAGGTCCAGTTGTTTGGAGCCTGTTGAGATATTCCTTCTAAGATGAAGGATAAGTTGCAACATTTAGCCCCTCCTACAACTGGGAAAGAGTGACAATGCCTGGTGGGTCTATTTGGATATTGGAGGCAGCACATTTTTCATTCAGGTGTGTTACTCCAGCCCATTTATCCAGTGGCCATAAAGGCTTCCAGTTTTGAGTGGGGTCCAGAACAGGAGAAGGCTCTGCAACAGGTCCAGGCTGCTGTGCATGCTGCTCTGCCACTTGGGCCATATGACCCAGCAGATCCACTGATGCTTGAGATGTCAGTGGCAGATAAAGATGGTGTTTGGAGCCTTTGGCAGTCCCCCATAGGTGAATCACAGCTGAGGCCTCTAGGATATTTTAGTAAGGCCCTACAATCTTCTGCAGATAACTACTCTCCTTTTGAGAGACAGCTCTTGGCCTGTTACTGGGCTTTGGTGGAAACTGAACATTTGACTGTTACTCATCAAGTCACCATGCAACCAGAACTGCCTATTATGAATGGAGTGCTTTCTGATCCATCTAGCCATGAAGTGGGTCATGCACAGTACCATTCCATCATCAAATGGAAGTGGTATATACAGGATCGGGCTTGAACAGGTCCTGAAGGCACAAGTAAGTTACCTGAAATGGCTCAAATGCCCATGGTCTTTACTCCTGCCATCCTACCTTCTCTTGCCTACCTTACACTGATGGCCTCATGGGGAGTTTCCTATGATCAATTGACAGAGGAAAAGAAGACGAGGGCCTGTTCACAAATGCTTCTGCATGATATTCAGGCACCACCCGAAAGTGGACAGCTGAAACACTACAGCCCCTTTCTAGGACATCCCTGAAAGACAATGGTAAAGGGAAATCTTCACAGTGGGCAGAACTTTCAGCAGTTATCTGGTTGTGTGCTTTGCACAGTAGGAAAGGCCAGATATGCAATTATATACTGATTCATGGGCTATAACCAATGGTTTGGCTGGATGGTCAGGGACTTGGAAAAAGCATGATTGAAAAACTGGTGACAAAGAAATCTGGGGAAAAGATACGTGGATGGACCTCTCTGAGTGGTCCAAAACCATGAAGATTTTTGTATCCCATGTGAGTGCTCACTACCTGGTGACCTCAGCAGAGGAGGATTTCAATAATAATGACGTGAATAGGATAACCTATTCTGTGGACATCATTCAGCCTCTTTTCCCAGCCACCCTTGTCATCATTGCCCAACGGGCCTATGAACAAAGTAGCCATGGTGTCAGGGATAAAGTTTATGCATGGTCTTGGCAAAAAGGACTTCCGCTCACCAAAGCTGACCTGGCTACAGCCACTACTGAGTGCCCAATTTGCCAGCAGCAGCAAGCAACTCTGTGCCATCAATGTGGCACACCCCATTCTTTGGGGTGATCAGCCAGCTGCTTGGTAACCTACAAAGGAAACATCATCAGGCCAACAGCAGAACTTTCTGCAGAAATCCTACCAGCCAGAAAACATTGGGGGCCTATATTTAGCATTTGTGAAGAAAAGAAACTCCAATCAAAAATTTCATATCCAGCCAAAGTAAGCTTTGGAAGTGAAGGAGAAATAAGAACCTTTTTAGACAAGCCAATGCTGATGGAATTAGTTACCATCAGACTTCTCTTACAAGAAATTCTCAAAGGAACACTAAATATGGAAATGAAAGACAATTACAAGCCACCAAAAAACACACTTTAAAACATAGACTGTTGACACTATAAAGCAACAACACTATCAAGTAGGCAAAACAACTAACAACAAAATGACAGGATCGAATATGCAGATATAAATATTTATCTTGTATGTAAATTGGTTAAATGCCCTAATTAAAAGGCACAGCATGGCATGTTGGATAAAGAAGCAAGACCCAATGGCATGCTGTTATCAAGAGACCCATCTCACATGCAATAATATTCATAGACACAAATAAAAGGGGTGGAGAAAAATCTACCAAGCAAATGGAAAAAAAAAGAGAGAAAAGTAGGACATGCAATTCTAATTTCAGACAAAACAGACTTGAACCAACAATGTTAAAAAATGACAAAGAAGAGCATTACATAATGGTAAAGTGTTCATTATGATAAGACTTTACTATCCTAAGCATATATGCACCCAACACAGGAGTATGCAGATTTATAAAACAAGTTATTAGAGACCTGAAAAGAGAATTAGATTGCCATACAACAATAGTGGAAGACTTCAACAACCCACTGAAATTAGACTAGTCATTGAGGCAGAAATCTAATAAAGATATTTAGGAACTCAAAAAGATGTTTGACCATATAAACCTAACAGACATCCACAGAACTCTCCACTCAAGAGCATCAGAATACGCATTCTCACCTACGCTTGGCACACACTAAAAAATTTACCACAAAATTGGACATAATCCTCAGCAGATCAAAAAAAATAAAATAAAATAGAAATCATACCAACAACCAACCACATAACACAATAAAAATAGAAATTGATACTGAGAATAATTAGTCAAATCCATACAGTTACATGGAAATTAAACAACCTGCTCCTGAATGACTTTTGGGGAAATATTTATCAAATTAAGGCATGAATTAAGAAATTATTTGAAACTAATGAAAACAATGATAATACATACCAGTATCTCTAAAACACAGCTAAAGCAGTTTTAAGAGGGAAGTTTATCACACTAAAGACCCATGTCGAAAAGTCAGAAAGATTTTACATTAACAACCTAATATCACACCTAGAAGAACTAGTAAAAAACAAGAGTGCAGCAACACTAAAACTAGCAGAAGACAAGATATGATCAAAATCAGAGCTGAACTTAATGAAATTTAGACATGAATAACCATGCAAAAGAATAAGGAATTTGGGAGTTGGTTTTGTGAAAGAATAAATTAGATTGCCAGACCACTGGCTAGACTAATAAAGAAAAAAGAGAGAAGATCTAAATAACCAGAGTGAAAAATGACAAAGGATTACCCTTGAGCCCACAGAAATACAAAACACAGTGACAATTATTAAGCCTCTATGCACACAAACTAAAAAACCTACAAAAAATTGGATAAATTCCTGGAAATCTACAGTCTCCCAAGATTGAACCAGGAAGAAACTGAATTGCTGAATATACCAATAATTACTTCCAAAATGGAATCAGTGATAACAAGCATTCCAACCAGAAGCAGCCCAGGACAAGATAGATTCAAAGCAGCCTAAGTTTACTAGATGTGTAAAGAAAAGCTGGTAACATTCCTACTGAAACTATTTTTTAAAAAATTGAGGATGATTGACTCCTCCTTCATTCATTTGGTAAGGCCAGCATCATCCTAATACTAAAACCTGGCAGAGACACAACAAAAAAGGACATCCTCAGGCTAACTTCTCTAATGAACATCAATGCAAAAATCCTCGACAATTATTGGCAAGCTGAATCCAGCAACACATCAAAAAGATAATCCACCACAGTGAAGTAGGCTTTATCCTGAAATGCAAGGTTGGTTTGATATATGCAAATCAATATATGTGATTCATTACATAAACAGAAGTAAAAACAAAAACCACGATTACCTCAACAAATACAGAAAAAGCTTTTGACAAAATTCAGTATCCTTCTATGTTAACCCTCAATAAACTGTGCATTGAAGTGACTTAACTCAAAACAGTAATCACCATCTATAACAAATCCACAGTCAACATCAGATTCAATGGGCAAATATTAAAGCATTCCCCTTGAAACCAGAACAAGGCAAGGATGCCCACTCCTGCCACTCCTATTCAGCATAGTACTAGAAGTCCTATTCAAAGAAATAAGGCAAAAAAAAAAGACATAAAAGTAATCCAAATAGGAAGAGAAGAAGTCAAACTATCTGTTTGCAGACACTATGATTCTATGCCCAGAAAACCCTGTAGCTTTTGTTCAAAGGCTTCTTGATCCAACAAACAACTTCAGCAGTTTCACAATACAAAAACAACAGACAAAAATTAGTAGTGTTTCTATATACCAGCAACATCCAAACTGAATGACAAATCAATAACTCAATTTCATTCACAATAGCTGCCCTAGGATATAACTAACCAGGGAGGTGAGAGTTCTCTTAAAGATAATTTCAAAACACTACTGAAAGAAATTAGAGATGGCACAAACAAATGGAAAAAAAAAACCCATGCTTATGAATAGGAATAATCAATATTGTTATAACAGATATACTTCCCAAAGCAATTTACATAATCAATGCTATTTCTAATAAGCTACCAATGCCATTCTTCACAAAATTAAAAAAAAAAAAAACACTATTCTAAAATTTATATGGAATCAAAAAGAGCCTAAGTAGACAAAGCAATTCTAAGCAAAAAGAACAAAGCTGGAAGCATCACATTATCTGATTTCAAATTATTCAGTAAGGGTATACTAATGAAAATAGCATTGTACTGGTACAAAAACAGACACATAGACCAAAGACAAGAGAACCAGAAAAAAGACCACACATCTCCAACTATTTGATCTTCAGCAAAGTCAACAATAATAAGCAATGGGGAAAGGACACCCTATTCAATAAGTGGTGCTAGGATTACTGGCTAGCCTATGACAGTGATTGAACCTGGACCCTTTCCTTATACCATATATAAAAATCAACTTGTCATGGATTAAAGACTTAAATATAAGACCTAGAATTCTAAAAACCCTAGAAAAAGACCTAGCCAGTACCATTCTGGACATATGTCCTGGCAAAGATTTCATGACAAATACCCCAAGAATTGCAACAGAAACAAAAATTGACAAAATCTAATTACACTAAAGAGCATCTGCACCAGACAAAAAAAATTATTCACAGAGCAAACTAATAAGCCACAGAATGGGAGAAAATATTTTCAAACTGTGGATCTAAAAAAGGTCTAATATCCAGATTCTATATCTATATAAAACTTAAGCAAATTAAGAAACAAAAACCAATCCCATTAAAAAGTGGACAAATGATAGACAGTTCTCAAAAGAAGACATAAAAATTACAATAAGTATATGAAAAAATGCTAACCACCACTAATTTTTAAAGAAATACAAATCAAAGCCATAATGTGACACCATCTTAAGGTAGTCAGAATGACTATTCTTAAAACGTCAAAAAATCACAGATGCCAGCAAGCTTGTCAGAAAAAAAAAAAAAAAAGGAATACTCATACATTGCTGGTGGGAATTTAAATTAGTTCAGCCACTGTGGAAGCCATTTGGAAGTTTCTAAAAGAACTTTAAACAGAACTACCATACAACACAGCAATCCCATTACTGAGTATATACCGAAAGGAATAGAAATAATTCTACCATAAAGACACATTGTATGTGTATATTTACCACAGCCAGCACTGTTAACAATAGCAAAGACATGGAATCAAACTAGTTGTTCATCAGTGATATATTGGATAACAAAAATATGGTACATATATACCAAGGAATACTACAGAGTCACAAAAAAGAATGAAGTCGTGTTATTTGCAGGAACATGGATGGAGCTGGAGGTTATTATCCTAAGCAAACTATCATAGGAGTATAAAATCAAATACTACAATACCAGATGTTCTCACTTATAAGTTGGAGATAAACACTGAGTACACATAGACCTAAAGAAAAGAACAATAGACACCAGGCTCTTCTTGAGAGTGAAGAGTGGGACAGTAGTGAAGATAAAAACAAAACAAAACAAAACAACAAGAACAAAAAACTACCTACTGGGTACCATGCTTATTACTTGTGGAATGAAATAAACTGTACACCAAACCTCCATGACACATAATTCACTGATATTGCAACCTGTTCATGTATCCCTGAAAGTAAAATAAAACATTTTTTACAAAAAGTTCCAAGGAATTTTTGATTAGATCCTTGATCTGATTACCCTTATTGCTTTGCTGCAGCTCTTCAGTTTTTGAATTATATGTTATCTCCAGGACCAACATTGGGAATCATTTTATGCTGTATGGTTCATTTCAAGCACTGATACACTTAGAGTAGCCAGACTTCATTTTAGAGCTGGCAATTACAATCCTGGCTATTTATTCTGGAGTATACTTTAAGTTAGCCCTTCTGCTAAGCTTTCTCTCTGATGCATCTGATGTTATGCTCTACATACTCCTCTTCCCCTCATTTGATTGCTATCCTTTAGCTGGGGATTAGTGTAGTGTGGATTTACTGACATGACTGATGGTATGTTTATTCTCTAAGAAATCCCAGTGCTGGAGATTATAATTCATATGCCAAATTTTCTTTTGTGCTTCTATCATTTCTGTTCTTATCTTCATTTATCCCCTTTACAGAATGTAAACCTAATGGGCATTATGAATGTTAGCTTAAGAGAGTCCTGTTGGAGAGGTTAATGAATTTAGTAGCAGGGTAATTTTAATTTTGCACACTCAAGAAAGTTACCTATTTTTTTAAAATGAGATTTTTAAAAGCAATGGTGGGTGAGTATAAGGGAAAAATCTACTGCCTTTTTTCCTTGTTAGGAAATTGTTTGATGATAGACGGTTGAAAATGGAAGGAATAGATATCTTTTTTAAAATTTTCACCTTTTGATATATTGAAAGCTATTCAAAGAAAGAAATAATATAGTAGAATTCCCCCAGCCCTATGCTTCTTTCACTTAATCCTGACTTCACATGGAAATTTCCATTCAATGAATTGAATCATCAGTATCCAAAAAAATTAAATAGTAAAAAAGTCTGGCAGGTATTTGTGTAACATCTCCCATGAGATGCTCTTGGGAGTGGGTTAGTTTGGTGGGGGATGTTAGATTTGACTTCTTTGTAAAAAGCATGAATATTTTGAGCATTTTTTTTTTTCCAAAATGAACTGAGTCAAATGGCATACCTGCTTTCACTTAGCCACTCTTAATTATTTCTCTACAAAACTCTCTTCAATTCCCTGGAAAACAAAATTACCTAAGAAAGCATTAGATGTGTGACTTAATAGAGGTCCCCTGTCTCTGATATTAGCATTCTTGAATTTTGGTCCAATTAAATAAACCTTTAAGAAGAATGAGTAATGTGCAAGACATTGGTAGGCACAGGAGGGAAGAAACAGTGATTCTTACACTCTATTAATTCATATTTAGTGGGCCAGTTATGTTAGGTTTAGCATAAATCTTTCTGCAAGAAATGTGATGTGTGTGAACTTATAAGGTCACAGATTGGCAATCATAGAGGTATAAATAAGATAAACCACCCAGCTTTGCTTAGTCTAGTTAAGATGGTCAAAAAATTCATTAGTCACACTGATATACATTTGAGACTTAAAAGAGTGGGTAAAAATAATTATGTAAGGACAGTAGTGAAAACATAGATTTTCACAAAGCAAACCAGGAAATATAATCAATTAATACACAAACCAATGAATATGATCAATCAAATCAATTAATCGGAAGGAAGTTTTATGTAGGAAAACTCTGTTTCAAAGTATTATATCATATCACAGAAGTCAAATTCTTGTCAGCTTACTGTCTTGGATATATACACACCTTTCTACTTTCACTATGATTTTTTCTCGATCTGGATGAACTGTAGGCAAACTCTCCAGTGACTGGAGAAACAAGTTACTTCTCAAACTCAGTTTGATTTACTTCTCTGCCTTCTTCTACAATTATCTCAAAAGTAGATCATTTCTGTTGTCTAACTTCTTTCTTCCCAACCGTATTATAGGTTGTTATGAAACCAATCTTTCTGATATCTTCCCTCTAATAGAGTGCAGAAGTTGGAACAACAAATTTGGTTCATTCCCTCAGTATGTTGAAGACACTATATTGTAGATACTGTAGAGAAAATAATAAAATACCATGGTTACTTTGAAGAAAATTATGCTTTAATAGCCATAATTAAACAAGCAGATAGATAGCAGCAAAAAACTTGTAGAATAAATGCCATAAATAAAATAGAATGTGTACAGAGGAAATAATCATCATATCCATACTGAGGAATCAGATAGAGTTTCATGAAAAAGAAAATATTTGAAACAAATCTTAAATAGATATTTCAGTGAGATGACGTGGAGGAATAGATGGAAATCATATTTCATAAATAAATATAACACAAAAATATTAAAAATTAAGATGATAAATTGTTAATGTGGTAACTGGTTTTGTGGGCAGATTATCTTACTTATGAACATATTTGCATCATCTACATTAAATTAGAAATTCAAGCTATATGATTGGTTAGGTTAATCCATGCAGAGGTTGTAATAAAAAATGAGTAGAACTGAGAAATGGAATTTAAAAGTTGTCAATTTTTATGATGTAGATAATGACAACAATTACAAAGAGCTACCAGACATTTGAAAAAAATGAAACAAAACAGAGCTAAAGGTAGTAGTAATTTAAAGACTTTAACTAATGAAGACTGCGTTATTTAAGGAAATCCATGAATATATTACTAAAAATGGGAAATTATATTTGATGAGCTAGATGATGTGAGAGTAATTTTAGTGAAGTAGTAATGTAAATGGTGGATCTGAAAAGTTTAGAACTGAATTGATAAAGAGATGAAAACAGCCTGTATAGATTATTTTTATCCAAAAGTTAGGAATAAAACAAAGTAATAGAGCATGATCTGTGTGATACCAGAAACAATTGCAACAGCTAATTGTGGCCCTTATCACTTACATTGTTTTTACAGTGAGTTAAATAGAAAATAATAATTTTGACATATTAAATGAGGAGATATTTCACCACACCTTCCATTTTCCTAAACTTTTTCAAAAGCCAAATATCAGCTAGAAATGCCTGAGGCAAGATTTAAAAAGAGAGAAAGCATTAAATGTAACCTAGGATTTGGATTAGAATATAATCAAATATAGTCTATGGAAAAATATCTAACCCTACTCTTAAGCCAATTTAGTTGAAAAATAAGATAAATGGGTTTAAGTTCAATCATGAAGGATAAAAATTTGCTTGAAGAAACACTTACTGGTAATTATAGGGTTTAAAAAAAATTATAACCTCTATACGTCTTTTTTTGGATATGCTATTTTCATTTTCCTTCATACTTTTAATTCTACTTTTAGTATTTCCATGGAAATATATGAAAATAAAATCAAATACTTTTGAGTTACTATTACTTTAATGTATATCTTTCTGTACATGTAATACAAATGTAATATTTTATCAATAGACCATGTAACTGAAGGGGCTTGAAATGGAAATATTGATTTCTGTGGAATACTTCTCAATTACACTGTGATCTTGGTACTGTTATTACAAAATGCTCAAATCACATCCAAATAAATCTGGACATTGGTCTCTTCCAAACTGTTGCCTCTGGTAAAAATTTTCTTTTTTCATATCTAAATAAATATGACTTAAAATAATCTCTTTCCTTATATGAACATTTTCTGTGTAATGCACATTATCAGTAACAATTCTTAGATGATTAAACATCAAATAGTTATTTTCTTTCAAACTTTAATATTAAACCAATTTCAGTTATTTCTTTATCTTAAAAATTAAGCTTAAAAACAGTATTATCAATTTCTCTTGGCAGATTAACCTTTTATATGAGGTATAGAGAGAAGAGAAAGTTTAAATTGGTATTGCAAGCATCAAAGTAGAAAATAAATGGCAAGTAGAAATGCAGAGAGAAAACAGCCTGTTAGGTTTTGGTAATTTAGAAGGAATCTCATGATAGCATTTTAAATTCAGATGGGTAAGGACTAAAGTGGGCCACCAACTAGGCAGTTGTCTATGAATTCTCTGTAGGGAAAAGCAAAGCTTTCCACTCTGTTAAGAAGAGATATATGAATAAGTAAAAAGAAAATACATAAATGTGCTCAAAAATCAAACCTAAGCACATTGGGAACTTGCTATATAAAACTTTTCCATCTATTGTGCCAAACAAGAAAATCTAAATGATTTAGTTTAAGGAAATAAAGAAAAGTGTACCAATTATTTTTGCTTCTTTATCATAAAAACAGAGCTTTTCCTCCTCATTTTAAATTTTGTTTTGTAATTCCTTTAATGTATTTTTATTTTATATTTTGGTATGTGATCAATAATTTTAACATGTATGTCTGGTTTCTCAGTGCAGACCTGACAGCCTCAGTATTTAAGCAGATCCTGAAACAATAGTATAATTCAGTTTCAGCTCCTCTTAGCTATGGTCTGAGAGCAGCCCTTCCCATCCATGACTCAGAGGGAGGCACACCCATCTGTACCCCTGTGGTTAATCCAGCTAAACTTAGTTCCACTGCAGATCTTGACATGGCCTTGTAGATCAGTCTCAGTCCTTGTCAGCTGTGTTCTGAGGTCAGAATTGCTTGCCCAGAGACCAGCATAAGATATACCCACTCATGCTTGCAGAAGCAGACCTAAAGTCCTCATTTTGACTGTGAAACCCTGAAGCAGCCATTTAACCCAATTAGAGCCCCACTCGGTCATAGAATGGAGCAAGGAATTCCTGGCCAGGAGCCCACCCAGGAACCCAGAAGGAACCTTCCCTGGGACACATGGGAATCAAATCTGTCTGTGCACACAAATCTATCTGTGCTCACAAATCTATCTGTGCTCCTCAAAGTTAACCTTCATCCTAGAACCAGCTCTACTTTCCAGAGTCCTGGAGGCAGTTTAGTTTACCCAGAAACCAACAAGATCCACACTCACTTAAGCCCTGGTAACAGGCCTGTTGACTACTGACCACACTGAGGACTCATTAGTCACATAAACTGGCTCCAACTCTAACCAAGTGCAATCCCAGAGTCAATTCTGTCACCTGAAACCCAACAGGAGAAGGTCTTCATCTGCCAAAAGCAGTCTGCAAAGACTGGGTGAGGTGTTTGTTTCTTCAAATGATGAGAGACACTAACACAAGGATATATGGATAATAATAAAATCAGTTAAATCTGACACCACTAAAGAAAATGAACAAAGTTTTAGTAACTGATCTCAAAGAAAATAAGATATACAAATAGCCTAGAAAAAAACTCAAAATTATCATCTTGAAGGGTAATGCAAGCAAATACAAAAAGCTAAACAAAATTTAGAAGATGATGAATGAGAAAAAAGAAAATGAACCTTAATCCTTAATAGACAAATAGCATAAAAAGCACCAAACAAAAATTCTGAAGTTGAGAATACAATAACACAATGAAAAATTCAATAGAGAACTTCAATAGAAAACTTGATCATGCAGAAGAAATAGCAACGTTAAATACAGGTCATTTGAAATTAGCTAATTAGAAGGACCAAAATAAGAATGAAGAAGAGTGAAGAAAGCATGAGAGACTTATGAGACACCATTACATTATAAATAAAGTATCTGTCACTCAACAATGAGGATATGTTCTGAGAAATGCATTGTTAGGTGATTATATCATACAAATATAATAGAATTTAATTACATAAACCTATAATTATAGCCTGCTGTATACCTGAGCTTTATAGAACAGCATTTTGCTCCTAGTCTGCAAACCAATACAACACGCACTGTACCTAATACTGTAGACAACTGTAACAAAATGATAAATATTTGTGTATCTAAACATATCCAAGCATTAAAAAAGGTATGGTAATAATACAATATTATAATCTTATGGGAACACCATCATGTATGTAGTCTATTTACCAAAATGCCATTATGTGCCTCATGACTACATACAAACCATGGAATTTCTAAAATGAGAGAGAGAAAGAGATAGAAAGCTTATTTAAAGAAACACTGGCTGAAAGATTCCCAAATCTTGAGAAGTCCAGATTCAGAAATCCAAAAGGTTGTATTAAAAGCACCCAAAAAAGAATACTTTGAGATGCATTATAATCCAAATGGTAAAAGTCAAAAACAAAGGGAAATTCTTGAAAAAAGCAAGAGAAAAGAGACTTGCCAATGACAAAGGAATCTCCATAAGGGCATCAACAGACACCTTGCAAGTCAATGGGAGTGAGCTGCTATATTCAAAGTGCTAGAAAAAAACAAAAGTGGAAGCAAAACAAAACAAACAAACAAACAAAAAAAAAAACATACCAACCAAAATTCTGTCCTTTGGAAATTAAGAGGAAATAATAATCACCATAAAACCTGTCATAAAAATTAAGGGAGCGCTTCATGCTGAAATGAAAGGATACTGAGTAAAAACATGGAAATATATGAAAGCATATAATTCACTAAAAAGGTAAGAATGTAGTCAAATTCAGAATATTTAAATATTGAATAATGTAATGGTGATGTGTGAATCACTTTTATATTTGCTTTAAAATTCAAAAGACAAAAGCAATAAAAATAACTAAACCTTTAATAAATGATAGGCATTAAATGTCACCATATATGGGAGGAGTGAGAAAACTGTAGAGTTTCTGTACACAATTGACATCAAGTTGTTATCAGTTTTTAAAAGAATGATATAAGATATTTCATGCAAGCCCCATGATAACTGCAAAAACAAACAAACAAACAAACAAACAAAAAGAACAAAACAAAACAAAATACAACTTCTAGTGGATACATAAAAGACAAAGAGAAAGGAATCAAAGCATACCAATATAATAAATCATTAAATCATCAATAAAGACAGGAAGAAAGAAACCGATGAACTACAAAACAGTGAAAAACCAAAATACATAATGGCAATAGTACATCCTTACCTGTCAATAATCACTTAAAATGCTAATAGATTAAATTTTGCAATGAAAAGACACAGAGTAGCTCTATGAACAACAACAACAAAAGCTTCCAGCAATATACTGCCTATAAGAACCCCTTTTTAGCTTTAAAAACACACATAAATTGAAAATGAAAAGGTAGAAAAAGAAATTCCATGTAAATTATAACCAAAAAATAGCAGGACTGGTTATATTTATATTAGGCAAAATATACTTTATGTCAAAACCCCTCAAAATGAATTAATAAGGTAACTGCATTATCATTAATGGACCAATTCATTAAGAAGATATAATAATTGTAAATAAATATTCATCAAAGAATAGTTCAGCTAATTATATAAAGCAAATTTTGAAAGAACTGAAGAAAGAATAAAATTGACAGGAATAAAATAATAATAGGGGACTTCAATACCGCACTTTCAACAATGGGTTGATCATTCAGTCAGAAAATCCACTGGGTAACAGTGAAATTGAACAACACTATATGCCAAATGGACCTAACAGAAATACAAAATGCTCCATACAATGGAAGTAGATTATATACTCAAGAACACAGAGTACATTTTCTAGGATTGTCTGTATTTTTGGACAATGAAACAAGTCTTAAAAGATTTAAAAAGATTAAAATAATCTCAAGTACGATTTCTGACCACAGTAGTATTCAATTAGAAATCAGTTGTGCTAACCTACCCTGTGTTAGCCAGACAGATTCCATTTTACTGAGAGTCAGACAGACTCCATCTTAACCTCTGCCTCACCCCTCCTGCCCTTTCTCCTTTGAGTGCATATCTGGGTCATGTTGTACTTAGAGCTATAGAAACGTATAACTATTATGACCATATCCTGCTTGACAAGCCCGCTTGCTATTATGAATACTCCCTTGATTTATTGTATGGAAAGCACCAAATGTCCTCCCCTTAGTAACCAGCAATCATGGGAACTGCTTGTGTACTGCTCTCCTTAGTAATCAACAATCATGGCAACCTCCTGCTTCCTAGTTACCAGCCTCCTTATCTAACTTGTTCTGCTTCTGTAAATTCTACTTCAGCTAGGCTCCTCCCCTTTCTTACGCAAGGTATAAAAAGGAATCAGGCCCATTCCTTGGGAATGAGAGATTTTGAGCTTCAGCTGACTCTCAGTCACTGGCAATAAAGGACTCATAATTCGAACTCAGAGTGTGGCGCTTTCCATTCAACTCACTTGGTTATAATATTTGGAGGTCCCAGTGATATTGTTGCCACTTGGAGCAGATCAGTCTCAATCCAGGCTCCCACGGATGGAGGTGGACTATAGGAGAAGCACCTCCTGAGACGTTCTAGGGCCCCATAGGCCATCCCTTTCTGGAGGAGAGCAGATAGACTCCCGGCATGCCCCACCAAATTACTCCGATGAATCCTCAGTCCTGCTCCCTGGAGAAGGTAAGACAGGCCTGACTGGGTTATTTCTGGAGGCAAACCCTAGCAAGGGACATTGGTTAAAGGGTCAGTCAGTCATTCACTTGCCCGGGATGCCAGGATTGACTTCTGCATTCTTATTCCTGACTGGCTTGAGAAATTTCTCCTATATTCTGATTTCTGACTGGTTTGAGAAATTTCTAAGGGAAAGGACATTTCTCTGGGATCCCGACTGGTTTACAAACAGTACAAAAACTGTCATAACCTCTGAGTGCATGTGTGAGTGCATGGGCCTTAGAGGCTTGCCCTCCAGCTAGTCTTTCGTATTGTTTTCTTTTGCCTGCCTCCTCCAGCTATGTCCTCTACCCCCATCTACTCCTTTCTCCTCACTAATTTCAAAACAGGCTGTGTATATACAAATACCACCTGGAGAGAAAGTGCCTCCAATAAGGTTCCTCTTGTGGTCAATTTGGGTGCTCCGTTCACAGGATCCAGCCCCAAGGGGGTGCTCCACGCAGTTGGATGTGAAACAAAAGCAAAAAAGAGTCTTCAGTTTGTTGATTTTTACCTTTGTCCAGGAAATCACCCCGATACTAACTGCCAACAAGTTCATAATTTTTTCTGCCCATACTGGACTTGTGTGACCTTGGCCACTTACTCTGGAGGACCTCAACATCATCCTCAACTCTTTCTATAGCTCACACCTCTTGCCCTAAAACATGTAATTTTAGAACTTGCAATCCTCTTACCATAACTGTTCATAATCCTAGCTTAACACATTGGTACTACGGTATGACACGGGGATTAAGACTATTTTACCGGGTTTGATCATGGAACTCTGTCCGTTACAACCCTCCTAATCCAATCAGACCTTTGACTGACTTAGGTGACCCTATGTTCCAAAAACACCTAGACAGTGTTAGCTCAACTGTCCCATCGCCCATCCCACCTCCTCAGTCTTGGCTGCAGCATCAACACCTCCAACCCAGCCTAATGTCCCTTCTAAATAAAGTGCACCACCTGCTTAATGATACTCAGCCTAAACTGGCCCAAGACTCTTGGTTATGCTTAAAGGCCAAACCCTCATATTATGTTAGACTGGATTTGAAGCCATGCTTAACACTGGCCCTCTTTCTTGTCATACACTCCCTTGTTCTCTTACACCAGGAGATGTTTCAGGAAACACCTCCTGCCTAATTAGCCCTAGGTATAACCTATCTGCTTCTCCCTTCTAGGCTACCTGCAACCGGTCTTTACTCACTGTTATAAACCCCTCAGTCTCCTACCAGGCACCCAACAATACCCAGTTGGCTCGCACTTCAGGCCTCACACACTGCATCAATGGAATTGAACCTCGACCTCTTCTGTGCGTGTTGGTTCATGTGCTTCCCCAAATCTACATGTACAGTGGGCCAGAAGGACAACACCTCATCGCTCCCCTTGAGCTGCATTCCAGGACCTGCCGAGCTGTCCCACTTCTTGTGCCTCTTCTGGCTGGCCTTAGCATAGCTGAATCAGCAGCTATTGGCACTGCTGCTCTGGTGTGAGGAGAAACTAGACTAATGTCCCTATCTCAACAAGTAGATGCTGATTTAAGAAATCTCCAGTCAGCCATAAACATGTTACATACCCAGGTAGAATCCCTAACTAAAGTTGCTCTCCAAAACCATCGAGGCCTAGATTTACAGTTCCTCTCTCAAGGAGGGTTATGCACTGCTTTGGGAGAAAGCTGTTGTTTTTATGCTAACTGATCTGGAGTCATAAAAGATACTCTTCAACAGGTTCAGGAAAATCTAGAAGGAAGCCAATAGGATCAGAAAAACAACACCCCATGGAACCAAAAGATGTTTATTTTTCTTTAATTTTTTAATTTTTTTTATTGCATTTTAGGTTTGGAGGTACATGTGAAGAACATGCAATATTGTTGCATAGGTACACACATGGCAGTGTAGTTTGCTGCCAAAAGATGTTTAACTAGAGTCCATGACTGACTACTTTAATAACTGGGTTAGTGGGACCCCTCATTCTCCTGTTAGATTTAATCTTTTGACCTTATATACTAAATTGGTTCCTCAATTTCATAAAACAGCGTGTAGCTTCTGTTAAACTTATGTATCTCAGAACCCACTATAACCCCCTTTTTATAACCTAGGAGTCAACAATTTGACTCCCCAAAAACACAGGTGGCAAATATGCTAACCTACCCTGTGTTAGCCAGACAGACTCCATTTTGCTGAGAGTCAGACAGACTCCATCTTAACCTTTGCCTCACCCTTCCTTCCATCTCTCCTTTGAGTGTATATCTGGTCATGTTCCTGTGATGGGTCATGTTGTACTTAGAGCTATAGAAACATATAACCATTGTAACCATATTCTGCTTGACAAGCCAATTTACTATTGTGAACACCCCCTTGATTGATTGTGTGGAAAGTACCAAGTGTCCCCACTTTGGTAGCCAGCAATCATGGGAACTGCTTGTGTATACTCTCCCTAGTAATCAACAATCATGGGAACCTCCTGATAAGTTACCAGCCTCCTTATCTAACTTACTTGTTCTGCTTCTGTAAATTCTGCTTCAGCTAGGCTCCCCCACCCCTTTCCTAAGCAAGGTATAAAAAGGAATAAGCCCCTTCCTCCGTGCTCAGAAATTTTGAGTGTGAGCTGACTCTTGGTTGCCAGCAATAAAGGACTCATAATTCAAACTGAGAGTGTGGCACTTTCCATTCAACTTGCTTAGTTATAACACAGTAACAGGAAAACTTACAGCAAATTCACAGACATGTGGAAATTAAATAATACAATCCTTAACAATGAATGGATCCAGGAAGAAATCAAAAGGAAAATTAATAAAACTTGAGAAATGAAGAAATAGAAATGTATTTAAAAATATTTAGGATGCCACAAAAGCATTTCTAAAAAGAAAGTTTATTGAAATAAATGCTTACATTATGAAGAAGGTAATATTTCAAATAAACAAGCTAATTTTACACTTACAGAAATTCGATAAAGAATAAAGTGAGCCCAGAGTCAGCAGAAGGGAGGAAATGAAGCAGAAGGGAGGAAATGATAAAGATTATTACATAAATAATAAAATAGAGATTAGATTGACAATAGACATGATCAAAAAAACTGAGTTGATTTTTGAAAAGATAAAGTTAACAAACCTGTAGCTAGATTAAGTAAGAAAAAGAGAAGACTCCAAAATAAAAATGTAAAACAAAAAGTAGATCCTGCAACTGAACTTACAAAAATACAAAGGATCACAAGACTACTGTGAAAATAATAAATGAACAGCAACAAATTGAAGAACCTATACAAAGTAGATACATTTCTGGTAAGATACAACTTGCCAAGAATGAATTATGAAGAAAATGGAAATCCAAATAGACCAGTAATGATGAATGAGATTTAACCGTTAATCTGAAACATCACAACAAAGAAAATCCTAAAACTATATGGATGCAGTGGTGAATTCTACCAAGCATTTAAATAATTAATACCAATCCTTCCTAAACTTATCCACAAAAAAGAGGAGAAAACACTTCCAAATTGATTTCTTGAGGCCAGGATTAACCTGATACCAAAACCAGACAGGGACTGTACAAGAAAAGAACATTATAGTCCAGTAGTGTTGATGAACGTAGTTGCAAAAATCCTCAACAGAATACTATGAAATGGAATCCAACAGCTCATTAATAGGATCATATGCTATAAGCAAGTAAAACTTATCTCTGGAATCCAATAATGATTCAACCTGCACATGGCAATAAATGTACTATAACAAGTATGCTTTGGGCAATGCTATATTGCCCAAAGCAATTTGCAGATTCAATGCTGTTCCTATCAAACTACCAATGGCATTCTTTGTAGAACTAGAAATAACTATTTTAAACAGAAAGAAGTACAAAAAGCATATTCAACATTCTTTTACGGTAAAAATTCTGAACAAATTAGGTACAGAAGGAATGTAACTAAACATAATAAAGGGCATATATTACAAGCCTGCAGCTAACATGATACTCAACAGCACAAAGCTGAAAACTTTTCTTCTAATACCAGGACCAAGACAACAGTACCTATTCTCATTACTTCTATCCAACATATTATTGGACATATTAGCAAAAAAAAAAAAAAAAAAAAAAAAAGCATCTGTGTTAGTTCAAGTTACTATAACCAAATACTGTAGACTGGGTAATTTAAAAACAGTAGAAATGTATTCTTATGTTCTGTGGGCTGGGAGCCCATGATCATGGGGCCAACAGATTCATTGTCTCATGAAAGTCAGCTTCTCATGGATTCACCTTACCTGTGCCCTCAGCTTATTGGAGGTATAAACAGGTTCCCTCAGGGCTTTTTAATAAGGATATTTATGAATGAATATCCCATTCATAAGGGTGCAGCTTTAATTATTCCCAAAAGCCCATATAATACCATGGAAATATTATAATACCATGGCATTGGTAATTAGGATTCAACATATAAATTTAGAAGGAAGTACAAATTTTCACAACATAGCAGCATCCACATTGGAAAGGAATAAGATTGTGTGTTTGCAGATGACATTATCTTATATGCAGAAAATCTAAAGACCACTAAGAATTAATATAACTAATAAACAATTTAGTAAAATAGCAGATAAAAATCAACATGAGAAAAATTTTCATGTGTCTATACACTAACAACAAACTCTAAAAAATTTACAACAAACTTATTTATAGTAGTATGAAAAATAATAAAATATTTAGGAATACATTTAACCAAGAAGACAAAATAGGTATATACTAAAAATGACAAAATACAGATGAAAAAATTAAAGAAGACAGAAATAAATGGACATATATTCCATGTTCATGGATTTGAAAAATTAAATTGTAATAATGTCCATAACTACCTAAAGCAATCTACAGGTTTAATGCAATCCTTATTAACATTTCAACAGCATTTTTCATGTAAGAAAAACCCAGATGCCTAAAATTAATACAAAATCACAAAGGAGTCCAAATATCCAAAGCAATACTGAGAGAGAGGAACAAAGCTGGAGGCATCACATTTCCTGATTTAAACTACTACAAAGTTATAGTAATCAAAACAGCATAGTACTGAGACAGAAACAGAGATCAATAAATATTTGATCATCTAATCTTTGACATGAGTGCCAAGAAAACACAATGGGAAAAGGGTAGTCTCTTCAACTGAGTTGAGAAAACTGGATATTTAGAAAAAATGTATAAATTCCTGGACACCCTCCCAAGGCTGAACCAGGAAGAAATTAAATCTCTGAACAGAACAATAACGAGTTCTCAATTTGAATCTGTAATGAATCACCTGCAAAACAAACAAACAAATAAACAAAAAACCCTTCGACTAGGCATATTCCACCCAGGAGGCAGAGGTTGCAGTGAGCTGAGATTGTGCCACTGTACTCCAACCCTGGGCAAAAAAGCAAGACTCCATCAAAAAAAAAAAAAAAAAAAAAAAAAAGAATGAAAAAAGATAAAACAGTTAATCCATTATGAATAAGCAGGCTTTAATTCCTGGGATGCAGAGTTTGTTCAACATCCCCAAATCAAAAAAACATGATTCATTATGTAAACAGAACTAAAGACAAAAAACATGTTATCATCTCAATAAATGAAGAAAAGGCCTTTGATAAAATTCAACAACCTTCATATTAAAAACTCTCAACAAACTAGGCACTGAAGAAACATACTTCAAAGTACTAAGAGCTGTTTCTGACAAATTCAGTGAAAATCATACTGAATGGGCAAAAGCTGGAAACATTCCCCTTGGAAATGTAGGCAAGATGAGGATGCCATCTCTCACTGCTCCTATTCAACATTGCATTGGAAGTCCTGGCCAGAGAAATCAGGCAAGCAAAAGAAATAAGGAGATCCAAATAGGAAGACAGGAAGTCAAACTATCTCTATTTACAAATGACATAACTCTATATCTAAAAAATGTTCCATCGTCTCAGTCCCAAAGCTCTTTAAGCTTAGAAACAATTTTAGCAAAGTCTCAGAATACAAAATCAACAACAAAAATTTCTAGTTTTCCTATACATGAATGAGCCAAGCTGAGAACCAAATTAGGGACTCAGTTCCATTCACAGTTGCAATAAAAAGAATAAAATACCTAAGATACAGCTAACCAGGGAGCAAAGATCTCTACAATAAGAATTACAAAACATGATCAAAGAAATTCAGGATGACTCAAACAAATTGAAAAACATTCCATGCTCATGGATAGAAAGAATTGATATTGTTAAAATGGCCATATAGCCCAAAGCAATTTGAAAATTCAATGCTCTTTCTATCAAACTACTGATGGCATTCTTTGCAGAACTAAAAATAACTATTTAAAAATTTATATGGAAAAAAAAGAGTTTGAATAGCCAAGGCACTACTAAGCAAACGAACAAAGCAAAAGGCATCATGCTACCTGAAGTCAAAATATACTACAGGGCTATAGTAACCAAAATAGCATAGCATTGGTGCAAAACCAGAAACATAGGCCATTGGAAAAGATTAGAAGCCCAGAAATATGGCTACACACCTACAACCACCTGAAATTCAACAAAGCTGATAAAAACAAGCAATGAAGAAAAGACTTCCTATTCAATAAATGGTGTTGGGATAACTGGCTAGCCATATGCAGAATATTAAAACTGGATCTCTTCCTTACACTACACCATATACAAAAGTTAACTCAAGAAGGATTAAAGACTTAAATTTAAAACCCAAAATCATAATGAACCCTGGAAGACAACCTAAGCAATATCATCGTGGAAATAGAAACTGGCAAAGATTTCATGATGAAAATGCCAAAAGCAACAAAAGCAAAAATTGGCAAATGGGATCCAAATTAAACTGAGGAGTTTCTCACAGCAAAATAAACTATCAACCGAGTAAACAGATAACCTACAGAATGGGAGAAAATATTTGCAAACTGTGGATCTAATGAAGGTCTAATACTCAGCATCTATAAGGAACTTCAATAACTTTACAAGAAAAAAAAGAAACAACCCCACTAAAAATCGGGCAAAGGACATGAACAGACCACTTTCAAAAGAAGACACACATGCAGAAAACAAACATATTTAAAAAACTCAATATCACTGATCATTAGAGAGGAAATAGGCATACTGAATTGTTCTTTACAGGATTTCTGATAGAACCTAAGGGTGATGAAAGCATTCATAACTTTGACTAAACCTTTTCTGTAAAAGTACTGACCTAGATTAAAAATTGTGTGCAAGAGAATTGTCCTAGTATCTTAGTGTTTTGTCTTGTTCTAAAGGAATATCTAGGGCTGAGTAATTTATGAGGAAGAGAGGTTTATTTGGCTCACTGTTCTGTGGATCATATAAGAAGTGTGGCACCAGCATGTGCTTCTTCTGGTAAGAATCCCAGGAAGCTTTCAAACATAGCAGAAGGCTAAGGGGGAGCAGGGATGTCACCTGATAAGAGAGAGAGGGAGCAAGAAAGAGAGATGGGAGGGGTACCACTCTCTTTTAAATAGCCATGTCTTGGGGAACTAGTAGAGAAACAATTCACTCATTACTGCCAGGGGAACACCAAGCCATTCATGAGTGATCCACTCCTTGACCCAAACACCTCCCATGAGACCCCACCTCCAACACTAGGGATCAAATTTCAAATGAGATTTGGAGGGACAAATATCCAAACTACATCACCTTGTCACTTAAAGTCCTAAAGAGAAATTCTTACTTGAACTCATCTAGAAAGTAATTTATTTAAGACAAAGCAAAAGCTTTGTCTAACTTACGAATATTGGTAGCTAAACTGCTCTACTTTGTTTTTGTCATTTTCCCCATGAATTTCCAAATGATACATGACTTTGCATTTTTGGATGATACTTGTGATCAAATTCAAGTCTTGGTATGTTGTTTTATTTTGCAATATCAAGTATATTCTTTTGTTTACATTTGGGCAAACAAAACTCAATCTAGCTGGTTTCCTAACATCAAATCTTCAAATAGACAAGGCAGCAGGGTTTTACTTTTTTTCATCTCTTGAGAAATTTTCTGGTCATATCACACTCTTTGCTACTTTTCAGACATTCTGTGAGATTATTTTGCTCACGTAATTGTTTATACAGTTTATAGAAAAAAGGAAGTGTGCTTGCTTTGTTCATTGAAATACTGAACACAATGGATTTGTCAGGACTTGGTGTTCATTGATATCTCTGAATTTAGGAGGAATTATATACAGTGTTACTGTAGATTCCAATCCCTTAGAAGAACTCAGCTTTGCTGACCAGAGGGCTAAGAGAAAACTTCTTATTGTAGGAGATCTAGTTTTCTGGGATTTAGTCATGCATTGTTATCTTTTCCTATATCTGCCTTACGACCATAATGTCTGGTTCTGCAATGTGGCTGGGGATGGAAATAGACAAACAATAATGTGAAGTATATTGGACAAATAATTGCAAGTGCAGTGCAGGCATGGCAAAAATTGGAAAATTTATGGCAATTTTACATTCTGACCAAGGCAAAAGCAACCCAGGTTTTGAAAACCTCAGGAATGTATTAGGCTTCACTCAGTTAGACTGTTAAGTAAAGAGAACAAAAGATTTTCTCTTAAGTTTTACAATGCTATATTAAATTTATGAATTGTAGGAATCTGAATTTCGAGAAGAACATTTGGACATGATCCAGCCATCAAATTTACTGCAAGAAAATATCATAAAGCAATGGGGAAGAAATTTCTCTTTGTATCTTTTAAAATGGTTTCATTGTATTATGTATAATATTGGATTTTGTTTTAATTATCAAG
Organism: Saimiri boliviensis; assembly: GCF_048565385.1. Taxonomy (NCBI): domain Eukaryota; kingdom Metazoa; phylum Chordata; class Mammalia; order Primates; family Cebidae; genus Saimiri; species Saimiri boliviensis. Next base: position 45,148,228 of record NC_133451.1, on the reverse strand, counting down.
CTAGGAAATTTGAGAGCTAATTGAATCTGTGGATTCACATGTCACATGACTTCTAAAAAATTCTAAGCCATGATTTCTTCAAATGTTCTTCTGGCTCATTCTCTGTATCTTCTCTCTTTCTAAGACTTTAGTCAAATATAAACTAAACCTTACTGAAGAATTTACATATTTTTCCTCTCTTTTCCACTTTCTCTCTTTGTGCTAGATGCTGGATGCCTTCTTCTAATCTTCATAGTATTAATTTTATCTTCTCTATGCTTAGTCAAATGCCAAATAAATTTTAATGATTGGTATTGTCTCTCCCTTTCTTCCTTCCTTCCCTCCCTCCCTCCATCCCTCCCTCCCTCCTTTCCTTCTTTATTTCTGTCCTTTCCTTCCTTCCTTCCTTTCTTTCCTTCCTTCCATCTTTTTCCTTCTTTCTTTCTTTCTTCTTTTCTTCTTTTTCTCTCTCTCTTTCTTTCTCTTTCTGTTTCCTTCCTTCTTTCTTTCTTTCCTGTCTTCTTTCTTTCCTTCTCCTTCCTTCTTTCCTTCCTTTCTTCCTCCCTCCCTCCCTCCCTCTCTCCTCTCTCTCTTTCTCTCTTTCTTTTTCCCTTTCTCCCTTCCTTCCTTCCCTTCTCTCTCTTTCTCTTTCTTTCTTTTCTTTCTTTCCTTTCTTTCTTTCTTTTTTCTTTTCTTCTTTCTTTTTCTCTCTCTCTTTCTCTTTCTGTGTTGCCTTCCTTCTTTCTTTCTTTCCTTTCTTCTTTCTTTCCTTCTACTTCCTTCTTTCCTTCCTTTCTTCCTTCCTCCCTCCCTCCCTCTCTTTTCTCTTTCTTTCTTTTATTCTTTCTTTCTTTCTCTCTTTCTTCTATCTTTCCTTCCTTCCTTCCTTTCTCTCTCTCTTTCTCTTTCTTTCCTTCCTTCCTTCCTTCCTCTCTCTTTCTTTCTTTCTTTCTTTCTTTCTTTCTTTCTTTCTTTCTTTCTTTCTTTCTTTCTTTCTTTCTTTTTTTCTTTCTCTCTTTCTTTCTCTTTCAACAGAGTCTCCCTCTCTAGCCCAGGCTGAAGCACAGTCTTGGCTCACTGCAACCTCTGTCTCCCGGGTTCATGCAATTCTTCTGCCTCAGCCTCCTGAGTAGCTGGAATTAAAAGTATTTGCCACCAAACTGGGCTAATTTTTGTATTTTTAGTAGGGATGAGGTTTCACCTTTTTGGCCAGGCTGATCCTGAATTCCTAACATCAGGTGAAACACCCACCTCAGCCTCCTAAAGTGCTGGGATTACAAATGTGGGCAACCATGCCCGACCTGTAGTTCTTTCTTAAACATGATCTTAAATATTCCTGTCCCCTGCAAGTGGTATCAAATTTACTGCTTACTTATTTAAACACAGTAAATACAATTTTAAAACACATATTTAATAATGCAATATGTGAAATCTGTCCGAGTTTGTTTCTGCTCTCTGTTTTATGTATTGATTCTTGATTCTATTAAAATTCCTCATGTGCATGTTTATCTTTGAATGTTTGTGGGTTATTTTTCCCTAGAAAAGTTATTTGGGAGCATGTCTGAGGCCTCGGGTAAAAGCATCTCTATCTGAAACTTATCCTGTGGATAGAAATACTTGGGAAGCTTAAAAAAATATTTTTGTGTGTGTGTGGGTGTGTGTATGAATGTATGTATATCTGTTCAGTATGTGTTTTATGTGTATATTTGTGTGTGTATTTGTAGATATAGATAATTTTTATCTTGATATTATTGTTTTGTTTTATATTCAGCTGGGAGATTCACACAGATAACTTAGCCAGCTATTACCAGAAACAGGAAGTATTTTTCATATTATATAATACATTTAGAATTATATGAGAATTTAAGAGTTGAGATTGGACCTTATGATCCTGTCAGTGGTTATATACTTCTTGGGAGAAATTATGGCACCAATGAATCTTATCTCTGAAATTCTTCTTCTTCTTTTCTTCACTTTTCTCTTCCAGTTACCTAAATGATAAAATAATAGTATGCTAAAAATCAGCAATGTATTTTATTATTGATAGAATATCTTAAGAAGCCAAAACCTTACACATGCCCAGGGTTAAAATCTACAAGGTATTTTTGACCAAGGACTTGTTCATGTTGCTCTTAATAGAGTATCTCATACTTTTCTTTCTACCTATTTGAGGTCTGTTTCTGTGACTGGCTTTAGGTATTTGTCTCCAGAATGGAACGGCCTGACATTGCAAAAGCATTGGAATAGAGCAGTGAAATCCCGGTGAGAATCCTGATGTGTACTTTAATGATTACTAACCCTGGAAACTGGCAGATGAAAAGAATCTCTCTATAGATAGAGCTATCCACTGGGAGAAATTTCTCCCTTTAGAAAATGTAACTCAATTCATTAATATAAACCTATCTATTCACAGGCATTTGTTGGCAGAGCGTGTACCATGTTCCCAGCATTGTATCATTCCGGATAATAATAGAAGTATAGTACTCTGTGTTTCCACTGTCTAGAGAAAAAAAAATCATTCGTTAAAAATTGCTTTAATTTTGTTGCTGTCACAAATTTATTGAACTTAGTTGCTACCTCAGCATCCATTTTTAGACCTGCCATAAGTTATGTGAATCCCAGCGGTACCCTGTCACCTTCACCTATTTAAAACTTCCTCTCCCTCTGGATCACCAAGAACTCATCAGATCAATCCCCAAAGAGGCATGTAAAAAAGAAAAATAAATAGCAACCAAGAAATACAAACCATTCTGAAGGTTTTACTAAAAAGAAAACAAAAAGAGGGAAAAGGGATTGATCTTGTGGTCAGGGTGTCCGGAGGGGAGAAAAGACAGTCATGGTTTCTTAGTCTCTATTTCCGGTTGGGCCACAGAACAACAAAATAAGGTGGGTTGGCAATGACTGCTGCTTTAGGGAGCTGTAAATCCAAAGGAAAGAAAGAACTTCAAACTTTAAGTACTGAGCAAATGCCAAGTCTAACAAATACAATACTAACCCTAAATTACTTATTGAACTAAAAATAAATCCCCTAGATTTGATACAGAAGGAGAAAATAAAAGGTAACTGAATAAATTGTGGATATATATAATATTCCAACACAATTACATGACAAATTATCTCTCTCTACATATGGTCTGTTTCCAGACCACCACAATAAAGGGATAATCACAGTAAGGTGAATCATGCAAATTTGGAAGCTTCCCAGTTATATTTAAATTATATTTACACTATATTGTAGTCTATTAAGAATGCAATAGCATTATGTCTAAAAATGTGTCTCTTATTTTGAAATACTTTATTGCTTTAAAAGGCTAAAGATCATCTGAACCTTAGGCAAGTCATAATCTTTTGCTGGTGGAAGGACTTGCCTTAACATTGATGGATGCTGATTCATTAGGATGGTGGTTGCTGAAGTTTTGCATGGCTGCAACAACTTATTAAAATAAGACAATAATAAAGTTTGCCACATTAATTAACTTCCTTTCACAGATTTCTCTGTGGCATGTGATGCTGTTAGATAACACTTTACTCAAAGTAGAACTTCTTTCAGATTTGGAGTTAATCCTCTCAAACCCTGTCACTTTTTTATTGACTAGATTTGTGTAATATTCTAAATGTGTTGTAGTAATTTCAACAATGTTCAAAATATCTTCATCAGTGTAGATTCCATCCAATTTCTTTGTTCATCTGTGAGAAGCAACTCCTGATTTGTTCAAGTTTTATCAAGAGATTGCAGCAAGTCAGCCATCTTCAGGATCCACATCTAATTCTCTTGCTATTCCCATCACATCCATAGTTACTTTCTTTATGAAGTGTATTTCTTAAACAGCAAATTTTAAAAATGGAAATTGTTCATTGATTCATGGGCTGCAGATCAGTGCTGTGTTAGTGGGCATGAAAACATTAACCTCCTTGTACATCTCTATCAGAGGTCTGGGTTACCAGGTGCATTGTCAATGAACAGTGATATTTCAGAGGAAATCTTTTTCTCTGAGAAGTAGGTCTCAATACTGGGGTTAAAACATTCAGTAAAACATGTTATAAATAGATGCACTGTTATCCAGATTTTGTCTTTCCACTTTTAGAACATAAGTAGATTTAGCATAATTCTTAAGGGACCTAGAATTTTTAGAATGGTAGATGAGCACCTAACAAGAAACTCAGCCTGACCTTTAAAGCTTTGAAACTGGGTGTTGACTTCTCGGTAGCTATGAAAGTCCTGGGTGAAATCTTCAAATATATGGCTGTTTTGACTGCACTGAAAATCTGTTGTCTAGTATAGCCACCGTCATCAATGATTTTAGGTCAATTATCTGGATAACTTGCTGCAGCTCTGCATTAGCACTTGCTGCCACACTTTGCAGTTTATGTTATGGTGATGGCTTCTTTTCTGAAACCTCATGAATCAGCCTCTGCTAGCTTCAGACTTTTCTTTCATCTCTTCCTCCCCCCTCTCAGCCTTAGAAAATTGGAGAGAGTTGGGACCTTGCTCTGGATTAGGGTTTGGCTTAAGGGCATGTTGTGATTAAGGTTTGATCTTCTATTCAGACCACTTAAACCTTTTCCACATCAGCAATAAGGCTATTTTGTTTTGTTATCATTTGTGTGTTCACTGGAGTAGTACTTTAAAATTCTTTCAAGAACTTATGCTTTGCATTCACAACTTGGCTAAGTGTATGTCTCAAGAAGCCTAGCTATGGGCCTATCTGGGCTTTCACCATGCCTTCCACACTACACTTTGTCATTTCTATCTATTGATTTAAAAGAAGAGATGCAGGACTCTTTCTTCAGTTGAACACTAAGAGACAATTATAGGGTTACTAATTGGTCTAAATTCAAGATTGTTGTGTCTCAGGAAATAGGGAAGCCAGAGAAGAGGGAGAGACAGGGAAACAGTTGGCCAGTGCAGCAGACAGAACACAACTTTTATGGATCAAATTTGCCATCTAATAAGGGCCCAGTTTGTGGTGCCCCAAAACAATTACAATAGTAACATCAGAGACCACTGATCAGAGATTAGCATAACAGATGTAATAATAATTTAAAAGTTTTGAAATATTGTGAGAGTTATCAAAATGTGACACAGAGACATGAAGAGAGAACATGCTGTTGGAAAAATGACTCTATGATAGTCTTGCTTCATGTGGAGTTGTCACAAACTTTCAATTTGTAACAAATGCAGTATCTGTGAAGTACAATAAAGAGAAGTGCAATAGAATGAAGTATGTTTGTACAATTTTAACTTGTTGATACGGTTTGGCTCTGTATTCTCACCCAAATCTCATCCTGATTCGCACTCCTATAATCCCTACATGTTGTGGGAGGGACTCAGTAGAAGCTAATTTGAATCATGGGGACAGTTCCCCCATACTGTTCTCATGGTAGTGAATCAGTCTCACCAGATCTGATGGTTTTATCAGGGGTTTCTGCTTTTGCATCTTCTTCATTTTTTCTCTTGCTATCACCATGTAAGAAGTGCCAAAATCTCCTGAAACTGATAAGCAAATTCAGCAAAGTCTCTGGATACAAAATCAATGTGCAAAAATCACAAGCATTCCTATACACCAATAACAGACTTAATGAGAGCCAAATCAATAATGATCTGCCACTCACAATTGCTACAAAGGGGATAAAACACCTAGGAATACAACTAACAAGGAATGTAAAGGAACCCTTCAAAGAGAACTACAAACCACTGCTCAACAAAATAAGAGAGGACACAAACAGATTTAGAAAGATTCCATGCTCATGGTTAGGAAGAATCAATATCGTGAAAATGGCCATACTACCCAAAGTAATTTACAGATTCAACACTATCCCCGTCAAGCTACCAATGACCTTCTTCACAGAACTGGAAAAAAACACCTTAAACTTCATATGGAACCAAAAGAGGGCCTGCATAGCCAAGTCAATTCTAAGCAAAAAGAATAAAGCAGGAGGCATCACACTACCTGACTTCAAACTATACTACAAGGCTACAGTAATCAAAACAGCATGGTATTGGTACCAAAACAGAGATACAGACCAACGGAACACAACAGAGGCCTTGGAGGCAACACCACACATCTAAAACCATCCGATCTTTGACAAACCTGACAAAAACAAGCAATGAGGAAAGGATTCCCTGTTTAATAAATGGTGTTGGGAAAACTCGCTAGTCATGTGCAGAAAGCAGAAACTGGACCCCTTCCTGACACCTTACACTAAAATTAACTACACATGGATTAAAGACTTAAATATAAGACCTAACACCATGAAAACCCTAGAAGAAAATCTAGGAAAATCCATTCAGGTCATAGGCATAGGCAAGCACTTCATGACCACAACACCAAAAGCATTGGCAAGAAAAGCCAAAACAGAAAAATGGGACCTGATTAAACTCCACAGCTTCTACACAGCAAAAGAAACAATCATTAGAGTAAATTGGCAACCAAAAGAATGGGAAAAAAATTTTGCAATCTACCCATCTGACAAAGGGCTGATATCCAGAATCTACAAAGAACTAAAAGAGATTTACAAGAAAAAAACAAGCCCATTCAAAAGTGGGCAAAGGATATGAACAGACACTTTACAAAAGAAGACATACATGAGGCCAACAAACATATGATAAAATGCTCATCATCACTGGTCATTAGAGAAATGAAAATCAAATTACACTGAGATATCATCTCATGCCGGTAAGAATGGCGATCATTAAAAAATCTGGAGACAACAGATGCTAGAGAGGATGTGGAGAAACAGGAAAAGTTTTATACTGTTGGTGGGAATGCAAATTAGTTCAACCATGGTGGAAGACAGTGTGGTGATTCCTCAACGACCTAGAAATAGAAATTCCATTTGACCCAGCAATCTCATTACTGGGTATGTATCCAAAGGATTAGAAATTGTTGTATTATAAGGACACATGCGCATGAACGTTCATTGTGGCACTGTTTACAATACCTGGAACCAACCCAAATGTCCATTAATGATAGACTGGACAAAGAAAATGTGGCACATATACACCATGAAATACTATGCAGCCATAAAAAATGATGAGTTTGTGTCCTTTGTAGGGATGTGGATGAACCTGGAAACTATCATTCTCAGCAAACTGACACAAGAACAGAAAATCAAACACCGCATGTTCTCTCTCATAGGCGGGTGTTGAACAATGAGAACACATGGACATAGGGAGGGGAGCAGCACACACTGGGGTCTGTGGTGGGGGTAACAGGAGAGGGACAGTGGTGGGTGGGGAGTTGGGGAGGGATAACATGGGGAGAAATGCCAGCTATAGGTGATGGGGAGGAAGGTAGCAAACCACATTACCATGTGTGTACCTATGCAACATCTTACATGTTTTTCACATGTACCCCCAAACCTAAAATGCAATAAAAAAAGCAGTGCCTTTTGCCTACCACCATGATTCTGAGGCATCCTCAACCACGTGGTACTGTAAATTCAATTAAACTTATTTTCTTCTCAGTCTCGTGTATGTCTTTATCTGCAGCATGAAAATGAACTAATACACTTGATTAAAAAAGAAAACAAGCACAAGGACAAAAAACATGAGTCATTTTTTAATTATCCAATTCAACTGAGAAAAAAATTACCTTGAAATGAATATCAGGACAAACATTACATAGGTGAAAAGTAAAAAGTTTAAAAATTATACACATTTTAATTGAAAATTTGCATGACTGATTTATCTAGAGAATTACCACTAAGTTTCAACTGTTGTATCACTGTGATTCATATGGAGAATTAGTTTTATACTTGAACTTGCATATTGCAAGAAAAATAAAAACTATGGACAAAATAGTAATTCTACATATTTAATAATTACTTTACACTTTTAACTGTCATCCTACACATCAAAATTTAAGAGTACAAATAAGCTTCCTTCTTCATTGTTAATTTACCTACCATAGGTTCTACTGACAAGAACAGTATTCATAAGGGAATAATTGTCAATAGAACCTATGGTAGATTCTATTCAACAGTATCAATAGTATTCATAGTATTCTATTGACATGAACAGTATTCATAACCTATTTCAATTTTTTTGAACTCATCATAGAAAAATCAGTCTCACAAACATAAATTGATAGTGATGAAAGAAGTGCTTTTGAAGCCATTTCAGCAAGGTCAAGTATTTACTTTTAGCTTAATCCAGGACAAAACAAGTAATGCTGTATTTTCAAAATTCTTCATTAATGGTTCATCAATAGTATTAACTACTTATCCTGCAAGTTATTGTTTAATTTCATTTAATTTCTGATGAAATAAATTGATTTTATTTGCCACTAGTAACTGATAAATGAATATTCTTTTAATGGAAAAATCTTAAAACCATTGTGCAAAATTTATATCGTGCTTGTTAATAACCTTTCACAGATTTGAATTATCAAACCACTACCTACCAACTGAATAATGGTTATTAAATTATGAGCCACATCATAACACTCTGTAGACACTCTCTTATTATGAACTTTACAGCAGTTTTTGCTTTTATGTCTTATCTGCCATTGCAAAACACATTGCATTCCTTCCTTACATGGAAGTATTAAGATATAAGACAAATAGACAAGGCTGGATTCTCAATTCACAACTTTTATTTTTAAAGTTGCCTCATATGCTTTTTAAAAAATTGTACATCAGGTTCTGGGCTACATGTGCAGATCATGCAGTATTGTTGCATAGGTACACACATGGCAGTGTGGTTTGCTGCCTCCATCCCCCCGTCACCTACATCTGGCATTTCTCCTTATGTTATCCCTCCCCGACCTCCCCATCCCCCCCATTGTCCCTGCCTTGGTCTTCCCCAAACAGACCCCAGTGAATTCACAACTTTTAAATGTTGATAGCAAATTGTTTTCCTGTATTGCAGAAATACTGACATTCTATTCTGTAGTCCAAACATTTCTGACATAAATTTTCTTCTTGATAGCACCTTGAACAACACCATGCAACAACAGTTTATGATCAGCTTTCATTTTATCTTCCACTAAACAGACTAATCTAAAATGTAATACTTTAGGTTGTTGTGACTCACAACTTTTACTATGTCACTAAACACATTATTTATTAAACTTAATATTCTTTTTAAAACATCAAAACATTTCAGAGAAGAAATGTGGAGATTAATGTCCTGGCCCAAATCTGAATGATTACTCTAGAATGTTTTCTTGCCTTTGCAGCTGTACCATCAGATTATACTCCTACACAGAACTAGAATTCCAAATTTAATATTTTTATACACTTCAGGTTTAGATGTTTTTAAGCAAGGAAGCTAACACGATTCATATACAAATTGCACATGTACTAGAATTGTCATGCTAAGAATATCTCTGTACTCTATACTCTGTGTGTTAACTACAATAAAAAATAGTTTGCTAGCCTTATTTACTCTATGAGTATTTCTTCTGTATCATTAGTTTACTTCTGAAGTTGATCTATGATCTATGACGTCTTGGAAAGTGGGATTTGAACTAACTTCTTTGCTATAAACTCACCCACTATTGTCAGACTAATGCTTACGAAAAGGTATTTCACTAAAAATCCAGCAATAATGTATACATACACAGTTAGTTTTAGTAGCCCATAGTGCTACTTACAAACACAAAACAATACTGCTTATGTTTAAAATATTAAACATTTACTTCCCCTATTCAGCACTTTCCTTTTAAAGGATACAGAGTTAAAACTTTTTTTTATGTTTTAAATTTTAAAACTATTTAAATTTTGTTGTTTCCATTGCACTATTAGCCAGCACATTAACCAGTACACACTGTAGTTTGAACAATTAACCAACAATTATGGTTACTAAACAGAATTTGATGTAAGACAGAGTATACCTCTGAGTAAACTAATATAAACATTTTAGTTTTCTTATCTTAAAAGTTACTTTCACCACCATTTACTAAATTATTTTATTTTATTAAACTAATATGAACATTTTAGTTTTCCTATCCTTAAAATTACTTTCATCATCATAATTTAATTTATGATGGGCTAGGTGCTGTGATTCGCCCTTGTAATCCCAGCACTTTCGGAGGATGAGGCAAGTGAATCACCTGAAGTCAGGAATTCGAGATCAGCTTGGCTGACATGGTGAAACACCCGTCTCTACTAAAAATAATAAAAAAAAAAATTAGCTGAGCATGGTGGTAGGTGCCTGTAATTGCATATACTCAGGAGGCTGAGGCAGGAGAATTGCATAAACCTGGGAGGTGGAGGTTACAGTGAGCTGAGACCCTGCCATTGCACTCCAGCCTGAGAGTCAAGAACAAAACTCCATCTCACACACACACGCAAATAACAAAATAATAATAATAATAATAATAATAATAATAATTTATGACTGCTGCTGTATTTTGAAGAGATGTATTATTTCTAGAACAAAAAATCCAGTGAAGCTTGCCTGTTCAATTAGGGTTAAAAAATAATAAAAATTTTACATCCTTGAATTAGTTAATTATGTTAAACTGAAAATTAAAAGACATGCTGAATTTAAAGTGGTTCTATGATAAGTTAGAAATATTGAGGGATCCAAGATGGCCTGTTAGGAGCAGCTCAGGATTGCAGCTCCCAGCGAAAGCACGGAGGGACTGCAGGGAAGTTCACATGGCAGCTGGGCAAAGTCCACAGCAGCTCAGCAAAGCCTCTGCAGGCAGACAGTGACTAGGGTGCCTCCTTGCTAGGCAGGGGAGCCCTGAAAAAAGGCAGCAGCACAACAGAAACTCATAAATAAAGCCCTAACTCCCCAGGACAGAGCATCTTGGAAAAAAAAGGGAGGGCAGGTATGAATTCTGCTGCAGCAGACTTAAACGTACCTGCCCAGCAGCTCTGAATGAACAATGAAGCTCACAGCTCAGCACTTGAGCTCCTATAAAGGACAGACTGTCTCCTCAAGCAGCTCCCTGACCCCTGTATATCCAAAGAGTCACCTCAAAAAGGAGAGCTCAGGCTGACATCTGGCAGGTATCCCTCTGGGACAAAGATAGCAGAAGAAGAAACTGGCAGCAACTCTTACTGTTCTGCAACTGCTGCAGATGATCGTCAGGCAAGCAGGGCCTGGAGTAGACCTCAGCAGTCCTACAGCAGAGGGGCCAGACTGTTAGAAGGAAAACTAAGAAACAGAAATAACATCATCAACAAACTGGACATCCTCTCAGAGACCCAATCTGAAATTTAACAACTACAAAGATGACAGGTGGATAAATCCACAAAGATGGGAAGAAGCCAGATCAAAAGGACGAAAACACCTGAAACCAGAACACCTCTCCTCATACAAGGGATCACAACTCCTCACCAGCAAGGGAAAAAGGCTGGATGGAGAATGAATGTGATGAACTGACAGAATCAGGCGTCAGAAGGTGGGTAATGAGAAACTTCTGTGAACTAAAAGAACATGTTCTAACCCAAGGCAAAGAAACTAAGAACCTTGAAAAAAGATTTGACAAAATGCTAACAAGAATAAACAACTTAGAGAGGAATATAAGTGAATTGATGGAGCTGAAAAACACAACACAAGAACTTCAAGAAGCATATACAAGTTTCAACAGCCAAATTGACCAAGCAGAAGAAAGGATATTAGACATTGAAGATCAACTCGATGAAATAAAATGAGAAGGCAAGATTAGAGAAAAAAGGGTAAAAAAGGGATGAACAAAGTCTCCAAGAAATATGGGACTATGTGAAAAGACTTAATCTACATTTGATAGGTGTACCTGAAAGTGAAGGAGAGAATGAATCCAAGCTGGAAAATACTCTTCAGGATATTATCCAGGAAAACTTCCCCAACCTAGCAAGGCAGGCCAATATTCAAGTCCAGGATACAGAGAATACCACAAAGATATTCCTCAAGAAGAGCAACACCAAGGCACATAATCATCAGATTCACCGGGGTTGAAATGAAGGAGAAAATGCTAAGGGCAGCCAGAGAGAAAGGTTGGGTTACCCACAAAGGGAAGCCCATCAGACTCACAGCAGATCTCTCAGCAGAAACCCTACAAGCCAGAAGAGAGTGGGGGCCAATATTCAACATCCTTAAAGAAAAGAACTTTCAACTCAGAATTTCATATCCAGCCAAACTAAGCTTTATAATTGAAGGAAAAATAAATCCTGTGTGAATAAGCAAGTACTCAGAGATTTCATCACCACCAGGCCTGCTTTACAAGAACTCCTAAAAGAGGCACTAAACATAGAAAGGAACAACCAGTACCAGCCACTCCAAAAATATATCAAATAGTAAAGAGCATCAACACAATGAAGAAAACTGCATCAACTAACAGGCAAAACAGCCAGCTAGCATCAAAATGGCAGGATCAAATTCACACATAACAATATTAACCCTAAATGTAAATGGGCTAAATGCCCCAATCCAAAGACACTGACTGGTGAATTGGATAAAAAGACAAAACCCATCAGTGTGCTGTATCCAGGAAACCCGTCACACATGCAAGGATACACAAAGGCTCAAAATAAAGGGATTTAGGAAGATTTACCAAGCAAATGCAGAGAAAAAAAAAACAAAAACAAAAACAAAACAAAACAAAAAAGCAGTAGTTGCAATTCTTATCTCTGATAAAATAGACTTTAAATCAACAAAGATCAAAAGAGACAAAGAAGGACATTACAGAATGGTAAAAGGATCAATGCAACCAGAAGAGCTAACAATCCTAAATATATACACACCCAATACAGGAGCACCAAGATCATTAGGCAAGTTCTTAATGATTTGCAAAGAGACTTAGACTCCCACACAATAATAGTGGGAGACTTTAGCACTCCATTGTCAATATTAGACAGATCAACGAGACAAAAAATTAACAAGGATATCCAGGACTTGAACTCAGACCTGGAACAAGCAAACCTAATAGAATTTTATAGATCTCTCCACCCTGAATCCACAGAGTATACATTCTTTTCAGCACCACATCACACCTACTCTAAATCTGACCACATAATTGGCAATAAATCACTCCTCAGCAAATGCAAAAGAACAGAAGTCATAACAAACAGTCTCTCAGACCACAATACAATCATGTTAGAACTCAGAATTCAGAAAGTAACTCAGAACCACACAGCTTCATGGAAAATGAACAACTGGCTCTTGAATGTTGACTGGATAAACAATGAAAGGAAGGCAGAAATAAAGATGTACTTCGAAACCAATGAGAATGAAGACACAACATAAAGAATCTCTGGGACACATTTAAAACAGTCTCTAGAGAAAAATGTACAGCAATAAATGCCTACATGAGAAGCAAGAAGAGATCTAAAATCGACACCCTATCATCAAAATTGAAAGAGCTATAGGAGCAAGATCAAAAAAACTCAAAACCTAGCAGAAGACAATTAATAACTCAGATCAGAGCACAACTGAAGGAGACAGAGACATTAAAAAAACGCTTCAACAAATTAATAAATCCAGGAGCTTGTTTTTTGAAAAGATTAACAAACTAGACCACTGGCCAGATTAATTTTTAAAAAGAGAATATTCAAATGGATTAAATAAAAATGATAAAGGTGATATCACTACAGATTCCACAGAAATTCAAAACAATAATCAGAGATTATTACAAACCACTCTATGCCCATAAACTAGTAAACCTGAAAGAAATGAATAAATTCTTGGACACTTTCATCCTTCCAAGCCTAAGCCAGAAAGAAGTTGAAAATCTGAATAGACCAATAACAAGGTCTGAAGTTGAGGCAGCAATTAAGAGATTACCACCCAAAAAAAGCCCAGGTCTAGATGGGTTTACAGCTGAATTCTACCAGACATACAAAGAGGAGATGGTACCATTCCTTCGGAAACTATTCCAAACAATCCAAAAAGAGGGAATCCTTCACAAATCATTTTATGAGACCAACATCATTCTTATACCAAAACACAGCAGAAACTCAGCAAGGAAAGAAAACTTCAGGCCAATATCCATGATGAATACACATGCAAAAATCTTCAATAAAATACTGGCAAGCCGATTGCAACAGCCCATCAAAAAGCTTATCCACCATGATCAAGTAGGATTCATCCTGGGGTTGCAAGGCTGGTTCACCACACGCAAGTCTATAAACATAATTCACCACATAAACAGAACCAAAGACAAAAACCACATGATTATCTCAACTGATGCAGAGAAGGCCTTTGACAAAATTCAACAGCCCTTTATGCTAAAAACTCTCAATAAAGTAGGTATTGATGGAACATATCGCAAAATAATAAAAGCTATTTATGACAACCTAATAGCCAATATCATATTGAATGGGCTAAAATTGGAAGTGTTCCCTTTGAAATCTGGCACTAGACAAGGATGTCCTCTCTCACCACTCTTATTGAATATAGTAGTGGAAGCTCTAGCCAGAGCAGTCATTAGAGTGAATCGGCAACCAACAGAATGGGAAAATTTTTTTGCAGTCTACCCATCTGACAAAGGTCTGATGTCCAAAATTTACAAAGAACTAAAACAGATTTACAAGAAAAAAACAAACAAGCCCATTCAAAAGTGGGCAAAGGATATGAACAGACACTTTACAAAAGAAGACATACATGAGACCAACAAACATAAGATAAAATGCTCATCATCACTGGTCATTAGAGAAATGCAAATCAAATCTACATTGAGATACCATCTCATGCCAGTTAGAATGGTGATCATTAAAAAATCTGGAGACAACAGATGCTAGAGAGGATGTGGAGAAATAGGAACACTTTTACACTGTTGGTGGGAGTGCAAATTAGTTCAACCATTGTGGAAGACAGTGTGGTGATTCCTCAACGACCTAGAAATAGAAATTCCATTTGACCCAGCAATCCCATTACTGGGTATATATCCAAAGGATTATAAATCATTCTACTATAAGGACACATGCACATGAATGTTCATTGCAGCACTGTTTACAATAGCAAAGAACTGAAACCAACCCAAATGTCCATCGATGATAGACTGGACAGGGAAAATGTGGCACATATACACTATGGGATATTATGCAGCCATCAAAAATGATGAGTTCGTGTTTTTTGTAGGGACAAGGATGAACCTGGAAACCATCTTAGCAAACTGACGCAAGAACAGAAAATCAAACACCACATGTTCTCACTCATAGGTGGGTGTTGAACAATGAGAACACATGGACACAGGGAGGGGAGCATCACACACTGGGATCTGTTGGGAGGAATGGGGAGGGACAGCGGGAGGTGGGGAGTTGGGGAGAGATAGCATGGGGAGAAATGCCAGCTACAGATGATGGGGAGGAAGCCCACAAATCACACTGCCATGTGTGTACCTATGCAACAATCTTGCATGTTCTTCACTTGTACCCCAAAACCTAAAATGCAATTTTAAAAAATAAAAAAAACTAAAAATTAAAAAGAGAAAGTTTCATACCCTAAGTCATGAAAGTAAGTTGCATTTTCATGTGGAGCATGTTAAGTCGAGTTTAGTGTTTATAGCAGCTGGCTGTGTCCAAGTTACTCATAAACACAAAAGAGATATTGTGACTTTAGAGCGTAACTGCTACATCCAAAACTTTATTTCTAAGTAAAATGACGCAACAGAAAATAAGTAGCCTTTTAAAGAACTAGTTATCTTATACATTTTAAGAAACAAATTACCTCACTGAAATAAGTTTATTTGTGATAATGAACTTTAGATTTAACGTAGTGTACTGTAACATTTGAAATTGCTAATAAGTCCCTAAAACTGCTTTATACATGAAAACAAATTAAATCTGGCTATTGTAAATAAATTGCACCAATATATGAGATATTCCAAGGAAAAAAAAGAAATATAGATACATGTTTAGATGTACTTATATTATTAATATATTTATACAATTTTGGATAACAGTTATCAAACTAATCTCATACTGTAATGCAGTCTTGCTGAATGTGACCTGTATGAAGTTTCTGCTTTTTAATGGAAAGTTGTTTTAAAAGTTTCTACATATTCTTCTGTCTTGTACTTATATAACCACAGCCAGGAAGAAACACTTCATGGACCAGTACTGGTGCACAGATCACATTTTGAATAGCACTAATATTGCACTCACCTGTGGCTCCTAAAGAGGTAACCCTAAATCCTGGACTATCTCTCTGGTATAGACTGTGTGTGTATAGCAGAAGATTGAGAGTTAAAAAGAGACAGAGTAACTGTAGATGGTAGAAACTTGAAATACAAATGGGGGTTTGATCTTGTAGCAACAGGTATTTGGAAGCCAGCATAGCTCTGTGAGTAGAGGAATAACATGATGATAGTCATCCTTTGGCAACCGGTGCTTTGGCAGAATATTAGAACTTCATGATGATCTAGTGCAACCTACTCACTATACAGATTTTTAAAAATCATTTAAATAATCACCAACAGAATGAAGATTAGCATCCCAAAATGGAGAATATTATATTTATAAAGGAGGTTTTGAAAAAAGTCCAAATACGATGTGTAAAACTTACACTTTTTTTTTTTTTTGCTATGAAGATATTTTATTAGGTCAAACTACTTGCTATGAAAATGCTTTAAAATGCAGCAGAAGACGTAAAGTTATAGCTTCTATAACTTGCTATATTTAAAGTTGGGTGATGTTGGGATGCTATTAACAGTTAAACTTATAAGGACAGGGCGTAAGACCTTAACTCGACCCACAATGACAAAAGCTCTCTGATATTTTATTGTTTTTTCAAAGTTGCTCTTCATTCAGTGACATCGGCAGTTTTCAGGTCACTCCATTCCCAACAGCTACGTGATGTGCATTAGCCATGACCACTGAAGCATTAAGAAATTAAGCAGTTAAGAAGACATTGGGGAGCTTTAAAAATTCAAGGGTTGAAAGTGGCAATGTAAAGTTGCAATTAGCCTATTTTTATTTATAGAATGGCATTTTAGTAATGTATGTAAACCTGCAAATAGAACAGTTGATAAATATTTATTCCTTCAATTGTTTTTAAATTTAGTTAGAATATTATGGTAAAATGTTTCAATTAATTTGAAACAATTGATTTTTCCAGGAATATACTAGACATTGTGAGTTACCTACTAAATATCCACTTCATCTTTTTTATGTGGTATTCATTGTTGTACAATATACACATGAGCTTGGGAAAAGTTGACTTAGTCCTCAACTCTAGAGGTGGGAGAGAAAAACGGGCCAAAATTTAGACAGAGATAAAATGGAACTCGACTCATATCTGACATCCTTAGTCATCTAACAATTAGTTCTTGTTAGACAATCTCCATCTCATAAAAAAAGATAATCACGTTCTTTGAGATAGTGAGTGAAAAACCTTATTTAATGGCAGACGCAGCCTCAGAAGAATGAGAAATGAGAAAAATAACTGATTATACACAATTGTTTTTTCTTTTAGTGTCACTTGTGGAGACAGAAACTACAAAACAAGTGGCTTGAGTTTGTGAGGTTAACTTGTTCAGAAAACGGGGTTTCTAATTCAGTTGGTTCTTTTTTCTTGGCTTTTGCACAACACTGTATCTAAAGATGACCTCTGTACAATAATCATTCTAATAGAATGGAAGCTTCCAGAAGAAGCTTCACAATGGTGGGACTTTTTATTTATCTTCTTAATTAATTAATTATTTAATTCAAGAAACGTTTATTTATAATCTACCATGTATAAGATAATGCTCACTTTACTGGAGGTACATTTTTTCATCTGTTTTTTGGCCTCCTGTATGTCTTCTTTTGTAAAGTGTCTGTTCATATCCTTTGCCCACTTTTGAATGGGCTTGTTTGTTTTTTTCTTGTAGATCTGTTTTAGTGCTTTGTAAATTCTGGATATCAGCTCCTTGTCAGATGGGTAGACTACAAAATTTTTTTCCCATTCTGTTGGCTGCCGATTCACTCTGCTGACTGTTTCTTTTGCTGTGCAGAAGCTGTGGAATTTGATTAGGTCCCATTTGTCTATTTTGACTTTTGTTGCCAATGCCCTTGGTGTTTTGGTCAGGAAGTCCTTGCCTACGCCTATGTCCTGAAAGGTTTTGCTTAGATTTTCTTCTAGGCTTTTTATGGTGTTAGGTCTGATGTTTAAGTCTTTAATCCATCTGGAGTTAATTTTAGTGTAAGGTGTCAGGAAGGGGTCCTGTTTCTGCTTTCTGCGCATGGCTAGCCAGTTTTTCCAACACCATTTATTAAGCAGGGAATTCTTTCCCCATTGCTTGTTTTTGTCAGGTTTGTCAAAAATTGGATGTTCATCATCACTGGCCATTAGAGAAACACAAATCAAAGCCACATTGAGATACTATCTCACACCAGTTAGAATGGCGATCATTAAAAAATCTGGAGGCAACAGATGCTGGAGAGGATGTAGAGAAATAGGAACACTTTTACACTGTTGGTGGGAGTGTAAATTAGTGCAACCATTGTGGAAGACAGTGTGGTGATTCCTCAATGACCTAAAAATAGAAGTCCCATTTGACCCAGCAATCCCATTACTGGGTATATATCCAAAGGAGTATAAATCATACTATAAGGATTATAAATCGTTCTACTATAAGGACACATGCACACGAATGTTCATTGCAGTACTGTTTACAATAGCAAAGACCTGGAGCCAACCCAAATGCCCAGCAATGATAGACTGGATAGAGAAAATGTGGCACATATACACCATAGAATATTACACAGCCATCAAAAATGATGTTTGTGTCCTTTGTAGGGACATGGATGAACCTGGAAACCATCATTCTCAGCAAAGTGACACAAGAGCAGAAAATCATACACTGCATGTTCTCACTCAAAGGCGGGTGTTGAAAAAATGAGAACACATGGACACAGGGAGGGGAGCACTACACACTGGGGTCCATTGGGGGAAAATGGGGGAGGGACAGGGGGTGGGGAGGTGGGAAGAGATAGCATGGGGAGAAATGACAGATACAGGTGAGGGGAAGGAAGGCAGCAAACCACACTGCCATGTGTGTACCTATGCAACAATCTTGCATGTTCTTCACATGTACCCCAAAACCTAAAATGCAATAAAAAATGTAAATAGTATAACTTCAAAAAGTAATTAAGCAAATTAAGGAATCTGGCACAGTTTTGTAATAGAAAATGATGGGGATTGAGTAGGTGCCCATTCAGTAGGATGATCACTGAAAGCCAAAGAAGATACATTTTGACTAAGAAATTAATGATGAGTAGTTAGACAAAGGAAGATCTGAGGAATTGCCTTTCTGTTAGAGGGGGACTATAATCTCAGAGGCCTTTACAATGGGAAATAACTTGAATCTTATTTGTTACATTCACTGCCAATTCCCTAGTAACTGGAAAATATTAAGCATACATTAAGTATCATTAAAAACTGGCTAAATAAATTAATAAATTATGAAGTCCTTTTTTTACATTTGGAAAGATTAAACTAAAGAGAGTTTTGTTGTTTGTCTACGGTCATATACATATTTGAGAAAGTTAGAAGTCATAGAGGAACTAAGTGCTTGCTTGAGATTTTGTCATAGTTTTCAATGTATAATATACTGTTAATTAATTTGATTTACCATGTTCTCAAACCCACAAAACAACTGTATTTTACTGATTTATATTAAATATGAAATTTAATTACCAATTTCATGATAAGCAATGTGGGACTTTTGCAATTAATTGGATGCAAAGTGCTGAATATTTGACATAAAAAGATAGATATATAGAAAAATGAACATTCATGTAGAGAAAATAACTGAATGTGGGGAAAGATCTGTTCACATAAGCTAGGAACAATATTTAATACATGGGATGTAAAATTTTATCACCTGGATTTTTGTTTATACAAATGTACATTTCCTAACATGATAGAAAGTATTGTAAAAATATTGATGTTGAGGAGATTTAATGTATTAATATTTTTAGGATACAATTTCTAAAAGGCTGCAACTTCTTCCCTTGTCACAAACTTCCCTCCCACTTTGGTAGAATTATTAAAAGTACTTGGAATTAGTATCTGTACAGAACAGTGTTAATGAAATACCTCTTGGCAAACACAGGGAGTACTTCTTATCAGAGAACTGGGTTTGTCATCATGGGATTTGGTAATTACACATTTGTTCCCATGGCAAAATCTAAAATTACTTGTGTTCTACCTACCTCTCAGTACATAAATAATAGATATCGCGGACTGTTTTGCCTGAAATTATGATTTAAGTTGAAGGTGACTTTCTTTTTAAAAGAAAATATTTGGGTTGCTTGATTTTTCAAATTCCATTTTCCTTTACTGTAAACCAGGTAGAGATGCCTACATCAAATATTCATTGTAAAGTTTCCACGAAGTGATATTTCATATTTGTAAACACTCCCCTCTCCATCCACTCTATCCCATTTCTCTTCTCTTTCTTCTTCTATCCTCCCTGCCATCACCCCACTACTCTTTAAGCTTTGACTGAAGAGTAATGAAATAAGCGGTGTTGGGATAACTGGCTAGCAACTTGCAGAAAGCAGAAACTGGACCCATTCCTGACACCTTACACTAAAATTAACTCCAGATGGATTAAAGATCTAAATATAAGGTCTAACACCATGAAAACCCTGGAAGAAAACCTGGGCAAAACCGTTTAGGACATAGGCATAGGCAAGGACTTCATGGCTAAAACACCCAAAGCAATTGCAATAAAAGCCAAAACAGACAGGTGGGATCTAATTAAACTCCAGAGCTTCTGTACAGCAAAGGAAACAATCATTAGAGTTAACCAGCAACAAACCAGAATGGGAAAAAAAAATTAGCAATCTACCCATCTGACAAAGGGCTAATATCCAGAATCTACAAAGAACTAAAACAGATTTACAAGAAAAAAAAAACAAGCAAACCCACTCAAAAGTGAGCAAAAGATACGAACAAACACTTTCCAAAGAAGATATCTATGAGACCAACAAACATATGAAAAAATGCTCATCACTACTGGTCTTTAGAGAAATGCAAATCAAAACCACATTGAGATACCATCTGACACCAGTTAAAATGGGGATCATTAAAAAATCAGGATCAGCATTGAATCTGTAAATTACTTTGGACAGTATGGCCATTTTCACAATATTGATTCTTCCTAACTTGAAGATGGAATGTTTCTTCATCTCTTATTTCGTTGAGCAGTGGATTGTCGTTCTCCTTGAATAGGTCCTTTACGTTCCTTGTTAGTTGTATTCCTAGGTATTTTATTCTCTTTGTAGCAATTGTGAATGGCAGTTCATTCTTGATTTGGCTCTCTTTAAGTCTGTTATTGGTGTATAGCAATTCTTGTGATTTTTGCACATTGATTTTGTATCCTGAGACTTTGCTGAAGTTGCTTATCAGTTTCAGGAGATTTTGGGCTGAGACGATGAGGTCTTCTAGATATACAATCATGTCATCTACAAATAGAGACAATTGGACTTCCTCCTTTCCTGTTTGAATACCTTTTATTTATTTTTCTTGCCTGAATGCTCTGGCTAGAACTTCCAGTATTATATTGAATAGGAATGGTGAGAGAGGGCATCCTTGTCTAGTGTCAGATTTCAAAGGGAATGCTTCCAATTTTAGCCCATTCACTATGATACTGCTGTTGGTTTGTCATAAATAGCTTTTATTATTTTGAGATACAGTCTGTCAATACCTAGTTTATTGAGGGTTTTTTAGCATAAAGGGATGTTGAATTTTGTCAAAGCCTTCTCTGCATCAATTGAGATAATCATGTGGTTTTTGTCTTTGCTTCTGTTTATGTGGTGAAGTACGTTTATGGACTTGTGCATGTTGAACCAGCCTTGCATCCCTGGGATGAATCCTATTTGATCATGGTAGATAAGCTTTTTGATGTGCTATTGCAATCGGCTTGCTAGTATTTTATTGAAGATTTTTGCATCTATGTTCATCATGGATATTGGCCTGAAGTTTTCTTTTCTTTCTAAGTCTCTGCCAGGTTTTGGTATCAGGATGATGTTGGTCTCATAAAATGATTTGGGAAGGATTCCCTCTTTTTGGATTGTCTGGAATAGTTTCAGAAGGAATGGTACCAGCTCCTCTTTGTATGTCTGGTAGAATTAGGCTGTGAACTCATCTGGACCTGGGCTTTTTTGGGTGGTAGGCTCTTAATTGCTGCCTCAACTTCAGATCTTGTAATTGGTCTATTCAGGATTTCGACTTCTTCCGGGTTTAGGCTTGGGAGGATGCAAGTGTCCAAGAATTTATTCATTTCTTCTAGGTTTACTAGTTTATGTGCATAGAGTTGTTTGTAATAATCTCTGATGATGGTTTGAATTTCTGTGGAATCTGTGGTGATATCCCCTTTATTGTTTTTTATTCTATCTATTTGATTATTCTCTCTTTTCTTCTTTATTAATCTGGCTAGTGGTCTATTTTGTTGATCTTTTCAGAAAACCAGCTCCTGGATTTATTGATTGTGTGAAGGGTTTTTTGTATCTCTATCTCGTTCAGTTCTGCAGTGATCTTAGTTATTTCTTGTCTTCTGCCAGGTTTTGAGCTTTTTGATCTTGCTCCTTTAGCTCTTTCAATTTTGGTGATAGGGTGTCGATTTTAGATCTCTCCTTTCTTCTCATGTAGGCATTTATTGCTGTATATTTTCCTCTAGAGACTGCTTTAAATATGTCCCAGAGATTCTGGTATGTTGTGCCTTCGTTCTCATTGGTTTTGAAGAACATCTTTATTTCTACTTTCATTTCATTGTTTATCTAGTCAACATTCAAGAGCCAGTTGTTTAGTTTCTATGAAGCTGTGCAGTTCTGAGTTAGTTTCTGAATTCTGAGTTCTAACTTGATTGTATTGTGGTCTGAGAGACTGTTTGTTATGATTTATCTTCTTTTTCATTTGTTGAGGAGTGATTTACTTCCAATTATGTGGTCAATTTTTGAGTAGGTGCGATGTGGTGCTGAGAAGAATGTATACTCTGTGGATTTGGGGTGGAGAGTTCTGTAAATGTCTATTAGGTTTGCTTGTTCAAGGTCTGAGTTCAAGTCCTGGATATCCTTGCTAATTTTCTGGCTTGTTGATCTGTCTAATATTAACAATGGTGTATTAAAGTCTCCCACTATTATTGTGTGGGAGTCTAAGTCTCTTTGTAAGTCATTAAGAACTTGCTTTATGTATCTGGGTGCTCCTGTATTGGGTGCATATATATTTAGGATCATTAGCTCTTCTTGTTGCACTGACTTTTTACCATTATGTAATGTCCTTCTTTGTCTCTTTTGATCTTTGCTGGTTTAAAGTCTATTTTATCAGAGACAAGAATTGCAACTCCTGTTTTTTTGGTCTCCATTTGCTTGGTAAATCTTCCTCCATCCCTTTACTTTGAGCCTTTGTGTATTTTTGCATGTGAGATGGGTTTCCTGGATACAGCACACTGATGGGTTTTGTCTTTTTATCCAATTCACCAGTCAGTGTCTTTGGATTGGGGCATTTAGCCCATTTACATTTAGGGTTAATATTGTTATGTGTGAATTTGATCCTGCCATTTTGATGCTAGCTGGCTGTTTTGCTCATTAATTGCAGGCTACCAATGACCTTCTTCACAGAACTGGAAAAAAAAAACACCTTAAACTTCATACGGAACCATAAGAGAACCTGCATAGCCAAGTCAATTCTAAGCAAAAAAACAAAGCAGGAGGCATCACACTACCGAACTTTCAAACTATACTACAAGTCTACATTAATCAAAAGAGCATGGTATTGGTACCAAAACAGAGATATAGACCATTGGAACAAAACAGAGGCCTCGGAAGTGACACAACATATCTACAACCATTGATCTTTGACAAACCTGTCAAAAACAAGCAATGGGAAAAGGAGTCCCTGTTTAATAAATGGTGTTGGGAAAACTGGCTAGCCATATGCAGAAAGCAGGAACTGGGCCCCTTCCAGACACCTTACATTAAAATTAACTCCAGATGGATTAAAGACTTAAACATAAGACCTACCACCAGTTCTGCCACTGTCACGACATGCCACTTGGTGGAGGGGCCAGGCCTGTGTTCTCTCCTCCTTCATCCCTGCCTCCAGCTGCCAGCAGGACCTTTCTCTCACTGCTGTTGGGACCCTGTGTCATCGCCCAGGCCGAGTACAATGCCCCCCAAGAAGAGAAGTGATGGAATTAACCACCCCCCACCAATCATTGGAAGATTTGGAACCTCACTGAAAATTGGTATTGTTGGTTTGCCAAATGGGAAATCTACTTTCTTCAATGTATTAACCAATAGTCAGGCTTCAGCAGAAAACTTCTCATTCTGCACTATTGATCCTAATATGAGCAGAGTACCTGTGCCAGATGAAAGGTTTGACTTTCTTTGCCAGTAGCACAAGCCAGCAAGCAAAATTCCTGTCTTTCTAAATGTAGTGGATATTGCTGGCCTTGTGAAAGGAGCTCAGAATGGGCAGGGCCTGGAGAATGCTTTTTTATCTCATATTCGTGCCTGTGATGGCATCTTTCACCTAACACGTGCTTTTGAAGATGATGATATCACGCATGTTGAAGGAAGTATAGATCCTATTCGAGATGGAGAAATAATACATGAAGAGCTTCAGCTTAAAGATGATGAAATGATTGGACCCATTATAGATAAAGTAGAAAAGGTGGCTGTGAGAGAAGGAGATAAAAAACTAAAACCTGAATATGATATAATGTGCAAAGTAAAATCCTGGGTTATTGATCAAAAGAAACCTGTTCGCTTCTATCATGATTGGAATGACAAAGGGATTGAAGTGTTGAATAACACTTATTTTTGACTTCAAAACCAATGGTACTTGGTTAATCTTTCTGAAAAAGACTATATTAGAAAGAGAAACAAATGGCTGATAAAAATTAAAGAGTGGGTGGACAAGTATGACCCAGGTGCCTTGGTCATTCCTTTAGTGGGGCCTTAGAACTCAAGTTGCAAGAATTTAGTGCTGAGAAGAGACAAAAGTATCTGGAAGCAAACATGACACAAAGTACTTTGCCAAAGATCATTAAGGCTGGGTTTGCAGCACTCCAGCTAGAATACTTTGTCACTGCAGACCCAGATGAAGTGGGTGCATGGACCATCAGGAAAGGGACTAAGGGTCCTCAGGCTGCAGGAAAGATCCACACAGATTTTGAAAAGGGATTCATTATGGCTGAAGTAATGAAATATGAAGATTTTAAAGAGGAAGTTTCTGAAAATGCAGTCAAGACGCTGGAAAGTACAGACAACAAGGCAGAAATTATATTGTTGAAGATGGAGATATTATCTTCTTCAAATTTAACACACCTCAACAACCAAAGAAGAAATAAAATGTAGTTATTGCTCAGATAAACATACAATTTCCAAAAGGCATATATTTTTTTTAAATTAAAATTTCTGAAAACCGATGGGACAAATAAAGTTGGGGAGATGGGAATCTTCGACAAACAAACGATTTTTATTTGTTTTAACATTAAAATACTGTGTACTTCCAGTGAAATGCAAGTTCACTAAATGTGAATAGCTTTGCTTATGTGATTAGGACCTACTCCAAATTGTAGAAGCTTTTCAGGAACCACACTACTCTCATGATACTTCATTAATCTCCATCATGTATGCCAAGCCTGACACATTTGACAGTGAGGACAATGTGGCTTGCTCCTTTTTGAATCTACAGATAACGCATGTTTTACAGTACTCCAGATGTCTACACTCAATAAAACATTTGACAAAAAACAACAACAACAACAACAACAACAACAAAAACAAAAACAAACAAACAAAAAACCTAACACCATTAAAAACCCTAGAAGAAAATCTAGGCAAAACCATTCAGGACATAGGCATAGGCAAGGACTTCATGACCAAAATACCAAAAGCATTGGCAACAAAAGCCAAAATAGATAAATGGGACCTAATCAAACTCTACGGCTTCTGCATGGCAAAAGAAACAGTCATTAGAGTGAATCAGCAACCAATAGAACGGGAAAAAATTTCTGCAGCCTATCCATATGCCAAATATCCAGAATTTACAAAGAACTAATGCAGATTTACAAGAAAAAAACAAAGGAGCCCATTCAAAAGTGGGTGAAGGATATGAACAGAAACTTCATATCCTTCATATGAACAAAACAAGACATACATGAGGTCAACAAACGTATGAAAAAATGCTCATCGTCACTGGTCATTAGAGAAATGCAAATCAAAACCACATTGAGATACCATCTCATGCCAGTTAGAATGATGATCATTAAAAACTCTGGAGGCAACAGATGCTGGAGAGGGTGTGGAGAAATAGGAACACTTTTACACTGTTAGTGGGAGTGTAAATTAGTTCAACCATTGTGGAAGACAGTGTGGTGATTCCTCAAGGACCTAGAAATAGAAATTCCATTTGACCCAGCAATCCCATTACTGGGTATATATCCAAAGGAGTATAAATCGTTCTATTATAAGGATATATGCACACAAATGTTCATTGCAGGACTGTTTACAATAACAAAGACCTGGAACCAACCCAAATGCCTATCAATGATAGACTGGACAGGGAAAATGTGGCACATATACACCATGGAATATTATGCAGCCATAAAAAACGATGAGTTTGTGTCCTTTGTAGGGACATGGATGAACCTGGAAAGCATCCTTTTCAGCAAACTGATACAAGAACAGAAAATCAAACACCACATGTTCTCACCCATAGGCGGGTGTTGAACAATGAGAACACATGGACACAGGGAGGGGAGTACTACATACTGGGGTCCGTTGGGGAGCAATAGGGCAGGGACATTGGGGGGTGGGGAGTTGGGAAGAGATAGCATGGGGAGAAATGCCAGATATAGGTGAAGGGAAGGAAGGCAACAAATCACACTGCCATGTGTGTACCTATGCAACAATCTTGCATTTTTTTCACATGTACCCCAAAACCTAAAATGCAATTAAGAAAATCAGGATCAAACAGATACTGGAGAGGATGTGGAGAAATAAGAATGCTTTTGCACTGTTGGTGGGAGTTCAAATTAGTGTAACCATTGTGGAAGACAGTGTGGCAATTCCTCAAGGACCTAGAAATAGAAATACCATTTGACCTAACAATCCCATTACTGAGTATAAACCCAAAGCATTATAAATCGTTCTAGTACAAAGACATGCACACGTATATTCATTGCAGCACTCTTCACAATAGCAAAGACCTGGAACCAACCCAAATGTCCATCAACAATAGACTGGATAAAGAAAACGTGGCACATATACACCATGGAATACTATGCAGCCATAAAAAATGATGAGTTTGTGTTCTTCATAGGGAAGTGGATGAATGTGGAAACCATTATTCTCAGCAAACTGACACATGAACAGAAAACCAAACACTGCATGTTCTCACTCATAGGTGGGTGTTAAACAATTAGAACACGTAGACACAGGGAGGGGAGCATTACACATTGTGATTAGTGGAGAGGGGTAGGGGAGGGACAGCAAGGGATGGGGAGGTTGGAGAGGGATAATGTGGGGAGAAATACCAGATATAGGTGATGGGGGGATGAAGGCAGCAAACTAGCTTGCCATGAATGTACTTATGCAACAATTCTGCATGATCTGCACATGTGCCCCAGAACCTAAAGTACAATAAAAACAAAACAAAACAAAACAAAACAAAAAAAAGAAATTAGGAGTTAATGAAAAAAAATGCAAGAAGAGACAGAAGTTCCAAATAACAGTCATGCAAAAAAGAAAAGGCCTACTGAGTCCTAATTTGCACAATAATGTCAACCCAGGCTTCTGGGATTCATTCTGATCAGAAGCAGATGGAGCTTGAGCTATCCAGGTGAAGCAACTCTTGAGGCCAATCTGCCTTCAGCAGGTGCTCTGCTGTGTTAACTAGTTTTCTGCTTTTCTTGACTCCAGAAATGGTCCCTAAATTTTCAGTACATAGGAGTCTATATGCATACATTCTTATTGTAGTGCCCTCTTAAGTCACCTATTCCCTCCTCATAATTAGAGTCTTGCTTTTTTTTTTTTTTGCCAGTTTCTCTTCTTGGGTCTTGAGTTCAGTCCTTGAACTCTGAACTCTGACACAAGACTAGAATAATTTTGTCGGCTTACTAGCATCCTTGCTGGTGACTGCCAAATCCCAAGAGATGACAATAAATATAAATTCATTAATTTAACCTCTGCTGAGCTTGCAGTTCTCCTTAGAAATTCTTTTTCAGATCTTTGGTCAGTTTTCCCCCAATTCCTCACAAATGCTAACTCAAATAATTTCTGTAGGGCAAGATGCTTCTAAAACTTAGGAAGCAGTTCTTTTTTAACAATAAATCATACCATCATGTAAGGACATCCTTCTTCTCTACCTTTGATTTTATTTGTATTTTAATCCACATATATTACTTTCTGAGGCTGCCATGAGAAATTACCACAAACTTGGTGGCTTGAAACAACAGAAATTTATTCTCCCAGAGTTCTGGAGCCCAGAAATATGAAATTAGGGTATCAGTGGAGGCAAAGTTTCTACAAAATTTCTAGGGAAGAATCCCTTCTTTGCTTGTTCTAGCTTCTGGCAGTTTCTGGCTTCCTTGCCTTGTGGCATCATCGCTTTTATCTCTACTTCTGTCTTCCTGTTATTTCTTCTCTGTGTGACTGTGTCAAGTTTCCCTCTACCTTTCTCTTATAAAAAAGACATTTGTGATGGCATTTAAGGCATGCCTGGATAACCCAATAATATCTCCCCACCCCAAGACCGTTAACTTAATCACATCTGCAAAGACATTTTTTTCTAAATAAGGAAGCATCACATGTTCCAAGGAAATTGACCTGAATATTTCTGGGAAGCAATTTTTAAGCCTAGTCTGCCATGTTTTTCCTTTTCTTTTCTATCCTATATGGTTTATCTTGATCCCCTCCTGCCTTAGTCTGGTTCTTCTGGACGTGGTTCCTCCGAACCTGAGCCAGGAAAAAAGTACTTGATTATATAGGAAGTGATCTCAGAGAATAGAAGTGACAGAATGAAAAAGTGTAAGACCAAAATAGAAAAAGATTAGTATGAGGTTGCTTTATTTACAGCAGCTAAAATACAGGCTCAATTTTAATGAAGTACCTGTCAGTGTTATTTACCCATTTTGTTAATTGCACTGTCTTTTGTCATTGATTTGAAAGCATCTTTTATATAATTTTGATATAATTACTTTGGGAGATTCAAGTGTTGAAGTTATCTTCTCTCACTCTGTAGCCTGCCTTTTAATCTACTACCCACCAGTCTGGGCCAAAGAATTTTCTTAACAGTATTTCTTAATTATTCTATTTAGAGGTTTTTCTTAACAAAGTTTCAATATTTGTCCAATAATATTACTACCACCTACCACTTTAATTGTACTTTTTCAATAGAGAAATTTTAATTTTTTATTTCTCAAAGTAATTTTTGTTATAAGTACATTTGTTTCAAAGTATTAGATCCACCCACATTAATTTACCTGTAGGATTGCTTTAGTAGCCACCTGGTTCATTTCACATAGGAATAGCACACAGAAATAGTCTCTCTGGCTGCTTCTTTTCTGATAATAAGACTTTTTACCCCCAGGCTTCTGACTAATTCATCCAGAAAAAATGGCCTTACATCAAGCCTGCATACATTCAAACAATCAATTTCTTTTAATTTGGTATGAATATAAACAATAAAGATTGTGTCCTGAAAGAGTTCACTATGCAAGAGAAAGAATAAATCAAATAAACAATTCACAAAGGACCCAAGATATGGTAGATTATATTTAAAAACAGGAAAGGAAAGAAGTTCAAATAAAGTTCTTAGTACACAATGTCTCATAAAATAGTGCTTAGGCTGAACTGCAGTTTTAATTGAAAACATTAATTTGTTTGTATCTTGATAGTGGGTTTTGGAGCAAAACTAGTGTAGAAGGTAGCTAGCGAAGTGAACTTCATGAATAAATACCTTTTCTTGGCCAGAGTTTAGAGAGTAGCATAATCAAAGAAAATAATTAACAAGAATGGTAAAGATGGACAGCACTGAATTTTTTTGTCAGGATCAGTGTTATCTATGGGTATTTCTCTACCTTCAACAGAACTGGTTACAAATGAGGTCACATGTATGTTACCACGTTAAATCACAACAGCTATGAGTCATGTATGTTGTTGAATGTAACACTGACAGTACCTAATATATGCTATATGTATGGTTCAGTTGAATAAATATTATACAGTGAAAATATACTTTCTAATATGGTTGATGGCTATTTCATTATTTTCCCCATTCTTGACTATTAAGAATAATGTTTTTTAGATATTATCAAATTATTTATTGGTTAAGAGAGTGAGATCTAAAGTTATATTGCTTAACTTCAAATCCCAATTCCACATATTATCTGTCATTGTAGACAAGTTATTTAGCTGTATTTTCCTCAGTTTCTTTATCTGTAAAATTGGTAATTGCATCTACCAGCATTTATTGTGTTAAGAAATGCAACAATACTGAAAGAGTGCTTAGCATGATTCCTCAATATGTGTGTTTGTTTTTCATTTACTTTTTTTTGGCCTTGGATTAGATGTCCATTATTTATGTTGCCATTCTTATACATGCTATTTTCATTTCTGTAGTACATTATTGTCTACCTTCTTTCCTTCAACCATTCTGTGTTAGTTTTTATTGTTTTTTTATAGTCTTGCTAGAATATGTCCATGTAAAATTATTTCAGAATAAGGTTGTGGGTAGTAAACTTTTAAAATTCTTGAATGTCTGAAATTGCCTCTATTTATAGTCAGTGCCATAAAATTTGAAGGTAGTTTGGATATACTTTTGTAAGTTCTATTGAGTATTTTTTCCCCTAGGACTTTGTTGTCTTTTTTTTTTTTTTTTTTTTTTGAGACGGAGTTTTGCTCTTGTTACCCAGGCTGGAGTGCAATGGCGGGATCTCGGCTCACCACAACCTCCGCCTCCTGGGTTCAGGCAATTCTCCTGCCTCAGCCTCCTGAGTAGCTGGGATTACAGGCACGCGCCACCATGCCCAGCTAATTTTTTGTATTTTTAGTAGAGACGGGGTTTCACCATGTTGACCAGGATGGTCTTGATCTCTTGACCAGGATGGTCTTGATCTCTTGACCTCGTGATCCACCCACCTCGGCCTCCCAAAGTGCTGGGATTACAGGCTTGAGCCACCGCGCCCAGCCTGTTGTCTTTTTGTTAATTGCCTGGTATGTTGTCCCACTTGTGTCTGGGACCCCTTTTTACTTCCACCACTATGAATTGTATGTGTTTCTTATTTCAGTGGGGTTTTGAGAGTAAAGAAAGATAATATTTTGGCACAGAAATAGGCCTTTTAAAAAAACATAGTCTTTAAGCTTTTCTTTATTTTACTCCTATAATTTAATACTGAGAACAATGTGGGATTTTATTTATAGACTGTGTCACACTTTAGCTGTCTCTCCATAATCGTTTGTGCCCACCAGCAAGTCATGGATCCCTCCTTTCATTCAAGCATCCTTATTTCTAACACGCCACTAGTTATCATGCAGAGGTAACACAGTTACAGAAAAAAGGCAGTCAATTAACTCAACGTCAACCTTATATTTCTCTGTAAACCTTGGAGAAATGGGGGTGGGGTTGTGGGCAGAATCCACAGAGGAACTTGAAAGATTGTGATTTTTGCTGTAGTTAGCATGCTCCCTGTTTTGTTACCTTAGATATGCGATTCCTGGTTTTTGAGCCCTAAATTTTCCTCATTTTTAAATTAAGAGGTATGTGTGTGTGTGTGGTGTGTAAAACAATTACAATCATTTAAAATCTTTAAAATCTCTTATAGTTCCAACAGTCTATGTTTCTAAGCTTAAACTGAGCTGGCACTATTTAACTAAGTTAAAGTATATTTGTGTTTATGTTGTGTGTGGGTATCTGTGTATATATTTGTGTGATGGGGGCTCCTGAAGGAAAACTTGTCTTCAGTGAAGATGTTATTTTTGGTGTTGAAATTAAACGATTGTTTTGGAATGAATTTAGCTTTGATCTATTTATTTATGTTGGCAGAGCCATCAGGAAGTGTACTAACTGGAGAATGGGGGCTGCTCTACTGTTTGAACAGAAGCCGTTTTGCATAATTATCTGTCATCTCTCTGGCCCTGGGGAAGCCTGAGACTTCTGACCAACCTAATTCTTCCTGTTGGACAATTTCAGGGGCTGCCCCTTCACTTGTTTTTCTCTCTTGGTATTTACTGATATTTTGAGATATTTTACATGTTGATTTTGGAAAGATTCTGTGCAATAGAGTCATTGATTATATTTTCAATCATTTATGATTCTTACATAATTGGCATTGTTTCTTTAAGTAGGTAATTATAGAAATATCCCTTATACATATGGTATAGCTGAAAATGAGCTCCCAGTCTTGCTTTACTGTAAGGGCAAAAAAGTATGCATCACAGTTTTTTATGACATTCATTTGAAGTTAGGTGGTGGCACCTGGACTGCTGTTTATTGAAATCCCTTTGGATTGTTGTTTCATCTTCTCTATTCTTGGATGCTTTAGAAATATCTTCATTTAACTGATATTCTGAATCTATTAATTTTGTCAATAAACCCTATATTTAATCTTTTGGTGTATTTTCCGTGCTCTTTCTTTACCAATACAAAGTTCTGTAGTATTCATTTATTCATTTTTAACTTTAAAAATTTACAAAGCATTTTGCACTGTGCATACTTGAAGAAAACAAATATATGCTTGCATTTATGGAGCTTAGAGATTAATAAAAACCCAAGAATAAGGAAGTAAGCATACATATGTATATGTAGTTACAAATTCTGATAGCAGCAATGAAGGAGAAAGACTGGCTGCTAGGAAACAGAGTAACCTAGTTGGGAAGTTACTTTATTATGTAATTAGGGCATTAGGGAAGTCTTCTCTGGACATAATATTTAAAATGGAGTCTAAAAAATGAGAAGAAAACAGTGAAGTGTAGAGTTAGAACAGAGCATTCCATAGGAGAAGATGCTATTTCAACATTTAGGGAAGTGCCATGATGTTATAATCTCCTGGTCAATTAGTTCTAATATTTTAGAAAAACATCCTGGTCAGTCCAAATGGACCTTTTCAGTTGATTACAGTATGATCCCATTGGACATAGATTGAAATGGTGGGTTGAAAAGACGTAACAAAGCATACCTGTTCTATATGCTAACCTGAGATTTTTGAGTTTATGAAATAGGGAAAGGGCAGTGAAAAGAAACAGGAGAGAAGAGAAAGATGTGAGGAGGGTGTGATGGTGGGGCACAAATCAAAAACAGAAGTAGCATAGAAAGATGAAACATAAAGGAATTCCTAAAGGAGGGAAGAGTCCCAAATTTTACAGACACAGTGATGATTAATGTTGAATTTGGAATTGTTTCTTGCTCTTTGATGTAATTATTCTCTTTCATCTATCAACATTTATGTAATCTGTCAAACACAAGAACTTTAGATTTAGTAGTACTTTGAGAAGGCTGAAAGAAAAGTGTCATCAAGCATAGAAACTCGGAGTGACTTTAGGGGCCTGGTAATAGTGAAGGCTAGGCTGCAGCAAGGATAGGAAAAAGAATAACTTAAGGCCCCACAACCAGGTAAATTCTACATTTAATGGACAGAAGCTGAAAATAAATTGGATTTGGATACTCAAGTAAAAGATCATTCCAGAATCCTGGATAATTTGGAACTGTCTGAACAGAGGTTCTTAACTTGGGGTGATTTTTTCCTTCAGAGATATTTTTCACCATCTGGAGACATTTATGATGATCATCAATTGGAAACAGGTTATCACCGTTGGGGGTACTAGTGACATTTAATGGGTATAGGCCAGGGATGCTTCTAAACATCTTCTGATGCACAGAAAAGTCCATCTCCCCATCCCCACACAAACATTATCTGGCCCCAAATGTCAATAGCACCAAGGATGAGAAACCCTGGTTTGGAGGCATTTTAGTCATACTAATTTCCTAATGTTTTTGAAACAAAAATTAGTTTTAAAGAATTTATATGATCCACATGTCATATACCCCAATGATACCATTTACTCCCACAGTCCCCTAAACGAAAATATGTATAAAATAACAACTTAAGAATTTTTATTCAAAAACTTTCCTGCTAAGATTCCAACACATATACCAGTTTGGTCCTAGTGGGTCTGGAGAATAGCATGGATATTTAGATGAAATCCATTTGTACATACAGAAATCATTTCAAAATGGTAGTTTTGTTGGTGGCATATTCACATAGACTACAACCCAAATGCCCATCGATGATAGACTGGATAGGGAAAATGTGGCACATATACACCATGGAATATTATGCAGCCATCAAAAATGATGAGTTCGTGTCCTTTGTAGGAACATGGATGAACCTGGAAATCGTTATTCTCAGCAAACTGACACAAGAACAGAAAATCAAACACCACATGTTCTCACTCATAGGTGAGTATTGAACAATGAGAACACATGGACACAGGGAGGGGAGCATCACACTGGGGTCTGTTGGGCAGAAATGGGGGAGGGACAGTGAGGGGTGGGGAGTTGGGGAGAGATAACATGGGGAGAAATGACAGATATAGGTGAAGGGAAGTCAGGCAGCAAATCACACTGCCATGTGTGTACCTATGCAACAATATTGCATGTTCTTCACATGTACCCCAAAACCTAAAATGCAATTAAAAAAAAAAGAAAAAAAAAAGAAATGACACAAGCTGAATTTTCAAAGATGAGCAAGCTTGAGCTATTTGAAGTAGGACATGGAGTCACAGAGTATCTGTGTTATATAGAAGCAGTATGATACATATATTGGATGAGGGAGCAGAGAGGAAGGGAATAGTGAGGTTACTATTGTAGGAGGTCTGGTGAACTTGAATGAAAGTCCTCTTTGTTAGCAGGAATGAAGAGAAATCTGGAACAATGCTGTGTTCAAATAGCAGTTCTTGAGTGAGTGAAGAAGGAGAATTGTATGATTTCATCATGAATAAGGCATGAGACGGTGAAAATTATCTTGGATGACTCAAGGTTGCTGAGATGGGCATTAAGTGAATACTGTGTCTAGTATACAGATGTGAGGGAGCAGGTGTGCCAGACAAGGAATATTAGTTCAGAGTGGGAGTGGAGCTGAAGTTACCTAGAGCATATCCATGTTGAAATCGATGATAGTTGGATGAACATAGAAGTCTGGAATTCCAGACAGAGCTTTAGGGACAACTAGAGATTGGGAATTATTTGCATGACAAATGATGACTTGGAGAAGACTAGCTAGCCATTTTACCGAGTCCCAGCTCACTAACAGAAACATCAGCTGCACTTGCCAGCATATTCAGGGAAATAACAAGACAGTTTAAATCATTATTTTTGCTTGGTATTACCTCAGATGTTTTAAAACATCTGCTAAAAACAAAAACCATTACCTCCTTGGAAGCGCATGCCCAGAAACACAGAACACTTGTTGTGACTGCTGCCAGTACTCAATATTTTTAGATTGCCTCCTTAAGGAGTCCATAGAAATTTTACAAATCTTCTCTAGGCAAATCACTTTTCATAAATTAATTTAAATACATATGCTTTTTACACAAAATGGAAATAATAATTCATGTTCATTGAGTACCGAATATGGGATATAAATAACATTAAGTGCTTAATGCAAATAATCATATTTAGACTTCAGTACCACTCAATGAGCTAAGTATATTTACTAATATTTAGTTCAAAAAAGAGGCTTACTGGAGTTAAAAATTATTTGCTCAATGCCACCGGGGTCCATGCACCCTATTCTTAAAGCAAAATCTTTTAAATAAATTCAATAATAAAAATTTAATCTTAAAATACAATTATGGAATAATGAAAATAATTTCCTAAGGTATTTCTGGAGAACTCCCCTTCCCAATCAAAACAATAAACGAGGAAGGAATTCTAGAAATCTCTGAAATGTGTAGCCTATTAAAAGGTTATTTTGAGGAATAATCTCCAGTTAGGTTATATTTTTGGGTAATGTTCATTTGGCTAATAATTTTTATTATTCTATAGTTATTCATTTTGTTCAAATTGTAAGAATAAAAAATAATTTATGATTCTTCCATTCGAGATTTACTCACAAATTCCTTCTCGTTTTCTCTAGATATATGGTCCTTGAAGCAAGTGACTGACTTTATAATTCTTCCACACTACAGAATCTTTGCAGATTATTGCATAGAAGAGATCCAATTAAATCTTGTGATTTGATAGGTGAAATTAAAATATTTATTATTTTTAAACACACACACACACACACACACACATACACACACACACCCTTGTTTATGTACTCCAAGAATGAATCCATTATGCACCTTTGGTATACTCTATTTTCTTTTCATAAGTAAATTTTGCAATGGATAACCAAGACATTATTTAGAAAGGTTGGTAACATAATAAATTTTAATTAATAAAGTGAATATTTTCTAAAATCAATGATTTCATTAAAATGTAAATCTAGAAAATAAACTTTGGGTACTCATTTGATATTAAGCTGATAATGTCTGGTTTTGTGCAGGGTTCATGATAGAGGAGAAGCTTCATCTATACTTTTCTGCTTCAGGGAGGCTTAGTTATATCAAAACAGGGGGAAGAGATTATCAGTCCAAACAAAACAAAAGAACTCTGACCTCTCACCCCTAAAAATGTAATTTTCCTCAGCCTTGCCTTTCCCATTTTCATATTCATGAAAGAGGAGATATTTAATATACATGCTGCCTGAAAAGTCAGACTTAAAAAAAAGTCTTGAAATTGTGTGCAGCAGTAAAAGAAGCTATCAACAGTGTAAACAGTCTACAGAATGGAAAAACAATTTTGCAAAGTATGTGTTCAACAAAGGTCTAATATGCAGCTTCTATAAGAAACTTAAACAAATTTACAAGAATAGAAAACCCCATTAATAAGTGGGCAAAGGACATGAACAGACACTGTTTGAAAGAAGACATATATGCAGCTAATAATCATATGAAAAAAAGCTCAACATCACTAATAATTAGAGAAATACAAATCAAAACCACAATGAAATACCATCTTACATCAGTCAGAATGACTATTACTTAAAAGTAAAATAAATAAAATAACAGATGCTGGAGATCTTGTATTAAAAAAATGAGCCCTTATACACTGTTGGTGAGAATGTAAATTAGTTCAAACACTGTGGAAGACAGTGTGGTGGTTCCTCAAAGACCTAAAGACAGAGTAACATTTGTCCCAGCAATCCCATTACAGGGAATATACTCGAAAGAACATATACATTTTATTATAAGGACATATGTATGCGTATGTTTATTGCAGCACTATTCACAATAACAAAAATCAACCTAAATGCCCATCAATGACAGATTGGATAAAGAAAATGTGGTACATATACACCATGGAATACTATTCCCCCATAAAAAAGAACAAGGTTATGTCCTTTTCAGCAGCCTGGATGGAGCTGGAGGCCATTATCTTTAGTGAACTAATGCAAGAACAGAAACCAAATACTGTATGTTCTCATTTACAATTGGGACCTAAATGATGAGAACACATGGACACAGAGGAGAACAACACACACTGGGGACTATCAGAAGGTGGAGGGTGTGAGGAAGGAGATTAGGAAAAATAACTAATGAGTACTAGGCTTAATAACTGGGTGATGAAATAATCTGCACAACAAGCCCAATGACATAAGTTTATATGTGTTACAAATCTGCATATGTACCGATGAACTTAAATTTTTTAAAAAATCTACAGGACATTTTTATTACTGATTGTAATTAAAATGTGTATAGTCACTGTTTTCAGGTGGTTTTGTGCACATTTTAAGGATTAAGGTAAACAGATCTACAAGCTTACCATTAGGAGATAATCTAGCTTATTTTTAGTGGATACATTACTTGAGATTGCTAATGGTGAAAGCATGATTAAGCATGAATTGGAGTCACCTTTTGGATTATGGGAAACTAAACACATAGAATGACTTTTTACCATGGGCATCTATACAGTTATTTTTTAAGAGATTCTTCTAAGAGTCTGGGCTCTATTTAAACAAGATAAATATAAATAAAAAAGAATTAGTGCAGATTAGCAAAATATGCTATTGACTTGTACTATATACCCCAGCCATAGGGCCCTGTTAATTATGGTTGCTTACATTTAGGGCAATTCCAAGGTGTATGACCTACTTGATCATGGAATATAATGTTCATTCTATTATTGATCTTCTTTCGTAACTGAACCAAATGTTATGTGTGTTTTGTAAAGATTGTTTAATATGCTTGTACAATATTGAGTACAGTTGAAAGTGGTTTATGCAAAATGTCACAAAGATAATCCAATAAAAATTATAACTTAATTACATTACGGTAACCAGTTAGATTATTTCAACTAACAGCATTTTAGTAAATGTTTATTTTAAAATGTAATAATGAGAGATCGGGAAAACTAGATATAGAGTCACTGGTAGATATTTGTTAAAATACTAGCAAGCTGTTAGTATGATTTTTGTGTAAGATTCTTGGGTCAGACAAAGCCAGAGATGTCACTTAAAATTCAGATGGAAGTAATTAAAAATATACATAAAATCTGTGGCACAGCCAGACCAGAAAAAAGAAGAAAGAAATACAGAATTTCATCTTCATAGTTCAGTTTGTAAAATTCAAAATTCAGAAGCACTGCATGAACTATTCAAAGAATGCCCTCATAGTGTCTTCAGAGACAGGTTAGAGGACCACAAAATGCCATAAAGAAGCCAAAGAAATGCAAAGTCATAAGAAAATTAATCAAAGCTAGATAAGTAGGTGGAAGATTAAAGTCAGATGGACTAATTAGACTAATGTGTGACTTAAATATAGAGTATGAAGACTCTAAATCCAAATACCTTTTTAAATATTGAGTCTGTTTAGTGATTATATAGACTTCAGGGTTTTCCAGTTTTACGTTGGGAGAGAAAAAGAAAAGAAAGCTAAAAGAAAAGAAAACTAATCCTAGATCCCTGCCAAACATTTCTGTAGTCTATAGACAATGTTACTTTGCACATACACAAATTCCAGCTTGCCTGGGAAATATAACAGTTTCTTAATTGAGTAAATATATTTTATCAAAGGTTAACATAATGAACTAAATTGAACATAGGTATAGTATTAATATTTTATGTTAAGAAAAAAAATCTGTATTTTGGGCAAAGTGCTTGCACTATTTATATTATGGGGATATAGTACCACATCTAACCTGTAATTTCAATTTAAAAATGTTTAAAGAAAAAAATTAATATGACAAATCAGATTTTAATTTGAAAATAGAGAAATAAACACACTGAATTAATAGAGGAATAATTAAGAACATTTACTATATACTATATTTTGTTTTTTAAAAATAGCTACTTAAGAATTCACTAGATTCCCTGTTTATTAGAAGAATTTCTGCTAATCTTTTCATTTAATGCATAGATAGGTACAGGTGCTCCAGGCATCCGAGTTCTCATGCAGCCATCCCAAGGGCTCAGGAAATCCCTAAGCTCTATAATTCCTGCACAGTACACCAATATGCTTTTGCATTTACATTTAAAAACTCTCAGTGAGACAGTGAAATTACTTATAAAAATTGAATGTTGAAAACTGAGAATGCAGATTAAATATTTTGGGAAGCTAAATGTTTTAAATTGGATGAAACATTAATCAAAATCCACCTTAGAAGTTATTATTAAATATGTACTGGATTTATAAGTAGAGAATGACTGTAAATTAACTTAAAAAGTTTAATGGGTAACATTGTCATGGGGATTAAAAATGCTTTCCTTCCTGAAACAACAGAAAACTTGAACAAATATGAAACAATGGTTCCCAAGAAAGTTGACATTAGGGAATGAAGGACAGTGATTCTTTTTTTTTTTTTTTTAATTGCATTTTAGGTTTTGGGATTCTTAAGAGACAGGAAACAAATGAGAAGAGCCCTTTGATGGCTCCCTTTATCTTCCGGAGAGAGTGCTCTGGTGTGGCACAGGAAGCACACCCTGAACCAAATCCATGAAATTTTGCAGAGCGGACAGAAAGAAGAGAGCTGCCCAGAGAAACAGCCAGAGCCCTGCGGAGGGACTCCCTGGAGTTTCCAGTTGAGTTTTGATCAGCAAAAATGTGTGAAGAAACTATTCAAAGCTGAGAAAGAACCATCTGAAAGGATTGAAGGGAATAATACCTGGAGCTCACACAGAGTGAAGAACAATGCTGTTCCCAGGAGCCAGAGTGGAAAACCTCCTATAGAGTTTCACAGGACATGAGGTAGATTCCTAGGTTTCCTGCATCAGTAAGGGAGAAAATTAATGCTGGACTAAACCCTGGTCTTGCTAAATAAAGTTTAAAGGATGACCTAAAAGGATCGTATTGTTTTCAAGTGATTTAATGGCTTCCCATGATAAAGCTCAAGAATGTTATAGGAATACAAATATATTAAACATTCTAAAGATAAAATTCAGTTTATGGGATTCAATCTAAAATTACCACACATGTAGATAAGCAGAAAAGTATTAACCATAATGAGAAGAAATCTCAATCGAAACTGATCCAGAATGATACAGACAAATTATTAGATGAGAAGCAAGAAAACAATAAAAGTAAAAAGTCTTTTTGTTGTTGTTTTCTGAGATGGAGTCTTACTCTGTCGCCCAGGCTGGAATGCCGTGATGTGATCTCGGCTCACTGCAAACTCTGACTCCCAGGTTCAAGCAATTCTCCTGCCTCAGGCTTCCAAGTAGCTGGGATTACAGGGTTTACCTATAATCCCAGGTAAAATTAACCTGGGATTACCAGGCTAATTTTTATATTTTTAGTGGTGGTGGTGTTTCACCATGTTGGCCAGGATATTCTCTGACCTCATGATCCGCAGGCCTCGGCCTTCCAAAGTGCTGAGATTACAGGCATGAGCCAACACAACCTACCCAAAGTCATTTTTGATTAAAAAGAAAAATTCAGCAAATTAGAAATCGAAAGGAGCACTCTCATTTTGATAAAGGATTTGTTTGAAAACCTACAGCTAATAATCTAATTAAAAAGCTATAAAGGATTTGAGCTGATACTTTACTTAAGATGAGATGTAGATAGCAAATAAGTGTATGAAATGATCCACAACATTCCTTAGTCATTGGGAAATGCAGATTGAAACCACAAGGAGTAACTCCTACATGCTTAGCAGAATTAAAATTAATAGAAAATTAAAAAGATTGACCATACTACAGAGTCCCCAATTCACCCCTCACTTTTGTTCTGTGTCTTGATTGAAAATCAGAGTGATCTGACAGTTCTGTAATTCAGGCAGCTGCAGGTTTTTCCCAGCAGCCTCGAACCCAGGCCGGGGCCTTACACATTCCCAGGCACTGGAAAGGTATTTAGGTGTTGTCCAAAATACCGAATGAAACTGGCCCCAGTCCTGAGCCAAATTCCTTAAACCCTCATATAAACTCTATACCCTGAACCCCTTACTGTGTACATACCTAGGTAGAACAATACTTTTCTCTTGTAGTTGGTCACTGGGATCCGCTACAGCACTCTGTAATAAGTCCTAAAATATGCTTTGGACTGATCACCCTGGAGTTTAGTGCCTCCTTCTTTGGAATCCCAACCAACCCCATCGCAGGACAGTTTGGGGAACTCCCTTGTGGGAATTTTCCTTTGCAGCTTCTAGGGTGACTCTAACTTCAGATTCAGAAGGATGAAACATATAGCAAGTGTTGCTAAAAATGTGAAGTATCCTGGGACTCCCATGAACTGCTAATGGGAATGGTGCAATTGGAAATGATTAAGTTGTGAAAATATTTGGCAGTTTCCTTAAAAATTAAAACATGTATTTGCCACATAACTCTGCTGTAAGGGAAATGAAAGCACATGTACTTGCACAGGCTTATATGTAAATGTTTATATCAGCTTATTTGTAGTGGCCAAAATCTCAAAACAAAAGCACCACAGGCAAATGAAAAAAAAATTGTGGCATATATATATATATATATATATATATATATATATATACATGAAAAGCCACTTAGTAATAAAAAGGAATGAACCACTGAATACAAAGAATGAACATACCTAACATGAATAAATATCAAGAATATAATTTTTCCTGAAAGGAGCCAGACATATCTCCCTCTAAAATATATTAAAAAAGAATCTCTCTCTCTAAAATAGAAAAAAGAGTACACTTTACCTAATTCAATTTATACAAAATTCATAAGGTACAACTATTATTTAGTGTCAGAAAGCAAATCAGTGATTGCCTAAGGATGAGAGGAGAGGTCTAGAGAAGAGAGAAAAGAAGAGATCACAATGAGAATGAGGACAGTTTTGGAGATGATGGATATTGATCTTGATTTTGGTGATAGTTTCCTGGATGTATATAGATACCAAAACTTATCAAATATACAATTTACATATATGCAACTTATTGCATGTAAATTATCCTCCTTATTTTCCTAGGGAAACTTGGATTTATGAGTTAATTACTTTAATATATTGATTATGAATTTAAAAAGTCAAAATATTTCTAAAACATCTTCTCTCTAAGTAAAAATCTGCCAAATGCAACAAAAAGAATTTATGCTTTCAGGCATATATCAGAATTATTGAAACTTTCGATATGGGGTTTAGAAATTTCTCTAATTTTAATAAGTCCCAGTTGATTCTTAAACACTGATGTTTGAAAATCATGCCTCTGAATGATCAAAAGCTTTAGAAATTTGTGCACAATTAAATTGAGCACCTTTTAATTCCCCTAATAAATAATTTTAGCTTAGAAGTTTTTCAATGGATGCATAAGAATTAGTTTTGCTTATTTGATAGACTACATTCTATAAAATAAGCAAACATAGTCTTCTATGAAATAAGCAAGATATATTCCATCAAATAAGCAAGAATAAATAAGAAAACAAACTTATCTGGTATCCTATATTCATGCTGGAAAAAACATTAGAACAGATTACCTAAGAAGAGGGAATGGTGGAAGCAGGGTGAGGGATTTAAAGACTACATATTGAGTACAATGTACACTACTCAGGTAACAGGTGCACTAAAATCTCAGACTTCACCACTATACAATTCATCCATGTAACCTAAAACCACTTGTACCTCAAAAGCTATTGAAATAAAAAAATACACATTTTAAAAAGAAACATAATATTGAAGTTCTGTGTGGCAAAGTTCACTCCATTTCTTCAAATTCTTCTCACTAATACAGCAGCACATCGTGGAAATGGAAACAGCAGCAGAAGATACACAGGCTAAGACTCCTTATTTCTGCATACTAATTTAATACCCATGTGAAGAGCAGGGGATTGGGTAGTTATAAAAAGACGGCTTAGGGAGAGATCATAGAGAAACGTCAAGAGTAGGGCAAGCAGAACAGACTATCTCAGTGCCAAAAGAAGAGTATCTTAAACATGCATAGAGTCCTAGTATGTGTTTGTAATGAAATTTATTGTTGTCTACAGTTGTCTTTTTCTCCGCCAAGAGGACCAATTGAATGACTGATTGTCTCCTCAAGGATTTAAGAACTTTTCACTTCCGAGTTAATATAGTAATCCTTATATTTATATACATTTTAATTTGTAATTTTATTTTTTTTTTCACAAATCTTGGACAGAAAAACATAGTAAGTTAATGGGATTCTGATAGATATTTTATTTTTTCTCATTTCTGAGGTCTGAATGGGAAGTACACAATTTCCCCAAACCAAGGAGCTGTCTTTCAGAGACTTTTGATTATAATTAAGAGTGGTAGCTGGTAGAAAGTGGATACTTCAATAGCTTACAGATTCTCTCTTTTGAATAAATGTTGTTAAATGTTTGTGATAGGGACCTTGCAATCAGGTTAATTCAGTGAAGGGTATTTCCTCCCTATTAAATAATAATAAATCGTGTTATAATTAATTAACACATGCAAAATACCTCACTATTGCTTGGAACATAATATTTAATAAGTGTTAGCTATCAAAAATATGGAGACAGTATGGTTAAGTTGAAGGTCATTAAATTATGAAGCAGAAGACTAGGATACTAATCCTCCCCCAGGTATATGAGTTGAGAAACTTTCTTATCACACTCAGGCTTCCTTTACTTCATCAGTAAAATGGCTTTAATACCATCTCTGATGAGTAAAATCAGCTGGATAAGTCAAGGCCCTTTGCAGGCTCAGGTTCTACTAAAAGAGGACTCAAAATAACAAAATGAAAAATCCTGAGAGGTCAAACAGAGACATATTGGGAAAAACTACATGAAAACAACAGTCATGAACTGTATCTTAGAGGTATTGATTTTTTTTTTTTTTTTTTTTTGAGACGGCGTTTCGCTCTTGTTACCCAGGCTGGAGTGCAATGGCGCGATCTCCGCTCACGGCAACCTCCACCTCCTGGGTTCAGGCAATTCTCCTGCCTCAGCCTCCTGAGTAGCTGGGATTACAGGCACGCGCCACTACGCCCAGCTAATTTTTTGTGTTTTTAGTAGAGACGGGGTTTCACCATGTTGACCAGGATGGAGGTATTGATTTTATTAATCCTGTTGTGTTGTGTTTTGCCACTTTCAAATAATTCTTTTTGAAATATTTTGTAAAAATACATAGTCACACAAGAGACAAATAGAGAGAACACCGCACTTGAGTTGTGCAAGGAAGGAAAATGACCAGAAAAAAAGAGAAAAGTAATGAATTGAAGAGAACCGCTAAACAGATTGAGTACCAACGTGGCTGATCCATTTCTGATTCCAATTAACTTTAATTTGTTTAGAGGCTCGGCACCACCAAATGAATCTAACTTGCCAATTAGCAGACCAGCAACATAAGTTCAGCT
Source organism: Saimiri boliviensis (assembly GCF_048565385.1). NCBI lineage: Eukaryota > Metazoa > Chordata > Mammalia > Primates > Cebidae > Saimiri > Saimiri boliviensis. The sequence goes on along the minus strand of NC_133451.1, from coordinate 45,103,542 downwards.
CACCAAAGGCTGTTTATCAGCTGGGTATAATGAGGGTAAAATTCTGTTAATTCTTTGATAAGTGTAAGATCAAGGTTCTGTCTTGTAGAACTCTTTAACTTGGGAGTTATAGAATGTACATGCTCCAAGAAAGCGTAAGGATTGCAGAAAGAATGACCTGCACTTATTTGGAATTTATTAGTAAATACAACTGCAGTTACTTACAAGTGAATATTAATAGGACTATTGCCTGAGCCCACGGGATTTAGACTATGATTAATTCTTTGTCACATGCAGTTCTTAGCAAGGACTCAGTGTTCAAAAAATGCTAATGGAGATGCTTATTTCATTTTTAAGCTTACTATTTCCTCAGTGAATTTTCATTGCTCTTGCCAAAAGTCCATTACACCTATTATGGTAAAAAATATACTGTTCATTTTAAAAACAGAGCTTCGGAACATTTTTTGTTGTTTGTTGAGTGTTATTATTTTCTTCCTGGGCAATTATCATCTGATCTTCTATTTAAAGGTGAAATCTTTTGGTCAGTATCAGAGGAAGCTGATCTGCAATTTGTTTAATAGCATTATTGGTTATTAAAACTGAATTTCTCACATCCAAAATTATTATCATAAATATACAAATTATGTTTGCAAAACATGGTTAATCCCATGAAAATTAGGCAGAAAGTGGACTTGGGTTCTTACGAGGATAAGAGAGAACCTGGTGAGGTATTAAAATGAGAATGGGAAGCAGGAATTAATTCCAGCTCCGATAATAACTTTATGTGTAGCCTCAGGCAACTCATTTATTTTCAGGGTGCCTCCAGTTTTGTCATGGTGGTAATAATGTATGCCTACTTCCCAAATGTGTTGTGGGGATTAATTATTTAATGTTTACCAAGAACTTTGAAGATAAAGAATAAAGACCTGATGCTAAGTTTATTACTTGCAATAGAATATATCAGACAACTGCAATCTATTTTACCAGTGACTGCTGGTGTGCAGTGAGAAGAGCTTGATGAAAGAGTGGCTGAAAGTGTAAAAGAAATGAAGATGAAACGGTTACTTCTCAATGAATCAGAATTTTTTTTTCTGTCCTCTGCACTTTGAAAAAATGTGTTTGACAGCTCAGCATAGCAGGAATGTATTTAAAAGTTACGTCCAGAAAATATGTTCACGGCCAAAGATATGTCAGCTTGATTTTCATCCATACCTACATTAACAGCATAATGCATTCCCATTCTAAGTAATGACTCTCAGACAACCAGAACTTCTGACCGACCTCAAAGAAAAACTTATGTTGACTCTATTTTAAGAATCTGAACAAATTCAAATTGTTTGAGTGTAGTTTTAAATTAAGAAACAGAATGAATTTTAAAAGATTTTCAAAAACATTAGAAACAAAGGATTTTCTAGGTAAATTATAAAGTAAATGGAATAGTGTATTAATCAGTTTACCGTCTCATGCCTATCTCTTTCCTAGACACTGAAATGTGCAAGAAATCTACTCTAATTAGTACAGATTTGACTGTTAAAAAGGTTCCTTATCTTATTGGAAGGATTCTACAGTGGACTTTACAGCTAACAAAAGTAAAAGTAATTGTTCATTTGGTTAATTCGGGACTAAAAAAACGTAGTACTGTGTTTTAGATATTGTGAGTTGCTAGCCACAGATTGAGCTACCAAAACCTTAAAATTATTCATTTCTGGCTGAGCATGGTGGCTCATGCCTGTAATCCCAACATTTGGGAGGTCAGAAGTTTGAGACAAGCCTGGCCAACATGGTGAAATGCTGCTTCTAATAAAGGTATCAAAAAAAAAAATTATCCAGGTTTAGTGGTGAGTGCCTGCAATCCCAGCTACTCAGGAAGCTGAGGCAGGAGAATTGCTTGAATCCAGGAGGCAGAGGTTGCAGGAAGCTGAGATAACACCACTGCACTCTAGCCTGGGCAACAGAGCGAGACTGTGTCTCAAAAAAAAGAGAAAAGATTCATTTCTTATACAGCTAAGTTCTCAACTACTACTATAAAAATCATAGAAATATGGAAAAATAATGTTATAATTTTACATTATTCAAATAAAAAAACCAAGACCCTGAAACTGAAATGACTAGACTGTTTCCATTGCTAATTAATAATTCAACAAATATTCAAATACATATATATGATCTTTGCTACACACTGAATCCAATAAATTACATTCTAATGTCTTAAAATAAGAAAAATATGACCAAAAATTTTACATATATATTTCTGCACAGATGATAATCTTAATCCTAGGGTAACACAACGGGGGTTTGCCAAACCATTATTCATAGAAAGTTCAACACAGTTAGTTCTACAGAAACTTTCAAAGCACCTTAATCCCAAGAACTGAATGTAAAGAGACATTGTGATGCTTTTACATCACAAGGGCCAGCTGGTGTTTAAAAGATATTTAGCTGCCAACTAAGGGCTGAGTCATGCTCAGATGTTATGGCAAATATGAGTTGTTATTTAGTGACCCCTTTTTTCCTATCACACAACTCTGTTGACCTACTAGGGTAACTGTTCCAAATATCATTCCATCTTTTCTTTTTCTTGTTTGGCAATACTGTGAAGATTGAACCTTCTTAGATGGAATTCTTCATCTCCCCTTATTTTCCTGAGTGTAATAAGAAGTAAAGGATAGAGAAAAGAAGAGGGCAATAAGATAAAATTGTGTGAAGAAAAAGACAGAAAGACATTCTGAAAAATTGAAAACCTTCCATATTCTTTGTCTTTGAATTAGGGCTTATTATTGTAACAAAAATAAATAAACTTTATGAAGCTGGTCATTCTGCTGTGAACGCTTATATGCCTTCAATCCTCATTACTATGAACAGGATCCTATTTTATCCCCAAATGACTTGTTCAAAATAAAAAATAAGTGTGAGAGATAAAATTTTAACTTAGATCTTTATGACCATAAACTATTTTGCATATAATTAATTGAGATTAATTAGAGACTAAAATAGATTGTTTGAAAAAGAATGTTATCAACTTTAAAAACAAAGATGTGTCAAAGGAAATATAAATAATGACAGCTAATCATTGCATGCTATCAATCATAACCTGCTCCTTTTCTACATGTCCCTTAAAAAAAAATGGTGACTGGACACAGTGGCTAATGTCTGTAATCCCAACACTGTGGGAGGCCGAGGTGGATGGATCACCTGAGATCCACAGTCAGAGACCAGCCTGATCAACATGGAGAAACCCTATCTCCACTAAAAATACAAAATTAGCCAGGCATTGTGGCACATACCTGTAATCCCAGCTACTAGGGAGGCTGAGGCAGGAGAATCACTTGAACCCAGGAGATGAAGGTTGCAGTGAGCCGAGATTGTGCCATTGGGCTCCAGCCTGGGCAACAAGAGTGAAACTCTGTCTCAAATTAAAGAAAAAAAAAATGGTTACACATTTGAAAATCCCTGAGATTTATTTCTACTTTTACTCAGTTCCCTCGACTTCCAAATCATTCTCATAAGTACACTTAAATAGAAATATAAACATGAAATTATCACTAATAGGAAATTCTAATGATATTTTAGAGTTGATTAAATTGAACCCTCAAAATTTAGTCAATCAGATTGTCTTTAAATTATTATTCTTTTTTTAATCTCCTGGTTCTACATAGCTCTCTTTCTCTGTGATCCTGTGGTTTTGCATGCTGGTGTATTTAAATGATTCCATGTTTATATTGGGACTAATATTCTAATTTCTAATATTTGGCATGTTCATCTAACTCTACGGCAAGCTCAGTCTCAGAGGGAGGAAATTCAAACTACATGACTTTGGCTTTTGTGTTTCGATTTCTTTTTAATAAAGCAGAGTCTTTACAAAGTTGATTCCCGTATATGAACATTTTTGTGTTTATTTTCCACTATGAAAGTGAATGACTTTTCTGAAAATTGTGGTATAACAGAGCAAGACTAACCTATGACTTTCCAGATTTGGGCCCAAAGGGAAACCTTTTTGTTTGAGGGCTACCTGAAAAATATCTTCCTCATTTTGTTCCTTTCCTGAATTTTTGTATCAAACATTCCCTGGCTGTTGCAACCCCAGATTAGAAAATTTTCAGTTTCATACTCTATTATATATTTTCATAAAAGAATATAGTAAACAAATACAGAAAAACAATAAAAATATGTTAAAGAATACTCGTTGAATCATTTGTTGGTCTAACCTCATTTCAGTCCTAAATACCTATACAATCTTAGATGCAGCCATGTTATCTGTGGCATATCTCTACTCTGTTAAAGTAATGACAGTGATACTTCTAATTAATAGTTGCACAATATTTAAGTTAGCTAAACATGTTAATATATATTATATCATTTACTCATCACAATATTTTGGAGGGTTTGGTTTTATCTACATTGAAGGATAACATAACAAACAGAAAGGCTTTGAAATCAGTTATTGATATAATAGTAATGAGAATGATATAAAGGAATAATGGTTATTACAATGATAATTTAGTGCTTACTATGTGCCAGTTGCACAACAATTATATGATAAAAGTTTCTTGTTGATTATACTTAACAGTAGAATAAGTGAAATTCTGTAAGTCTAAGATTACATAGATATTAATTCATAGAGCTGGATCCAAATACAGGTCTTTCTGAAGTGGTACAGAAATTACTCACAGATTTTCAGACATTAAATTTTCATACTTTTCACCACACTGTTTCGTATTTTCTGTTTGTACTGCAGACATTACATGATTTATTGACTCTATGTGAGTCATCTTTCATGTATATTTATCATCTCCTTTTCCAAATAAGACTTTTAGTTCCCTGAAAGCAGAAACTGCCTTATTCAACCTTGTCTTCACAGTTCTTAAGTTGTTATTACTAATAGTATTAACAATTATGATCCTAGGCACTTTGGGGAAATCCAGCAGAAGCACTGTGAAGATCTTATTATCTTGCAGTAGGCAAAATCAAGCTGTGTAGGTAAAGATACAATAATATTAACTGAAGTCATTGGCATTAGAAATATCATACAATGGATTCTGAAATTGTAAGTTTTATGTGTCTTCTTGACTGGACCATAGGGTATTCAGATATTAGGTCAAACATTATTTTGGGTGTGTCTGTGAGGAGGTTTCTGGATGGGATTAACATTTGAACCTGTAGACTAAGTGAAGCAGATTGCCTTCCCTAATATGGATGACCTCAATCCAATCCCTTAAAGGTCTAAGTAGAACAAAAATGTTGACCCTTCCATAAATAGGAGGGATTCATCCTACTTGACTATGAGCTGGGCTTTAACTGAAAAATGGACTCTTTTTGGCCATGGCGCACACCTGCTTTCTCCTGGAACTACACATCCACACTCCAGGATCTTCACCTTACTGACTGAAGAGCTGGGATTTCTCAGCCTCCATAATCCCATGAGCTAATTGCAGATCTGTTTTCTGAAGAACCCTGAGTAATACAGATTCTTTTGACATACATTAAGAACTAAGTCTGTTCAAGCACTAACTTCAATTGTATCTACGGAGTGCATGCTATGTGTAGGATTTGTATTAGTATCCGGAGAAACAAGCCAGTAAAAGACACTCTTTCTACCCTCAAAAACTATAACAAACCAAATGAAGGCCAAAGAACATATGCATAAGATATAAGTAGCACTCAGTAGCATATGGTAAATGTCAAATAAGTGGCATCTATAGTAAAAAGAACGGTGCTTGCTTCATGGATAATGTGGCCATCCATCCCAGTTTATCAGGGATGGTTGCTTTATGCCTCTCGTCTTAGCCCTATTATTTATAGCACCATTTCATTCTCAACAGTGTTACAGTTAAACAATAAAATATAAGGTCACCTTACTCACAGATGGCATAGAAGAAAACATTTCTTTGGTAGGGAGTTGGGGAGAGATAGCATGGGGAGAAATGCCAAATAATAGGTGAAAGGGAGGAAGGCAGCAAATCACACTGCCATGTGTGTACTTATGCAACAATCTTGCATGTTCTTCACATGTACCCCAAAACCTAAAATGCAATAAAAAAAAGGTGAATTGTGGGCCATGTCTTAAAGGAAGTAACAGACATGAATCACAGATATGGTATTTTGAAATGTGTCTTTTATCATTTCCTTAACATTTGCAGTCATGAATTGCTTCAATCCTGCTGTCTGCCTTGCCTTCATTCTGGAGAGTCCTATGAGAAAATAAGACATATTTTACAAGAAGAGAACAGAATGTTTCATTGATGTCTCAGCTGTCCTTCTCTAGAGGATGACAGTTCATGTTCAGCATTGCTATGACAGTGTGTTGTGGTAGGGAGGCATGTGGTGTCATAAGTCCCTTTGTCATTACAGCTGATAACACAATCACTAGCTAGGAATTGATATTAACTGGAGTAAATTAGGTAAAAATGACACATATTTAACATTCATTCCCTCAAAATAATCGCCTGCTAAATTAAAATTGGCTTGCATTTGAGAAAATAATGTAAAAATGTCTTTAGTGGACATATTTTAATGCTTATCAATACAGATGGAAAAGAGAAGCATTTGGAGACTGATAATGAAACATTAAAGTAGGTTTTCCATGACAATCATGTTCAATTTTTCAAAGCAATATAAAGATGCAACCCCTGGCAACTAACGCCACATCCCCTTATAAAGCTGGCTTCTGCATTAGCATTCAGTAAGATTAGAATGTTTAAGGCAAAAAATCAGAGTGGTAAAAGATACATTTTTCGTGCAAAAAGAGGAGTGTATTGTAGTCTTCAGGAATAATTCTACATGACTTCAACATTTAGATTATATCACAGTAAAAAGACCACACTATTTGCCAGATCAGTGTTTTCTACTTTAGAATGTGAACATTTTGAGAACAGTTGCCTTGCTATATTTGTCTTGGTGTCTCTAATATGTTATGGAGTACCTTTTATATAGCAAACACTTAAAACTTATCTGTTGAATTAACTTGACAATATTATTTATTTTGATGATGGAACTACAGACAAAAGTAGATTTGAGCTGTGATTTATTTCTAAAATAAATTCCCGGGAATTTTCTGTGCATATTCTTGACTTTTGGACCTATGTTTGAGCCATATACTCATGCTTACTTATCATAGACTTACGATCACCAAATGGATACCCAGAAGCTAGTCTGGACACATTTAGGGAAATAATAAAAAGGGACTAATGGCGAGTAAGTCAAAGGGAAACTTCTTAGTACCATAACGAGGTTTACTTTTCAGATCTCCAGAAAATCCCGATCTTATGTTTTTCTATGATGCCAAATAAAATGACAAAATTCCTGGATGTTGGCAAATTCTGCCTTCCTATCAATACTCAAATAAACAGTCTGTAGACTATTTATTAACACTCTTAAGTCACACAGCACATTTTGGTAACAATGAGTGAATTGAGAGGCAAAAGTCCTATGTTATAGTCCTAGTTCGCCATTGAGGTTCTGTGTGATCTTCGGGAAGTCATTTAAGGTTTATGAACATCATTCTCCTCATCCGCCATCAGTGAGGTTGAAGGTTTTTCTAAGGGTCTTCTTATCTAGCACAGATTAAATGAGTTCAGGGATTTTAGCAATCAGAAATCTCAGGACACAGTCATTGAGTAACAGATCAGTAGGCTGTGCGACATCTTTCAGTAATGTATAGTTGAAGAAAATGAAACAGAACTTCACATATTTAAATAACAACTCACATTTTAAATCTCTTGGAAAAGATTGGAATATAATTTTCCTATTAATAGTTTCCTAGTTATTAATACTGTTAATTAGTAGTCTGTAATATGGAAAACGATTCCAGCCAGAAATAAATTAGGCTTAGATGAAGAAGTTAGAGGATACCACAGTAGGGTAATTTATTTTTCTGTGCTGTGAGGATAAACTAATGATAATAATGGGCTACTATGAAAATATTTTCCAAGTATTAACCTGTGTGGTGTATTATATGGTTTGGCAGTATATCATGAAGAAATACAGCAGAGAATTGCCAAACATTTGCACCATTTTGTGCTTTGAAGTCACTTTATGTAACAGTAACTCTTGGCTTTTCTTGGGATAACAAATCTCATTTGAGAATCTCATCAAAGTTACTGAACAGGGTGTTAATTAACTTTTGTTATACTATGCTGTGCACCCAAAACTTCCAGATGGTGATGATGATGACGATGACGACGACGACGATGATGATGATGATGATGATGATGATGATTTCACTAAGAGCACAAAATGTATTCAGTTCTTTCTCAAATGTCTTAAAGTATTGCCGGTCCACTGGGATTATACTTGATGCTGGTGACTGATAAGTCTTCACCCATATGCCTTTTCATTTCAGGACCAAGACTGAAGTATCTGCCCTTTGAGTGCTATGGACTGAATGATTTTGTACCCTCAAAATTCATACAATGAAACCTAACCTCCAATGTGATAGTATTTGGAGGTGGAACCTTTAGGAGGTAATTAAATCATGAAGCTTGAAGCCCTCTTGAATACAGCAGTGAAAAGACTGATAAGTAGTGAAAAAAATTTTGAGTAGCAATGATGTCTTAATCTTAGAAAGTGAGTTGTGACTATTTGTTCACATTGATTTTCTAAGTAAATATGAAAAGTGGCACATCAATTATCAGGTTAGTATGATCTGACTCAGATTATTCTTGTTAATCCAAGAATTTGCATCAGGTCTTACTAGCTTCAAAGCTTGTAAAACATAAAAAGAAAAATCATATTATGCTCCTTGAAGAGAATAATGGACTGATCCTGTGCAGCTGAATAATCCTATAGTTGAATAATTTGGGATTTCAATAGCAGTAATTCCTGTTAATAGCAGTCATAACCAGAGTTCAACATTTAAAATTTCCAGCAGACCAAAGGACAACCAGTGTCAGGAGATACCAGATCATACTTCACATGGAGTAGAGTTTATAAACTAGGCTGACTATATTTTTTGAAGTTGTATCTACACTGTGTAATGCAAATATTTAAAATGAAGAGTCAAAATAAGCCTGACTTGCAGAAATTGTAACAAAGCCAGACGTGATGTCTCATAACTGTAATCCTAACACTTTGGGAGGCTGAGGCAGGTGGATTGCCTGAGCTAAGGAGCTCCAGATCAGCCTGGGAAACACAGTAAAACCACATCTCTACTAAAATACAAAAAATTAACCAGGTGAGGCAGTATGTGCCTGTAATCCCAGCTACTCAGGAGGCTGAGATAGGAGACTCTGCTTGAACCCGGGAGGAAGAGGTTGCAGTGAGCCGAGATTGCGCCATTGCACTCCAGCCTAGGTGACACAACAGAGCAAGACTTTGTCTCAAAAAAAAAAAAAAAAAGAAAAAGAAAAAGAAAAAAGAAAAGAAATTGTAAAAAAAGAAGATTTTGGCTTTACATCAGCATTTTCTAATTTATTATCTTAAGTATTGTATACCCTTCTTCATTAGAAATGGTTTACCATTTTCCAGGAAGCGTTTTTTTTTTTTTTTTTTTTTTAATTAATTGCATGAGTGGCCAAGTGTGATGACTTCTTAAACCACTTTTACTACTGAGATTCTATGTCTCATAATTCCTTCCTTCCTTTCTTCATTCCTTCCTTTTTTTTCCTTTCTTTTCCTTCCTTTTCTTTTCCCCTCTTTTCTTTATTCCTTCCCTTTATTTCATTTTCTTTTCCCTTCCCTTCTTTTTAACTTCTCCCTTCCCTTCTTCTCATTCTATTTCTTTATTTTATTTGACTCTAAAGAATTAAAGCATAGATGAAAGCATATTTTTCCACTCACTGCATACATCTTTTGTTTTGGCATAACTTAACCAGATCGTTAAGGATATAATCTTCAAGTACTCTTGTGTTAAATATTAAGATGTTCTCATTTCTTCTATACTACCAACGGATATATTTTTTTAACTAATTACTTTTAGAAGTCTATTTTACATTTTCAGTTTCTAATATATTTTAAACATTTGATTGTAAAAATTTCTATTGAAGGTTTTTTGAATGAATAAACATGAATAAAAGAGAATTTCCAAATCTTGTTGATTTGACAATACCACATGGGTGTTCACTTGAAGCCTAAAGTGACACAATACTTTACCAATAAGTAGTGTTAAATTGAATCATAGTGTTGTCCAATGGACTTGATAATACAATTGATTACTACAATTTAACCACATCTAGTGGAAAGTAAGTTGCTTTATGCTAACTACATGGATCACCAATTTCAGAGAATTAGAAATCAATAAACTTTACTTAATATTAAATGATTCTCAATGTGTTTGATGTTAAAAGACACTTAAGGACCTTATAATTATTACAACAAGGTCCTACAGGTTCTCCAAAACACATTCTCCTTTTTTCAATTATTACTTTTCTAAGTTCCGAGGTACATGTGCAGGATGTACAGGTTTGTTACATAGGAAAACGTGTCTCATGGTGGTTTGCTGCACCTATCAACCTAACACCTAGGTATTAAGCCCAGCATGCATTTTTCCCTAAAGCTTTCCCTCCCTATCCTCCCTCAACAGGCACCCTGTGTGTGTTGCTCCCCCGCCGTGTCCATTTCTAGTGGTTTATATTCTTGAAGAATGAGTTTCTATACTTCAGTAATGTGGATATGTTTTGTTTCAGTCTTTGTTTCCAATGTTTGTGTGTCCTACATTTTCAGCCTTACCAAGATCTTCATGCAAACTTGAATATGCTTTCAAATTCTAAATATTTTCCATTTATTCTGCTTGTTATAAAATGTGGCAAGTATAAATTAGTACATGGCCAGGCAGGTAAAAGAATGTGTTTAGCAGTAACACAATAGAGAGTGGTGTGGGCTATGGCCAGTGACTACTTAGCTTCATCTGCCTGTCACCATGTAGGCAAGTGGGCCCTTGTCAGATAATCACTTTTTCAAAAGACACAAACGTGGAATTCTATGTGAAATCTTCAAATAGGAAATATTATCCACTAACATTTCTCTCTTATCTTAGCCATACAAGCCATAGAAAATACATTCAAGGCCAAAATCCAACTACCAGTTTCAGACATTTTTTATATGCATATTAATATTTACTTGTCCAAAGTTCTAATTTCAGGATTTCTTTCATGATGACATTTAAGTAATGAAATGAACCAGGCAATCATGTCTATAATAACCTCAATTAATCATTGCATATTCAGCCTAGTGAAAATAAAAGCATGTGTATTCAATTAGTCTTTGAACATAGATGCTCTGTAGTCTGAATAACGATAATTTGGGAATTTTTAAAACTAAATTAGTCATGTCATATCCTTAGATATTTGCCAGTCTCCAAGAATTAGTGCAAATAAATTCCTCACTTGGATTATGTTTAATGTTTTCTAGATTTAAAAGATAAAGGTAACTGAAACCATAATTTCAAGAATTTTAATAATAAAATAATAATGTGGAACTTTGACATTACCCCTGTGGCTCCTCTAAGTGATTTGTTATTACTAAATATATACGAAATAGCATAAGATTAAAATACATTGTCTAGGCACAATGGCTCACGCCTGTAATACCTTCACTTTGGGAGACTGAGGAGGGTGGATCATTTGAGGTCTTAAGTTCAAGACCAGCCTGGCAGACATAGTGAAACCCTGTCTCTATTAAAAATTCAAAAATTAGCTACACATGGTGGCACACACCTGCAGTCTCAGCTGCCTGGGAGATTGAGGCACAAGAATCACTTGAACCTGTGAGGCAGAGGTTGCAGTGAACCTCAGTTCCTGCTGCTGCACTCCAGGCAGGGCAAGAGAGTAAGACTCTGTCAAAAATATATATATATATATATATATATATATATATATATATATATATATGTACATTAAAAGCACAAATTTTTTAAAGTTCTTAAATAAATACTCTACTAAAAATAATTTAAATGCTAGATAAAATTTGAAATTTAAAAATTTATTGCTTTTTTATTTTAATGTGCCCATGAGTTGTCAAAATGCAAAGAAAGCATAGGACAGGGAACTCTGGATTCCAAGGAGAGCATGTAAGCAGATTAACATTGAAATAATATTGAAATAATTTGTTAAGCATCTGAAATTAATTTTTCCCTTTCTTGGCTTCTAATACTTAATAGGCAGTGATTCAGAGTCTTTGTCTTCTCTTTGCTTGTCTTAAGAAGGATGCAATAATAAATATTTCTGAATGTGCATTTGCATTAAAATGTATAGTTTAAACAGGCCCTGGCTTAATTGCACAGTGTGTAAATTAGTAAGGAGGGTTAGTCAATACCTCACATCTGAATTCATGTTTCATATTTGATCATAGAGTAGAATTGCAGTATAGAGTTTTTGTTGAAGAGAGAAATCACTTTACATAGAACTCTGAATATCCTTAAGAAATTATAAAATGAGAAGGTACAAATTTAAAAAACAGATAAGAGATTATTATTAAGTTTTCAGAAAACTACTTTCTTTTATAAAGTGGATGACTATGCATATTACATTATAAATAGCTTTCTCCACTGGAGTTTAACATTTATCTAAAGATGCTGGATTACTGGACAGTAAGGAAGAGGACAGAAAATCTTAGAGCATCAGTAGTCACAGGAAAGCCAATCAATAGATATTTATTGAACAGTCACTTCCATAAAACACAATGTAAATATAGAAAAAGAGCTAAACACTTGTTCTCAAGAAATTTATCATATAGTTGGGTAAGAGAGCTAAGTATAACAACATAAAAAACTCAGAAATAAGTAATATGAGTTAACAGAAGTGATAAATGTTGTTGTGAAAGGCCTTTTAAGTAAGATGACAGAATAAAGAATTAAGCTTAGCAGATTGTATACACTGAATTTTGTACCCCCAAAATTCATATGTTGAAGTTCTAACCCCCAGTACCATAGAATGTGATTAAATTTGGAGAGAGGGGCTTTAAAGAGGTAATTGTACTAAAAGCAGGTGATCTGTGTGGGCCCTAATCCAATGACTGGTGTCTTATAAAAAGAAAAGATTAGAACAAGTACACACACAGAGGAAAGACCATGTAAAGATATCAGAAGACAGATATCTACTAGCCCAGGTGAGAGGCCTCAGGCAAAACCAAACCTGCTGACACCTTGATCTTTGATATCTAGCCTTCAGAATGATAAGAAAATAAATCTCTGTTGTTTAAGCACCCAGCCTGTGTAGTACCTTGTTATTGAAGCCCTAGCAAATTCATACAACTGGCAGACAATTGGAAACACAGGACAAAGAGGTCTGACATGAGTGGTTTGCTAACTACTAAGAGATAATTACCTCTTAGTGGAGGTAAAGAGAGCTTTATGGAGGTGATGAAGCGGAAGAAAAGAAAGTATAGGTTTATTATGTTTACATCAATTTAAGAGAGCATCGTAAGTGAAAACAGGAGCCAAATTGTATTAAAATTTGTACTATTAAGGTCTTGAATAATGTAATTCAATTCATATTTGTTAAATTGAAAGCTTTGCTCAGTTATTTTCATTTTTCTTTGTGCTATAAACACATAAAATTATTAATTTTTAAAAACATCCCGCTTTAGTTGAATTTCCTACATTTTAAAATATGCATAATATTTGATGTTACTTTAGAATTCAAATTTTCACCTTCTTAATTTAAAATAAGTCAAAAATTTAAAAGACATTGAGTTAACAGAAGTTACTGATGGTGCTACGAAAGTGAAATGGGCTCCAATTATTTTGGAGATATAGTATAGAATTGTTATCTTGAACATGTCCAAATTTAATATCCTGAAACCAGAGAAAATATTATTAACAAGAAAGCTTACACATTGAAAGATAAAAAAGAATAAATGGTTACATACTTCTATTTAACCATTATTTAAGTTGTATTTCTGAGATTTGAGTAGGTATTACTTTTCTACTCGGCTGGCATTACTGAAAATAATTAGTTATGTTCTTGATTCATTAATATTTTAGGCTACTTGATTACTGAAAGCTTGTCCTTGAGACAAACTATTGTACCTCTTAATGAAATACAGTATTCTACTTTCTTTCACTATTTATTGTTTTGAAATGGCCCAACTTGTGACAATGCCGGAGAATTATGCATTCAAGTGCGTGCAAGATATCTAACTGTCCTTCCTATATACAAAACTTTTCATCTGTTTAACTGACAGGTAATTATCTAACCTCCAATAGAAAAACTGCAAAGATGGATTTTTCACTAAACCTCAATTTAGCCTTTTGAAAGTTTTCTAAATCCTGAAATTTGTGTCACCAATATAAGATGAGCTACTCACTAAATATACCATGACTTAATCATTCTTTTATCTCCAAAGTCTATTGCTGGCCCATAATGGGAACTTAATGTGTGCAATTTAATTGAATTAATTGGTATTGTCCTGACCTGAGATTACTTATCCACACTTCAGTAAGGTTTTCTTTCACCGTGGACATAGTTGAACATTTCTTTGTTTTCTGTAAGAACTCTGGAATGTGTGAAAGGACCAGAGTTTCTGCTCTATTCTCAAACAGCCTTGAGGTTCAAGTCTATTCTTATATAATGCAAAGTTAGAACATTTACTGATCCATTTTTAATGCCAGTCTGAAAGGTATTCTGAGTGAGTCCTGACATATTGCTTTGTTTTGGTCATATTTGGGTGGATTCCAGGTTTTCCAGTCCCTTGTGGTTTGTGTTCTTTCATTCTTTTGGAGCTAGAGCAGACATTTTAAAGGAACAATGCTATGCAGCAGGAGGTTTACAAATAGATATTAGGACATACTCTAGGAGAACAATTCATGGAAATATTTCCACTTATTTAATCATCAACATAACAATTCTTGTGCCAATGAAATAAACTCTTTTTCTTGAAAAAGAGAAATACTTTTCCAAGTCATGTTGTATCCTGAGAGACTCCTGGTTCCAATCCTTGTACACTCTCTGACAAAAGAAAATAACTGAGTATTAATAATATTTCACATAAATCCTTTGAAGAAAATTCCTAATAACCTTCTTCATCTGGGTCAAGTAAATGAAGTACTAATAAATTGATATCCAAATTGAAACACTCGTGAATCAATAGTTAGGGGAAGTATTTAGGGCAAAGAGTGAAAAGGATGGTGTACACGCAATTTTCAATACGAAAAAGGGGAATTATGATTAAGCGTATGTTTATTCCAATGCTAGAGATGTTAATCAAACAGCCTTGGAAATAATGCTATACAGAAAAATGTGTACTAGATGGCAGTCTAAGTACCCTTTTCACTTATGTCTCAGTCTGATTTTTGGATTTCAATCCAAATGAGTAAGGGAGAAAAAAGCATATTTTTAATTATTTTGCCAAATAAATGTTTTTTATTATTACAAAGAGCCATAGTGTATAAGCAATTAAACAGATGAGTTGTGATTCAAGTTTCAAATGTCATAATGCATCTTTTACTGGTGCCTCATGCATAATTATAACTGCATCTAAGTGCAAAAATATCCTCTGAGACACCTTGACACAAGTTAAAATTGTATTTCTTAGATCTTTAGCATCCTGTCATTTAAACAATTAATGATTGCTTATTCTCAGTGTTATTTTAAATAAAACAATAATAAAATTAAGAGCTAAAAAGATAAATATTTTATAATTTTTCAGGGACCTCAGGACTCTTAAGGATGCAGGGCAATTACATTGCAGCTACATCTGATACTAGTGATTGTTTCAATTACATGTATGGATTTATGCTACCCTTACAGCTAGAAAACCCTATTTTTATTCTTATAATCAGATGTTTATTCTCATTCTCTTAATTCAGATTGATGCAGAATTTTTCATTCTTATTGTCTTTATATATTTTCCAGGTTTCATTTTTTTTCCTGAATGTCACACAAGACTAAAATATATCCAAATAAAAAATCAAAGTCATACCTTTGGAAACTTTGCATTCACTGTGTTTGATTATGATCTTGACTTTATTATTTTTATAGAAGGTGTTGGAATCATTTTTTTCACATGTAATCAATGCTGGCTGTTTAAATCTAATTTGCATACTTGTTTTAGAGATGTTTGGGAAGCCACAGACAGCCCCTCTAGTCCCATTTGCATAAAAGCCCAAAACCGCTGAGCTGCTGGGCAGTTAGGATACTGGAATCCTAGTTGTTCAAGCTATTGAAGAAGCTGAGGACGTTATGGTGAATGTCATATCTGTAAGCCTGGATCTGAGAAGATAATAATAGCCAATACTTCTTTTGAACTTACTAAATGCCAAGTACTGCAATAAGCTCATTACATGGATTATTTCAGTTAACATTTAATCTTTTGAGGTAAGTGGTACTATTAATCTTACTTTATAGATCAAAACTAAGACTCAGCTGACATAACTGTCTAATGTCAGAAAGGCAGCAAGTTCTGGAGGTGAATTTTGAATCTGGACAGTCCATCTACAAACTCTACACCATTCTGAAGACTTTAACTGCAAAGCTATACTGCCATCGTACAAATTATAGGATGCAAAGCACTAAAAGATTCTAGATAGAGGTGGTACTTGAAATTAACTTAAATAGCAACATTGTGGCCTCTGATAGTCCATTCTCTAATAGGCCTCAAAGATTTGTATGAATTGAGGGTAGAGTACCTAAATCCCAGGGGCTGGTGCTAGCAGGAATTAGGCAAGATGACTGACTAAAAAGTTCACAACTTTCAGCAGGACACACAACTAATTAACATGAGTAAGTTGTCAATGAATATACAGCTACCAGACCTACTGATCACATAATAGTTGTACAACAAATGACTAATTAAAATACCACAATGCTATTCAAAATGCAGGTTTTCATACATTCTACATGAAAAAAAAAAAAAGAGAGAAATTGTTCCAAGACTTTGTTAGAAGCAGTGGAACCACAATCCCGCTCCATGTTTCCCGCTTCACAATTCTTATTCTTTCAGTATTTCTCTTTATTTCTCTATTTACTACTTTTTAGTTTTAGTGTTATTAATTAATTCTCCAGTCTTTTTCATGTATAGCCCCATTATGCCTCCCCAGATTTTTTATCTCTCCCTCTTGCAATTTTTCTTATATCATAAATTTGGTAAGATTAATATTTAATATTTGAATTATTATAACTATCATGATTATGTGACTGACTAGCAACTGAGCACTGTGGTATGCCATGATTAATTTTTGTTCCCATGCATTATGTTTTTTTCTTTGTGTTAATAATACCTTTTTAAAATGATTAGGAGTCCAAGGTGAGTGGATGACTTGAGGCCAGGAATTTGAAACCACCCTGAACAACAACATGATGAAACCCTATCTCTACTTAAAAAACACAAAAAATAGCCAGGTGTGGTGGTGGGCACCTGTAATCTCAGCTACTCTGGAGGCTGAGGCATGAGAATCACTTGAACCCAGGAGGTAGAGGTTGCAGTGAGCAAAGATTGCACCACTGCTCTCCAGCCTGGGCAACGGAGTTAGACTGTCTCAAAAAAAACAAAAAAAATTTACTAAGCAATTACTACTAATCAATTTATTCTCAATTTATCCCCTAATTTTGTAATCTCTCTCATTTTATTCATTTACAACAGTTATTCTATAAATTACTTATTTTTGAAAAGTTTTGTAAAAGCAGTTTCGTGTTTTCAATCTAGAGTGTTTCTCTGATGGTTTTAAAATTGGTGTCTCCATACACCATCACACTAAAAATTCTATCTCTCCTAATTTAGATTTTCAGTTTCCTGGCGTCTATGATTTCCACATTTCAGTTTTCCTTCCTGATTTTGCTGGATAAAATACCCAGGAGCTTTCTAAGTACCAGTGGATGCACATTTGTTGACAGCTTGCATATCTGCATGTCTGCAAATGTCTTTTATTTGTTTTGTTTTCTCCTCACTCTACTGTTTGGCTTCATGTGGAGTTCTAAGCAGGAAAGCATTTTTATTGTAGATTTTATGTTACCTTTATGTTGCCAGCTGGAGTGCAGTGGTGTGATCTCAGCTCACTGCCACTGTCACCTCCCTGACTTCAAGTGATTTCCCTGACTTAGCCTCCCTAGTAGCTGGGACTACAGGTGCGTGCCACCACACCTAGTTAATTTTTGTATTTTTAGTAAATACAGGGTTTCACCATGTTGGCCAGGATAGTCTTGATCTCCTGAGCTCGTGATGCGCCTTTCTTAACCTCCCAAAGTGCTGAGATTACAGGCAAGAGCCATCATGCCCAGCCTTTTCTTAGAATTTTTAAGAGTTGTCTGGGCACAGTGGCTCACGCCTGTAATCCCAGTACTTTGGGAGGCCAAGGCCAATGATCATTTGAAGTCAGGAATTTCAGACCAACACGGCCAATATGGTGAAACCCTGCCTGTACTAAAAATACAAAAATTAACCAGGTGTTATGGCAGATGTCTGCAGTTCCAACTACTCTAGAGGCTGAGGTAGGAGAATTGCTTGAACCAGGGAGGCGGAAGTTGCAGTGAGCCAAGAGTGTGCCACTGCACTCCAGCCTGGGCAACAGAGTGAGACTCCCTCTCAACAACAACAACAAAGAATTTTTAAGACTCTTCTTCATTGTTTCCTAGCTTTCAGTATTGTTTGAAAAGTCTGATGTCTTCATATGAAGCCTTTACTAACCAACCCCTGCCTCAGAATTTCATGGGGTCTTTGTTTCATTCGACCTGTTATCTAAAATTTCAGTGGTTTAGACTGCTAAAAGGAGCCATTGCATTACAACAAGTCAGGGCACCATCACAGAAGCCACCAAGAGGTTCATTCACATTGTAATTTCCAAAGTTGCGCCTCAAGTTGGGCAGTTTACAACCTGTGTGGTTATATGATACAATCCTATTGTGTAGGATTATTTTCATCAGTTACCCTGGATACTCAAGTAGATATTTCAGTATGGAAAATTATGGTTCTTACATCTGGAACATTTTCTTGAATTATTATTTTCTTCCTCTCCATTCCTCTATTGTCTCTTCTTGAAACACCTATTTGTATGTTAAGAGGCCTACCTTGGTCTTCTAACAAGCTGATTTTTTTTCTCTTTTTTAACTTCAATTGTTTTACCTTCTCCTCAACTTTGAGAATTAAAAATATGATATTAGAAACTAAAATTTTTGTTTCTAATATATTTTTAATTTTCAAAGACTTTTTTTGGTTTATGTTTCTTTTTTCCATCATATTCTTATTTATTTGAAAATATTAAGGAGTGTGTGTGTGTGTGTGTTTCCTTCATTACTTTTAGAAGTGTTCTTTTGTTCTGGCCAGACTCCTGAAAAACTCTTTCATTTGGCCTGGAGAACATAATTATGGCGTCTAGTTCTGGAATCCTGGTGGAGTGATACAAATAGTATCTAAATTTCCTCCCAATGTCCTTGTTTTTGGTATAGCATTCTGGTTTCCAACTGATCAGGTACATTCCAATTTGCCCTTTCCTCTTGATAAACCAGCATTCATCTGCCTGATTGGTATGTGAGTGAAGGGCTTAGGGTTGAGGGAGGTAGCAGAGCCTTAGCTATGTAGAGGAAGAGAGGTGATTAGGAAATCTAAATAAGCTTTCAACTACTTTTAACACTACCTTTATTTGAACTTTCATAACTACCCAATGTAAGGTTTATTGCTGAGGTAAAATGAGGAAACTGAGGCAGGTATGAGAAAATGAGAAGCTAATTTATTCAGCTCCAGGGCGAGGTTCTGTGGTCCAAGAAGGGGCCAAAGAAGTCGCACTGGCTGCTTAGGGTGTGGGGTTTTATGGGGAGGGAAGGTAATTGATTGGCTATTGGGAAACAAAGCGAAGGCAATTCTATTGGCTGTTGAGAAGCAGGAAGTATATGGAGCTAGTTGCTATTGGTAGGTGGGCGGGACCTTGGGGTAAGTGGGCCTTGATTGGCTATTGGGGAAACAAAGTGAAGGTAATTTTATTGGCTGTTGAGAAGCAGGAAGTACATGGAGCTAGTTGCCATTGGTAGGCGGGCGGGACCTTGGGTAAGTGGACCGGCTGGGGGTGTAAGGGGCAGACTGCTACTGGCAGGGTTTGGTGGGGCTTCTTTAAAAATTTTTCTGCAGGGCTTTTCAACAGTGGGCTGGGGGTTGGATGCATAGTTTAGTGCTGAGTGTGGGTTTGGGTATGGCATGCAGAGGTGGGTGCGGGGAAGTTGTGTGGTGAGGCCAGATAAGGAGCTTGGGTGATGACGTAGTTATCAGGCACAGAGAGTGATGGATGTGTCCGTTTGACTCCCTGGAGGCAACCGGCCTCACACTCAACATTACCAATTCCTAAGCCATTTGTTTTTTTGTATGTAGAAAGTCATTTGGAAAATTCTGGTGTTTCTTTATTCTTGCATCAGGACACAGTTGTCTTGAATCTCTTAAATCAATTACTATTAATACTTTTCATTGTGTTTCAGCTACCAGCATGTTTCTCTCTTTATTCTTTGGGTTTATTTATCTTTTTTAAAATTTACTTTTATTTATTTATTTATTTTTATTATATTTTAAGTTATGGGTGCTTGCGCAGATCCTGCAGAACTGTTACATATGTATACACATGCCATGGTGGTTTGCTGCATCCATCCCCTCTTCACTACATTAGATATTTCTCCTAATGTTATCCCTCCCCAATCTCCCTACCCCCTGCTATCCCTCCCCAACACCCCCACCCCCAACAGGCCTTGGTGTGTGATGTTCCCCTCCCTGTGTCCATGTGTTCTCATTGTTCAACACCCAATTATGAGTGAGAATGTTCAGTGTTTGATTTTCTGTTCTTGTGTCAGTTTGCTGAGAATGATGGTTTCCAGATTCATTCATGTCTCTGTAAAGGACATGAACACATCCTTTTTTATAGCTGTATAGTATTCCATGGTGTATATGTGCCACATTTTCTTTATCCAATCTATCACTGATGGGCATTTGGGTTGGTTCCAGGTCTTTGCTATTGTGAACAGTGTCATAATTAACATACGTGTTCATGTGTCTTTATAGCAAAATGATTTATAATCCTTTGGGTATATACCCAGTAATGGGATTGCTGGGTCAAATGCTGTTCCTATTTCTAGATCCTTGAGGAATTGCCACACTGTCTTCCACAATGGTCGAACTAATTTACACTCTCACCAAAACTGTAAATGTGTTCCTACTTCTCCACATCCTCTCCAGCATCTGTTGTCTCCAGATTTTTTAATGATGACCATTCTAACTGGCATGAGATGGTATCTCATTGTGGTTTTGATTTGCATTTCTCTAATGACCAATGATGATGAGCATGTTTTCATATTTTTGTTGGCTGCATAAATGTCTTCTTTTGAAAAATGTGTGTTGATATCCTTTGCCCACTTTTTAATGGGGTTGTTTTTTTCTTGTAAATTTGTTTAAGTTCTTTGTAGATTCTGGTTATTAGCCCTTTTCTAGTGGGATTTTAGAAAGGAGTGGAAGCTACTACTCATTTTAAATTTTTCATCTTTAACAGCATTGCACTGTTCTGTTTTCTAAAACATATTTTATCTGAATAACCGTTAAAGATAAATAGTGCCAATATGTCTTATTTTCCTCTTAATAATTTTGAATGTATTTTGTATTTGTTAAAACTACATAAAAGTATTATAAGAATTTACCCTTGTAAATTATTTTTATATATTTGTTGCAACTAGTGTTTTCTTTTTTAATATAGATTCCATGTCTCTCTTGACATTTTCCATTTTCTCATGCATGTTCTACACTTTTTTTCACTAGCACTTTTAGATATTTATCATATTTAATTAAAGTCCATCTGAACCATCTCTGTTTCTGCTTTCATTGATTGACTCCTCTCTTGCTCATGAATCACATTTACTTGTTTTTTTTTTTGTTATTGTCATTCCTTGTTTAATTTTCTTTTTCTAAAGATGAAATGGACATAAATATCTTCTTGCCTATTAAGGGTTTAGCACTTTCTAGAGTTTATTTTAGTTAAGGTTCTCCACGTCATCAGCTCTTTAGTGAATTTTTTAAAGCAATGATTTTGCAGCAATCATTTATTGAAGATTTTTACATCCAGATAGGGGCATGAACCTTGTAAATTTTTCTGAAAAGCACATTTTAGATATAATTTATATTACCTACAAATATGTTAATATACTTTTCACATTGAAAGTTGGTAATGCCTACAGGCTTTGTAACTTGGCGGAGTTACAAAGTTACAAAGTGGGGTAGGATGAAATGGGCAAATAGATCAGCAAACTCTCAAAATCTCTCACAGTAACAACGTGGATGGCCACAGATTTGAAAGAACAGCTTTATACTGGAAGTATAGATTGTAAAACAGTTTGACAGAAAGGATTTGGCACTGGAGACACAAGCAGTTTGTGCTTCTATTCATAGGAGTTCATGTTTACAAAGGTTTGCTTCAGGTTTGCAATATTACAAACAACATTTGGAGCTCTTGATTTCATACAGTTCATAAGTATCAAAGAAGGACTGTTGTTGATTTCGAATCACATAGGGAAAAAATTTTGAAGGTGAAAATAATCCTATGCATAAATATTTATTTTGAAAAATATTTTTAATATTTTTTAAAAACAGAAAGACATTACAGCATTTATGAATGTTTATATAGTTCTTTGATCATACCGCAAATAATGGCCTTCTAAGATCTTTCCAAATGCATCAGCAATATATGTGAAATTGGAATTAAAATAAGATAACTTAACATAATTACATACTTTAGTTCAATGAGCAGAAATTATTGGCACCATCTTGCCAGATTTTCCAAACTGAAGCTGCCATGTTTTGTATTATGAGCAGTTCAGCAGCTTTGTGCATCTGTCCCTCCCCTCCAATTTAATTAGACTGTCTGTTGCAGACAAATCAGACTGTGGCTTTTTTTTTTTAACCCAACTGCTATAAATGCCAAGTCAAAATATGAATAAGATGAAAACAAGATGTTCTGCAAACACATGCCACTTTATTGGAGAAAAACATGATAGGTGGATCTGCTCTCACTCTCCGTCACAGATGAGACAAGTGAGGACTGGAGAATGAGGTTATAAAAGGGTCAGATTGATGCTATTGTCTTTGTCGGCTCCAATAGAGCAGGGATTTGATTCTTCCCCCAGTGTAATCTTGCTTTGACACTGCAGCCAACACAGATTTATGATTACACATTCTACTGTTGCAAAGGGAGTGAGAATCACAGCAGAGGAAACACGAGAGACAAGTAAGCTAGAGATTCTTGCAGAAATTTATAGTCTTATATGCTTTGCATTCCTGTGGCTAGTTTGAACCATTATGCCCTAGTAGGTCACTATAATGTCACATTTTAGTCGTTTTAATAATCTGTAATAAGGTTGAAAAATTGTTACTCTTACAGAATGAAAATGTTATCTACGAGTAGCAATTAGTTACATTCCATGGAGGACAATAGCTGAGTTTTACGGGATGTCTTTCTGTAGCTTATTGCCTGAGTTGAGCAGTGATCCATAGAAAAAACTGGATCCTAAAGTTAAGGTGCCACAAGCAGCAGTAATGCAAAGGTAAAGCAATAAAGTAGAAAAGCTTTCAAAGGGTAACTGCAGAGTGGTGAGATATGCCAGTAGGTAGGTGATTAGGAGCAGGGGCCAGGACCCAACCGTGAGCCAGGATAAATGAGGTCAGACCGTTGAAGTCCAAGGATACAGGATGTCCTGGAATGTAAAAAGGTTATTACTAGAGGACAGTCACATGAGAGAGATGAATACAGTTCTTCTGCACATACTCTTGGAAAAAATTCACATTTCCAGTGGAATCTATTAAAAAGCAGTAAAACTGGGTCTTCCTTTTTGAGAACCTGAAACTATAGTTGGCTATTAAATTATACTACTGCCCTCTTGAAATTATTATTTTTTAATAATTATAATGAATGACATGAGACTATCCAAACTTTTCTTATTCCATTTCCATGGACATGTTTGCAAAACGTTTATTGAAATTGAGGTTTGAGTTTACATTCATGGAAAAAAGTGTAGATAATTTGTTCCTCCTGAAATTTACTACTTCTTAGTTTGACTTTATTATATGCAGAATGTGCTTAACAATCTTTGACTGCCCCTGAAATCTTCCTCCCCACTATTCCTTTTGGTAAACTACTTCTAATCACTGAAGAATATAGTACTTCTCTTAGTAGCTAGATTCTCAAAGAATCAGTTACTCCATAGCAACTTTCCCACAAAATTGTATTGTAGTCACTATTATTACCAAGAGATTTCTCCTCCATTCACATTGAGTCATTGTGCCCGTATGGTTCTAAGTTAATGTGAAGATAAATATCTGAATTGCCACTGGCATCCTGAGGAAAATCACACACCCCAAAGAGAATGTGAAAGAGTAATCTTTTATCCACTTATGTAAGCAGTGCTTCGAGAAAGTATCTTTTACATCAGCTTCCCATCTTGTTTCTCCTTCAATCACCATAACAAACTCTTTGGACAAGTGTCAAAAATGGAAAAGAAGGAGCCTTTAATATTCCTTTGGGAATTCCATCCTATTTTCTGATTTTTATTCTATAGGATTTTGGCTTCTTATTACAGGCAACATTTAGACATACATATTATAGGTGTTTCCAGGGAACCAGATACTCCCAAGATCTTGGAACAAAGTGTCAAATCGATTTGTGTCCATCATAGACACATTAAAACATAAGCATATACTTATATAAACTTTCATAGCCAGTTAGGGAAAGGTAGAACTTTTCAACTTGAACAAATAATTATACAAACCAAATTTGAATCATCTAGGAAACTATCAGAATTATCTGGGTTGAAAGAGAATGCAGAGTGCCACCAATGATGGTCCCATGTTTAGATAAGGAAATGAAAATGTATGAGAGGTTCTGTATCCGAAATGATTCTTCTCAGCTGGAAGACAGAAGAAATCAAAGTAAGTTATTCTGAATATTTTCCCTTTAAGATCTGCCCTGCAATTAGTGTATTGAAACAATATTTGTAGGCATTTGTACTGTGAATATGATTACTTAATAAATCTCTATGGAATGAAAGAACTGATAAATACGGGCTACATGGACAATTGGGACGCTTAAGACACACAGGAAGTCCCTGAGTTTGCATATTTTTCTTGTCTCTGCATGAGTTTCCTCTGTGTAAAGGTTTCCTTCCACGTAGCGAAGTAGTGCATGTCCAGTGAGGTTCATTACTGTGTCTAAAATGGTCCCAGTGGAGAAAATGTGGCTGTGTGTGTTGAGTGTACCCTGCAATGGAATGACATTCTGTTCAGGGTTGGTTTCCACCTTGCAACCCTGAGCTAGTGGGATAGGCTTCTGCCACCTGTGACCCTGAACTGAAATAATTATCTTACTTGTTTGTATTAATCTTTCATAGATACAAGTGTAGCTCACATTTATTTCAATGTTTAATATGAGAAGTGATTTTGGGTCTTTATTTAGAAAGTTGGTGATGTTTTTGTGACCAAAAATATGCTCTATGAACTTGACTTTTGTTTATATCAATGAGCCTATGGTAAAATTGGTTTTGTTATTTGTCATTTTGCTTAAAGTTAGACTCCAAGAAACTATCAACCACGTTAAGTGAAGACTTCTTTTATTTTTCTTTCTTTGTATCAAGGATGTAGACAGCTCCTATTTTCAATTTGCATTAGAGGATTTTGTAAATTACAAAGCTGTTAACTGGAGACAAACTAAAAGAAAAGTTACAGAAGATTCTTTCTTTAAAAGAATTCTTTCTTTCATTAAAACTGACAACAAAATGCCGGTCTCTCTAAAAGACAAAAAACTGAAATTTAAAAAACCTGAATATTGATAGCTCCATTACTTGAGATAAAGGATTTAGTTTTGCCAGGTCCATGGGCTGGCTCAGTAACATCATGTGCTGAAATATTTGAGATAATTATATTATCAGAATTCTGGCACTTGTTTCTGAGCAAGAAAAACAAGGCACATATGCTAGGCAATGTGCTAAAATCCAAAATTTTGTGGCAATTTTTTTGCATTTTAGGTATACAACAGATATTTCTTATATATCACATATGCCACAATATTAATCTCTGGTGATATAAATGAAAAAAGACTTTGACATTCTTAAGGAATTTAATTTTTTCTTAAAATTTCAATTGTTAAGAAGGCTTCTACTTTCTATAGGAAGTTTTCTATCAAATGTTATATAATATTTAGGCAATTTTTCCTTGAATGATTGGTACTATTGGGTTTGTTTGAGGTGATAAAAAGTTTTGAAAAAAGATATTACTTAAGACAAATATTAGTCTACCTTTAGGAAGCATAAAAATATGTTGCGGATATTGACAGATTAATTCTGTCCTTAGGAAAGCCCTAAAAAGAAAAGAGGGCAATAATATTGGAGAGTAAGCCTTACCGTATTTACTTTTAAGGATATCTTTCAAGTGTTTGTTTTAATGACAGGAAATTCATTTTAACAATAACATTTCAGCATTGCACATTGATAATTTTCTAATAAGATTTTTCTCAACATTTTAATAAATATTAAATAAGATTATGATCATCTTTTAATGAGACAATTCTGAACTTTGATTTCTACTCTCTGCTAACACCAGATCCTTCTAAATGGCTTTTTTTTTTTTTTTTGCACAAAATTTCTATCACCAAACTCCTACCCTTTTACTAAACGTCATTGTATTTTCCAGTTTTTTTTTTTTTTTTTTTTTTTTTTCCCCCTGGGTTTCCTAGTAAGAGTCTCCAGAGTGATATTTTTTTCCTTGTACACTTCTGAAATGGAACTGAGTGGGCATTTCCATTACGAATTCAACTTCTATAATGAACCAGCCAACTTAAATGCGTGTTCACTGGTGACTAACTACATGGACCTTTGTCTCCTCATTCCTCCCCCTCCCTCCTAACACATAGCTCACCAGATTTACTCATTATGTCCTGCATTGCTAAATCTGAAATGTATTTACACACGAAAATAATGCAGGCATTTGGAAGATAAAATTAAAGGATTTGAGAATTTAATCTGACACCTGTTACCATAAAAATTGCATTATAAGTGTAGATAGTATAATTTAAGCATTTTTATTAAATGTATTAAATGTACATTTTATATACTATCTACACTTACAATGCAATTATTTTTCTTTCATCATTTTTGAAACACTTTTTTCTGTCTAAGTCTATCTCTTTTATTTTGGTTTCCAGAAGAGCCCTGGTAATTTTCCACAGAAAAGTGTATGAGGCCCACACATTATATGGTTCTGACCCCCTGTCAGAACCATCCATGCTCTTAGGACATTCAAGCAGTTCTAATCAGATTACAATATGGACAGTGATATATTCATATATTTTCTATCTATCTTTCTATCTATCTCTCATATCACCTGTCTATATTTCTACCATGTATATCTATATGTAACTGAAATCTTCTGAGAGCAAAGCACTGAGGACCATTTAAGCCTTGAATGGCCAGGAGAAAACTCTATATTCACATAAGAACAGAGTCATACTTAGAATGAAAGCAACAAAGAAGGAGAACTGAAAGATGGAGGGAAAGCTCCCAAGCCAGGCTGACAGCTTTCAGATCCCTAGATTCCGCTGTACTTGAAAATTATTTCTGAACTTACCTGTTATGTAAGCCAAATAATTGTTTTTGTTATTTATACAGATTTCTATTACATTTATGTCATTAGCAATTAATATTTTAATAACCAAGATTTATCTTATTGATAATAATGATATAATAACAACAGCAACAAAGTAACAGAGATTTGTTTAAGAAATCACTTTACTTCTCTTGCCATGAAATGAGGAAAATGATTTACCATTAAATGAGAAAATAAGATTTACCATTTATTTTTATTTTTATAGTCTTCGAATAGTTTCTTCTTAAGCTGACTTTTCAGGGACATTATCAGTGAGTCTCCACAACCAATTAAACAATACGCTGTGTAAAATATTGTACATTATGCTAAATTCTTCCACAGCAGGGGTATCTTCAGCAATGAAAATATAATTATTTATTCTTAAGTTTCAAGAAGAGAGTGTCAAAAAAGTATTACCTTTTTTAGAGGTCTCAACTCAGACCAAAATTCAATTTTTATGAAAAAGAGCAGCAGAGGTTTAATTATAGATAATTTTTAGAACATTTATGTAAAACTCTCTGGTTTTACCTCTGTTTTATCAAATGTAAAATGAAAGATAATATTTAAATGACAAAGTTAGAACAAATTAAATGAAAGAACTCATGTGGAACTAATTGTGTGTCTGACACATTGTAGGCACTTGGTTATAATATTTCCATTTGTTATGGAGCTTTTAGATCAGATCCAATCTGAAGCAGAGGTGTAGAAGGAATGAATAGTGTGTGTGTGTGTGTGTGTGTGTGTGTGTGTGTTGCTTGTAATTAATAAGTGAGTTACAGTTTGTAATATATTTTTGTTTTTCCACTATTTGATCTGTATTTCCATCTACAAACACAGGGTGCTTCTACATCAAAAGGTGAGAAACGCAGTCTTGTTGGCAGCCAAGGTATTCTTGCAGTAGGATAGCATATGGGCTTCAAACTGATTGACCCTTAAGTCTTTGCATATAGTTAAAGAGAAACAAAACAGGAAAAGAAATCTCTTGTCATACTCAAAATTATGTAAAGTTCATAAAGTCGTCACAAACTTTAAAGACACTTAGATACTAGCTGGTAAGCTTTCTCACTTTCTAATCCCTGTTACTATGATGGATCCTATCCATTAAAACATACACTAGTTTATTTCGTGCTCTGACTTCTAAGGAAATGGAATAACAATAAAGGTAAATTAGACCATAAAAAAAGTTTTAAAACACTTTTATCCATTAAGACAAGAAGAAAAAGCTCAACATAGCCTGTAAACAATATCTCAGGGTTTATGAAAAGTAAACAATGGGTGATTTATGATCAGATATAAAAGAGATTCCACTTCCTTTGTAACCTTTGAGAAAATGCCTATGGGCTGAACAGCATGTAACAGAACCTAGACAAAGCATACAGGTCTAGGTTCACTTTGTGTGGGCTTGTATGGTCCTTGAGGTCAATTAGAAAAAGTAAATCTCATCACAAAATTTTTCTCATAGGAGCTAGGTGAACGGACATACATCATACCAGAAGAGATTTGATTTTCTTGAAAATATTAATAAAATCCCTTCCCTGAAGACTTACCTGCAAAAGCTTGGCTAAATATGTAGAAATTCAAAATAGTCTTGCTTATTTCTACAGACAGAACAATAATTTAGTGTATTTACCAAAATGTATACATCATATTACTATAAATCACTATTTCATATTTCTCTGACCTTGCAGGATATAAAATAATACTACGTCAAAAATAACACTCAAATAGTCCTTTATCATCTGCAAAAAATATGTTCTCATTTATCTATAAATAATAACAGCTTGTCAAAAACCTGCACATATTTCTTCAGATTCATTTTTGTTAGGTAATGTAATTAATTATTGATGTCTGCCTTTTGTATCAATTCCAATCAAAGAATATTGATTATGAGCTTTTTCAATGCCAGGCACTATGCATTGGGAAGGCGTGTTGATGGTACTGATAATTGTGATACTGTATTGATGACCAAGATTATCATAAAGACAGCAATGCTGAATGCTAGCTAGCACTTATGAAACAGTGTCCATGTGCTGTGTCTTCATGTATGCTAAAATCTATTCCTAGATCCTCTAGTTGATTTCACTGTCTTACTTTTCTGTTTCAATGTCAATAATGCATTGATTTAGAGACAGTAAAATGTGTTGTGATATCTAATAAAGGAGTGTCTGTTCACTTTTATTTTCCCCAAAAATTTCTTGATGATTTTTAGGCATGCAGTCTTCCTTATAAACTATAAGGGTTTTGTTGTTGTTGTTTTTACCAGTTTATCTCAAACTGCTCTTTTACCTTCTCCAGAAATTCAGCTGTATTGGGATTCTACTAGAACTATATTAGCATTTACTCATGAATTTTAAACTACTAGCATATTAATGATAATAAATCTTCCTATTCAAGAATATAATATGATTTTAATTAGCTTATTGTGTTATATGTCATTCAATATGATTATACATATGGATTCCATACCCTTACTATTAAATTCATTCATGTGTGTTTTATAATTTTTGTAGCTAGTATGAATGAAAAAATGTTTTGCTTCCTTCTTTTGCTGAAAGTTCCTTACTTAGAAACTTCAGTTACTGAATTTTTTAAAGTGAATGTTCAAGCAATTTGTCGTCTTTTTTATTCTATCAGTTTATCTTTGACAAGATTATTTTGGTTTTGTATATACAGAATATAATCTACAAGAGTCTTATTTACTTCATTTCATATTTTAAAAATATTATTTTATTCCTTACTTGCATTTTCTACAAGCGCTGAGGCAATATTGGATAATAATAGTGATGGTGGGCACCCTTGAATAGCTTTTGAATTTAAATAAGATGGTTTTGGTGTCTCTATCTGTGGTAATAATTATTGTTTTAGTAAAGTCTTTATTATATTTAAATAAATTGTATTCCTCTTCAATTTGATTATAATTTTAATTAGAAGTTCCAAAAAATTATATGTGTGATCAACATCTATTGGTATAATCATAAGAATTGTACCCTTAACATGTATGTAGTCAATTACATTATTATATTTTATAATAACATTCCTGAAATTAACCCTATTTGGTCATAGTGTATATTAGTAGTTTCCTTTTGCCAATATTTAATTTGGGAGGCTTTGAAGTAGGCTGTGGGAGTTTTATCAGGATTACATACCAGGAAAAACAAGAAATCTCAATATAGCCTCACTGAGCTCTGTAGACCACTCTTCATCCTGGCAGTGGCAATGTGGAAGCCAGTGTGCTTGCCTGTAAAAACATTTATCCTGGAATAATGCAATCTCTTCAACATGCCTATGCCTCTTAGTCATTTTCTATAAATGACTACTAATCTCAAGTAGGCTCTGTGTGCTACCTGGAAATCCTGCTAGATTTCTTTAATCCATTCACTCTACAACTCCCCTAGTTACCTATTTCATACCTGCTCCTATCCCCTTAAATATAGAAGCTTCCTCACAGATACTTTTTCTTAGATGGTTGGTACTTGGTAATGGAGAAAATGGTTGTTGCAATGAGGTCTCAACATTTCCAGAATTTTCCGCTCTAAAATGCTCCAAGATAATTTATAGGTATCTTACACTTTGATCATGAACAAATAGACATTGTATTAGGGACATTGCTTAAGGAGAAATGATTGCAAATATCAATGAGAAAAAATTAGTCTCTCTTTTATTTCCATTATCTCCAACAAGCAGAACAGTTTTTAAGAGTTTGGACAAGTGTCAGCTAAAGAAACTGACACATAGACCTATCGAACAAAATGGAAAATCTAGAGATAATACCACACATCTGGGGCTATCTGATCTTTGACAAAACTGACAAAATCAAGCAATAGGGAAAAGATTTTCTATTCAACAAATGATGCTGGGATAACTGGCAGCCATATGCAGAAGATTGACACTGTACCCCTTTCTTACACTATACACAAAAATTAACCCAGGATGGATTAAAGACTTAAATGTAAAACCCCAAACTATAAAAAACCATAAAGATTACCCATGTAATATCCTTCAGAACATAGACATGGGAAAGACTTTATGATGAAAATGCCAAAAGCAATTGCAGCAACAGCAAAAATTGACAAATGTGATCTAATTAAGCTAAAGGGCTTCTATAGAGAAAACAAACAACAACAACAACAACAAAAAAACACAAAAAAGTAAAACAAAAGAAAAAAAACAAAAACTATCAGCAGAGTAACATACATAATAGAAGAAACATACATAATAGCAGAAAATGTTTGCAAACTATGCATCCAACAAAGCTCTAATATTGAGCATCTGTAAGGAACTTAAACAAATTTACAGGAAATAACAACCAAATAACTTCATTAAAAAGTGGGTAAAGGACACGAACAGACAGTTTTCCAAAGAAGGCATACATGAGGCCAAAAATCATGAAAAAAGGTCAACATCACTGATAATTAGAGAAATGTAAATCAAAACCACAATGAAATACCGTCTGACATCAGTCAGAATGGCTATTATTAAAATGTCAGTAAATAACAGATTCTGGCAAGGTTGCAGAGAAAAAGGAACACTTATATACTGATAGTAGAAGTGTAAATTAGTTAAACCATTGTGGAAGGCAGTGGGGCAGTTACTAAAGCACCAAAGGACATAATACCATTAGACCCAGCAATCCCATTACTGGGTATATACACGAAGGAATAGAAATTGTTCCATTATAAAGACCCATATATGTGTACGATCATTGCAGCACTATTCACAATAGCAAATATATGGAATGTACCTAAATGCCCATCAATGACAGACTGGATAAAGAAAATGTGGTACATATATACCATATAATACTATCTGGTCAAAAAAAAAAAAAAAAAAAAAAAAACAAAAAAAACAAAACAAAACAAAACAAAACAAAAACAAAAAAAAAAAAAACAAAAACCAACAACAAGATGTTGTCCTTTTCAGGGAAATGAATGGAGCTGGAGGCCATTATCCTTAGCAAAGTAACACAGGAACAGAAAACCAAGTTTATTAGTCTGTTTTCACACTGGTATTAAAGAGATACCTGAGACTGGGTAATTTATTAAAAAAAGAATTTTAAGTGACTCACAGTTCAACATGGCTGTGAGGCCTCAGGAAACTTATAATCATGGCAGAAGGGGAAGCAAACACATTCTTTTTAGCATGACAGCAAGAAGAAGTGTCAAGCATATGTGGGAAAAGCACCTTATAGAATAATCAGATCTCATGAGAGTTTACTCACTATCATGAGAATGGAAGCATGAAGGTAACTGTCTTCATGATTTAATTACATCACATCAGGGCCTCCATGACACATGTGGATTATAGAAAGTACAACTCAAGATGAGATTTGGGTGAGGATACAGCCAAACCATATCACCAAGTATCACATGCACTCACTTATATGTGGGAGCTAAATAATGAGAATAAATGGACACATCAGGGGAACAATACATACTGGGGCCTGTCAGAGGGCAGGGGGTGGGAGAGATAAAGTAAACTAATGAATATGAGGCTTAACACCTGGGTGATGAAATAATTTGTATAACAAATCCAATGACATAAATTTACCTATGTAGTAAACCTACACATATACCCCTGAATGTAAAAGTTTTGTTTAAAAAGAAAATATAGATAGCTTTGACAAATAATAGCTAACATAGCTAATACTTACAAAACAGTTTAGACAGGCACTATTCTAAACACTTTACATATAGTATTTGATTTAATGCATACATCATCTTCATAAACATGTTTAATGTCCACATTGTGTAAGTGAGGGAAGGAAAGCAGAGGGAGGTTAATTTTTCTCAATGCCACACAATTATTAAGTGAAGGAGGTAGGACTTGAATACAGGCATGTGGCTCCTATCCTCTCTATGGTAGTAGAAGAGGCCAGGAATGTTTGAGGAAATCTTTCCTCATGGAACTAGGAGTAAATGGTCACCCTGCTATTCACTGCAATAAACACATGGGGTTTGATAAAATAGGGGCCTATCATCTCACAAGGAAAGTGATTAGCAGTGTGCTGTATTTGGACAGTCTCCCATTTTCAAGATGTCATTCCAACATACTAACCACTGCTCTTTTGAGCATTTTCTTGGGATCAGGTGTGGACAATACAGATCTTATCTCCAGAGTTCTGAAATGAATTAAAATCATGTATTAATGAAACCCAATCTAAGCCACTTAGTAACTAAGGCCCAAGTTCACTGCATAATCTATTTCTATTCCAGATTTTGTCCAGCCTATTACATAATATATTAGAGATTCTGCCATGAGATTAAAGGACATTAAGATATTTCAAGATGTCAATGTCAAGATGCTACTTTTTGTAGGCAAACTTGATTCCATTATTAACTACTTAGAGAGAAATTAAAGTCTAAATATAGTAGCCACTTTCATAGTCCAAAAAGTAAATTTCTGTTACTCTTTTAATCAAAATTTAAAGAAATAAAAGTACAATATTGAATCCTTCAGCTTCTTCATTTCAGTCCCAGCCAAAATTATACTTTATGCTAGAGTAGAACTGATTTCTATCAGCAGCTATATTGTTTTTCTTTAGCATAAGTAAATTTTAAAAAAATTTGTCTCAAAAGTATTTGTAGGTCCTATCTTTGCAGAGTTCAAAGAGTTAATAAGAAACAAGAATTATTATATCTTTTTAATTACGGTAAGAAGCCAATCCTTATTTCTAAAAGCAGTTATTCCAGGAAAAAAAGAATATGTTTGCAAAGCTAAGTGTTTAATGGTGCCAAAGACCAGAGAAGAAATTCCTTTTAACTGGAGAAGGTAATTTGTTTTGGTTGTAGCCTTGCCAGGATGCCACTCAGACTGTTCCAGGTGTTCTAAATCCATGACTTGTAAATTTAAACTCAATTGGGAGAACTCTCCCAGCAAGAAGTTATTTTTGGTGCCCTGCAATCACATTTCTGAAGTGATAATCCATTTATGCACTGGCCTCTTGTTTCCAAAAGTGACACTTAGTCTACTTACAAAGTTTAGAAGTTTTCAAGGGTGGCAGCTCATATGCCAGGTGCATACTCTTGTAAGTACATATTTTCAGTCTTATGCCAGAATGGTTCTTTCCAGTGCCTCTTGCCAAGAAACCTGCTCCTAACAAAATTTCCTCCTCAATCTGGAGACGTCCAATTCAGTGCCACCCGAAAACCGTGAAATAGGAAATTATTTTTTGAGTTTATGGGCATTCCTCATGATTTGCCCTCCTACTGTTATTTTCTTGGCCATGCAGAATGGAATTTGGAGCATCTGGTATAGGGATGTCTGGCAGTTAACAATTTAAAGCTAAAACCTCTCGAGCTCAGAGACATATGGGGACTTCACTACCCGGCAATTTAAAAGCAGCAAAGAATGTTCTGCCTGCTATGAACCAAGAAGCCTATACCTCGCAATGGAACATTTACCTTAGCCATACCTCCTTAGAAAAAAGCTGCACCTGAAGAAGGGTCTGCAGCATCCTGAATCTAGGTCCCCATTCCTGCTAAGGCCCTGGAGCTTTGACTCTTTTTGATAGACTCTGTCTCTGCTGAGAGCTGAGTGGCCTTGTTGTTCCTAGCTGAGGCTCCCACTTTCTGTTCCCCATTTCAAATGATCTCTCATTGGCATTCCCCTTGAACCATTTTCTTAGGTCTGGGGGCCTTTGTTTAAATCTCAATAGTCTTTGCTTTTGGACAAACACACCACTAGTTGCAATCATCTATCACAGTCAAAATACTACGGGATGGCATTAATTTCAAATTGGTCAATGTCAGGGTCTTAAAACCCATCTGGACCTAAAATTAACCTCTGCAGATTACCAAAATGAGAACACCAATCCCAAACCACTCATCTTTAACTACTAATTGCTTCTCCAAGTGTATGTTTTGCTACCCCAAATTTCACTCTTTGTTTTTATTTTTTCATATTTCTGGCCTATGTATTTAGAGTTTAGGGTCAATAAAGCCACCAAAAATTAATCTTTCACCCACTCAGCCCAGGTAAAATCTGAACAAGTTAAGAGGAAAAAAATCAAAACGGAAGCCAAAATAATGTCAGAGACCAGGATGCCAATTGTACCTCGAGTTTGGTTAGCCAAGTGCACTACTTACTAATTCATAATCTAAGAAACAGACTCATCCTCTCTCATTCATGAATAGCATAGAGAAAAAGAGAAAATATATTCTCTTTGAGGATAGACTCATTAACCAAAGAAAATAAGTGAAAATAAATCAAGCATTTATAGTTATTCTTCCCAAAGTTACTCATTAGTTTTCACTTTGCTCTCTCCTGGGTAGAATAAATAAAGAGTGAGGAAAGGCTAGAAGTATATGTTCCAAATGTCTGATCTTGGATGCCTGGAGTGAGATGCAGCATTTTCCTTTAATAAGTAAGGGTTAAATTAATGATAACTATTACTACTAATAATAGGTATTATTAATGCTTAAACTTTCAACTTAAGGGCATAACTGTGCTACATGGAAAATAAAAATGTTACACATAGGAATTTACTTTTATTTATTTATGCAAAGATATATTTGCAGAAATACATTCTTTTGCTCCAGTTTCTGTATATTTCTAGCACAGACAAATCCTTTGATCAATGCATACTGGGAACACTTTCTAAATGTATGCAAGACACTACCACAGTTTCTCGTGTGGAGTGAATGTTTGCCTTTTTTTACTTTTGAATCTCATTTATTTACCAGCAAACTAATGGATTAAACTAATGTTATTTTTAAAAACTATGTTTAATACATCCATTATGAGACTAAAAATTTGGAAAATATTTTAAAGATGATGGAAATTTACCAATATCGGTAGAATACCTACTTTGTACCAGGGACATTACACATCATAGCCCACGTTATTCTCATGTTGACATTACCACAAGCTATTATTTTCTCCATTTTATGGAAAATGCATTTGAGGCCAGAAAGGTCAAATAACATGTCCAATGTCATATAAAACATGTAAGGAAACTATTTGAATCCATAAATGTCTGGTTCTCACACTGTTTGCACAGTGGCCCATCGTCTTTGTCTGTTTGTAACTTAACAATTCAGTGCCGTGCCTTATTGGAATTATTAGATTTGTTGTAACAGTTATGATGTTACATTTTAAATATAAAATTAGATTGACTTATATCTCAAGAAATACCTTGCTAAGTGTACTTTATTTTCTATAATTGTGTTCTCTGAGGCCACTGGCAGATTTTGAGTTTAAAGGCAGCATTATGCATTTAATTATTTTATTATATGGTTTGTTCATTTGATTGACTAAGGAGTAAAATATATTTCCTGGGGTTGGGGCAACATTCTGGGGCTTCTTAAAATGTTTAAATTATTTGAGATTACACTGTTTCTTATTCAGGAGTTATTTTAAGAGTCACTTATCTTAAGTTCTCAAAATCACATCAGCTTTAAATTTTAAAAAATATATAACTAATGTATCAGTCTTATATCCATCTTGTTTAAACCTTACTTTATCATACTAGATAAGTATTTCTGTTATCTTTGGCAGTGGTGAAACTGAAGCTAAAATATGGTAAGTGCCATTTCCAGGGTTATACACTTAAGAAATGGCATTTTAAGGCTTGAACCTAGTTTATTCTGACTTCTAGGTTAGTGTTTATCTTATGACATGGGCTTTCTCCATGCCACAAGCACAATAGACCCATATGGACCTACGGTCTGACAATATCAACATCTGTTTTGGGACATAATATATTAGCTGGTATTGGACTTGACCTGTGGTTGTAAATAGTTATACAAATGTGCATAATACATAAGGCTTCTGTTTTCAGATACAGGGTAACAAGTAACACGAGAATGAGACCCTCTGGAGAAGGAAAACACATGATGTGAGCTCCATGTTATCATTGGTTTTGTCCTGGGACACTTTCCAGAACGTGGCACAGGGAAGTGAAGCACCATGAAGACTGTCAGTCTCTCTGGAGAGTTGAGGTAGAGCTTCCAGTTTGAAGATGTTAAAGCAACTGGAATTTGCAGGTCAGAGTGCAGTAGAAGAAGAAGCCCCAGAAAGGAATAATCAGAAATCTGCATGGAGGTTAACCTTGGGTTCCAGCTAGGGTATGGGTTGTGTATTCTCAAAGGGAAGAGTCCACGAGGCATAGCAGAAAGCAAATGTTAGAGCATCTGAAAGCCAAACAAAAGTTTAAAAAGACTCAATAGAGCTGATTAATGCCCAGTTCTGACTGAGATGAAATATATCCTCATACAACATGTTCCTCAAAGTATTATGGAAAGACAGACTATTTAAGTGGTGGTTCAACATTCTCATAAAGGTTCATTAATGCATCTGGAATTTTTTTTTTCTTCTAGCTTTATCAGACTGGCAATGCATTATTTCAACTAATTTTCTTATATTTCATATTGCTTCATTAACATAACCAAAAAGCCTTGGTAGATAATAGTTTTTTTTTTTTTGAAGACCAAAAAAAATGTAGCATCTATTTTCTGGAGCTGTCCTGTCAAAGACCTACCCATGGTGACATGACTACAGATTTTAGTGTAAATAATAATTACTCAAAGTATTAAGTTAGTAGAATATTAAAGAATCATTTGCATCTTTGCTGCCAAAGTTTTCTTTTGGCTCCTTTCTTATTTTCAGATTTCCTTGAAAAAAGTGAAGAAATTATGGAAATTATGAAATATATTAAAATGCAAACTCAAAATACTTTTAAAACCCCTGTACTTTGAGCTATATTTTTCACAGGTGAATATAACACTTATTTCTTGAAGTATTTATCATGCAAAACTAGAATCTTAAGTTGAAGTGTCACTCAACAATCAGGAAAAATCCTGCGAAATCAAGTCATAGCACTTCATCTCTCTGGGTCCTGGATTGCTGATTTATGACATGGAGTTAGGAGTAAGTTATCTGATGCACTCAAATGTCTCTTCTAAGATTCATGCATGGAGTACTGCTGCTGTACTTGCTATCTTGAATTCATACTCTAGAATCATGGAGATTGTTATACATCTATGTTTGCTGCATTTTTAAAATTTATTTTATTTATTCCATTTACAAGGCAGAATTGCAACTATGGCTTAACCTGAACATTGTGGAAAAATATAATGGCCACCCAGTATCTCAAGAGTCCTTGAAAACAAGATGAAGTAATGATGTGGTCTTTCAATTATTTATGTGAAAAAAAGAGTTACAGATGTAAGAAAATCGCATTCCCAAAATTACTGTTTAATAGAGATGAAGAGAAGAAGATTGTGCCCTTTAAAGAGAGAGAAAGGTGCTCCTGAAAGGGACTTACATCTGGTAGTATTGAATACGTTTCTGTTGCTCACTGTCTTTGATGTTTGGCCTCCCTAAAGATTTTTTGTTTGTCTTATGTAAGGAAACAATAATGTCATTTTTGGGGGATGTGATCAGCAGTTTTCTTTCCCAAACTTATTCGTGGGAAGGTCTTGAAGAAAGTGTGAGAGTTTTAACATTTCTAGAGCCCAGAAGAAAGGGATTAGAGGTATCATTATTGCATTGCCATTCTTTCGTTTCTGTCTTCTGGTTCTACTCTATTTTGTCTCTATGATGTCTTTTTTCTTTTGTCAATCAAAGAGTAATGAATGAACAATGAATAAATCAGAGACTCTAGAATAGAAAGTGAAAAAAAGTGAGGAAAATGTTGATGGGGGCAAACAAAACTAGAACACCTAGAAAAAAGGAAAAGCTGTACACAGAAAATTTATAAATAAGATAGGTCAATGCCAAGTATTGAAATAGTCTCATGAAAAATATGGGATGAGTAGTCCTAGTTGCCACATAGACATCCATAAAAACAACTAGAAATGACAATCAGGTGAACATATTATTTAATATTTATACTTGTAGTGCCAATAATATCAACAAACACCCCACTATTTAAACTTCATGTTGTTGCTGAACACAGAAAGGATGAGAAGGGTCATCATTTTCTGCTTAGTGTTGGCTGGTCTCACACAGGCTTATTCAACATATCTTTCTCTATCCTCTCAGGAGACAGGTTATATACCTGGCCAGAATTATAAAAGTTAGCAAGTGAAAGGAGATTTCCCCTAAGCCCCTAACAGTGTTCTTTGGAATATACTTCAAAGCTTATCCTTTAATATAGTAGTATTCCTTTCTCTACAGTTTTATTGCATTTACTTTTCAATTGAATCAAATCCCCATGGTCAGCACAGAGGCACATAATACAAGAGTATCTAATTACCTCATGAAGAAACCCATTGGTGCTCAAACACACATGCACGTGTGAGCGCACGCACTCACACACACACACACACACACACACAAACGCACACACACACATTCTCTCTCTCTCCCCTGCCCACCTTCCCCAACCCCACCCTATCTCATACACATACAAATACTTTCTATATATCACCAAGGATTCACCTGGGAAACAGAAGAAGAATCAGATTCAAGTCTACAATTTTGGTGAAATTAGACCTCAGCTGCATATACCCTATTATTCTCGTGATGTTCAGCTTACAAAACATTTATGCATTCACCATTATTCATAGATTTCCTTAATTGAGAACAACCCTCTTCACCTTCTTAATCTCATCTATTTTCAAGACTAAGATTTTTTATAACCCCTGAAAATTCTAGACCATCCCAGACATAAAGAAAAATATCCTTTCTAAATTTATAGCATTTCTAATCTAAATTGATCATTTGAAAATGTACCAGGCACTTCTTGTGATACCTGTGGAACTCTCTTTGGAATGCTCTTCTAGTTCATTTTAATTTTTGATAAATTGGGGCTTATTTGGTCCTTCCTGTGTATATGAGTTTTTGAATAAGACCTACTGTTTATATACCAACCATCATGTCATGAGTAATAGCTCCAAAAAAGTGGTTTCTAATACTTCATGTGGTTATGAACTTTTACATTTTTCACTAATGCAGCAAACAGAAAAAAGAAAATATTAATAATGTAGAAAAAGAGATTGAGGCAAAGAATAAAGGCATACTCTAGATAAAATTCAAACATCATGTAAAGGTAGTACTCAGGAAAGCAGAGCACTAAGTTGAGAATGTCTGAAGGCAACAGAATTAATACTGGGTTCTAGAGAGGCAGAAATTGAGCCTTATTGGGAACCTAGCAGGGTAACAGGGATGCAAGTACACTAACAACTCTGAAAGCAGGGCTGGAGCTAAAGTGTCTCTGCCCACTGGAGATGGTAGGTGATGGGAATGGATATGTAAAACATTGAGAGTTAGCAAAATTTTCAGTTTACAACATGCAATCTCTTCAGTTAATGTTTGGGACTTTTATCCTCTACTAATTTTTCTTCCACCCGATGTTAAGACCATTTGCAAAAAGAATTTTTTTTTCTCAAATGGCATATTTCCCAGATTCACTTAGTGCAAGCTCTGGCCTACACAGTAGGATTTTCCTCAAATAACTAATTTGAGTTTTTAGCATGGAAGCATACGTGTTTGAAGTTCAAGGTTCCATAGCGTTATGCCTTGTCTACAACTTGATGGTGAAATCCTTGAGATCAGCAACTGTTTTCACTCATCATTGTATTCTCCCAAAGTCGATCACAGTATTTTCCATGGAGTAGATATTCAACTACTGATTAATTTGTCCTTCTTAATTATGCATGTTTACTACTGTTATGAATATTCAAATATTTTTTCTAAATCATGTAAACTTGTCCAGTTAATAAAAAATCATTAAAAACACATTCACATCATTAACGTATCTTGAGTTCAATGAAAAGTCTGGTGGGCAGAACTTATAATACATTAAAAACTCCTTTTTCACCATTTTTCAGTTTTGAGCTATGTATGGAGCTGCCTTTGAAAACATTTGTACTTCTCATTTAGATGAGTTATGTGACATACAGAGAAAGATGAAAAACAATCTCTGTGTGAAGTCGCATATGAGGGGTTAGTTCTAAATTTACCAGCCACTAATTTTCCTTTGAGCGATCATATTTGTTCTTTGATTACACATAACCTTACTGATTTCAAAGCAAAAGAGCAGGAGGAGATGAAAATACTTGAATCACACAACAGCCTCAGGTGGTGCCTTTGGAACTGAAGAGCTGACATTCCATTTCCAAGTCTCAAAATATAGGAGACATAACTAGACTGAGCAAATGTGATGCAACAGCAAAAGCCCTTGGCAAAGCAGAGCCAAATATCAAGAAGGGCTGGAGATAAAGTGTCTCGTATTTTTGTGTATAGGAACCCAGGCAACCCAGACAAGGAGCATTAAGGGATGAAGTAGGAGCTCCCTGACTTACTCTTTCCTGGGGAACATTTGGTAGTGCTATACAGAAAGCACTATGGTGGCAATGCCTCCAAACTATGGAAAACTCTTTCTCAAACAAGAGGAGATGCTTCTTTCAAAAAGGGGATTACAAATCTCACCTTTTATTGATTGAATGAAGAATTATATTCCCACAGAATGGCTGACGATAGACACAGCAATCTAACAAAAGACAGAAATTTGCAGAGGATACTAGAGAAAACAAAGTCTCCCTTGGGAATTAACAAATAAAGATTAAATACTTAATATCTGATATGGAGAAAGTACATAAGCTTAATATATTTAATTATTTTATCCTATAAATATATTATTCCTTTTTGGTTCTTATACTGATTTTTTGAATGATTACCATATGCCAAGAACTGACTTGAATATTTTACAATCTTACTGCTTTTAAGCCTCATAATAAGGATAATCATAGGAAATAAGTACAATTAACAATCTCCTTTTTTGAAAAGACGAATTGAGTCTTGGAGAATTAAGGCAAGTCACTCAATGTAATATAACTAGTGATTTCAGGACTGGGACTTGGAGCCAATTCTGATTAACTCCAAATCATATGCTTGCAATTATTAATCTGAGAGATTCCTGAAGCAAGAAGACATTTTAACATGGACAGCAGATGTCTGTTGCAGAGGTTGTGCTAAGAAGAAAATTCAGATAGGACAACATTTGTTTCTTGATAATGTTGGATTAGAGACCTCTGTCAGGAATCAGAAATTATTTTTACCACCTTTTTACTAATTATATGTACATACAGTGTGTCTCAATTAGACACACTCAGTTCTAAGGAGTCTTAATTTAGTTTTAGACATTCTCAAAACAAATTCATTATAGATTCATGAGTTAAAAGATACCTACCAGATGTCATGTAAGAATACTTAGGCTAGGGGTAAAGAGTTGAGTCCCCAGAAAAGATAAAATTAATTAACAGTTAACAACAACCTGTGCAGAATACTACATTCTTGTTAAGGCTTTTTAATTTTTTTTCCCTGAGATTACTGTGACTGATACCTAGAAATATGAGCAGTCAGTTAATAGTGTTGTAAACAATGGCTGCTGTGTTTACTAGTTCACAGAAATTCAATTAGTAAGAAATTCCAAATCTTTGCCACTTTGTGTAAACAAATTGCCTTTACTTTGCTAAAGTTAAGGTTGGCAGTCCCAGTGTGTAGAACAACATGAGACAGGTTACAACTCTGCTTCCTGACTTACATCATCACTATGCAGATTTTTTACCTTGTGATAATTTATTAAGCTGTATATTTGTGATTAATGAATTTTTCTTATAGATGTTACAGTCAATAAAATTAAATGAAAAACAGGTTAACAATGAGCAAATAACAATGATATAATTCTACTCAAGAATTACACTAATTGCCTTTACTTTGCTAAAGTTAAGGTTGGCAGTCCCAGTGTCTCGACATTGGTTAAGTTCTATTAGTTTCCCAGTCTTTTTCCCAATCCTTTGCTGAAAACATTGAATTCATGCATTAACTCACGTATTCATGCATTTAGTCATTTCACAAGAATATGTAGAACGTTTACTCTATGCCAGACATATTTTACATGCTAACAAAGAAATGA
Organism: Saimiri boliviensis; assembly: GCF_048565385.1. Lineage (NCBI taxonomy): Eukaryota > Metazoa > Chordata > Mammalia > Primates > Cebidae > Saimiri > Saimiri boliviensis. Next base: position 45,060,191 of record NC_133451.1, on the reverse strand, counting down.
TGTGCATGCAGGCAAATTTTTTGTGCTTATGTGCAAATACATACACAAAAATACGCAAGATACTGCCACTAATAAGTTGCATAAGAAGACAGAGGGTGCCTAGGAGGTGAGGGTGCAATTTAAAATAGGGTGTTCAGATAAGGCTTTTCTGGGGAGGTTCCACTTGAGCAGCACCACTACTAAAACAATGGTGCAAGGGAACACATCTTTGAGATAACAGAATTCCAAACTAAGTTAAAGGGGGAGGCACTCTGAAGTGGAAGCCTGCTGACTATGTTTAAGCAAGGTTCAGGGAGGAATATAGAGTTCTGGAACAAAGTATGAAAACAGGAATGAAGTCAGAATAACAACTGGGGCCAGATCCTATGAAGCTTTCCTTGCTGTGGCTTTTGTTCTTAGTGACAGGAAGTCACCAGGAGTTTTCAGTAGGCTATGATGAGATCTAAATTGTATTTTAAAATTAACATTTTTATTATGTACAACGGATTGTACTTCCTATAGATAAGGTCACACAACTCTGAAGTTAAGAAAAAATAAAAAAAAACCTAACAGACACATTACTTGCCCTTCAGGAGAATGTTAGTGTAATTCTTGAGTAGAATTATATCATTGTTATTTGCTCATTGTTAACCTGTTTTTCATTTAATTTTATTGACTGTAACATCTATAAGAAAAATTCATTAATCACAAATATACAGTTTAATAAATTATCACAAGGTAAAAAATCTGCATAGTGATGATGTAAGTCAGGAAGCAGAGTTGTGACCTGTCTCATGTTGTACACCTTCCCTCTTCCCATATGGACCACTAACTTGCTTCTGAAATCATAGATTAGGTATGTCTTAACTTTGCTTTTTTATAGCTACTTCAGTTATATTGAATTAGGGGTCCACTCTACTCCAGTGTGATTTCATCTCAATTTAATTAATTATATCTGCAATAATCCTACTGTCAAGTTTGCATTTTGAGGTACTAAAGTTAGAACTTTAACATATGAGTTTTTGAAGGACACAGCTCAACCTGTAACATACCAGATAAAAAGTTGGATTATTTTTCTGAAGTACTTCCATTAGCACTTATTACAAGTATAACCTACTGGTGATGAAATATCTCACCTATAATTTATCCAAAAATACATTTGTTCCACTGCCATTTTTGAAGTATGTAGAATTTTTGTTAATTCCTCCTTTCTTTTGTCTTTCAGCAATTTACAAATGACCTTCCATTATGTTTTCATCTCCATTGTTACGATGAGAAATAAGCCTTTTCTTAAAACATGGTTTCCCTGAATATAACATGTCTTTATTTTTTTCTTCTGGATATTTTTAGATATTTGATTTTTTTTGTTGCTTTCCAGTAGAATAACCTCAATGTACCCAGGTGTTGTTTCCCTTAAATGTATTCATTTTAGCATTTGCTGTACTACTTGGATTTGTGCATTGATTTTTTTCACCATATGCTATAGCTTAAGTGTGTCTCCCAAAGTTCATGTGTTGAAGACATGATTCCCAATGAGGAGGTGCTGGGAGGTGGGGCTTAAAGAAATGAGCGTGGGTCATGGGGGCATGGCTGTCGTGAATGGATTAATGCTGATATTATGGGAGTGGTTTGTTATCACAGGAGTGGGTTCCTAGTAAATGGAAAAGTTTGATCCCCTCTTGTGTGCTCTTTCTCTCTCTTTTTTCTCTCTTTGCATTTTTGTCTTTCTGCCATGGAATTTGTAAGTACAAAGACCCTCAGTGAATGTGGGTCCTTTTCTTTCTGAAGAATTTCAGAAGCAATAAGGAAACTAAAATAATACCAAATGTAAGACTTGGAAATAAAAATATGAATAAATTAAAATGCAAAAATATAAATAATAAGTTATCTCATGGTAACTTTGACAGTACATTATTTACAAGAGAAGAAAATATCTATGAAATTTAGTACATTTGAAAATAAATTATTCACACTAAAGCATAAGGAGAAAACTGATTTTATGAAATGAACAGAGTCTCAGTGAGCTTTGAACAGCACTAAGGAGTTTAAAATCTAATTTTTTTATAAGTTTGATAACTTTTGATTGTGTGCTGGACATTGCAATTCATACATTTTAAGGAGCCTGTGTTTTATTGTATTTTAAGGATTTTTGAATCTTGTATGACAACTAAATTCTTTTGATCCTGTTCAGGTTGATTTTAGATTTTCCTAGGGAAAACAATTCTACATTGTGGCTTTAATTCTGGAATATGGCTCTTTCACCTAAATCATGAATTTTTTGAGGCTCAACTGAATGTCCAAGGTGCTCAGGGCAGACTTTCACTCTGGGTTGAGTCGAACTCCAGTGTTCCATGCATTGTGAACCCCAGTCTTTTCAGATGCTGCATGACATTTTTAAACCTGTTTGGCTTTCAAATGCTCTAACAGTTGCTTTCTGATATGCCTCATGGATTCTACCCTTTGAGTATACACAACCCATACCTCAGCTAGAACCCAAGGGTAACTGACTTTCATGTGGATTTTTGCTTATCCCTTTCTGGGACTTCTCCCTCTTCCACACTCTGCCCTGCAAATTCCAGTTGCTTTAACATCTTCAAACTGGAAGCTCTACCTGTACTGCTTAGAAAAACTGCCAGTCTTCATGGTGCTTCATGGCCCTGTGCCATGTTTTAGGTGTCCCAAGGCAAAACCAAGGATAACGTGGAGCTCATATTGTGTGTTTCCCTTCTCTCAAGGGTCTCATTCTGATGTTGCCTGTTACTCAGTGTCTGAAAACAGAAGCCTTATATATTACGTGAAGTTGTATAGTTATTTACATCAACAGACTAAGTCCAATACCAGCTAGTATGTTCCCTCCCAAAGCAGAAGTTCGTATTATCAGACTGCTAATTTTGGCAATTCTAGTTTATGAGCAGTGGTTTCCGTTATTGTTTCAGTAGTATTTCCCTTATTACTAATGACATTATAGTGCTTATTTTCCATTTAGATAATCAAGTCACTCTTTTATTTTTTATTGAGTTGTCTCAATTTTTCGTCTCGATTTATAGAAGTTCTCTATCATTTATTCTGAGGCAGATTTTCTCCAGCAATATAGCAGCCCTTTCATTCTTTCCATTCTCTTTTATTGTTCCTAACTTCTTACTTGGATTTCATGACACCTATTCTCTTTCTTATTTTTCAGATTCTTGTCTTGTTTTAGATTAAAATTATGCTGGTTTCATTATATAAGTTTGGACTTATTTTCTTTTCATCCATTCTCTGGGAGAGTTAATATATATGAATCAATGTGTATTATTTGTAAAACATTTCATAGAATTTTCTGGTAAAATTTTCTGTGCCTGGAATTTTCTTTGCAGAAGAGTTTAAATTATAGATTTGACTTTTATTTTTTTAGTAGTTAGTGGACTATTCAGATTTTTTATTTTTATTTTATTAATTTGCCTCTTATGGTAATTTTATACATCACTATGTTAATTTCATCTACATTTTCCAATTTATTTTTATTAGTATCATCTTTTGACCTGTTAGGTGTCTATAGAATCTATAGTGTTACATCATTTTTATTCTTAATATTATTTGTGTTAAGTCCCTATTTGTCTTGATAAATTTCACTAGAGATTTAATAACATATTTGTCTTTTCAAAGAACCTTAGTTTTGGTATGGTAGACACATCTCCATTGTATCTTATTTTTTATTTTATTAATTTATCTTCTTATATTTATTACTATCTTTCTTCTACATTCTTTTGTTATAAGTTTTAATGTCACGTGCTCTATTTTCATTTCCGAGTTACTCTGAAGACAAAATACTTTTTGGTTCTGAACCTGAACCTAAGATGTTTACCACAGCCTCTGATTCTTAGTGGGTGCTGGACTAAAGTTTTTGTCTTTGCTGTCAAATGCTTTGTTTGACTTCTCAGCTTTTCAGTAATATCTATAATTGGCATTTGCCTTCAGGGATAATATAGCCTCACCTTCTCAATTTCCTTCCATAGTCTTCTCTTCTCTCCCAGACTTTAGCCTTCTAAATCCTCTCTGTCTTGAGAGTTCTTTGGTATCACAAAACAGATTTGTTTCTTCGTTATCGATTTTTCTAGTTATTCTCAGCAAGAGTATAGAAATAAACAAATGGAATGTTTTTCCATTTGTTTGTGTTCTCTGTTATTTCATTGAGCAGTGGTTTGTAGTTCTCCTTGAAGAGGTCCTTCACATCCCTTGTTAGTTGTATTCCTAGATATTTTATTCCCTTTGTAGCAATTGTGAATGGGAGTTCACTCATGACTTGGCTCTCTGTTTGTCTGTTACTGGTATATAGGAATGCTTGTGGATTTTGCACCTTGATTTTGTATCCTGAGACTTTGGTTAGGAAGAATCAATATTGAGAAAATGGCCATACTGCCCAAAGTAATTTATAGATTCAGTGCTATCTCTATCAAGATACCATTGGCTTTCTTTATACAATTAGAGAAAAACATCTTAAACTTCATATGGAACCAAAAGGGAACCCACATAGCCAAGACAATCCTAATTAAAAAAAAAAAAAAAGCAGGAGGCATCACAGTACCTGACTTCAAGCTATGCTATAAAGCTACAACAATGAAAACAGCATGGTACTGGTACCAAAAGAGAGATATAGACCAATGGGAACAGAACAGAGGCCTCAGAAGTAACATGACACATATACAACCATTGATCTTTGACAAACCTGACAAAAACAAGCAATGGGGAAAGGATTCCCTATTTAATAAATGGTGTTGGGAAATCTGGCTAGCCATGTGCAGAAGGCTGAAACTGGAACCCTTCCTTATACTTTATACAAAAATTAACTCCAGATGGATTAAAGATTTAAACATAAGACCTAACACCATAAAAAACCTAGAAGAAAACCTAGGCAATGCCATTTAGGACATAGGCATAGGCAAGGACTTCATGACTAAAACACCAAAAGCAATGGGAACAAAAGCCAAAATAGACAAATGGATCTAATTAAACTTAAGAGCTTCTGCACAGCAAAAAAATAAAAATTAATAATAACATTAAAGTGATCTGGCAACCATTGGGAAAAAAATTTGCAATCAACCCATCTGACAAATGGCTAATATCCAGAATCTACAGAGAACTTAAACAAATTTACAAAAAAAAAAAAAAAAAAAAAAACAAACAAACAAACAAAAACAAAAACAAAAACAAAACAAAACAAAAAAAACCATCAAAAAGTGGGCAAAATATGAACAGATACTTTTCAAAAGAAGACATATATGAGGCCGACAAACATATGAAAAAAATCTCATCATCACTGGACATTAGAGAAATGCAAATCAAAACCACATTGAGATACTACCTCATACCAGATTGGATGGCGATCATTAAAAACTCTGGAGACAACAGATGCTAGAGAGGATGTGGAGAAATAGGAACATGTTTACACTGTTGGTGGGAGTGTAAATTAGTTAAAACATTGTGGAAGACAGTGTGGCAATTTCTCAAGGATCTGCAACTATCAATACTGTTTGACCCAGCAATCCCATTACCAGGCATGTAACCAAAGGATTATAAAACATTCAACTGTAAAGACATATGCACACATATATTTATTGTGGCACTGTTTACAATAGCAAAGACTTGGAACCATCCCAAATGCTTATCAATGATAGATTGGATAAAGAAAACGTGGCACATATACACCATGGAATACTATGCAGCAATAAGAAAGGATGAGTTTATGTCCTTTGCAGGGACATGGATGAAGTTGGAAATTATCATTCTTAGCAAACTGACACAAGAACAAAAAACCAAACACCACGTGTTCTCACTCATAAGTGGCTAATGAACAATGAGAACCCGTGGACACTGGGAGGGGAACATCACATACTAGGACCTGTCAGGGATGCGGGGGCTAGGGGAGGGATAGCAGGAGTTGGGAGTATTGGGAAGGGCTAGCATTAGGAGAAATATCTAATGTTAGTGAAGGGGGAGATGGATGCAGCAAACCATCATGGCACATGTATACCTATGTAACAAACCTGCCCATTCTACACATGTACTCCGGAACTTAAAGTGTAATTTAAAAATAAATAAATAAGCACATTAATTTAACTTTATGAAAAAAAGTTGGTAAAGTTTTGACCAGTTTTTAAGATAGTTAATATTATAAATGTCTTGAATTTACTGTAACTGTTATTACCAATTTAACATTTTATGGATTATTTTTAAGTTGAACCTTCTGTATTCACAATAAATTAGATTTTCATAATATTTAAAAACTGGATAATAAATTGTAAAGGCTTATTTTCACCAATATAATTCTGGAAATTTTTCAAAAAATTACATTTATTATTTCTAAATGCTGATTTTAAAACTGCATTTCTTCAAAAAGAAACAGACTCATCATAATTTCTGCAAAAATATTTTTATAATTCAGAAATAAATGCTCCTCTTGGCAACACATACACTAAAACTGGAATAATACAGAGAATCTTAGCATGGCCCCTCTCCAAGGATGACAAGCAAATTTGTGAGGCATTTCATGTTTTTTAAGTTCTCAGAGAAATGGCAACAGAAACAAAAAGTGTGACAAGTGAGACCTAATTAAACCTGAGAACTTCTGCACGGCAAAAGAAATTATCAACAGAGTAAACACAGCCTACAGAATGGGAAAAAATATTTAAAAACTGTGGATTCAATAAAGGCCAGAATCTATAAGGAACTTAAGCAAAAAACAAATAACCTCATTAAAAATGGGCAAAAAACATGGACAGACATGGACATAGATACAAGCAGCCAACAAACATATGAAAAAGTGCTAAACATCACTAACCATCAGAGAAATGCAAATCAAAGCTACAATGAGATACCATCTCACACCAGTCAAAAGGGTTATTACTAAAAAGCCAAGAAACAACAGTTGCTGGTGAGGTTGCTAAGGAAAAGGAATGCTTTTACATTGTTGATTGGAATGTAAATTAGTTCAGCTACTGTAGAAAGCAGTTTTGAGATTCCTTAAAGAGTTTCAAACAGAACTACTGATATGATTAAACTTTGTGTCCCTACCCAAATCTCATCTAGAATCGTAATTCCCATAATCTGCACATGTCAAGGGCAGGACTTTGTGGGAAGTGGTTGGTTCATGGGGGTGGTTTCCCCCATGCTGTTCTCATGACAGTGGGCGAATTGTCAGAAAATCTGATTGTTTATTATTATTTTTTGAGATGGAGTGTTGCTCAATTGTCAGCTAGAGTGCAGGGGCACAATCTTGGACTGCTGTTTCCACTTTCTGGGTTCAAGAAATTCTCCTGCTCCAGCCTCCTGAATAGCTGGGATTACAGGCATGTGCAACCACATCCTGCTAATTTTTGTAATTTTACAAGAGATGGGGTTACACCATGTTGTCCAGACTGGTCTTGAAATCCTAACCTCAGGTGATCCACCTGTCTTGGCCTCCCAAAGTGCTAGTATTACAGGTGTGAGCCACTGTGCCCAGCCAATCTGATGGTTTTGTAAGGGGCTCTTCCCCCTTTTCTTATTCTTGCATCTTCCTGCTGCGATGTGAAGAAGTTCTGTGCCTGCTTCCCCTGCCATAATGATTGTAAGTTTCCTGAGGCTGCTCCAGCAATGAAGAACTGTATGTAACTTAAACCTCTTTTCTTTATAAATTACCAAGCCTCAGGCAGTTCTTTATAGAATTATGAAAATGGACAAATACAACAACCATTTGACCCAGCAATCTCCCTACTGTGTATATACCCAAATAAATATGAATTATTCTACCACAAAGAAATGCATATATATGTTCATTGCAGCACTATTCACAATAATAAAGACAAAGAGTCATGGTGGATTGGATAAAGGAAATGTGGTACATATACACCAGGAAATATTGCACAACCATAAAAAAAAATGAAATCCTGTCCTTTGCAAACAAAATGAATGAAGCTAGAGGCCATTTTCCTAAGAAAATTAACACAGGAACAAAAATCTAAATACCACATGTTCTCACTTATAAATGGGAGTTAAACATTGAGTATTCATGGATATAAACATGGCACTGACAGATACTGGAGACAACTAGATAGAGGAGGGAGATTTTCAATAACTGAAAAGCTACCTAGTGAGTACTGTGGTCTCTACCTGGGTGATGGGATGCATCATATCCTCAACTTCAGCATCATGCAATATACCCATGTAAAAAATCTGCACACGTAACCTCTGAATCTAAAATAAAATTTGAATGTATTTTTAAAAAGAAGGACAGAAATATGTACTATAAATCAATATATCTTGATGAAGATAAATTCTTCTATACCAAGTCAATACCTGAGAAAATATTTTAGAGAGATCACTTATACAGAGAAGAAATTAATTTGTAAGATTATCTCACTTCCATTAGCATTTTCTTCTAACTTTAAAACTGAGGTGAAGGGAGAATAAGTGACTTCTCTATGTCACACAGCAAATAAATAACAGAGGTGGAACTTGCCTCTCTTGACTGCTTCAAACATTCTCAAGTGTCTCATTACCATCCCCACACCTATAATGCTATGTTCCTGGATGATCATTATGCTTTCCCATCCCTGCAGTTGATATTGACATTTGTTGAAAGTAAAAGCAATGATTATTTTCTGAACTTCTTCACTTTCTGACTTCACAGTCTGATCTGTTAAGGATCATTCATATTTCAGGTTTTTGGATTATTGTCAAAACCAAACAGACAAACAAATAACAAATAACTTAAATGAATAGGTCAATATATTAAAATTAGAGACTGGATTCTTGCTTTGGCTGAAAGGCTGAATAAATTATTTCATAATTACATTCCAAGTTCAATACTATGTAATAACTATTTTTAAATTGTTTTATTTAAAAACAACTTGAAAATAATTTAAATATGTTAGGTAAATGATTGTTTTATTCAAAAATATGTAGCATTAATGCGAAGACTACATTTATACCTTTTTAAAAAATTTATGTAAGCACACTATAAAGCTTTATGACTGTCTTTTTTTTTCTAGTTGCCACTTACTTTTCTTTTGTTAAATACATATAATTTATTTTGCTATAAATAGTCTATCCTTTGAGCCCAGCCAATATGGTAACTGATTATGGCTCTGACATCAATCAGCAGTACAATTCTCTGAAGGAAGTGGTATAGTCTGAGGGAAATTCCTATTTCCTTTGTGGCACATGAGTGCCTGTATAGTAATTAAAGAAAACAGCTAGTGAAATCATGGGTTACTAGGAGGAAATGCTTGTGATTAGAATAAAAGATGATTGTTGCATTAATATTTCAGATGGCAGAATCTGTATGAAGGGAAGCTATTTCTTAAAGGACTTGGGGATTCTGCCCTTATGGGTGCATGTGCTAATTTCAAACCCCATAACTAAAAACATAACAATATTTATTCAAATGAACCTGATTACTTGAGATTCACTGGATATTCAGAGAAGAAATAAATTGTAGAGTATAATACTGGAAGAGGAGAGTGAAATCAATAAACACCAAGCACTTCCATCTATATGTAAAGCAACATGCTAGTTGCTGTAGGTTAGAAATAGAGATGTAGAATGCTCTGCTTGAGCTCAGAGAGTCTGTATTAGCTGGGGAACAGGAACATGTACATGGTTATAATTGAATATCACAATAAAATACTGCATTAATTTTCTATTGCAGCTGTAACAATTTACCACCAATGCAGTGGCTTAAAACAACTCAAATTTATGATCTTACAGTTACGTAGCTTTGAAGGCTCACATGGGTCTCAATAGGGTAACATCCAGATGTCTGCAGGGCTGCATTTCTTTTTGAGATCTCTGGGGGCAAATTCATTCCCTTGCTTTTTTCAGTTTCCACAGGGTGTCCACATTCTTTTGCTAGAGTTTCCTTCCTCTATCTTCAAATTCAGCAGTGCAAAATTTCTCTCTGACCTGTCTTTTATCTTCTTATCTCCATCTGAAGCCAGAAGGAAATGGTTCTCCACTTTTAAGGACTCATATGATGACATTGGGTCCACCTGGATACTTCAAGATAATCTCTCTACCTCGATGTTCTTAACCTTACTCATATCTATAAAGTACCTTTTGCCATATAAGGTGTTCTATTCCCAAGTTCTGGAAATTAGAGCATGGATTTTTTTTTTTTTGAGGGGGCGACATTATTCAGCCTACCAAAAATATTGAAAGGGTGGTTTAAAAATAAAGTTTAAATTAAGATTTAGACAAAGGGAGAGAAAGATATCATTGTGAATAAAATGTTAAAAGAAAGGTTTATCAAGATAAGTTCATCTTTGAGAAGTAGACTACTTGCTTCTTGATAGTTTCTTCTCCTTTTGAATCAATTTTACTTCTAGAAAATCAGTTATTTCAAGATTTTGTAATTTATTAGCATAAGTAATAAGATTATATTATCTCAATTTATCCTCAAAATAGCACTATTAGAGATATATTAGTGCTATCCCTGTTCACACAGATGAGGAAAAACTAGGCTAAGTAAATTGCCCCAAATCACATACCTTGTACATATTGAAATTCGAATTCAACTCACATAATTGACACCTGTGCCCACAAACTTAACCACCATATCTATATTCTTATTTTACATTTTCCTTGAAATTTCTAATATTTTCTGTAATTTTTTTAAATCAGGTTTTTCTAAGAGGTGGATATTACATTTAACACTTTATGTTTTGCCACTTTTATATGTTATTTTCAAATATACTGATTTCTCCTTTCATGTTTAAAATATTCTTATTAATGTTTTCTCAAAATTTATTTTTCTTTTAATATCTGATCTTGGATGCTTAATTATTTTCTTAAAAAACCTATAAAGTATAAAATTGATTTTTGAGTTAATTGTGATTTGACCAAATCTCACAAACATTAAAAGGCCAAGTTTTTATTTTAATGATCTTAAGGTAGTTTATCATCGAATTTATGAAATTTTTCCCACATGATTATTCATGATTACTACAAAAAAATAAAAATAAAGAAAGCAAAAAACAAAATAATCAATCTTATAATCTGGAGATCTGGAGATCTTCTTCAAACAGTTTGGCTAGTTGTTTGATTAGCAGCTTTTAGGATTTTTTTCAAGAAGAGGGTGTATATTTACAAAAATAAGATGATATTGAAACCGTTTTAAACATTGATTTTCCTTGCAGAAATATAAGAAAGATATGTTACTATGTTAACAAAATTATCTTTTTGTGTCATCATTTCTTGCTAATTGTATAGAAGGCCTTTGGTGTGGATGTTATTTTTAACTAATTTTCTACAGTGAGACTATGTTTTCCCAATTCTGTATTGCTAAAAATAACGAAGTTATGAACAGTTATATACTTCTATCTCTATCAATCTATTAATCTATCATCTATTCATTCTCTCCTTGTATCTATTATTATTTGTGTTCTGTTTGATCACATCATTGTTAAGATAACATAGTGTATTGCTAAGCATGTGAGTTTTAGTCTCAGTTTTCCTGGAATTGAGTGTCTTCTCCAGCCCTCACTCAATAGGTGAGTTTGGGTTAATCAATTAATTCTTCTGTGTCTAGATTTCTTTATATATGGGGAAGTAATAGTATTGACTTAATGATCTCATGGCATTGTGGTAAAGATTAAATATACATATATATATTACACATAACATATTCAAATTACATGGTAATATGGGACTACTAACATTACATGATTTCAACTCAGAAGATGTTTAAAAGATGACTTCTCCTAAAATAATCCTCTTATATTAAACAACAACAACAACAACAACAACAATAAAATTAGAGTTAAAGGTGTTTTTTTTTTTCCTTTCATGATTTCAGACATTGAATCAGAATAGCAGTTCTAAAGTAATGTTTTGTATTAAAAAGACGGAAGGGATGAAATAATCTGCCACATTGGAAATAACAGAAAAAGCAATAAAAGGAAAATCTAGACAAAGTTCATTAGTATTCAATATGTCTCTCTAATTGTTCTGTTGTTTTCGACCCAAATAGTGCCCATATTGTACTATGTGTATAATGTCATCTTACGGAGTCATTCCAACTCTTTTTGTACAAGCATTAGAAAAATTTTAATTAAAATTAAAGTTGCACTTCAATTAAGAAAATCATTGCCTTAATAAAGGCTGCTTTTATTAAAGAAGTGCAAAAATAACATCTGTCTTTATTTTGTTAATACTATTAATACACTCAGCCATTGAATATAATCCAAGTGAATATTGTCTGCTGGCTAGCTCTCCTATCAAGAACAGATATAAGATTTCTGTAGTAGAATATGTTTTAGAGAAACCACCTATAATGCAAAGTTTATGCCATGAGTTCTACCTAGTAATTTGAGTAAACATTTCTTGAATTGAATGTAACGTATTGACGAATGGTTGACTGGTCTATTGTTGTGGGTGAATTGTGGACAACTTCTGGAGACAGAGTGATTCACTGACATTGGTCAGGCTGTGAATCTAAACATGGTTCTTTTCATATGTATTTCTCCTCAATTTCAACATCATTTAAAAAATGCAAAGCCTTTGTAGTTGAGCTATTCTATAATTCAATTTTACTTAACTAACTAAACTTGAAAAAAGAAAAATGCTGTGAAATGAAAGACATTTAAGGAGAAAGAGTATAAGCAAAGAGTATAAAAGGAAATCCCAAGTTTGCTTCCTAAATAATACAGCTGAGCCTTGAGTATAGACTTAATGCTTTTCTGTGTCATCATCTTTCTTATCTTAACTTTGGACCAGTGATCTACATCTAATTTGTTCTCATTTGCAATGCTTAACACTGAGTGTCAATTTAATTGGATTGAAAGATGAAAGGTACTGTTCCTGGGTGTGTCTGTGAGGGTGTTGTCAATAAAAGTTAACATTTGAGTCAGTGAACTGGGAAAGACAGACTAACCCTCAATCAGGGTGGGCACCATCTAATAAATCAGCTGTCAGCATGGCCAGAATAAAAGCAGGCCATGGAAAGATTAGACTGACTAAATCTGTCCTCCATCTTTCTCCCACGCTGGATGCTTCCTACACTTGAACATTGGACTCCACGTTCTTCAGCTTTTGGGCTTTTGGACCTATACCAGTGGTTTTCCAGGGACTATTGGGTCTTTGTTCACAGACTGGAGGCTGCATTGTTGGTTTCCCTTTTTTTGTGATTTGGGGAATCGGACTGGCTTCCTTACTCCTCAGCTTGTAGGCAGCCTACTGTGGGACTTCGCCTTGTGATTCTGTAAGCCAATACTCCTTAATAAACCTTCTTTCATATATACATTTATTCTACTAGTCCTGGCCCTCTAGCAAATGCTGAGTAATACGGAGTTTGGTACCAGGAGCGATTCTAGAGAAACAAAATTTTAAGGATGGAGATTTTTAGTTGGTTTTGGGGTTTCTGTAGTTGGCTGCTTAATATGATTAGACCCCAAAATGCTAAGGACTCTACTTCTAATTCTATGGAGAACACTAATAGTTCTTGGGGTGAACTGATTTGGGAGTTATACAAAACAAATGCATTTAATACTCCTGATTCATTGCTCATGAGAGGCAAGTTTAGTGATTTTATACATACCTTTGACCATATGTGGAACAGAGGAGAAAATGAAATTGTTTCGTTGCTCCTAAGTTCAGTGAACAGAGGGATAAAGTAAAATGATGAACTCAAAGATTCTTTCTCTCAGCTCCAGAAGCACAAATTAAGGCTCAGATCTTCAAAGATCGCCCTGAATGAGAGCCTTGCTTCCTGCAGAGAAAGGGCTGAAGTTGCGGAAAATCAGACACAAGCTCTTTTCATGCAAGTGGCTGACCTGCAACAAAAGATGCACATAAAGCCTTGCCAGGTGTCTACGGTTAAAGTGAGGGCATTGATTGGAAAACATGGGACCCTGCAACTTGGAATGGGGCTGTGTGAGAGGATCCTGATGAGGCTGGGGACACTGAGGTCCTAAATTCTGATGAATCTTTTTTGGCAAAGGAAATGGCGTCCTCACTCCCAGTGGTGGCACCATCCCCACCCTCGCGCATGTTGCCATCAGCCCTCTCACTTTGTCTGAGGAGATTAACCATGCACTGCCCAAGGCAACAGTGGTAGCCTCCCCAGAGGCAGTTGCTAGGCAAGACAATGCTGTTTCTTCTCAGGAACCACCCCCAACACCTCTGTCTGCTTCTAATCTATAACTAGACTCAAGTCCCAGAGGGCCAATAGAAATGAGGCTCAGAGTGTGACCGACAAGGAGGTGCATTACACTCTGAAGATGCTTGAATTTACTCTTTATGTAAGCAGAAATCTGGAGAACATGCATGGGAATGGATATTAAGGATGTGGGATAATGGCGGAAGGAAGATAAAGTTGGATTAGGCTGAATTTATTCATATGGGCCCACTCAGTAGGGATTCTGAATTTAATGTTGCAGCTTGGGGAGTTAAAAAGTTTATAATAGTTTATTTGCTTGGTTAGCTCAAATATGGATAAAAGCTTACTCCACTGTGAGTGAACCAAAAATGCCTGACCTCCCTTGGTTTAATTCAGAGGAAGGGATCTAAAGGCTTAGGGATATTTGGATGCTGGAGTGAATTATTTACTTTAGACCCATTTATGCCAGCTTAAAGGGTCAAGAAGACATACCCTTCATCAATATCCTGTGAAATAGATTTGAGAGGGCAGCATCTGCATCCTTGAAAAGCTCTGTGATGGTTCTTTCCTGTATGCCAGATCTTACAGGGGGAACTACAGTCACTCAACTACAAAATTTAAATGCAATGGGAATTATTGGATCCCAAGGCAGCAGGTGCCAAGTGGTGGCACTCAACCCTCAAAGTCAAGGTGAGCATAGCTAACATAATGGACAGCAGAGGCAAAGCAGCAATTAGAATAGTCTGACTCGTATACAACTCTGGCATTGGCAAATTAATATTAGTGTTTCTAGAAGTGAAATTGATAGGAAGCTTACTGCATTCTTACTTAAATTATATAAGCAGAAAACTTTCAGGTTGAATGGATAAAAAACTAATTTGAATTATAAAAACAGAATCACAGCCCCTCAATTTCCAGACTTGAACCAGTTTACAGACCTAGAATACCTTGAATAAACGGGAAGTTGGGTCCTTTTGAGGAGGGCCCCCACTATACTACCAACAATCTATGCAGTGAATCTTTCTCCTATCCTTCTCCAAGGAGACCTCCAGCCTTTTACCACAGTAACTGTGCATCAGAAAAAGGGGGATGAGTAGATGAATCAAAGGAGCTGACATTGATTCCAGGGGCTCCAAAATGTCATTGTGGTCCTTCAGTTAAAGTAGGTGCTTATGGAGGTAAGGGAATTAATGGGGTTTTAGCTCAGATCCAACTTACAGTGGGTCCAGTGGGTCCCTGGACTCATCCTATGGCCATTTCCCCAGTGCCAGAATGCATAGTTGGCATAGAAGTACCTAGCAGCAGGCTGAATCCCTACAGAATTTGACACTCTAACTGGTAGAATGAGGGCGATTATGGTGGAAAAGGCCAAATGGAAGCCATTACAGCTGCCTTTATCTAGAAAACTAGTAAGACAAGGCAAAAACAGTATCACATCCCTGGAGGGATTGATACTCCAGAGATTAGTTCCACCATTGAGGACTTGAAAGATGAAGGGGTGGTTCTTCCCATCATACCCCTTTTAACTCTCCTATTTGGCCTGGTCAGAAGACAGACGGACCTTGGAAATTGACAGTGGATTGTTGGAAGCTTAACCAAGGTGTGAGTCCAATTGCAGCTGCTGTACCAGATGTGGTTTTATTGCTTGAGCAAATTAACACATTTCCTGGCACCTAGTATATAGCCACTGAAAATTTGGTATTATTTTTCTCCATTCCTGTTCATAAGGCACACCAGAAGTAATTTGCCCTCATCTGGCAAGGCCAGCTTGAGCAAATTAAAACATTTCCTGGCACCTGGTATATAGCCACTGAAAATTTGGTAATTTTTTTCTCCATTCCTGTTCATAAGGCACACCAGAAGTAATTTGCCCTCATCTGGCAAGGCCAGCAATGTGCCCTCACTGTCCTACCTCAGGGGCATATCAACTCTCTAGATTTGTGTTGTAATTTACAGAGATCTTGACTTCTTTTCTCTCCCACAAGATATCACACTGGTCCATTACACTGATAACATTATGCTGATTGGATCCAGTGAGCAAGAAGTAGCAAAAACACCGAACTTACTGGTGAGACATCTGCATACCAGAAGATGAGAAATAAACCTGACTAAAATTCGGGAAACTTCTACCTCAGTAAAATTTCTAGGGGTTCAATGGTATGGGGCCTGTCAAGATACTCCTTCTAAGATTAAGGATAAGTTGCTGCATTTGGCCCCTCCTGCAACCAAGGAAGAGACATAATGTCTGGTGGGTCTTTTTAGATTTTGGAGGAAACACAATCCTCATTTGAGTCTGTCACTATGGCCCATTTATCCAGTGACTCTAAAGGCTGCCAGTTTTGGGTGGGTCCAGAATAGGAGAATACTCTGCAACAGGTCCAGGCTGCTGTGCAAGTTTTTCTGCAACATGGGCCATATGACCAGTAGATCCAATGGTGCTTGAGGTGTCAGTGGCAGAAAAGGATTCTGTTCAGAGCCTTTGGCAGAACTCATACGTGAGTCACAGTGGAGGCCTTTAGAATTTTAGAGGAAGGTCCTGCCATCTTCTACAGATATTTACTCTCCTTTTGAGATACAGCTCTTGGCCTGTTACTGGGCTGTGGTAGAAACGGAATGTTTGACGATCAGTCACCAAGTCACCATGGACCTGAATTGCCTGTCATGAACTGACTGCCTTCAGTCCTGTCTATCCATAAAGTAGGATGTGTACAGCAGTATTCCATCAGCAAATGGAAGTGGTATTTGATCAGGCTTGAACAGTTCCTAAGGGCACAAGTAAGTTACATGAGGAAATGGCTCAAATGCCCATGATCTCCACTCCTGCCACCCTACCTTCTCTCCCCCAGCCTACATCAATGGCCTCATGGGGAGTTCCCCATGATCAGTTGGCAGAAGAAGGTAAGGCATGTTTGACAGATGGTTCTCCACAATATGCAGGCATAACCAGAAAGTGGACAGCTGCCAGCACTACAGGACCTTTCTAGGAAAACTCTGAAGGACAGTGGCAAGGGGAAATCTTTCCAGTGGGCAGATCTTCGGCAGTGCACTTGGTTGTGTACTTTTTGTGGAAAGAAAAATGGCCAGATGTGTGATCATGTACTGATTCATGGGCTGTAGCCAAAGGTTTGACTGGATGGTCAGGGACTTGGAAGAAGCATGATTGGAAAATTGGTGACAAAGAAATTTGGGGAAGAGGTATGTGAATGGAACTCTCTGAGTGGTCAAAAATTCTGTAGATATTCATATCGCATGTGTGTGCTCACCAAGGGGTGACCTCAGCAGAAAAGGATTTTAATAGTCACGTGGATAAGATGACTCATTCTGTGGATGTCATTCAGCCTCTTTCCCCAACCACCCCTGTCATCAATGCTCAATAAATCCATGAACAAAGTGACCATGGTGGGAGGGATGGAGGTTACACATGGGCTCAGCAACATGGACTTCCACTCACCAATGCTGACCTGGTTACCACCACTGCTGAGTGCCAAGTTTGCCAGCAGCAAAGACCAACACTGAGCACTCCATATGGCACTATTCCTTTGTTAGCTTGCTACTTGGTGATGGGTTGATTATATTAGACATCTTCATCACAAAAAGGGCAGCAGTTTCTCCTCATTGGAATAGATACTTATTCCAGATATGGGTTTGCCTATCCTGCATGTAGCACCTCTGCCAAGACTATCATCTGTGGATTCATGGAATGCCTTATACCATCATGGTATTCTACATAGCATTGCCTCTGACCAAGGCACTCACTTTACAGCTAAAGAAGTGTGGCAGTGGGCTCATGCTTATGGAATTCACTGACCTTACCATGCTCCCCATTATCCTGAAGCAGCTGGTTTGATAGAAAAGTGGAATGGCCTTCTGAAATCACAGTTACAATGCCAACTAGGTGACAATAGTTTTCAGAGCTGAGGCAAAGTTCTCTGGAAGGCTGCGTATGCTCTGAATCAGCATCCAATATATGCTACTCTTTCCCCCATATTCAGAATTTACGGGTTTAGGGATCAAAAGGTGAAAGCGGAAATGGCAGCATTTATCATCAGCTTTAGTGGCTCTCTAGCATAATTTTGGCTACCTGTTTCTATTATATGTTCTGCTGGTCCTGAGGTCTGAGTTCCAGAGGGAGGAATGCTGCCACCAGTAGAAACAATGATTTTATTAAACTGGAAGTTACAATTGCTACCTGGAAACATTGGGCTTCTCTTACCTCTAAGTAAACAGGCTAAGAAGGGAGTTATATTGCTGGCTGGGGTGACTGACCTGGGCTATCAGGATGAAATCAGTTTACTACTCCACAATGAAAGTAAGGAAGAGTATGCATAGACTACAGGAGATCCATTAGGGTGTCTCTTAGTATTTCCATGCCCTATGATTAAGGTCAATGAAAAACTATAACAATGGCCCAGACCCTTCAGGAGTGAAGGTTTGAGTCCCTCCATCAGGTAGAAAACCAAGACCTGCTGAGGTGCTTATTGAAAGAAAAGAGAACACAGAATGGGTAGTAGAAGATGGTAGTCATCAATACCAGTTATGACCATGTGAACATTGCAGAAACAAGGATTGTAATTGTCATGAGTATTTCCCTTTTCTTTTATTAAGAACATATTTGTGCATCTATGCGCTTGTACTAAGATCGTTTTATTTCCTTTATCATGCAGCATAAGATTTATTGACTTTATATCAGGATTTAAGTGTTGATAACTTTATGTAATAGTATTTAGGTTAAGGATTAGTGTGCTTCCAATTGTGCAAAGGATAGCTGTATTATGTTAGGGATAATTAGGAGCTCATTATTGTCTTTATTTGAAGATTATGTATGATTTCAGAAGATTCATATGGGTTCAACTTGACAAGGGATGAACTTGTGATGGTTAATATAGAATGTCAACTTCGTTGGATTGAAGGATGCAAAGTATTGTTCTTGAATGTGTCTGTGAGGGTGTTGCCAAAGGAGATTAACATTTGATTCAGTGGACTGAGAGAGGCAGACCCACCCTAATTTTGATTAGATGATGTGCACCATCTAATCAGTTGCTAGCATGACTATAATAAAGCAGGCAGGAGAAGATAGAAGAGCAGAATTAGAGTCTTCCAGCCTTCATCTTTCTCCCTTTCTAGATGCTTCCTGCCCTCAAACATCAGACTCTGGTTCTTCAGCTTTTTGACTCTTGGACTTACAGTAGTGGTTTGCCAGAGGCTCTTGGGACTTTGACCACAGACTGAAGGCTGTACTGCTGGCTTCCCTACTTTTGAGGTTCTTGGACTCCGACTGATCCACCACTGGCTTTCTTGCTTCTCACCTTGCAGATGGCTTAACATGGGACTTTCCCTTGTGATCACGTGAGTCAATTCTCCTTAATAAACTCCCTTTCATATATACATATATTCTATTAGTTATGTCTCTTTAGAGAACCCTAACTAATACAGAAGTGTAGTGACTGTATTTAAACTCAGTTTTATTATTATCACTGAATATTCTTTTATGAACATGAGAAAAGATTATACCTTCACACAAAATAATATCAAGATTTGTCACACTAATGATTGATGGTATAAAATGTGCTTTGGAAGGCTTATCTTTTAATCTGGCACACTAAAGGGAAAGGAAGTGGACCATGTTATACAGCAGCAACATCTGAGTTTATCACATTAAATTAACATTTTACAGTAAAAATTCAATTGGGCTTGTAGTTTCCTTTTCATTGACTGCAAAACTTTTTAACGTTATGTAACAGAAATAAACATAATGGGTTTATGACTAGTTTTGCATTTATATGTATTAAAAAATAATTTAACCCCATAAACATGGAGTCTATTTGGAAAAAGTCCAAACATTACTTAACTTAGAAACTAACAGGGCTATTGTATTACAAGAAAAAGAAATTTCTAATAGATTTAGTGGCTCCAAATGATGTCTTAGAACTATATCTAATCTGGGTTTTTAGGCAATTTCCTTTTTATTTTTTTCTTCATTAATGTCCAACTGTTCTGTGTCCCATTTGCTTTGGATATCTGTGCTACCTAACATAATAAACTTATTCTTACCATAAATTCAGTCCACTGACTGCAGGGAATAGAGATACGAGGAAGAAATATCTCGTTACCATTACTAGAAGCATGATTTACAGTTCAAGTATTTCATTAGTACATATCGTACAAAGGTATATGGAATCAGCTTTTATTCATGGGCTGCAAGGAAAAGAAAAAAATAGGTTAAGTTAAATGAAAATACGATAAATGAGTAGTCTATGAAATGACAATAAGCCAAACTTCTGGGTTTAGAATGAAAAAACTAAACTAAACTAAATTAAAATAAAAACCAAAAGAACCATGCCAGGTATTTAGGCAGGGAATGAGAACAATCACTTCAGAACATTACATTTGAACTGATGTGTTCTTTCTAACCATGTTCTGGTTATTAAGTATTCATTAAAAATGCTAATACTTAGCAGCTTACATTTTTTTTTCTTTGAAATTGTTTTTGAGATGGAGTCTCACTCTTGTCACCCAAGCTAGAGTGCAATAGCATGATCTCGGCTCACTGCAATCTTAGCCTCCCAAGTTCAAGCAATTCTCCTGCCTCCGCCTCCTGAGTAGCTATGATTACAGGTGCCCGCCAACACATCTGACTAATTTTGTATTTTTATTAGAGATGGGATTTCACCATGTTGACCAGGCTGCTCTTGAATTCCATACCTCAGGTAATCCACCTGCCTCGGCCTCCCAAAGTGCTAGGATTATAGGCATGAGCCACTATGCCCGGTCACAATTTTTTAAAAATCATCTTGTGAAGTCTGTATGTCAGGAATTCAAACTAAAAAAATCATTTGTCTCTGTTCCTCTTATCTCACACTGGGACCTTAGCTGGAAAGACTCATCAGTGAGGTGGGGTGGGCACTCTATGGCTGGGTGCTGAAAGCGTCTGGAGACATCTTCACTCTCAACAGACAGTTGATGCCAGCTATAGGTTGACACTTCAGCTGGGCTTTTCATCTGGATCATCTTCATGAGGCCTCTCTAGGTGGCCTGGGCTTCCTCATAGCATCATATTGCCTCAAGATAGCCAGATATTTTAAGTGGCCTATGAGGATGCAATACAAAATGTATGAAGATGAAAGTCAGAAGTTTTTGTTTTTAATAACCTCATCTGAAATTCCACATAATGGCACCTCTACCATATTGTATTTATAGTGTTAGTCATAATTCCTTCTAGATTTAGGGGAAAAAGCATAGTCACCACTTTTCAAAGACTTGTTGCCATCATCACATAGCATGTAGAAGCCTGTGAAGAATGAAAGATTTTCTGTGGTCACCTTTGGAAAATATCATCTGCCAACAACTATTTTAATCTATATACTAACACATATTGGATTATAGTGGGCATATGAATGGACATGTATTATCTCTATATGTTTCTGCTCAGGGTCTCAAAATTTTTTTTTTCAACCAGAAAGAAGGTGCTTTGTGGAAAAGCGGGTCTGCAGAGTTAGAGACAGAAATGCATCAGCAGGAAATGGAAATGGGGAGAAACACTGAAGAAAAGATGTGGAATCCAATGTGTCTTTTTGTGAAGAAGTCATAGCAGCAGGGACTACAGACCATGCACAGTGAAAATATGAACTTCATAAGATTTCTTAAAACTCCAAATGCCCCTGTGTTTGCCCTTGTATTATCTTCTGTTTCCCCAAAGGAATTTGCAGTAAAAACTTGAAAACCAAAATGATATGTATTTGTTTTTTAATGTACTGAGAATACGTTGAGCTGGAGAAAGGATAAACCACTGAGGAGGCAAATGTGAGAGGGAAAGGAGTCCCTCCCCAAGAGAATGACTGTGGAGTGTCTACAGTTAAAGAGGAAGGAAAAGCAGACTGGGTCCATGGGGACCACACAAGGAAAAAGGCAAGAACAGAAAACTGGTCTTCATGTTAGATAAACCCTGGGGATTTTACCATCTGAAATCTCTACTAGAATGAGTTGGTTTAAAGTGAGCCTGCTCTACCTATAGCAGCTAAATAAAAAAATAGGTCAAAAAAAACAAAAACAAAAACAAAACAAAAAAAACACACACACACAACAACAACAACAAAAGAAAAATATCAGGATGGAAACCAGGATGTTTGCAACGATCAGTAAAGCACTGTGTGGGTTTTTTTTTTTCTTTTTCTGACCGTTTCATTAGTTTTACTTGTCTATTTTCTTCTTTTCTCTCTCAGTTGTATATACCCCTCACTTTTTATACTGTGGTTATTTTTTGTCATTTTTAGTATCTGCTTCTCATTTTACATTTAGTGAAAAAATAAAGGAAAAGAAAAAACTCAAAGATCGTCTAATTCAACACTCTCATTGTAAACAAAAGAGTGTCAACAGGGATTATGGGTAGCAGCAGAGTTCGGGATGAACGTTGCTCTGCTGACTCTTTGTGTGTTTCCCACTGTATGAGACTGCCTTTCCAGCCTAGCCTGAGGCTGAAGTTTCAGCTAAGAAAAATTGCAAAGGTATTAAAAGGTCCTTGTATCAATTTGAGTTTTCAGAGAAGCTGATACCAAGGTGGAATGAAAGGCATGAGATTTATTGGGTGAGGCACCTATGAAGAATAAAGGAGAGCAGAACAAAAAAGAGAGAGAGAGAGAGAGAGTGAGAGAGAGAAAATGGCTTTAGACCACAATGACTGTCTGACACTGGGAATACGAGAGAGAGAATGAAGGAAGAGACTCTGACTGCTATGGAATTCAGAGAAAAGCTCACCTAGGTTCATAGAGAGTCCCAAAGAGGAGTCCCACATTAGGCAGAAATGTCTCCGCTTTAATAGCATCAGTCATTTGCTCAGTCATTGGCTAGGAGTTCAAATGTGTGGAGCAGTAGGAGCACTGGATGGCTCCCCATCATCTGGGACCTGGTAGTTTTGGCTGACTACACTCTGTACAGTAGAATAATAAACCAAAACTCTTTGAACTTCATATTGCCTTTAAATACAAAGCCAATTCTGCTTAATAATTTTGCTTCTTTTTTTTATTGCATTTTAGGTTTGGGGGTACATGTGAAGAACATGCAAGATTGTTGCATAGGTACACACATGGCAGTGTGGTTTGCTGCCTTCCTTCCCCTCAC
This sequence comes from Saimiri boliviensis, assembly GCF_048565385.1. NCBI lineage: Eukaryota > Metazoa > Chordata > Mammalia > Primates > Cebidae > Saimiri > Saimiri boliviensis. The sequence goes on along the minus strand of NC_133451.1, from coordinate 45,036,985 downwards.
CTGTATCTGTCATTTCTCCCCATGCTATCTCTTCCCACCTCCCCACCTCCCCGTCCCTCCCCCATTTTCCCCCAACAGACCCCAGCGTGTAGTGCTCCCCTCCCTGTGTCCATGTGTTCTCATTGTTCAACACCCGCCTATGAATGAGAACATGCGGTGTTTGATTTTCTGCTCTTGTGTCAGTTTGCTGAGAATGATAGTTTCCAGGTTCATCCATGTCCCTACAAAGGACACAAACTCATCGTTTTTGATGGCTGCGTAATAGTCCATGGTGTATATGTACCATAGCAAAGACCTGGAACCAACCCAAATAATTTTGCTTCTTTATCCCACTACCATGTCTTCAGAAGTTGAAGTCCACACTTGCAGGTTCTGTCTTGAAGTAGATCTAAGTGGTATACTCCTATGACTGCCTCAGTTTCCTCCTATGGAACTTACTTTAAATAGGTCTCTGGTAACATGAGTATATTTTTTGTCTATTGCTATCTAACAAATTACCACAAACACAGTGGCTTAAAACAACATGCATTTATCTCATAGTTTGTGGGTCGGGAATCTGAGTACAATTTACCTAGGTCCTCTGCAGGGCCACACTCTGTGTTGGCTGGGGCTGGGTTCTCACCTGAGGTTCCATTGGGGAAGGATTTGCCTCCAACATTGTATGGCTGCTGAGTGAATCCAGGTCTTCACAGTTTGTGAGATTGAAAGCCTCGGTTTCTTGCTGGCTGTTGGTTTTTTGTTTGGTTGGTTTTTTGTTTCTTTGAGACTGAACCCTCACTCCATCACCTAGGCTGGAATGCAGTGGTGCAATCTTGGCTCACTGCAACCTCTGTCTCCTGGGTTCAAGCAATCCTCTTACCTCAGCCTCTGGAGTAGCTGAGATTACTGGTGCCTGCCACCCTGCCTGGCCAATTTTTTTTTATTATTATTTTTTATTTTTATTTTTTAGTAGAGACGTGGTTCACCATGTTGACCAGGCTGGTCTCAAACTCCTGACCTCAACTGGTCCACATGCCTCAGTCTCCCAAAGTGCTGGGATTACAGGTGTGAGTCACTGTATGTAGACTTAGCTGTTGGTTATTGACTGCTCTCAGTTCCTCTCCATGTAGGCTTCTTCACAGGGCAGTTCACAACATGAGAGCTCACCTCTTCAAAGCTAGCAAAGAAGACAGTTTTCTAGCAAGATAGATATTACTATCTTATGAAATATGATTGTGTATATCTAATATTCTGTGCTTTATTCTGTTGGTTAGAGGCAAATAACAGGTCACACTCATACTGAAAGGGAGGGGAAGATAGCAAGGCCTGAATATCAAGAGATGAAGATAGTTGGGGGTCACTTTAGAATCTGTCTGCTATAGTGGGAAACTGTTTATTGGGTCAGAAGGACTACCTAGCATTGATATACATGAGCACTTGGATTCTCCCTTCTGAGACTAAAACCTTGAAGAAATTAAACTCAAGAGTGTCCAGAACCTCAAATTATCTTGAACATTCTTGAAAAGGACTGTCCTACAAGATCAGTGCATTCAATTATTTTCTGGTGTATACGTTGTCAGAGTGGGTCTCATGAGGAATCTCAAACTTAGGAAATAGTGATTATGTGAGTTTTCTGAGAACTGAAGACATTTATTCTTGTTCTTTATACTCCATGCTGTCAAAATACTCTTTCTCTTGGATTCATCTAAACTTAAGCAAATCATCTAACTTTCTTGAGTCTCAGTTTCCACATTCTAATGATCTCCTGCTCCCATATTAGCAGTTTAATGTTATTCTCTCATATGTGAATGCTTCTTTCAGATATATGCATGACCTTTCCATCTCCTTCAGGTCATTGAACAAAAGGTACTCTCAGTGAAGTCTAGTCCATCAGTTTATTTAATATTGCAACCCACCCCTTCCTGTAGCACACTTCATTTTCTTTATTCTGTTCAACTTTTGCTTTTTTTTTCCCCACCATGCTTATTATTTTTGAGTACATGGTATATCATTACTCATTTATTAAGGTTCTTGTTTATTCTTTCTGTGGCTATGACTTCCAGAATATAAGCTTCGTGATTGCAAAGATCTTTGTTACTTTTGTTTGTTTATATATCATAAGTACAACTAAAGAAAAATTACTTGTAGAATGAAATTATTCTTTTTTTTTTTTTTTTTTTTTTTTTTGAGATAGAGTTTCGCTCTTGTTACCCAGGCTGGAGTGCAATGGCGCGATCTCGGCTCACCACAACCTCCGCCTCCTAGGTTCAGGCAATTCTCCTGCCTCAGCCTCCTGAGTAGCTTGGATTACAGGCATATGCCACCATGCCCAGCTACTTTTTTGTATTTTTAGTAGAGACGGGGTTTCACCATGTTGACCAGGATGGTCTCGATCTCTTGACCTCGTGATCCACCCGCCTCGGCCTCCCAAAGTGCTGGGATTACAGGCTTGAGCCACCGCGCCCGGCCAAAATTATTCTTTAAAAACAACTCTCTGTGATAAATATTATCATTATTACTTTCAGCCAACAAATGAGAAACCTGTCAAACAGAGGTTAAACAACTTATTATGATGATTAGAGTAATAATCAGCATAGTCTAGGATCCAGTGCAGACAGTCCGACTACAGAATCTGAGCTCATAAAACGAGGTAATAGTGCCTTGCACTGAAAGAAACATATGCAAACCTTGAACTTCATACTGCCTGTAAATACAAAACCAACCCTGCTTAATCATTTTCCTTCTTTATGCCATTACTGTGTCTTCAGAGTTTAAGTCTACACTTGCAGAATTTATAGAAAAATACAAATAACAGGAAACACTTCCTTCACAGAGATGTACAGTTTGGTTTGTATTGTTGAATCTTTCCCTGGAAGAATATGAGCATTATCTCCTCCACCTCTCAGAATTCTAACATATTTTTCGGCAACTGAAAATATTAAAACTTGTCAGGAAGCAAACACTATTATTAAGAATCCCTTTGGTACATCTTCCTAGTTAATATGACACATTAGCATGGAAGATAACTGAACAGATTTAAGTAAATGACTGTTCAGAGGTGCTCAGGCACTTTATAGATCTCTGTATTTGGTGTAGTTTATTATCCTTAATGGGTTTTACTCTCACTAAGATACTCCTTTCGTGTTTCATTTCACATCAAAATGTGTGTCAAAATCATCTTATTGACCTTGAAAGAAGCTACAAATTAAAATGGTAATTGACATGATTAATGCAGAAATTTCTAGGCAAGTTGGTTGCTGTTTGGGAAGCTTTCAGTGAAAAAAAAAATCACAACATACTTTTCCTAATACTTAACTGCAAATCATGAAAGTTGCAATAGAGGTGTGCTGGGTTAGGAGGCAGAAGACCCAAGGTCTAAGTCTGGTGCTGACACTGTCTTATGGTGTGGCCTCCTGTCAATAACTTCTCCTTTCTGTGCCTAGGATATTACATCATTGAAGAGAGTTGTAGTATGGCCTCTATTGTACCTTCTAGGCTTACTGAGCTGTATGTGTCCCTGGATTTGTTATGTATTTATAGTAACCTGAGACATTCACTTTCAGTAATGAAGTAATATGAAGCAGCATTCTTCACTGAGACTGATTTGGACAATAAATTTGACTCTAAAATCAGAGCATGTCCTAAGAACTGATGAACAGATGGCTCCCAGTTATCTTTTCGGTTCATTTTCTTTACATGGATGGTGAAAAGGACCTGAGGAAGACAATTGTGTGCATTTCTCCCATATGGTATCAGTTGGCCATGACCAACAACAGCATTATGTAACAAACCACTCCAAAACTCAGTGTCTTACAAGAAGAAGTGTGGAGTCACATGCTCAGGAGGCTGAATAGTTTGGCTAATCTAAGCTGGCTCCACTAGGCAATCTACTCCAGGCTATAGGTCAGCTGGGCCTGGCTCCAAGTAGGTTGGGTGTCAATTCACCCCACGTGTGTTTGTTATGGACGTCAGGTTGATGGGGCATCAGTTACTAAAAGCAGCTCTTTTCACAGCAGGTCCCTGGGGCACAAGAAACAAGCCAAATCCTGTAAAGTCACTTAAGGGCTCCAACTCTGTTACATAGGTCAATATTCCCTGACCAAGGCAAGTCACATGGTCAAGCCTAATGTCAAGGATCAAGGAAGTATACTCTGCTCATCTTGAGGTGTAGTAGGAATATTGGTGTAGAGCAATAAATGGCATCAATAGTTCAATCCATCACATGGGCAGGATGAGCCAGGAAAAAGGTATTTCTGAAGCTGGGCTCATGGGCTGGGTCTGAGCCTTATGAAAGAAGAAAGTTTTTCCCCATTTTGACAAATCTCACAGAAGTCTTGTACATGGGAAATCATTACAGTTTTGTATTTGATATGGAGGTGTCTGGGAGGCAGCAAGATGGGAAAGGAAAGAGTGTCACGTAGGGCAGCAGCAGCAGTGCCCCTGGTGGTCTGTTACTCACAAATTCATCTTTAGATGGTGGCCCTCACTTTGGGAACACAGGACCTGATCAGGTTTGTAATAAACAGATGCTTTGTATTTTCGGGGCTCTCCAAATTAAATGGGGAACATACCATATGTTTGGCCTGAATTGTGTCTCCCTTCCAAATTTATATGTTAATGTCCTAATTTCTAGTACACCTCATAATATAACTGTAATTGGGATAGGGTCTCCAAATATAGTCCATATCTGTATTGGAAAATATTTTCAAAAAATAAATGAAAGGAAAACTAGTCACATATGAAAATACTACTTAGCAGCTACTGTTAAAGTTCTTTTATACATCACATCATCACATTAATAAAATTTATATTACTCTTTAATGAAAATTGTATATTTTGCTGCTGCTTTTAATATTATAGCATTTTCCTTAGGGGGTAAGCTCTAAGTTATTTAAGCAGATATGTGGCATTTAGTTTATATTTGTGCTAAAATTTACTTCACTATTTTTTTCTTCCTCTTCTCCCTCTCATCTTCATCCTTTTCCTGCTTTTATTCATATACTTTAAAATGTGTCTGATTTTTAAGCTTGATTTTTTTCCCATTGTAGTCACTTTGGATATTTTAAGTTTCTGTGACTGTTATGATTAAGTTCTTGTCTCCAGTATATTTTGTTTTCATAATTTTCATAATCTAAGTAGGCTTATATAATTTGCTCTAGAGACTTTATTAAAAATACAGACAATTCTAAAGAATAAATAAAACTCATCCACAATGTGATTTCTTTTAATTAAGCATGGTTAATGTTTTCAGCATAATCTTCCAAATTTCTGTCTATAGAAATAAAATAGCACATTTTTATTGATTGTATTGAATTAGCACATTTTATAATTATTTAGTTGAATAAAAGAGAGCATTGCATTTTTCCCTTTCTTTCTCTCTTTCTCCTTCCTCCCTTCCTCTCTTTCTCTCTTTCTTTCTTTAATTCTTCTGACAGTCTCACTCTGTTGCCCAGACTAGAGTGCAGTGGTGTGATCTTGGCTCACTGCAACCTCTGCTGCCCTGGTTCAGCAATTCTGCTGTCTCAGCCTCCCCAGTAGCTGGGATTACAGGTGCTTGCCACCACGCATGACTAATTTTTGTACTTTTTAGTAGAGATGGGGTTTCACCATGTTGGCCAGGCTGATCTTAAACTCTTGACCTAAAGTGATCTGCCTGTCTCAGCCTCCCAAAGTGCTGGGATTACAGGTGTGGGCCACTGCACCTAAGCCTGTATTTTTCTACGGGTAGTTTGCATATTCCACTATCTTAGTTACTGGGATTTTACTTAAATGCCTTATTTTAATCGATTAAAATAATAATTTTATTCATAGTTCACCAGTTGATTAATGCTAAATAAGATTTCTAGGTTTTCTGAAATAGTAATGTCCTTGAGTTTGTGGGATAAAATGTCTCTATTCATGGTAAGTTAATTCTATTTAATTTGTGTAAATTTACATAGATATTCAACAAACTACTACAATTGTAAACTCCATATGCATTATATTTTGAAAGTCTCTTCCTCTTTACGTAGGAGAAAATCTTCTGGTAAAACCTAATAATTTCTCTATTTCTGGTATTTTAATTCAAAGAACACGTCTTTTTTTTTTTTTTTTTTTTTTTTTTTTTTTTTTTTTTTTTTACCTTTTCACATCTCACTCTAAAATTAATTTATATAAGATTATAAACATAATTTCATATTTTTAGCTATTTTAATAGTAGAACTGTATAGAATTTACTGTTCCAACCAGTGATGTGCTGGTAAATGTTTAACAACTAGATCTTCAGAAAAAACAAACAAATACTTATTTCTGTGGTACACATGCTACCACCTTGGCTGCTTTTGAGCTACCAAAGTGATGTCACTAAACACTGATTTGGAAGCAAATTGCCTTTCATGAACTTATAGGATCCAGCTACGGCACAACTAAAACTGATGATGCAAGGATTAGTCATTGAGATGGCTGAATATATAAAAAAAGAATCTTAATAGTCTTAATATCTATAAATAGAAATGGCCTTATGCTGTAAGATAGGATTTTCCATATTCATATGAATAATTCAAGAAGCTTTTGAAAGCTTGCTCACTCAACATATTGCAGTAAAAGCATACTGGAAGAAGAGCAGGAGATCATCAGTTTGAACTTTACCACTGATTAGTAATAATTACCTGAGCAAGTAGCTTAGGTTTTCTGAGTTTCCGTGGTGTTTCCGTGTGTGTGTGTGTGTGTGTGTGTGTGTGTGTGTGTGTATTCTTAACTCTAAATTCTGTGGACACAAACATATGCATTCCTTCACTAACTATACAAATTAAGCTTTTTCCTCAGCTGTTTACAGAAATTATAACTATCTTTCACAATCATATTTAAATTCTTAACTCTTGTATCAAGCCTTTCTTGACTGTATTTAATTTTCCTTTTCTTTCACTTTCATCCTCTTTTTTCGTATACATTCATTTTCCCTACCTCACAATACATGTGAATATTTATTATTTGAATTATCCACAGCTTCATGTGTCTTAATCTTTACTTTTCAGATGGATTTAAATCCCATAATGGGTGATATCATGCACTCAAATATTTAGCATATTGCTATGCATATGGCAGTTGTTCAGTTAATAACTGCTCACAAAATTTGAAAGCAGAATATAACTCTCAATTTGGAAAAACTAGAAAAATAAATTCTTGTGCAATGTTAATTCAAACCCGTCTATATTTTTGAACTTGAATTAATGTCATGTTTGTTGTTGATTGCTTAACCTAACAGCATCTGACAAATTATTATACCTGCAATGTATAAAGGGTTTACTACATGGCAACGATTGTACTGGAAGTCTGCATCGTCTTTCATCCTTATAGTAGCTACAATAATGTAGTTCATTTCATCCTTTATTTTCTAACCAAGGAAGTAGCACCTGAGAGAGATTAACATGTTCAAGGTTATAAAGACTAAATGATAGATCCAGGAATCCAATCCAGGTGTGTCGAATTCCAAAGTCTGTCTAAAAATATTGTGCCACAAGGAATTTTCTTCCAGCTAGCTAAAAGCATCTTCTGAAAATTCACAAAGAAGTCAAAAATATATTCAAATATAGCGAAAGGAGAAATGAAATGCTCTCAGTCTAAATAATACTAATGGTTGGCAATATAGGAAATAATAAGACAGCAACTTGAACTTAATCTTACCCTAGAAATAACTCTAACTATAGCCAGCAAACTTGAATCAACCATTAATAATGCAAGGTGACGTGCAGAGAAAGACTCAGCCCATAAAAGTGATTCATTTACCCTGTTTCCGGAAACAACATTCCATTGGGGCACATCAATGCCGCAAGCTGCTACTGAAGATGCTATCTACATGAGCCAAAAATCATTGAGGTTCACTTTTAGTCTTTGATTGTGATTCTAAAAGGTACTTGGCAAATGTTGCAGAATGTTCTGTACGAGGAGGCAAATGGTAATAATTGGAGAAAATTGGGTATTCTACATGAATGGATCTCTGAATGATCCACGGCATTAAATTTCCTTTCAGTCCCTTTTACACGTTTTAATTGAAGGTTAGCAATAAAACATTTTTGTGAAATTAAAGTGTCTTAAATGCTAATCAAAGATATCTGCTCAAGAGACAAAATGAATATTATAATGAAATACTTACAAAAAACAAAAACTTAAAACTTTGAGAGTATATTAACACTAATTTTTTTGCATAAACCAAGATTCCTTTATACATAAGATAAACATTGAGATTTGCTAAATTTTGAGCTAACAGAAACGAAGGGGCAAGGTTCACATTTTTAAGTCATTCAACTTGCCTCACACATATTAGTTACTGAATAAACGTTTGTTAAGTGACTAAATGAACCTCTACCTATGAATATATGTGTGTGCATATATATGAATATATATACATATACATATTTCTATACATGTATGTATTTGCACTGGAAGTGTTATAAACATATTCATAGACTGAGGACTGTATCTAGATACATAAATATGTATATGCATATTTCTATAGAAATATGTATATATAAAATATAATATGTATATATGTATATATACAATATATGTATATATATACAATATCATATATACATATGTATATATACCTATATGCATATATATGTGTATATATGTACATATGTATACATGTGTATATATACATATACACATATGTATATATACAATATAATATATGCATATGTATATTTCTATACATATCTATATACATATCTATATTTCTATAGAAATATACACATACATATTTATGTCTGTACATATATGTATTTTTGAAATATGAGTCAGAAATATAAATCTCTGGCTATTGTTTGCTCTGTGGGAAGAACATAGATGTTAAGGGCAAACACTTGGATTTGAACTCTGATTCTACCATTATCCACTCTCTAAACTTGAGTAATTTACCTGAAGGTTACAAGTCCCAATTGTCCTCTGTCAGTTCACAGTAATGCCTACTTTTTCAGATTTGTTGAGATAAATGCATCGGAGAAGTGCAGTATTGTGTCTGATACAAAAAATAACCCCAAAACAGCATTTTCCTTTTTTTCTTCCATTCTTTCATTATATAAGAAAACTACTCAGTATAGTACTATTGTATCTAGATTGATTGGCTTGGTAAAATCAAGTTCTTCAAAGGACTAGCTCACTTCATCCATTTCCATGAATGCCTTAATATTCCCCAATATTATTTCTGTACTATACTAACTTATTCTGTGAACAAATCCTGCTTATTTTTTTCTGGAGACAACATTTATACCTTTCACACCACCCAAAATGCAGATTCTCTCATACCTACCAGGCTAAATTTTCCACATTTTTCTCAGTCCATCTCAAAATGTATTTCAACTCTACATAACAAAACTTCTTTCTTTAAATCAGTCCTCTCAGCCTTTGTGTCTTACTTCTACACAATCTTCCAGTGTTTTTTGGTAGACTTTAGAGCTGAGTATTTTGCTATTTGTGTGTTTTGTTTCCCCACAAGCCTATTACCTAAACTTTTTAAGGAGACGAAAGTGATTTCAAACTTCTTTGGTATCTCTCAGAACCTAATGGACTGCCGGAATATATGCAAAATAATTATAATAAGCAAATAAAGAAAACACCCTTTAGATAAGGACTGAGAACTTTTGAATTGCATGAGCAGATTTGCTCAAGCCTCTACTTTACAGTTCTTAGATCCAGTCACTTTATTCACACCTGCTGTCCTGGAATATGTGACTCAACCATTAGGTATGTCTGCATCAAAATACCTGGGGTTGGGATGAGGCAAGTCTCCACTGAGATTTTCTTCTTATCGTAAGAATAGAATCCTGACTATTTTATATTTTAAGACAATGTCTGTTAAGTGTCAGCACAATGCCTGGCATATAGGAAGAATTCAGTACCTGTTAACAATTTTATTTTTGAGCAAACCTTGAGAAATACCTTATATTCAGCATTTATGCTTTTCTCTTGTCATTACAACAGGATTTCAAATAAGAAATATTTAAAAAAATATAGATGATCACAACATTTTAATGTTATGTGATCTTAAGTTATGAATTCACTTTTAAATGGCATTTCAGCATTTCAATATAGTGATTTGGGGCTTCAGTTCCCATGCCTGCTGTACCTTTCAAGAAGGATTGATTTGGTGTTGTATGATTTATCCTATAATGATATTTTTAATGAAATAGAAAAAATATGTACTTTATTTATAAAACTTTCTTTTTTAAAATTTGTGCTCTCAGCCTTTGGGTCTCTATCTGGTTCTACACCAGCTAGAGAAGAAAAAGGCAAACCTTGATCCTCATGTAGATCAATGTAAGGAAACTATTATCTTTACTTCAGGCTTTCAAATATAAATCATCACCTTATGGGTTGGATGTATATTGTTTACATCAAGATACAAAAGCTCATTTCCTTTGATTTCGGTTTGCACACAACCTTGTAAGTTCAGATGTAATTTCCTTTTCCATACTCATACATTAATTAAGTTGTTTTCTTGCCAGAGTTTAGGTTGCTTTACTTTATGATAGGGTGTGATTTCGGATATTCTATCAAATTAAATGGAGTGGAGATATATCAAATACATAATTCAATGTGGAAGCAAATCTTTAAAGGTAATCTAATTAGCTCTTAAAATTATACAAATAAGCAGCAGAAGTTTGGAACCAATAAATACATACTCTGATTGCCATTGGAAAATATTAAAAATAATACTACAGGAAAACCAACTAACTGTATACGTGGTTTTAATTGGACAATAATTAAATATATATTTTTTGCTCATCTCTTATTGTGAATAAAAATAGCATTGACAAAGCTCTGGTGCTCATTACATTTAATGAATCATTTCCAGATGTGTATATAGTTCTCTTAAGATTTCTAATTCCACAATAGTAGATTACACTCATACTGCAATCTTCCCCACATGTGTCTAACTTAGAAACAATTATAACAATTATAACTTAGACACAATTAAAAACAACTATAACTTAGAAACAAATATAACTTAGAACAATTATAAAAATAATGAATAAGTGTCATCCTTGAAAATAAGAAAGGAAAATATCAATAAACAAGAAACAGAAACGAATCTGTCACCAAAAAAGGAAAGTAGAAGGGAAGTAGAATCTGTAATTCATGACTACCATTGGAAAAATGCAATATAGGTAGCTGATGTCATCCTGTAAAGCACACAGCTGTTCAAGGAAACGTCAGTTCAAATCATGCAATACAAGTTCTAGAAATCTGCTTGGCAACATGGTACCAATACTGTATTGTACACTTATTATTTAATGTATAATTTTTGAAATATATTGTTACTAGTTTTGAAGGAAACATTACAGGAAATGGTAGTAACTAGACTTCCTTTGTTATTTCCTTTTGTTTTTTAAATTCTCATTTTTTGTTGTTTTTTTTTTTTGTTTTCATTATTTCTTTTTTAGCTTTTTAGGGGGGTGTTGGCTGGGGGACTAAAACTAAAGCCCTTTTTATTCATTCATTAAGAGAGTTCATGAATTTGCATGATTACTTTGACTTTGTGAGTTACAGACTGGCTCAATGTAATTCTATATACTGAATGTATAAGTAAATAAAGGATAAATGTAGCAAATTAGGCTGAAATGCTTTAGGTTGAACATTCTTCTACATCTTATGATTACAATACAATGATCTAACTCTGATGTCAGCTTCAATTTTAATAATCATTACATTTCTTTATTTTTTCCAACTTGCATTCTTGTGAACATTGCTTCCTCTGCAATTCCCTTAAATAAGTAATTGACAAAACAGACTCCACATTCAGACTGATTCTCACCTTTGAATTTGTGAAATTTCTTTTTATTTCCCTAGGTATACTGCCTTCTGAATAGAATTAGCTTATCTTGTGGAATCTGCTTCATTCTATGATGAAGACTTGGTCCACAGACTTGGTGCCTGGTCCACAAACTTCATTCTTACTACATCTCAACACAAATGACAACACAAATATTACACATACATGTAATCATGCTTTCACACTGCTACACTGTGGGTTTTACAGTCACTCGAAAACCTCATTTCCAAAATTATTATCGAAGCATCTCATTTATTGAAATATCCAAACCCAACTTTCTGCCAGTATAAACTGCTTGTTCAGCTATTTCCACAACTTTTCTTTCTTTGGCCTTATTGGGAGTTTTAGCTCCCAGATCTCTAACCACTAATTCAATCATCAACCTCAGTGTTCACACTATCCATTAGCTGCTTCTTTTCTTCACTTCCTTCTGTATTCAGCTTGAAATGTATATGCCATTTTCTCAGTCACTCTACTTCAAACCTGAAATTTTTGCCCGCATAGTGAATAGCCCAACCATTCTCTGCATTTCTACATGAGCGAGTGAGCACTGTGGAAGGAAATTATGTGACCACATTGGAATGATACTGTCATCAACTTTGTGTTCACCAATATATATGATGCTTAAACTTGAAATGACATTTCCTTATTCTAGCTGGAAAATCGCTGATTGTCCTATGTTTCACAACAACTTTACGCCTTTCCATTCTACCTAGACTCATAGATACCTAAACTTTATCATAATCAGCAAAATTTCAGAAGTCTCTTACTTCCCAGAGAAAATAATAGTCAGCATTTTGGTACTCCTTTCACTTCCCACCATTAAGAAAATACCTCCGTGAATTCGTTATCATCTTCTTTTTCTTCTTGTCAAAATACAAGAAGCATTCTTCTCAAGAGCTGCCAAGAGCTTCCATTTTTTAATGCATTTTCTTCCTCTTTAGTGAGGCTTCACCTCTTAAATAAAACCATACTGCCCAAGGAAACGTACACAATCTTAATTTATTAAATTACTTGATTATTCAGCAGTATGACCTTTTGTTTCTTACTACAGTTCTCTTGATTTTGTTTTTACTTTATTTACTACTCAGCTTTGTTTTCTCACTTTTTTTGAGACCTTTAAAAATAAATAAATAAATAAATACATGCTAAGCATTTTCTTAGATTTTTATTTTCTCACTCTAACTTTTCTACATGGGCATACCTATTTGCAGGCATGTAATCAACACCCACGAAGTTAACACTTTTATTTTTGTTTTTCCAGACAAGCCTTTTTGTTTTTCTGAATTAAAGACCCATACAATTACTTACCTGGTTAACATTTACACTTGGAGTTTTCCAAAGCATTTCAAGTTTTACACGGCAAAACTGAATTTGTGATCCTCTTTTTCCAATCCTTTTTGCTCTCCACAATTTCCTATCATTTCCAAACAAGTCCTCAAGTTAGAAATATTGGTGTTCTTCATACACATACTTCAAACAAATTATGTCCTCTCCATTTTCCTTTGTTACTATTCTCCCATCTTCACCTTACTCGTCTATCTCTTGGGGTACTGCCATAGCCTTAGAAATTGTCTACCTTTATTCAAATACTTGTTCCATTAATAACTCGATAATTGAATAAATGAATAAGTTGCTCTGATTATCACTGTTGGAACTGTTTACCTCCTACCTGGAAAGGATCTCCTACTCTAAAATCTGGGACAAATTAATTTCTTTGGATCCAAAACAGACATCGCAGGTTTAAACTCTCCTTTTCTTGGTATTGTGTAACTCTATAGCCTCCTTTTGAACTGATGCATGAAGTGCTCTTCTCACATAATTTCATACAGTCTCTATAGTATGAGAGACAGATCTTGAAATCTCTGTGGTACAAAGGCAGGGGCAGTCACTGTTTACCAATGTCCACTGCTCTAAGCTTCAGTGTGACTTCTTGCTACTAGAGAAATAAGAATTATAAGACCAAGATTAGAAAATAGATCCAGTGGAAATTGTGCAAGTGGAACAAATGATACCCTTTCGTACTAGTTTCAGCTCTGCTCATCATTGCCAAGATTTGTATGTAGGTATATGGAACTGAAGACTACTTGGCTTGTGTCATTTCTGTAGAGATGGTAACATGCTCAGTTAGAACATGATTTATTCTCCATACTCAGCTCATATAATTGTCTGATATTTTTTTCTGGGTGTTGTATTCTTGATTCCTATTGGACACTTGGCACCAAGCACCTGCTGGGATCACTGTAGACTCCCTTGGACTGCCTAGTTTCAGAAACAACATTTGCAGCTGAAAAGATGCTCAGAAATTTTTTTCAGGTCCTGGTGAAATTAGTTTTCTCCACTTTACAACTCAGCCTAGGTTTCAACATGGTAGGCCCATGGTGTTTTATGCTGGTTTATTTTATTCTTATTCAGATGAAAATACTTACCCAACATAGAAAATTTGGAATTTCTAGAAAAGCATTCAGCACAAGTTAAGCAGTACAAATATATACATATACTCATAATCATTTGTCAGAGCACTAGCACTAAATTGAGGTCAAAATCTTGAATTTTAGGAAGATTTTGAAGTCATTTGATGCTTTAATACATTTTGAATATGGTGACACACAGCCTGACACCTCATGATATCTGATGTTTATTGAATAAATCAGATTAATATGGAAGAAATTTAGTCAGCTGAGGGAAAAAGACTCACTTGGTAACATATTTCATTCATTGACTATAAAATGATGAAAAATGTTTATATTTTATTTTATTCAAATATTATTTTAAATTGACATTTTTGGCTGACTAAAATACACATTACAAAGGTGGGTTCTATATATCTATGCATTACAAAATTTAAAATTCATATAGAATAATAAATTCAGAAGTGAATTCTAATAATATGAAATTACATGAAAGATCCTAGTCAACAAGGATATAGTATTGTTACTTAAAGAATAAGTAATAATACATTTTTTTAAAAAATTGTACTTTAGGTTCTGGGGTACATGTGCAGATCATGCAGGATTGTTGCATTACATACATGGCAAGGTGGTTTCCTGCCTCCATCCACCGTCACCTATATCTAGAATTTCTCCCCATGTTATCCCTCCCCAACCTCCCAACTCCCACTCACCTCCCCTAGTTAACCACGACAGACCCCAGTGGGTGATGCTCCCCTCCCTGTGCCCATGTGTTCTCATTGTTCAACACACACCTATGAGCGAGAACATGCAGTGTTTAATTTTTTGTTCTTGTGTCAGTTTGCTGAGAATGATGGTTTCCAGGTTCATCTATGTCCCTACAAAGGATAGGAACTCATTGTTTCTTATGGCTGCATAGTATTCCATGGTATATATGTGCCACATTTTCCTTGTCCAGCCTATCATTGTTGAGCATTTGGGTTGGTTCCAGGTTTTTGCTATTGTAAGTCCCACAATGAGCATAATGTTCATGTGTCTTTACAATAGAATGATTTATAATACTTGGTTATACACCCAGTAACGGGATCGCTGGATCAAATGGAATTTCTATTTCTAGATCCTTGAGAAATCACCACACTGTCTTCCACAATGTTTGAATTAATTTACACTCCCACCAATTGTGTAAAAGTGAGCCTATTTCTTCACATCTCTCTAGCATCTGTTATCCCCAGATTTTTAAATGATCACCATTCTAACTGGCTTGAGATCATATCTCAATGTGGTTTTGATTTGCATTTCTCTAATGACCAGTGATGGTGAGCATTTTTTGATTTGTTTGTTGGCCTCATATATGTCTTCTTTTGAAAAGTGTCTGTTCATATCCTTTGTCCACTTTTGAATGGGTTTGTTTGTTTGTTTCTTGTAAATCTGTTTTAGTTCTTTGTAGATTCTGGATATTAGCCCTTTGTTAAATGGGTAGACTGCAAAAATCTTTTCCCATTCTGTTGGTTGCTGGTTCACTCTAACGATTTTTTCTTTTGCTATGCAGAAGCTCTGGAGTTTAGTGAGATCCCATTTGTCTATTTTGGCTTTTGTTGACAATGCGCTTGGTGTTTTAATCATGAAGTCCTTGCCTATGCCTACGTCCTGAATGGTTTTGCCTAGATTTTCTTCTAGGGCTTTTATGGTGTTAGGTCTTATGTTTAAGTCTTTAATCCATCTGGAGTTAATTTTAGTGTAAGGTATCAGGAAGGGGTCCAGTTTCAGCTTTCTGCATGTGGCTAGCCAGTTATCCCAGGGAAACCTTTCCCCATTGCTTGTTTTTGTCAGGTTTGTCAAAAATCAGATGCTTGTAGATGTCTGGTGTGGCTTCTGAGGCCTCTGTTCTGTTCCATTGTTCTATATTTCTGTTTTGGTACCAGTACCATGCTGTTTTGATTACTGTAGCCTTGTAGTATTGTTTGAAGTCAGATAGTGTGATGCCTACAGCTTTGTTCTTTCTGCTTAGGACTGTCTTGGCTATGTAGGCTCTGTTTTGGTTCCATATGAAGTTTAAGGTGTTTTTTTTTCCAGTTCTGTGACTAGGGTGTATGTAGCTTGATGAGAATTACATTGAATCTATAAATTACTTTGGGCAGTATGGCCATTTTCCCAATATTGATTTTTCCTAACCATGAGCATGGAATGCTTTTTCATCTGTTTGTGTCCTCTCTTATTTCCTTGAGCAGTGGTTCATAATTCTCCTTGAAGAGGTCCTTTACATCTTTTGTTAGCTGTATTCATAGGTATTTTATTCTCTTTGTAGCAATTGTGAATGGGAGTTCACTCTTGATTTGGTTCCCTTTTAGACTGTTATTGGTGTATAGGAATGCTTGTGATTTCTGCAAATTGATTTTGTATCTGGAGACTTTGCTAAATTTGCTTATCAGTGTAAGGAGATTTTGGGCTGAGACGATGGTGTCTTCTAAATATACAATCATGTCTTCTGCGAATAGAGGTAATTTGATTTCCTCCTTTCCTAATTGAATATACTTTATTTCTTTGTCTTGCCTGATTCCTCTGGCTAGAACTGCCAATACTATACTGAACAGGAGTGAAGAGAGAGGGCATCCTTTTCAAGTGTCAGATTTCGAAGGGAATGCTTCCAGTTTTTGCTTATTCAGTATTATATTTGCTGTGGGTTTGTCATAAACAGCATTTATTGTTTTGAGATATGTTCCATCAATAACTAGTTTATTGATAGTTTTCAAAATAAAGTGCTGTTGAATTTTATCGAAGGCTTTCTCTGCATCTATTGAGATGATCATGTGGTTTTTGTCTTTGGTTCTTTTTATGTGGTGGATTAAATTTATAGTATGTTGAACCAGGCTTGCATTCTTGGGATGAAGCCCACTTGATCATGATGGATAAGCTTTTTGATATGCTGTTGCAATTGGTTTGCCAGTATTTGATTGAAAATTTTTGCATCTATGTTCATCATAGATATTGGCTTAAAGTTTTCCTTTTTTTGTTGAGTCTTTGCCAGGTTTTGGTATCAGGATGATGTTGGTCTCATAAAATGATTTTGGAAGGATTCTTTCTTTTTGGATTGTTTGGAATAGGTCCAGAAGGAGTGATACCAGCTCCTCTTTGTATGTCTGGTAGAATTCAGCTGTGAACCCATCTGGACCTGGGCTTTTTTTGGGTGGTAGGCTATTAATTGCTGCCTCAACTTCAGCCCTTGTTAGTGGTCTATTCAGGGTTTCAACTTCTTCCTGGTTTAGGCTTGGGAGGGTGCAAGTGTCCAGGTATTTATCCATTTCTTCCAGGTTTACTGGTTTATGTGCATAGAGTTGTTTGTAGTAATCTGTGATGGTAGTTTATGTTTCTGTTAAATCAGTGGTAATATCCCCTTTATCACTTTTTATTGCATCTATTTGATTCTTCTCTCTTTTCTTTTTTATTAATCTGGCTGGCAGTTTGTCTATTTTGTTTATCTTTCCAAAAAAAACCAGTGCCAAGATTTATTGATTTTTCGAAGGTTTCCCCCCCCCCCCCTTGGGTAAATTACATTGCCTTTTCTACTTCACTTTGAGAATAACTAAACAGTACATAAAATAGTCCAAATGGTGCTTTCTATTTGAGCGTTGCTTTGGAATTATGCCAGCACTTCCTGAGTATTAGCTGCTCTGTTAATGGTTGCCTAATTCTCCAAATTGCAGTTTAAATTCCAGCTATTTTAGACCTAGAGATAGAAGAATTTAGATTTTTATCAGTGATTTGGAGAATTGCTTTTCTAAGCTAATAGGGGTTACTATTTCCTAGAAGAGTACATAAGTTTGATATTGTGTATAGTTTAATAAGGAACAGAGAAAGCCAATGGGATGAATATTATTATATCTATACAGAAACTTCATTACCATGGTCTTTAAAACTGTAGTTTAATTCCTTAATTTTCCCAATAGTTTAATTTGCTTATCTTGTTTCCACTCACCAAAAAGCAATACCTATTTTGTTCATTGGAGTTTGTCTTTGGGAGCAGTTCAGTGGTGGGGACAATATACTAGCCCTATCATCACAGCAGCTTCATTTGAATTCAGTAATAGTTTCAAGTTCATTTTGTTTCTTTAAGACATAGAGTAAACTATAAAATGAGGCCATCTTTTTCTCTCAATGGAATTTTTAATGAATAGTTTAAATACCACACCAATTTTCGTTTTCTTTCCATCCTCAGAGCAAAGACCTATAAGCAATGACCTAAGGATCTGTATATTGATCTCATTAATCTCTCTGGTTCTAGCAACTCTGGAGCTCATCACTGACCTCACTTTTTTTTTTCTTTCTTTCTTTTTTAGCTATCTGCTGATGCTCTGTGAGATAGGAATAGAGAGGTGCCAGCCCGAATATGGTTTTAGACTTCATTTTCACTAATGGTGTGATTCTCTATTTTAAAAAGTAACTAAATGGATGGGAAAAAAATGCTGATAATGACTTGTAGTATGTTCAGCAAACTCTTAATTGATGTATGATAGACTATTAAAGAAATTGAGTACATAATCTTGCATATTTCCTTTTTTGTAATGGTAACATTAGCTTTCAAATTGGCATAGTATTCTCTTTTAAGAGAACTCAGCTTGAATTTAATCTTTTGCTGGAAACTCCATACCTAGAAAGCCATTCTTCTACATATACTTGTGGAACATCTGAGATGATACATGTTTAAGTTAGGTGATCAAGTAATTTACTGCCCAAATAGGGACACTTGACAGAAAAATGCTATGCTATGTTAATTAAACTAGGTATAAATGGGAATATTCCAGGAAAATGGAGACATGAAATTGTCCTAAAAATAAGGATAAAGTATCGGCCAAATATATTACTGAATTTGACTTTTAAGAAGTAAAACCTGAGTTTCACCATGATTACTGTAATTCTCTAGAAATTCTCTTTTTATATATTTTTAGACTTACTTGAGTGAAGTCCAAACTCTGCTATTATACACTTTTGAAAAATGAAAAATTTCCTCTAAGGTTATCAACAAACATACCATACTCCAAGAAATCTCTTGCTTGTCTCTCATGGGTTTCTCTTTGTTCTTTTCTAGTAAGTTTATTTTGTTTATTTTAAATTAGGTTTATGGAGGTATAAATTATACAGAGTAAAACCAATCATTTTTAGGTGTACATTAATTTTCCACACCATCATCAAGACGTAGAATATATCCATCATACTATAAAGTATCTTTATGATCTTTAGTAGTCATTTCCCTCTGTCCAGACCCAGGAACTGGCAACTACTGACCCATCCCTTATCAGAATGTGATATAAATAAAATTATATAGTACATAGCTTTTTAAGTCTGGCTTCTTTGCCTGTATGAAATGCGTTTAGAATTTCTCTGTTATTGCATGAATCTGTAGTTGGTTGCTTTTTATTGCTTTTTTTGTAAAGTAATTTTCCACTGTTTCTCTACTTAACACTTATATTTGTGTTGTTTTTTACTTGGGTAATTGTGATTTCCAGTACTGCAACTTTCATATATAGACTTTTGAGGAGACATTTGCATTTATTATCTTAAGTAAATACTTAGGATCATTGTGTTGTATGACAAGCATATGCTTAATTTAGTAAAGAACTACAAATTTGTTTTCTAAATTGACTGTACTACTGTTTTTCATTCCACCTGTCCCCCATTGTATATGAGAATTATAGTTGTTCTGCATCCTCATTAGCAAATGTGTTATATGTATTGCCATTAAAATTATTTTTATCCATAATTATGACTGTACTAGTATCTCAATGTAATTTTAATATTTATTTTCCTCTTGGAAGTAATATTGAGAGGTGCTTATTTATCATTTACATATATTTTTTGATGAAGTATCTGTTCAAACTACCTATTTTTAATTTTTGCCTTGTTTTTATTGAATTAAGATACTTTTTATGTATTTTAGAAATCAAACCTTTTTATGTGTTGGGCAAATATTTTCTCAGTCAGTGGCTTGTTTCTGTAGTTTCATAGGTGCATTTTATAAAGTAAAAATATTAACTTTGATAAAGTTTAATTTATTAGTACTTTTCTTTGTTTTTAATACTTTTTGTGTCCTACTTAGGGACTCTGTTTATCCAAGGTTGTAAAGACTTTCTCTTACATTTTCTTCAAGAAAACTTTTTCTATTTTACACTTATGTGTATTATCTATTTCATGTCTTTTTTTGCTTATGAATGTCCAATTATTCCAGCACCAGCATTTAAAAACTTCCTCAATTTGCTTATTATTGTTGAAAATGTGTCAGTTTCCTTCTTATGCCCTTGTCAATTTTTCTTTTCCTTTAATCCAACAATAATAAAAATGTATCCCTTAAATTTCTATCTTTCTAGATACTAAATCCAGAAATTTCAAGCCTATTTTTCTTGAGTACTCTTAAAAATATAAATAAAAACCTAAGAGAAAAAAGTAAAAATTACAGATGCTTTATTCTTCACTTCTACCTTAAATTACAGGATTTGCCTTGCCAAAACAATAAAAAAGCAACTATGATTTTCTTTTCTTCCTTCCATGATTTTTCTGTTCTCTTTAGACATTTTGCCTGAAAAGGGGACATTGATGTTTTCCCACCCAGTTTTGTTTTTCTGAATAAATTTGCTGATCTACCCCTGTTTGGTACTGTGTCATATCATGACCACTTCTATTGATAGACTGCAGATAAACTGTTACCTTGTCATGCCCTCTTGGATTTTAAATTGTCTTCTTTAAAGTACTAAATGAAATGAACCAGAATTTGGGGAGTAAATTCTGTAGATATCAGCCTTTGGAATTAAAAGAAAATTAAGAATCACCATACATAGTGTTGGGCTAAAGGACTTACAAAATAGCACTCTAAAAGATGAATGTATTAAAATCAGATTCAGATCCTGTCTCTTTAAAAGAACCCCTTCCACTCAAATAATAAAAATTAGCTATAGTCTTGAATCCATCTTGGGAAAAAGTAATCAATTGTGTTCTCAATGGTAAATCTAATAAACTCTTGTCTAATTGAAACTTCTTAATTACTGAATACTGATAAACTTGTTTATCATCTTTTTCTTTATTATTCATACTTCTTGTGCCCTACCTAGGAAATCTCTCAGTCAAGGTTGTAAAAATTTTTCTTTTATGTTTTCTTCAAGAAACCTTAGATTTTTACATTTTATATTTATGTGTATTATATATATATATGTTATGTCTTTTTTACTTTTGATCATGGATGTCTAATTGTTCCAGCACCAACATTTTAAATTTCCACCAATAAATATATTTGAATTTACACCAATGTATAAAAACTTTGCTTATTATTTTCTTTCTTTATACTTATTTTTCTATTACAGAAATTACACTTGATAGTTTTATAAAACACAGAAAATGAACAAATATAAAAAAGCACAATAAAGGAATTGGTTAAAATCATCATTTAGAAGTAATACATTTTTGTGTATGCACATGGCACGCATTATATATATGCGCACTGCATATGTGATATAATATTTATATAAAGCTATATATGACATATGATATAATAAATATATATTATAATAGCATACATTATTATATAACATATTAAACATAGTATATAAAGCGAATGACTAAAAGTAATATTCATATATTAGTAGTTGATTTGTACATACAATATAGTGTTTTTGAGTGTTATTATAAAATCATAACATTATTTTCAGGGAGAAACTTTTTAATATATAATTATATTCTTATAAATATTTAAAAGTGGGAATATTAGGTTAAAGAACATATTGATTTTAAGGCTGGGTATATTTTACTTTCCCAAATAGTTGTACTTCTATATTCTTTCATTATCAATGACAAGAATACATGTTTTACAGCACTTGGACAGTTTTGAATAATGTCATGCTTTAAAACAAATGTTAGTGATGAAGATACATAATTATTGATTATTGCTTTTACTTCGAATATCTTCTATTATTACTGAAAGTGAGTATTCTTTCATATAATTATTGGTCTTATGCATTTTTTCTTCTGTGAACTGACTGTTCATAACTTTTTTACTTTTTTCCTTCCTGCTGAACACTATCTTATAACGTACTCCTACTTTCATTTCTATAAAACCATGTTTTGATTTTCCCTCTAGATCTTAGAAGCTTACCTATCAAACTCAGCATGAGTTGTCCTTCCTGGAAATCAGTAATGAATCCTATTATTTTGCATGTGTGGGTTTTAAGTTTGAGGAAAGATTCCTGGATACCAATCAAGACCTTCTCTGAAATTTACCTTTCATATTTGTATGTCATTGAAAAGCATAGCGTTTTAATTTGTGAGAAGCAGGCTCTTAGAATAGGAAGTGGTATGAGTTCTAAAACCTTGCTTTGCTTGTCAAATATTAGCTCTTTAAGACTAGTAGTATGAATTGTATGCCATCAACAGTGACTAGGAAAGCATAATTCTGCCCAGGCTACCTGAAATAGGAATTAGAGACATGAACAAGAGGGAAAATCACTAGCATCTGACTTTGAGAAGAGGTATGGTGTCCTTCTTCCCTCCTATGAGAGTACACTAGAACTCTAAACAAGGTTGAAGAATCTTGAATAAAGGAAATCTGGGACTAAAGTGTTCTTTACTTTCCAAGATGTAGCCTGAGGATCTTAGTAAGTCTTGGAGAAAAGCCCCAGGTCAAATTAGACACTATACCAGGAGAATACTGTATAAATGGTTGCCTGAGGCACTGAGTTGATGGGCCTAGAGATAGCCTCACAGAGTTCTGTTTACTTCAAATTCTGGAAGTTACAACAGAAATAACCCCTACCCTGGGAAAGAGCATAGACACAAGTAGGGAGGGAAAGATTGAAAACATATGGTAGGCCACATGTATTGGTGCTATAGCCACTCCTGCCTGAAAAGTCCTTTCCAGCATTGCCAATCCAGTTCTACATCAACACTTAAGATACCATTCCTTGCAATTTTATGTCATTTATTGTTCTCATTTCTGGTCTTAGATAAATCCAAAGCTCATTAAGAACAAAAGCTAAATTGCGTTCACTTTAAAAAAAAAAAAATCGGCCGGGCGCGGTGGCTCAGCCTGTAATCCCAGCACTTTGGGAGGCCGAGGCGGGTGGATCACGAGGTCGAGAGATCGAGACCATCCTGGTCAACATGGTGAAACCCCGTCTCTACTAAAAATACAAAAAACTAGCTGGGCATGGTGGTGCGTGCCTGTAATCCCAGCTACTTAGGAGGCTGAGGCAGGAGAATTGCCTGAACCCAGGAGGCGGAGGTTGCGGGATCACGCCATTGCACTCCAGCCTGGGTAACGAGAGCGAAACTCCATCTCAAAAAAAAAAAAAAAAAAAAAAAAAAAAAAAAAAAAAAAAAAAAAAATCTCATGACTTAAATCTTGTCTGCAACATAGTAGGCATTCAAATATGAAATTTCCAGTTTTTGGGTAAAGTTTTAAGGGGAAGGGACATCTGATTTGGCTGTGTCTTCATTCCATCAACTGCTTTCAAGGCTTCAGTCTGACTTCATGAAGAAGACAGATTAGAAGGCAGGAAATAGATACGTTCTTGTTTTTTAAACTTAACTACTACTGATACAGCCCAGTAAATACCTTAGAACTCTCATCAACTGAATTGTCAACTTCTATGCTAGAAGAGAATCAGGAAAGGAATAGGCAGACATAGGACTGATGGAAAAAGGCTCAGAAATATTACTTCTTCTTAGGATGTTATAACTCCTATTTAGTAGTTTAGAAAGCAGAGATAGAATATTGTCATTTTATCACAAACACAGAGCTATGCCATAGTAAAGTCAAAATACACACCCTGATTTATCTGCCCTCAAACAATACACTCTTGTCCCTACTTTAGGTCTTCTCAGTAAGTGCAGGAATAAATAATAGGTGAAATGTTATGCTGATTTGATTCTTTTAGCTCTAAGATCAGTTAGACAAAGCCTGGGGCAGCTGACATGAGCCATCTCATCAAATAACCCCAGAGTATACAAATATTATATTTTTCTGTCTATCTTGATATAAAACTTGCTGAAAGTCATCACATCACATCATATTGCATTTAAGTTCTCAGGTAAGTACAAGGAGGTGAAGAAGCAAAATGTCACTACAAAATGTATATACTAATAGATAAACAGAAGAGAGATGGAAGTGTAGACAGAATATGATTAGAGCAGGTGTATTTTTCAGAGATACACCATAGATGAATGGCAGGTTACCAGTTTGCAAGATGTATAAATTGAGTGAGCAGAAAGCAGTGGAACTTTAGCTAACCGACTCTAAATTTAAAAGGAAGTGAGAAGTTTGGGACAAACATTTACTAAACATAGGATATTAAAATTAGTAATAATGTTTGGAGGGTCAGGAATAGGGTTTCTGCCAACTTGTGACTAATATCGGGATCCCTGCTTTCTATGGATGTATTACTTTTCTAATGTTAAATATCCTCATTAAAATCTTATTTATACTATAAATTTTATTTGCAGGTTAAAATGTTTAAAAACTTCAGATTTTAAATGCCACCCATTTCAAATGATGATCGTTAAACAAATGAAATGTAAATTCATCTAATTTTTCTGATGCCAAACTTCTTTTTTTAATGCCACTTAGGCATCTGGGGACATACAAAGAAAACATTCTGGCTTACAGACCTCCAAGGAGTAATATCTATTCCATGACTAGTGGAGCCTTCTGAGAACACACTGGCCCTGGATTCAGGTATTGTTAGAGTAGATTCTTAAGCAGACATGACAGGACAGGAGAGGGTTCCCAACACCCAGGAATGTCAGGTGACCATCAGGTCATGTTCAGGTTGCAGCTGGTGTCAGGGAAAGACAGTGTTCCAATAGATAAAAAACACCTGGAGCTGGTGGTGATCAGCAGCTTCCCTGTTAAGATGGCAAGCATTGGGAAAGTGGACTCAAGCATGCACATTAGGAGGCAAGATGATAGGTTAACTGGTATTTGACATTCCTATAGGAACACATGATTGGTAGGGGAAAACTGCCTCAAGTGAGCATGTGCACAACTTCAGTAAACACACTGTGCATGCAGCTACTCCCAAGAGCTGGTAGGCTAACATGCATAACAGCCTGTCCCAAGGGAATAATCAAGGAAGGATAAATACGAATTCCAGAACCATGCCAATGTATAAAACTCCAAGTAAAGGGCTGAACAGGGCACTTGGATCTCAAGTCACCCACTTGGCCTTCTTCCTAGTGTACTTTGCTTCCTTTTGTTCCTGCTCGACAACTTTTTAATAAACTTTCACTCCTGATCTAAAACTTCCTTGGTCCCTCACTCTGCCTCATGTCCTTCAGCCAAATTCTTTCCTCCAAGGAGGCAAGGATCAAGTTTGTTGCAGACCTGTCAGAGTCACTGCTGGTAATATCATGACTTAGAGATGGAGATTTTCATTAAGATGACGATGATGATCTTCAGACTACCACTATGATATTGTATCCAGACTCCCAGCAGTTACTTTGTCCTTGTTTCTAAAATAATTCTCATCTTTTGGAAAGCCATTTTATATAGTGGACAAGAATACTGCTGCTTGGATTGGATCCTGGCTGAATAACCTTGACAAATAACTTAATACTTCTGTGCTTCCGTTTATATCAGAACAGAAATAATCATTGTAGTATTGCTAATGGGAAAACAAAACACTGTAAAACATTGTAAAAAGGTTTATTCTGAGCCAATATGAGTGACTGTGGCCTGGGAAACTGTTGCAAGAAGTCATGTGAAAATGTGCCCAAAGTGGTTGGGTTACAATTTGGTTTTACACATTTTAGGGAGATAGGAGTTACAGGCAAAGACATCAATCAATACACAAAAGATAAACCTTGACTGAGTCCAAAAAGCAGGACGTCTCTGGGTGGTGGGGGTGTGGGGGTGAGGGGCGTGGGGAGGTTTACAAGTTATAGATGGGTTTTACGGATGACAACTGGTTGAGAGACTTAAGCTTGAAATCAGTAGAAAGGAATGGTTAAATTAAGATAAGGGGGGCTTGTGGGGAGCCAAGGCTCTTGTTATGTAGATGAAGCTTCATAGGTAGCTCTCCTCAGAGAGAAAAGATGGTAAATGATTCTTTTCAGAACTCAAAGTTGTCACTCAATTAATCTTTACTACATCTGGGAAACTCCTAGAAAGAAAAGGCCTGGATGCATTGAAGGAGATTGAATAATGGAGGTTTTCCCCACAAAAGGTGGCTTAGCAGGGCCATTTCAAAATGTATCTAAGAAATACATTTTGGGGTAAAATATTTTGATTTCCTTCATGGTCTACTACCTTTCATGTGGTGTTATATGAGTCAGTTTAGAAAGTAAGCTACATTTTAATGGGTTAAAGAAAAACATTTACGGAGATTTTATAATTGATGGGATGTGACTTAAGCATTGTCTTGCATGGTCTTAGGTCCTGTTTATAATTTAGTATCTTATTGCCACGAAGAGTCCGTTGTGTCAGTCTTATGATCTGTATTTTACCCTTAATTCTGGTCAGTTGTATCTAACTCCTAAAGGGAGTGAGTTTACAAGGCATATCCAACTTAGGGTTTCTCTGGGGTCCCCTTGTCCAAGAAGGGGTCTGTTCAGTTGGTAGAGGGGCTTAGGATTTTATTTTTGGTTGACAGTACATGCCTCAGAGTCTTATTATAAGGATTAAATAAGTTAATACATGCAACATGCTGAGAAGTATCCCTGACATATAGTAAACCTTTAACAAATGTTAACTATTCTTAGTATCACCTTATGGAAAACAGCTAGAGTCCTTGACCAAAACGTAGGCTTTACTGTTAAATCTTTGGAAAATATTGATTTTTTATTAGTGTTTTATGATCTAAAGTCCTAGTAATTAATTTACAATCTTCAATCCTCCCAGACTGCTTTGCATCTCATAATAGTTTAAGTCCATATGTGTTCTCCTATAGTCACTGTACTAGTCAGGGTTCTCTAGAGGGACAGAACTAATAGGATATATATATATGCATATATATATATATATATATATATATATATGCATACATATATAAACACATGTGTGTGTGTGTATATATGTATACATACACATATATAAAGGGGAGTTTACTAAGTATTAACTTGATCACAATGTTACCAATAGGCTGTCTGCAAGCTGAGGAGCAAGGAGATCCAGTCCAACTCCCCAAAGAAGAACTTGGAGTCTGATGTTTAAGGGCCGGAAGCATCCAGCACAGGAGGAAGATGTAGGCTGGAAAACTATAACCGTCTTTTCTTTTCACGTTTTTCTGTCTGCATTATATTTGTTGGAGGCTGATTAGATTGTGCCCACTAGGTTAAGGGTGGATACTAACCCGAATGTTAATCTCTTTTGGCAGTACCTTTACAGACACCCCCAGGATCAATACTTAGTATCCTTCAATCCAATCAAGTTGACACTCCATATTAACCATCACAAGTCTACCGCTTGTCAACATGAACACATACATATCTCCTGAGATCATATATATTCTTCAAATAAAGACAATAGTAAGGTCACAATTAGGCCTAACATAATACAACTATCCTTCGTATGACTGGAAGTGTACCAATCTCCAACTCAAATTCTATTATATAATGTAAGAGTTAAAGAGGAAAGAAACATGCAAAATGTTTCAACAGTCAAAGACAGGTTTATTTTGAAGAATAGGGGCTTCTGGCTGATTTCAGTGAGGACCACGGTAACATACATACTTATAGTATTTAAGGATTCAGGGTGAGATAACTTATCACAGGATTGGAAGGTGTCCTTTCTTTTTTCTTTTCTTTTCTTTTTTTTTTTTTTTTTTTTTTTTGAGATATAGTTTCACTCTTGTCTGCACTTCAGGCTGGAGTGCAATAGTGCAGTCTCTGCTCTGCCTCCTGGTTTCAAGCAATTCTGCCTCAGCCTCTCAAGTAGCTGGGATTATAGGCATCCACCACCACACCTGATTAGTTTGTTTGTTTGTTGGTTTGTTTTTTGGTATTTTTAGTAAAGACAATGTTTAATTATGTTGACCTGGCTGATCTCAAACTCCTGACCTCAGGTGATCCACCTGCCTCAGCCTCCCAAAGTGCTGTGATTACAGATGTAAGCCACTGTGCCTGGCCAGCTTGTAATGTTTCTGTGTGGAGGAGAAGTTTGTTTCGGGGTTTGGAATGTCTCTGATAGGAAGGGAGGTTATCTTGGGGCTGACATCTCTCTGGCTGGAGGGGAGGATATCTCGGGGCTGGCATGTCTCTGGCCAGGGAGGGGTTTATTTGATGGTTGGAATGTTTCTGCTCAGAGATATCATTCGTGGCTTATGATCATACTGATATTAGCCATTCGGCTGGTGTGTTTTGGGCTGGAATTAGGTGGTTTTTGATCAAGAGGAACTTTAAAATGGCAATGCTTGTCCAAGATGGTGATGTTCCTGCTCTATCACATAAAGTTAACAATACTTAAATGAAGTCAATAAATCTTATGCTGCATGAAAAAGAAAAAGGAAATAAAGATATTTTCTTAGTACAAGGGCATACGTGCACAAACATGATTTTAGCAAAAGATGGAGGAAATACTCATAATTACAGTCTCTGTTTCTGCAGCTAGTCACGTGGTCATAGCTGGTATTGATGACTACCTTCTTCTACTACCCATTCTGTATTCCCTTTGCCTTCCACAAGCACCTCAGCAGGTTGTGGTTTTCTTCCTGGGGGAGTGACCCAAACCTTCGTTACTGAGGAGTCTGTGCCATTTGTAGTACTGCCTTCATTAGGCTGTTATAGTTTCCATTGACATTAATCACAGGGCATGATAATAGTAAGAGATACCTTAATGGATCTCCTGTATTCCATACATACTCTTGCTTACCTCTGTTGTAGTAGTAGACTGATTTCCTCTTGAAAGTCTGGGTCAGTCACCCCAGCCAACAGTGTAACTCCCTTCTTAGCCTGTTGACTTGAATGTAGGAGGAGTCCAAAGTGTCCAGGTGTCAATCTTAACTTCCAGTTTAATGGAATTATTGTGTCTCCTGGTAGCAGCATTCCTCCCTCTGGAACTAAGACCATAGGCCAGCAGAATGTAATGTTGTAGGAAAAGGAAGCAAAAATTTTGCTAGTGGATCACTAGGGGTGATGGTGAGTGACACCAATTTCACTTACACACCTTGATTCCTGGACCAGTGAGTCCTGGTTATGAAAGAAATAGTACCATATATTGGACACTGATTCTGAGCATACACGGCCTTCTGGAGAACTATGCCCCAGCTCTGTAAAGTGTTGTCACCTAGTTGGCTTTGTAACTGTGACTTCAAAAGTCCATTCCGCTGTTCTGTCAATCCAGCCACTTCAGGATGATGGAGACATGGTATCACGAGTAATTCCATGAGCATGAGCCCACTGCCACACTTCTTTAGCTGTAAAGTGAATCCTTTGGTCAGAGGCAATGCTGTGTGGAATACTGTGATGGTGGATAAGGCATTCCATGAGTCCACAGATAGTAGTCTTGGCAGAAGTAGTGCACGTGGGATAGGCAAACCTGCATCTGAAGTAAGTATCTATACCACTGAGGACAAACCTCTGTCCTCTTGATGGTGAACAATGTTCAAAAAAATCAACCTGCCACCAGGTAGCTGGCTGATCACCCAAGAAATAATGCCATATCAAGGGTTCGTTGTTGATATCTGTGGCTGGCAAATTGGGCACTCAGCAATGGCTGTAGTCAGGTCAGCCTTGGTGAGTGGAAGTCCATGTTGCTGAGCCCATGCATAACTTCTATTACTGCCACCATGGCCACTTTGTTCATGGGCTCAGCAACACCGATAGGGTTGGCTGAGGAAAGAGGCTGAGTGGTGTCCACAAAATAGGGCATCCTATCCACTTGATTACTGAAATCCTCATCTGCTGAGGTCATCCATTGGTGAGCACTCACATAGGATACAAATATCTTCAGTTTTTAACCACTCAGAGAGGTCAAATCACATACCTCTTCCCCAATTGTCTTTGTCACCAATTTTCCAGTCATGTTTCTTCCAAGCCCCTTATCATCCAGCCAAATCATTGGCTACAGCCCATAGATCAGTATATAATTACACATCTGGCCATTTCTCCTTCAATGAAAAGTGCACATCCAGGTGCACAGCTTGAAATTCTGCCAACTGGGAAGATTTCCCTTCACTGCTTTCCTTCGGGGATGTCCAAGAAAGGGGCTATAGTGCTGCAGCTGTCCACTTTTGGGTGGTTCCTGAATACAGTGCAGAACCATCTGTGAGCCAGGCCCTAGTCCTGGGAAGATTTCCTTCACTGCTTTCCTTCAGGGATGTCCGAGAAAGGGGCTATAGTGCTGCAGCTGTCCACTTTTGGGTGGTTCCTCAATACAGTGCAGAACCATCTGTAAGCCAGGCCCTAGTCCTCTCTTCCTCTGTCAACTCATCACAGGAAACTCTCCATAAGGCTATTGGTGCAGGCTGGGGAGGAGTAAGCAGGGTGACAGTAGTGGAGAACATGGGCATTTCAGACACTTCCTCATGTAACTTACTTGTGCCTTCTGGATCTGCTGGAGCCTGATCACATACATAACACTTCCACTTGATGATGGAATGCTGCTGTGCATGACTCATTTCATGGCTAGATAGGTTAGAAACCACCCAGTTCATGATAGGCAGATAAGGTCACATGGTGACTTGATGACCCATAGTCAAATGTATCAGTTTCTACCAAAGCCCAGAAACAGGCCAAGAGCTATCTCTCAGAAGGAGAGTAGTTATCTGCAGAATATGGCAGGGCCTTTCTCCAAAATCCTAGAGGCCTCTGGTGTGATTCACCTATAGGGATCTGCCAAAGGCTCCAAACCACAGCCTTGTCTGCCACTGACACCTCAAGCACCATTGGAACTGCTGGGGCATATGCCTCAAGTGGCAGAGCAGCATACACAGCAGCCTGAACCTGTTGCAGAGCCTTCTCCTGTTCAGGATGCCACTCAAAACTGGCAGCCTTTCGGCTCACTGGATAAGTGGGTTGGAGTAACACACTCAAATGAGGAATGTGTTGCCTCCAAGATCCAAATTGACCCACTAAGTGGTGTCCCTCTTTCTTGGCTGTAGGAGGGGCTAAATTCAGCAACTTATTTTTCCCCTTAGAAGGAATATCTCGACAGACTCCACACCACTGGACACCTAGAAATTTTACTGGGGTCGAAGTTCCTTAAATTTTAGTCATATTTATTTCCCATCCTTTGGCATGCAAATTTCTCACCAATAAGTCCAGTGTGTTTGCTACTTCTTGCTCAAGGGTTCCAGTCAGCATAATGTCATCAACATTATAAGCCAGTGTTACATATTATGTAATCCAAAAGTGATCAAGGTCTCTCTATAATATTATGATACAAAGCTGGAGAACTGATATACCTCTGAGGTAGAACAGTAAACATACATTGCTTACCTTATCAGCCAAGGAAAATTGCTTCTGGTGGCCTTATGGACAGGAATGGAGGAAATGCATTTGCCAAGACAATGGCTGCATACCAGGTGCCAGGAGATGTGTTAATTTGCTCAAACAATTAAACCACAACTGGTACAGCAGCTGCAATTGGCATCACCACTTGGCTAAACTTATGAGAATTTACTCTCATTCCCAAGATCCATCTGTCTTCTGCATAGGTCAAAAGGGAGAGCTGAATGGGGATGTGGTGGTAATCAACACCCCTGTGTCTTTTAAGTCCTTGATGGTGGTAGTAATCTCTGTAATTCCTCCAGGAATGAAATACTGTTTTTGATTTATGATTTTTCTAGGGAGAGGCAACCCTAATGGCTTCTGTTTGGCCTTTCCCACTATAACAGCCCTCACCTTACCAACCAGGAAGCCAGTGTGGGGGTTCTGCCAGGTGCTAAGTATGTCTATGCCAATTATGCATTCTGGCACTGGGGAAATGACCACAGGATGAGTCCCAGAACCCACTGTAAGTCAGACCTAAGCTAAAACTCCATTAATTCTCTTTCCTCCATAAGTCCCTACTTTAACTGAAGGACCACAGTGATATTTGGGTCCCCTGCAATCAACATTAGCTCAGAGCCAGTGTTGAATAGTCCCTGAAATATATGACACCCAGTCTCCTCTTCATTTAAGGGGATCTGGGCCTGTAAAGTTGCTCAAGTCTGAAAATTGATTGATGGACTGTGATTCTATGTTTCTAAAATCAAATTAGTCTTTTATCCATTTGACTTAGAAGTTTTCTGCTTGTATAAATTAGGTAGGAATACAGTAGGCTTCCTATCAATTTCACTTCTAAGAACACTTTGATTAATTAGCCAATGCCAGAACTCTACACTAGTCTGACTATTCTGATTGCTGCTTTGCCTCTGCTGTCTATTATGGTGGCTATGCCCACCTTGCCTTTCACAGCTGAGTGCTGCCACTTGGTCCCTGCAACCTCAGGATCCAATTATTCCTATTGTATTTAAATTTTATAGTTGAGTGACTGTAGTTCTCGTTATTAGGTCTGGCATTAAAAAAAAAAAGGGAAATTACAGGGCTCTTCAAAGATGTAGGTGCTGCCTTCACAGATCTATTTTGCAAGGCATTGGTCAAGGGTATATTTTCTGGATCCTCCTTTCTGGGATGAGTAGGTCTAAAGTAACTAATCCACTCCACTATCCTGAATTTCCTAAGCCTTTAAAGCCTTTCCTCTGCATTAAACCGAAAGAGATCAGGCATTTCCAGCTTACTCACAGTGGGCGATATTTTAATCCACATTAAATCAAACAAATAAACTATTAGAACCTTTTTTAAGCTACCTGAGCTACAGCATTAAAAGCAGAAACCATACTTAGTGGCCCAAATCAATAAATTCAGCCTGATCCGATTCTATGTTCCTTCCACCATTATCCCATACCCTTAATATCCTTCCCCATGCCTGATTTCCTGATTTCTGTTTGTATAAGTTAGAGAACTCAAACAGTTCTTTTGAGTGTAGCGTACCTTCACATGGGTCACACTCTCAACCTCACCTGTAGAGGTCTACTAGGACTTTAATTATAAGTCTAGAAGCAAACGGGCTTCTATAAGTCTAGAAGCTAATGTTTGGGGTGGCTCCTGAGGAGAATCAGCATTTTCTTAACTGGCAACTGCCTCAGAGGAGGCCATTGCTGTTGCCATAGGAAGCACGGGGTTTATCTCTTTAGACAAACTTAGAAAAACTGATGGCAGCATGGGTCAGGGAAAGGATGTTGCTACGGCTGGAGATGGGGAAGCTATTCCTTCTGGCAAAAAAGGTTCATCAGATGTCCCCAGCTTCATTAGGGTCCTCTCACATGTCCCCATTCCAAGTTGCAGGGTCCCATTATTTTCCATTTGATGCCCTCACTTTAACAATAGACACCTGGCAAGGCCGTACATGCATCTTTCATTGCAGGTCAGCCACTCACATGATAAGAGTTTGTGTCTGTTTTTCCACAATTTCAGCTCTTTCTCTACAGGACATAAGACTCTCACTCAGGGCAATCTTATCAGATTTGAGGCTCAGTATCTGCTTCTGAACCCAAGAAACAGAATCCCTGAGTTCATCATTTTCTTTCATCACTTTATTCACTGAACATAGGAGTATCCAAACAGCTGCATTATGTTCCTTGGTTCTCCACATATTGCTAAAGGTATTATGTATGGAGTCACTAAACTTTTTGCCTGGTACCACTCCTGGCACCAAAATCTGTATTAGTCAGGGTTCTCTAGAGGGACAGGTCTAATAGGATGTATAAAGGGTAGTTTATTAAGTATCAACTTACACGATCACAAGGTCTCACAGTAGGCTGTTTGCAAGCTAAGGAGCAAGGAGAGCCAGTCCGAGTTCCAAAACTGAAGAACTTGTAGTCTGATGTTTGAGGGCAGGAAGCATCCAGCATGGGAGAAAGGTGTAGGCCGAGAAGCTAGGCAAGTCTCTCCTTTTAATGTTTTTCTGCTTGCTTTATATTTGCTGATAGCTAATGAGATTGTGCTCACCAGATTTATGATGGATTTGCCTTCCCCAGACCACTGACTCAAATTTTAATATTTTTTGGCAACGCCCTCATAGACACACCAAGATCAATATTTTATAAACTTCAATCCCATCAAGTTGATGTATTAATCATCATAGCCACGCTCAAAACTTTTCAGTTATAGACAAACTTGAGAAATTTTTTGTTTTTATACCTTACCTAGATAAGGTGCTAAACTACAAAGTCCAAGAACTATTTCTTAAAATATGGAAATTACCTGAATATAGTAGAGGGCATTATAATGCACTATACAGAATAAAAAAAAGGAAAGTGATTAAGAAATAGCAAAGTTGTGAAAAATATAAAACTTTATGAAGATTCCAAACTAGAATTAAGAAAATGAGTGAGAAAGTTAAGATTCACAAGGTATATTCTTCGTAGCACAATTCACTCTAAAGTCTATTGAATAGTATCATGCCCATTTTTAATATTGTATCTTTGCAGTTTAAACAATTATTAACCATCTTTCTCATATGACTGTGTGTGGAGATATTTTTCTATGCTACATAAATGGCAGAACACATTTTTTGGCAGTATTCCTGAGTGAATCACAAATAACCCATTGTCCAAAAGCATCTCCCCACCTACAAAATCAAAAATAATTATTTCTCAGTATGTTATCATTTCTAACTTTATGTAAGTGAATCAAGAGATAGAAGAACTTAAAGGGAGACTTTTTACTTTATAGCATGATCTAGTCCTGACCTTCATAATGTACAGTGAAATTTTCCTTACTTTGAAGGACTCAAAAAAGTTGATCATGTCACACAGGTAGTCTTCCTGGGAATGCTGAAAGGCAGAGCATATGTTTCCGGATCTGAAATGGAGGACTGGATAAAGTTATTACTGTTTTCACAGTCACCTTACAGGTGAGAGTAAGGCATGCACTAGGATGACTGTGCTTGGTGTTTCACTGAATGCTCCAAGGACTGCCCTATGCAAATAATATTTCCGTAATGAAAACATAAAAACCCTAAGCCTAATAAACTTACTATAAAAGATGCATGAAATCAAGAGTAATATGAAGACAGCCACAGCTATGCTGAAGAAACTGTGAACTTCAATCTATCAGAGTAATTTGGATCCCTTTGAGGCAGGAAAATAGAGTTCTGGAGACAGGGAACATGAGGCCAATTCACACCTCAGCTATACAGGAAATATCCTTTTTGTAGGGCATACACCGAGTAAGTGACTTTGTAATTTTACTTCATCCTCTTCATTTACATAGGGTATACCCCAGGTAGAGGGTGTTTAAACTCCCAAGAATTCTGTAGCAGGGCCCTTGAGCCCCTATGCTTGGGCCTGCTCCTACATTGTGGAATGTACTTTAATTTTCAATAAATCCCTTCATCCCTTCCTTGCTTTGTTCATTTGTCCAATTATTTGTTCATGACACCAAGAACCTGGACACCTTTCACCATGAACACTTTATTACTTAGAATATTCTTAAAAGTTCTTACTGAAACCTGATATGGGGAACAAGCTTATCCTTACAAAGTTTCAGGCAAGATTTAGTTCTTCTAACAAATGTACAAGTTGTTTGGAGAAATAATATTAATGTATATAAAATATTATCAGAATATCTAAAATAAAATTTATACAACTTGATAACACCTATTAGTACTCTGTAAATTCATAAAAGAGGAATATCCTTAAGACACAGAGAAGACGAGAGAAGAAAGTAGACTAAGTAACTAGTTTGAAGGAGGCATGCTACCTAGGAAAGAGGAGTGTTCCTTAATTAGACACTCCTCTCGCTTGAGTAGCATGCCTCACCACTTCCCCAGGGAAGTTTAAGAATTTCTATGGACCCATAACTGCTGTACATGGCCTATTCTTCTCCTTTCCAAATGTGAATATTTATTGATACTATCCTGTTCCTGTATTACAGTTTCTATTGGGGATGTCATGGGCATATAATTAACATTAATTTTTTAGTTAATAAATTTGTAAATCAAGAGCAGTCATATCCTGACATGATGTAAATATAGAATGTCACATGAAGAGACTTTGAACTTGGGTATTCTTTCTTTATGAAAGAGTAAGTATATTTTGTGAGCAGAAGGGAGGGAAGTTCTCATTTGTGACAAAGAGTAGACTGCAGTAGACTCGTAATTTTCAAAATATTAGCTGTTTTGTCTTTTTATTTTGGGGGGATGGGGAACGGAGTCTCACTTTGTCACCCAGGCTAGAGTGCAGTGGTGTAATATTGGCTCACTGCAACCTCTGACTTCCTGTTTCAAATGATTTTTCTGTGTCAGCCTCCCGAGTAGCTGGAATTACAGGCACATGCCACCACATCCAGCTAATTTTTGTAGTTTCAGTAAAGACAGGGTTTCACCATGTTGGCCAGGATGGTCTCAATCTCCTTACCTCATGATGCACCCATCTCGGCCTCCCAAAGTACTGGGATTACAAGTGTAATCCACCGCTCCTGGCCTGTTAGCTGTTCTTCTTTATGAATGAATTGTACATTCCCATTCCTTTAACATCAGGTTTAGCTATGGGATTCGCTGTAACTCTCCATTAAGGAAAAGATACGTCCCCATCCTACTAATATTAGGTTTCATCATTTGACTTGTCTTGTCTTTTGAAATGCAGAGATGTGAAATATGCCAATTCTAAAAAAAAGCTTTAACACACCCTACCAAAATGTTCTCTCCACTGACACCCCATATCCCCCCACACCAAAAAAAAAAGAATTTCAGTGTCCCAACAGAAACCACTCTGTCAGTCTGGGCACTACAAGGGCAGTTATGTAGAAAGATCCACAAAAAGGATTTCAAAATTTCAAAATTTCAAAAAAATTTGAAATTACCACAGCATGAGTTACAAGTAAACATTTTTTGTTGTGCACCACTAAGCCCGAGGTTTATTATTGTACCTTAAATTAATAAGGTAACTAATATAGGGTATAGGGTGCTAGGTTTTGCCTTGGTGGAAGGAAAGACACATTCTGATATAGTAGCCATACATGAGTCAAGGAAAAACACATAACATTTTTGAGAGACAATGAAGAAGTAGGGATGAAGAGAACAGAAGTGTTACAAAGAAATGAGGTGTGAATATTTGTGCATAAGTCATTTTTAGGCAATGAGAAATCTGAAAACTAGGGAAGGGTGTTTATATTGTAACATTTATGAACATTCAGAGTTTTAGGCATGGGCTCACAGAATGAAGATAACTGTAATAATAATTAATTTGGCTGTTATAAGTTGGAAAGAATGATTGGGTGAGGAAGCAATAGGAATTCTGGAGAAGCAAAAGAGCTGTTAACAGTAGTTCAATTATGGGTGAAATAATTAGACCAACGTTGTCAGAGACAGGAAAGAGGTAAAGAACAAATTAATTATTTCAAGTAGAACTATGGAGTTCTTGGTGATGTATGGAATATAGAGAATAAAGAAAAGGAATGAGTCAAAGATGACTGTATTGTCTTATATCTAAGGGGCTGGGAACATGGAAACACCATGAATAGAGGTGAGTAAATTAGTAGGACTAATTTTGAGTAAAAATGTTGTGTGCTTGGAGTGGATATGTTTCTTTTTTATGTTTGAAATAAACCTTCCAGTAGAAAATTGGAGAGCTCTACTTCCAGGATAAGAGAACAGGCCCCATGAATGAAAATCTGTGAGTCATCTACAGAAAGGTTATCACTAAAGCCAAGAAAATAGATGAGTTTTCTGAGACAAAGACTGGAGCAAAAATAGAGAAGCTTAAATGAGAAGCCACAGCCAGGGATCAGAGGGAGCCAGAGAAGTTACAGTATCAAAGAAGTTAGGTACACATAAATACTAGGCATATATAATGTCAGATTTATATTTACAAAAGATAGTTTCTTTAGGACTGTCTGAAGCATGAGCGAGAACAAGAATAGAGAGGATGAAACAAGTTATTTGGATACAACAATTCTTATTTTCTGTTTAAATTGTTATTTAGTGATGAAGAGAATTGAGAAGGCTCTTGAAGTTTATATATGACATGCAGTACACATTGGAAATGAAAGATACTGAAGAAAAGGTGAAAGAGGATAAATGTGAAAGAAAGAAGTAAGGTGTTTTTTTTTGTTTTGTTTTGTTTTGTTTTTTTTTGTCTACCAAGAATGAATGTGGTAAGGCACACAGGTGGAAGGAATAATTTATGTGGGATTGCATTCCCACTTTATTTGACTTTGTGAGCCTGTGTAAAAATAATAAAAATAGCCAGCATGCATTGAGTCCTTACTATCTGTGAAACACTGAACTGGGCACTTGACATATGTTGAGTACTTTTAATCATCCAAATGAACTTATTGCTTAAGTACCTTTATTATTATACCTCATTCAGAAAACACTCAAGGTAGTTAAAAGTAAAAGTTAGCATGGATTGCTGGTAAGAGGAAGAATTGAGAGTCAAATTCATAAATTAAGATTCAAAACTACTACCCTAAATCACTATTTTAGGATTAAAATAATTATTGTTGAATATGAAACTAGGAAAACTGAGTGAGGCCATTAAAACAAGCAAATTGAGGTGACTGGTAGCTTTTTAATCAAACTATAACTTAATGCATATATCTGTTCTAGAACCTTCCATTTTAAATATCAGAAATTTCATAATGAAACATCTTTTTTATGAAGTAATTGAGCATAATTCTTCACAATTTATGATTTACTTCTTCTATCTCATTTGACATAATCCTTATAGCAAATTATGCAAAAGGTAATATTGACAATCTTCTCTTTTCTTTGCAGATGAGAAAAATCTGAGGAAGGTGAAGAGCTTAAGTTTGCCAAAGATGCCCTGTAAGAATGTGACAGAGCTGGAACTCAGAGTTACTTTGCTTACTGATCTTCTATCAGGCACCTCATTCAATTGAAATCAGCAGAAGATAAACATACATAGCATTTCACAAACTCCTCTAGCTTTTTCTAATTATTCCTGAAGAAAATATTGTATAGGAATTGCAGAAATCTAACCTTCTAAAAGATTCACTTCCACTGTGGACTGACTTCTCTTTTCTTTGCACAAAGTCCACTTACTGAATTTAACCAGAAATACAGATAATTCCTTTCTAGAGAATTCTTCAGAATTATTTCTTCATTACTTCTGAGAATAACTTCCTTGCGGCAGTAATGAAGCTCTGTGTATCCCTTTCATCATACCATCCAAGACATAGAATATTGTTTTAGATTTGAAATTGAACATCGCTAGGGCTGGAAAGGCATAATTTGTCCCATGTTCTTATGAGTCACATGTTTTAACAAAGCCCAAATTGTAATCTTTTGTCCCAATGTTGTAAAAGGTTTTCTTTGGTATTATACTTGTTCCTGCTTAAATTATTAGTAATAATGTAAGCTATAATTTAAAAGGATATTTCAGTCTCCATTTTTCAAGTAGGTACTTTACAAATTATTGTTGTTTACTTTAGTCCAGCACTGTGAAATTAACAGCAAATGTTAGAGATTTGGCCAAAACAAAATAACTTATTTACTTAGTACACCATTCAGAAAAATTAGATTCATTGCCGTTTCTCCTATTTTCCCCCCATAATATTAGTTAAATGAAATTTAGCTTCAAGTACCATTCTTCACTTTGGAAAAGAGGTCCTAAAGTATTTATTTGTTCACTTGAGCTTAGATGTTTAGGTTTCATGATTAACAGTATGTAAAAAGCGAGCATCCATGAGCAGATAGTGCTCAGCGTCTTGTGTGGAAGTTTGGTATGCTGACAGTGCAGTGGTCCAGATTCTGGCTCCCTCCCAAGAGATGGCATAGGAAACTCTGGCATCAACCTATTAAAACAGTGAATTGAAATTAAAAGCTGGCCATACATGAAGAACATAATACCAAGGAGAATAAAATAATCTAGGTGAAGCTGGATTTGAAAAATGCTTATAGAAGCTGGAATTACCTTACTATGTCCAGGGCCAGCTATAAAGAGAAAACATGGTGCATATGGTTATTCGATATTTTAGTTCAGTGAATCGAGAGTCTGTAGAAAGATGAACCACTTCACTTCTGCAATGTAGAAGAAGTCAATCCAAAAAATAGCTCTTTCACGTAAGAGTAAGATCATACTAACAGAAATTCTTATTTCCAGGTTAATTTGGATGAGTGTGCCATCTGCTAACATACACATAGCCTGGACCAATTAAAGGGTCAATACTATAGTGGGAAAAAAACTTTAAATCAGATAACTATTTTCTCCAAAACAGAACAACATTCATCCATGCTGAGAATAGTCAAAAACCAGGCTTTTGGCTTGGTGCAGTGGCTCACGCCTGTAATCCCAGCACTTTGGAGGCTGAGGCGTGTGAATCACCTGAGGTCAGGAGTTTGAGACCAGCGTGGCCAACATGGTGAAATCCCATCTCTACTAAAAAATACAAAAATTAGCTGGACATAGTGGCAAGTGCTTGTAATTCCAGGTACTTGGGAGGCTGAGACATGAGAATCCCTTGAACCTGCCAGGCAGAGGTTGTAGTGAGCCAAGATCGTGACACTGCACTCCGGCCTGGGAAAAAGAGCGAGACTTTTTCTAAAAACAAACAAATGAACGAAAACAAAACCAGGCTTCTGAGGATCCTAAAAAGCAAGCAACCTTTGTGTTTGGTGGGGTAAGCAATAGTGAACCATCTCTTTCCTGTGTAAGAGTAAAAAATTATGTTTAAGAAAAACTAATCAACGAGGTATATGGGATCTGGATTAGTTTATTACAAAATACTAAATGAGCACGATCTCAGGCTCGAGTCAGCGTCTCTGCTTTGTCAAAAACCTACTATGTTACTGTGGACAATCACCTTATTTTTCTCAGTTTTATCACCTCTAAAATTATGGTGCTAAGCTAGATTATTTTAAGGTTTCTTCTAGCCCAAATTAAAAATTAAAATAATCATCATAGTATAATGAGAAAACCATAAACACTTAAAATTAGAGCATTTCTCAGTGATCACCTGCTACCAAATTCAGAAATTCATTAATGCCAATGATTAAGTAATCTCTAGCTGAAGTGTAAGGCTGAGAAGCAGCTCTCCATTATCTACAGCAATGGTTCCCAAACTTTTTAACACTAACGACTGATTTCATGGAAGATAATTTTTCCATGAACAGAAATGGGGATGAGGAAGAGGCTGGAGGAATGGTTTCAGGATAAAACTGTTCCACCTCAGATCATTAGGCATCAGATTCTCATAAGAAGGACTCACCCAGAACCCTCACATGTGCAGTTCACATTTTGGGTTTGCATTTTTAAAAATTATTATTATACTTTAAGTTCTGGGATACATGTGCAAAATGTGCAGGTTTGTTACATAGGTATATACGTGTCATGGTGGTTTGCTGAACCCATCAACCCATCATCTACATTGGGTAATTTTCCTAATGCTATCCCTGCCCCAGCCTCCCAGGCCCTGACAGGCCCCAGTGTGTGATGTTTCCCTCCCTGTGTCCATGTGTTCTCATTGTTCAACTCCCACTTAGAGAGAGAACTTGTGATGTTTGGTTTTTCTGTCCCTGTGTTAGTTTGCTGAGAATGATGGTTTCCAGCTTCATCCAAGTCCCTACAAAGGACATGAACTCATCCTTTTTTTGTGGCTGCATAGTACTTCCTGGTGTATATGTGCTGCATTTTCTTTATCTAGTCTATCATTGCTGGTCATTTGGGTTGGTTCAAAGTGTTTGGTTTTGTGAATAGTGCTGCAATACTGCAATAAACATACATGTGTGTGTATCTTTATAATAGAATGATTTATAATCCTTTGGGTATATACCCAGTAATAGGATTGCTGAGTCAAATGATATTTCTGGTTCTAGATCCTTGAGGAAATGCCATAGTCACCACACCCTTAATGCGTCTTTTTTTTTTTTTAATTGCATTTTAGGTTTGGGGGTACATGTGAAGAACATGAAAGACTGTTGCATGGGTACACACATGGCAGAGTGGTTTGCTGCCTTCCTTCCCCTCACCTGTAT
The DNA here is from genome assembly GCF_048565385.1 of Saimiri boliviensis. Lineage (NCBI taxonomy): Eukaryota > Metazoa > Chordata > Mammalia > Primates > Cebidae > Saimiri > Saimiri boliviensis. The sequence goes on along the minus strand of NC_133451.1, from coordinate 44,994,831 downwards.
CTATCATTTCTCCCCATGCTATCTCTTCCCACCTCCCCACCCCCCATCCCTCCCCCATTTGCCCCTAATGGACCCAGCGAGTAGTGCTCCCCTCCCTGTGTCCATGTGTTCTCATTGTTCAACACCGCCTATGAGTGAGAACATGAGGTGTTTGATTTTCTGCTCTTGTGTCAGTTTGCTGAGAATGATGGTTTCCAGGTTTATCCATGTCCCTACAAAGGATGCAAACTCATCGTTTTTGATGGCTGCATAATATTCCATGGTGTATATGTGCCACATTTTCCCTGTCCAGTCTATCATCGTTGGGCATTTGGGTTGGTTCCAGGTCTTTGCTATTTTAAACAGTGCTGCTATGAACATTCGTGTGCATGTGTCCTTATAGTAAAATGATTTATAATCCTTTGGATATATACCCAGTAATGGGATTGCTGGGTCAAATGGGATTTCTATTTTTAGGTCATTGAGGAATCTCCACACTGTCTTCCACAATGGTTGAATTAATTTACACTCCCACCAACAGTGTAAAAGTGTTCCTATTTCTCCACATCCTCTCCAGCCTCTGTTGTCTCCAGATATTTTAATGATTGCCATTCTAACCTTGGTGTGAGATGGTATCTCAATGTGGTTTTGATATGCATTTCTCTAATGACCAGTGATGATGAGCATTTTTTCATATGTTTGTTGGCCTCCTGTATGTCTTCTTTTGTAAAGTGTCTGTTCATATCCTTTGCCCATTTTTGAATGGGCTTGTTTGTTTTTTTTCTTGTAGATCTGTTTTAGTTCTTTGTAAATTCTGGATATCAGCCCCTTGTCAGATGGGTAGACTGCAAAATTTTTTTCCCATTCTGTTGGTTGCCAATTCACTCTACTGACTGTTTCTTTTGCCGTGAAGAAGCTGTGGAGTTTGATTAGGTCCCATTTGTCTATTTTGGCTTTTGTTGCCGTTGCTTTTGGCGTTTTGGTCATGAAGTCCTTGCCTATGCCTATGTCCTGAATGGTTTTGCCTAGATTTTCTTCTAGGGTTTTTATGGTGTTAGGTCTGATGTTTAAGTCTTTAATCCATCTGGAGTTAATTTTGGTGTAAGGTGTCAGGAAGGGGTCATGTTTCTGCTTTCTGCACATGGCTAGCCAGCTTTCCCAACACCATTTATTAAACAGGGAATCCTTTCCCCATTGCTTGTTTTTGTCAGGTATGTTGAAGATCGGATGGTTGTAGATATTTTGTATTTCCTCTGAGGCCTCTGTTCTGTTCCATTGGTCTATATCTCTGTTTTGGTACCAGTACTATGGTGTTTTGATTACTGTAGCCTTGTAGTATAGTTTGAAGTCCGGTAATGTGATGCCTCCTGCTTTGTTCTTTTTGCTTAGAATTGACTTGGCTATGTGGGCTCTCTTTTGGTTCCATATGAAGTTTAAGGTGTTTTTTTCCAGTTCTGTGAAGAAGATCATTGCTAGCTTGATGGGAATAGTGTTGAATTTGTAAATTACTTTCGGCAGTATGGCCATTTTTACGATGTTGATCCTTCCTAACCATGAACATGGAACGTTTCTCCAACTGTTTGTGTCCTCCCTTATTTTGTCAAGCAGTGGTTTGTAGTTCTCCTTGAAGAGGTCCTTTACGTTCCTTGTTATTGTATTCCTAGGTATTTTATTCTCTTTGAGGCAATTGAGAATGGCAGTTCGTTCTTGATTTGGCTCTCTTTAAGTCTGTTACTGGTTATAGGAATGCTTCTGATTTTTGCACGTTGATTTTGTATCCCGAGACTTTGCTGAAGTTGTTTATCAGTTTCAGGAGATTTGGGGCTGAGACGATGGAGTCTTCTAGATATACAATCATGCCATCTGCAAATAGAGACAATTTGATTTCCTCCTTTCCAATTTGAGTACCCTTTATTTCTTTTTCTTTCCTGATTGCTCTGGCTAGAACTTCTAGTACTATATTGAATAGGAGTGGTGAGAGAGGGCATCCTTGTCTAGTGCCAGATTTCAAAAGGAATGCTTCCAGTTTTTGCCCATTCAGTATGATATTGGTTGTTGGTTTGTTGTAAATAGCTTTTATTATTTTGAGATATGTTCCATCAATACCTACTTTATTGAGAGTTTTTAGCATAAAAGGCTGTTGAATTTTGTCAGAGGCCTTCTCTGCATCAATTGCAATAATCCTGTGGTTTTTGTCTTTGGTTCTGTTTATGTGGTGAATTACGTTTATGGACTTGCATATGTTGAACCAGCCTTGCATCCCTGGGCTGAATCCTACTTTATCATGGTGGATGAGCTTTTTGATATGCTGTTGCAATCAGCTTGCCAGTATTTTATTGAAGATTTTTGCATCTATGTTCATCATGGATATTGGCCTGAAGTTTTCTTTTCTTGTTGAGTCTCTGCCGGGTTTTGGTATCAGGATGATGTTTGTCTCATAAAATGATTTGGGAAGGATTCCCTCTTTTTGGATTGTCTGGAATAGTTTCAGAAGGAATGGTATCAGCTCCTCTTTGTATGTCAGGCAGAATTCGGCTGTGAACCCATCTGGACGTGGCCTTTTTTTGGGTGGTAGGCTCTTAATTGCTGCCTCAACTTCAGACCTTGTTATTGGTCTATTCAGGGTTAAGGCTTCTTCCGGGTTTAGGCTTGGGTGGATGCAGGTGTCCAGGAATTTATCCATTTCTTCCAGGTTTACTAGTTTATGTGCATAGAGTTGTTTGTAATAATCTCTGATGATGGTTTGGAATCTGTGGTGATATCCCCTTTATCATTTTTTATTGCATCAATTTGGTTATTCTCACTTTTCTTTTTTATTAATCTGGCTAGTAGTCTGTCTATTTTGTTGATCTTTTCAAAAAAACCAGCTACTGGATTTATTGATTTTTTGAAGAGTTTTTTGTGTCTCTATTTCCTTCAGTTCTGTTCTGATCTTGGTTATTTCCTGTCTTCTGCTAGGTGTTGAGTTTTTTTGATCTTGCTCCTCTAGCTCTTTCCATTTTGATGATAGGGTGTCAATTTTAGATCTCTCGTTTCTTCTCATGTGGGCACTCATTGCTATATATTTTCCTCTAGAGACTGCTTTAAATGTGTCCCAGAGATTCTGGTATGTTGTGTCTTCATTCTCGTTGGTTTCAAAGAACATCTTTATTTTTGCCTTCATTTCATTGTTTATCCAGTCAACATTCAAGAGCAAGTTGTTCAGTTTCCATGAAGCTGTGCGATTCTAAGTTACTTTCTGCATTCTGAGTTCTAACTCGATTGCACTGTGGTCTGAGAAACTGTTTGTTATGATTTCCACTCTTTTGCATTTGCTGAGGAGTGATTTATTGCCAATTATGTGGTCAATTTTAGAGTAGGTGTGATGTGGTGCTGAGAAGAATGTATATTCTGTGGATTTGTGGTGGAGAGTTCTGTAAATGTCTATTAGGTTTGCTTGTTCCAGGTCTGAGTTCAGGTCCTGGATATCCTTATTGATTTTCTGTCTGGTTAATCTGTCTAATATTGACAATGGGGTGTTAAAGTCTCCCACTATTATTGTGTGGGAGTCTAAGTCTCCTCGTAAGTCGTTAAGAACTTGCCTTATGTATCTGGGTGCTCCTGTATTAGGTGCATATATATTTAGGATCATTAGCTCTTCTTGTTGCAGTGATCCTTTTACCATTATGTAATGTCCTTCTTTGTCTCTTTTGGTCTTTGTTGCTTTAAAGTCTATTTTATCAGAGATGAGAATTGCAACTCCTGCTTTTTTTTTTTTTCCTCTCCATGGGCTTTGTAGATCTTCCTTCATCCCTTTATTTTGAGCCTCTGTGTATCCTTGCACGTAAGATGGGTTTCCTGGGTACAGCACACTGATGGGTTTTGGCTTTTTATCCAATTTGCCAGTCTGTGTCTTTGGATTGGGGCATTTAGTCCATTTACATTTAGGGATAGTATTGTTATGTGTGAATTTGAAACTGTCATTTTAATGCTACCTGGCTGTTTTGTTGGTTAGTTGATGCGGCTTCTTGATTGTGTTGATGCCCTTTTACCATTTGGTATGTTTTTGTAGTGGCTGGTATTGGTTGTTTCTTTATATGTATAGAGCCTCTTTCAGGAGTTCTTGTAGAGCAGGTTTGGTGGTGATGAAATCTCTGAGTGCTTGCTTGTTTGCAAAGGATTTTATTTTTCCTTCACTTATGAAGCTTAGTTTGGCTGGATAGGAGATTCTGCATTGAAAGTTCTTTTCTTTAAGGATGTTGAATATTGGCCCCCAGTCTCTTCTGGCTTGTAGGGGTTCTGCTGAGAGATCTGCTGTGAGTCTAATGGGCTTCCCTTTGTGGGTAACCCGACCTTTCTCTCTGGCTGCCCTTAGCATTTTCTCTTTCATTTCAACCCTGGTGAATCTGATTATTATGTGCCTTGAGGTTGCTCTTCTTGAGGAATATATTTGTGGTGTTCTCTGCATTTCCTGGATTTGAATATTGACCTGCCTTGCTAGGTTGGGGAAGTTTTCCTGGATAATATCCTGAAGAGTATTTTCAAGCTTGGATTCATTCTGTTCATCACATTCAGGTACACCTATCAAATGTAGATTAGGTCTTTTCACATAGTCCCACATTTCTTGAAGATTTTGTTCATTCTTTTTTTGTGCTTTTTTCTCTGTTCTTGCCTTCTCTTTTTATTTCATTGAGTTGATCTTCGACCTCTGATGTCCTTTCTTCTGCTTGGTCAATTCGGCTGTTGAAACTTGTGCATGCTTCACGAAGTTCTCGTGTTGTGTTTTTCAGCTCCATCAATTCACTTATAATCCTCTCTGTGTTGCCCATTCTCGTTAGCATTTCGTCCAATCTTTTTTCAAGGTTCCTAGTTTCCTTGCATTGGGTTAGAACATGTCCTTTTAGCTCACTGTGGTTTCTTACTATCCACCTTCAGAAATCTGATTCTGTCATTTCATCACACTCCTTCTCCATCTGGTCTGGTTCCCTTGCTGGTGAGGAGTTGTGATCCCTTTTAGGAGAAGAAGTGTTCTGGTTTCGGGAGTTTTCATCCTTTTTGCGTTGGTTTCTTCCCATTTTTGTGGGTTTATCCACCTGTTGTCTTTGTAGTTATGATCTTTCAGATTGGGTCTCTGAGTGAGCTTCTAGTTCGTAGATGCTGAAGTTAGTTCTTTTTTTTTTTTTTTTTTAGCTTTCCTTCTAACAATCTGGCCCCTTTGCTGTAGGACTGCTGAGGTCCTCTCCAGGCCCTGCTTGCCTGGGGATCACCTGCAGCATCTGCAGAACAGTAAGGGTTGCTACCTGTTTCCTCTTCTGCTATCTTTGTCCCAGAAGGATGCTCGCCAACTGTCAGTCCGTTCTCTCCTTTATGAGGTGAGTCTTTGGATCTATGGGGGTCAGGGAGCTACTGGAGGAGACAGTCTATCTTTTATTGGGGCTTAAGTCCTGAGCTGTGAGCTTCATTGTTCATTCAGAGCTGCTGAGCAGGTACGTTTAGGTCTGCTGCAGCTGAACTCATAAAGCACTTTTTATTCCCAGGTGCTCTGTCCCAGGGAGTTAGGGCTTTATGAGTTTCTGTTGTGCTGCTGCCCTTGTTTTCAATTTCAAGTCTGCCCCACCCAGCTATCAGCCCACCTGGCCACTGTCTGCCTGAAGAGGCTTTGCTGAGCTGCTGTGGGCTCCGCCCAGCTGACCTGTGCTCTTCCCTGCAGTCCTGTTTATATGGGCAAAGTTAGAACTGCCTCGGCAATGGTGGCCCCACCTCTGTTATGGGGGACTCTCTCTGTTGTGGCGGGTTGCCTCGGCAACGGCGACCTGCTTCCGTAGTGGTGAAGAGTCTCAGTAATGGTGGACGCCCCTCCCCCACTGAGCCGGACTGTCCCGGGTTCAGCTGTACTTGCTGTGAAAAGCTCAACCCAGAGCGTTTTCAATCACTGTTTTTGTTTTCCTTGTTGTGGGGGTGGGGGGTGGGACCAACCGAGGATGATCACCTGGCTCCCTGACTCAGAGTCTTTTTTAAATTTTTTAAGTTGAACGACCCAGTGTTCCAGTCGCTTGTTGAAAAGGCCCCGGGTTCTCCCGTGCTGTGACTCACTGAGTCGGCTCAAACAGCTGCACCGGCTCCTGGTGTTTTTTTTGCCTAGGAATCTCCTGGCCTGGCTCGCTATTTCAGATGAATGGGCAACTCTGCCGTCTCAGGGCTCTGATCGCCAGCTAAGAGGGCTCCTAGACCAGTGGCTTTTGTATGGAGAACCACCGCAACAGGGTGTGGTCAAAGCAGTCACGCAAGCCAAATCAGCCCCGCGGGGGCCAAAACGGCCTCACCAGCTGGAACAGTGGTGCTGGCGACCCCTCTGCCTGGGTATCTCCTGGTCTGTGGGCAATAAAATTTCATCTGGAAATGCGGCGTCCACTCACCCTCTGCACTTTCACTGGGAGCTGAAGTCCTGAGCTGTTCTTAGACATTAGTTGCATCACTTTCGGCACACAAATACTGATAGGAATCTGAGTTTTTTTTCACCTTGAATTTTTGCAGGTCCTTATTTTTTAACAAACTGATTGCAATGTTTAATAATGTGAAGGAATTCTTCAAATTAACTTTCCACAAAGGTCATTTCCAGCTGTCTCATTAAATAGTGATGGAAATGTGTCTTGTGAACTGAGATTTGAAAGAGATAATGGGCACTATAATGATGAAGATTGAATATTTTTAATGGCACGATGGAGTAAAGAAATGCATGGAGATAGGAATTAGCAAATAGCTTGTGAGCAACAGGGAAGCAAAGAAGTGAGTAATGCTAAATCAACTTTTAACTGAGTCATCACTTCTTTTGAAAACTGTTACATCCCCTTCCCCAAGACTGAGAGATTTGTCTTCAGCACACCTAGGACCTCAATTATGCCAGTTTTTGAACTGTATATTTTCAACATATATTATTTGTTATTTTTCTGGAAAATAAAAGCAATTCATTAGAGATGATTTTAAAAAGGCAGAAAAGCACATTTAATCTTAATTTTATATTTATCTGTATCCATATATTCCATTGAGACATAAATAATAAAAATTTCTTGTATTCTTTAGCAATTCCACTACCCATAGATAACAACTGCTATTTATTTGTCTGGGTTCATTCCCCTTTTAGGCTGTAAAATCCTTGAATATGTAAAGTGTGTTATCTTCATGATTGTTAATCCCATGATTAAAGAAGCCTGTAAAAAGATGAGATCCTATAGGTATTAAATCCTATCAGGCAACATTTCAATATGCAGTCAGTATTACATGTGATATAGAAACAATACATAAGGGTGGAAAGAGGAATTCTCCCTATTAAGGAAAAAGACGACTCAAGACACATGAAAGAGTGGTAAGGCAGATGTTATTCATGACTATTGTAATAAGTATAATGGGTACAGCAATGGAGTTTTGTGGTAGGGGAGAGAGATTGGGCTTAACTTCAGATCAGGGAGAAAAAAATGAGGATATGTAGCCAAGGATCAGGGTAGGGGGTTGGTGGGTGGAAAATTACTTAGAGGAAACATCAGGTAAAAGAGGAGATTTTGGACCTAACAGGATTCTTGCTGAGGGTGGATCAGATATCATGTGGGGAATAATGGAAAATGAGGACTCTGATTTGATATCCACAAAGATCAGCTTATCAAGTATGAGGAATTCTGGCTAAATGGAATTTTTACTAAAACTGGATTCTTGAGGACATGTCCGGGAATGGGGTACAGTTGAAAAAGAACTTAGAAGGCCTGAATGAAGTTTGGTTAAGAAGAGAATCTTTGTCATCCACCATATTACAACTACCAGACAAATGAGAATATATTTTTATTTAGCAAAATCTTGGCCAGCAGAAAACAAAGAAATTCTGAAGTCATTTAGTTTTTCAAAAAATTGTTATGGGAAATAGGCTTAAGTTTCACCATGATAGAAGAATTTTGCCTAAATACCCAGTGTTGTTAGCCTTTTATGTCTCTCACCAGCATGCGACAGCACTAAAAATGAAAATTAGATTTAACTATAGCAACAAACATCATCACATAGAGTAGATAGAACAAAAGTAACCAGGAGAACAAGCTTTAGAGATGATAAAAGCTCAGTATCTTGGCAACCTTTTGTGTTGGGTTATTTTTTAAAAAATGGATAATATTGTGCTCTAGTTCTAATTTATTCAGCTACTTGCTGAGTGAGAGCAACATTACAACTAAAGAACCTGTATGTCATCTTGACATTGTAAGTATTTCTCAAATATGGTAAGACTTGTTTTATTTTTTCTTATTTAATTTTGCTGTGGTGGGAAGAAACCCTTCAAGTCGTATTTAACTGGATTATGTCAACTATGGTGCCTTGCTGACAAGTTACTACTGCATCCAATCTTTTCTTTCTTTAATTTTGAATTATTTTTGGTGTTTACTGTTTCTACTAGAGAAAGATTTGAGAAAATATCACTTCAGTGTCCCTGTGTCAGCCAAAAATATCGTTAAAAACACATTTTGGGATTTAATTTATTAGTCTAGAAATGTCTGTGAAATATACTTACTATGACAAAAAGGCATAGTAACAAAGGATTACTAAAACACAGACAAATACTTATCAGTTAAGTTCTACAAATATTAAATGCCATTCTACATTGGGCACTGTGCTGGCTGCTGGCTCTATATGCACAGATGAATATTAAAAAGCCTAGTTCTAGTGTTGCTTATAGGTCAGTAATAAATAATAATCCCCCATAATTTTCATGATTTAGATATTTTACATTTACCATGAAGTGAATAGTTTACAGTTTATTTATGTATAATTTATAACTAGCTCTTTGTTAACTGCAAATATTTCTGCTTGTTCGCCTCCACCCAGGGCTCTAAATTGTGTTTGTACAAAGCAATTGAAGGGCAAATCAGAGGCGTCTCCCTTCGTTTTCCTCACTTGCAACTTAAAAATGAATCAGAACATCTATACCATTCCCTCAAGTGTGTGAAAATTGGACCAGCTATTCTTGCAGAAGAATGTAACAGACATGTAGTGCCCTAATTTTCCTTATATAGATTTTTACCTTGTTATAATCATCAAGCATATTATAACTTAATATAATGCAAACAAATGTGTGTCATATTCTTTCACTTTTGTTCTGCATGATTTTTTTCCAGTTATTTCTTCTTTTATCTCACAATGCTTAGCTCAGTAAATATGTGCTAAATTTATAAATGAATGAATTAATATTTCACTCTTTCTGCTATCTCGGAGAGCCTTTGCCATCTTCGTTTGCTCTCTAAAATTTTCCTTTGATAATGCTCCATAAACACTATAATTGCAAGTGGAAGTTCCATCCTATCTCCCATCTCTTCCATAACCAAATGGATTAAAATCCATTCTGTTATGTCACTTTGTCTCTTCTCAAATTTCTCATGCGTCGGAGGTAGTTTTTGTTGTTGTTGTTTATTTGTATGTGAAACATTCTGGGCATAATAACATTTAATAGCTACATACAGATATTTCTGAAGCCCTCAACCTCAGAATCTTCAGTTTGCCTTATTATTTCGATTTGTCTTTCTCCCTCCCCCTTTCTGAGCATTTACATTTTAAAATGCTACTTATCCTAAAATCTACAAAAATATTAGCACACCAATGTGCATATATGTTACACCACAACTTTAGGCAGCATATATATATGTGTGTGTGTGTGTTTGTAATATATATATATATATATATATATATATATATATATATGTATAAAACACATGCATATATTATTATGCACATATATTTGCATGCTAATGCTACCCTCTTTTTATATATAAAAAGAAAACAGAAATTTCAGTTGGGTAAGAAACTGGCCTTGGCTTACAGATGGTGCTTTTAAAGCCTGATTTCAAAGGGGGTCTGTGATTTCCAAAGTAGGTGCTTTCCTATGGTGCCTCAATATCTCTTCCAGTATTTGCCACTTTCTGCCTTCATACATTTGAAAGACAAAAATATTAACTGACAAAACTTGGACGTTGACCATTCTCATAAGACTATTTCACCTTTTCATGAGAAATAACTATAGAGTCTCCTATTCAGTGTTCTTGCCCTGTAAGAAAAACATGCATTCACTTATGAAAAGGTGTGTTCCATGAGAAATTTAAAATGACTCAACGAGGGAGCTGCATGCAGTTGTGGGGAGCAGGAATGTGCAAATATAAATTGGCATTAAGCAATGCTTAATTATACATACCCTGCTTTCTAATAATTTTCAAATCCCCTATGTCTATTTTCATATTCTGGTCTCTCATTTTCATTGCACTAATGTTATTTGCGTCTTCTGTCCAGAGCAAGTCAAACACTGCCAGTGAACCAGGCTGCACTTTGATATCTTCAATATGATCAGATCTGCCTGTCTCTCATTTTGTAGACCTGTGTTTTGCTGCCTCTTGCTGCATCTTTCCTGCAGTACTCTTTATATATTTTAAATATTCTCAACTTTTGGCTTGTATGCTATTGTCAAAATGATGTTAGGTACCTGGGTTTATTAACCTATAATAGCATCTCTTTTTTTAATTGTGTTCATTTGTCTTCTCTCAGATTTGTTATTTCTTTTGATACGATCTACAAAAAACACATGCAAATAATGGACTGTGAACTATATGGATCGATTGCCTCACTCTTCTTCTCATATGAATTTATTTCTTCCTGCACCCATTGACTGTTAGAATGCAAGTCACTTTGATACATATCATCCTCACTTATTTCAGCAGCTTATCTGACAAATCTAGATCCACTGTTTTGGATCCAGAGTTAAGGAAAGAAAATTATTTCTGTTTAGTTATCAAAGCCATATTTTTAATAAACTAGTTAATAATTCTCTCACCTCCTCATTTTGGCCTGTTTTTGATTGCCTCTGAAATTCACAATCAGCTATTTTTGGCTCTCTGGCATGTCATTTGCCCTGTGTGTCATGCCTTCTGCAAAGCTTGCCAGCCTTTTCAGCGAGATGCCTGGCTGTCTTGTAATCGGTGTTCATGTTAGTGGTCTCCATATTCTAGTAATTTTTCTCTCTCCCTTATAATTATTATCAGCAAGTTTCCTTGTTCTAACATTTTACTTTTTATCTATATATTTTAATTCAAAGACTTCCTTATAATTCTTTTTTAAGGGGCTGAAAGACTCAGCAGAATACCATCAAATATCAAACCCTCCCCAAAAAGCAACAAATTTTACTTTAATCAATCTACTCAATTTTTGAGATGATGTATGTGCTATGAAACCATTTTTAATCTTTTGATTAATCTTTGCCATTCCTACACGTTACTTCTACTTTATATGACATATAATTGTATTCCTTAAAGTACCTTTTCTTTATTTATAACTTTTCTTTTTCTGTGTCATCTTATTGTCTATTTTTAATGTTTAAATCTACTCTTCATCTTCTCAACTCTGCTTACTCTACATTTTCTTTTTCTTGTATGACATTTTCCTTACACTTTTTATCTTGGTGATATCGTGAATTCTCTCACTTGTATTTTGATTTGTGCTATTTTAGCTTCAATTTCCTCCCCTTTGTTTTTCTGCCCTTGCTCTCTCCACAAAATGTTTCTGTTGCCTTATAAAATATTGACTTTCTTCTTGAAAGCCTTGCCTTTACTCAGTCACTTTTAAAATCATTCTTCATATCACTTTTAACTTTTTCTGTCATCCTCCAACATCTCGAAAGAGTATCTGAGCTTCATTCCCTTAATCCTAAATTCTTCCTAACATCTCATCCTCCATTCACCATTATAAGTTAATTCATATAGCTCTAAAATTGGCCAACAAATTTCTTCATGAATGTTTTCGAATAAGAGATTATCTGCTACTGACTGTAAGAAAAATCAAGCAAGAGGATTTTCCGAAGTTAAAAAACTGGGACTAAGATACAGGTTTTCCATTAAATCTGCTTGGCACTCAGGAATGAATGTTTCTGTCTGGCAAAAATTAATCCATTTAAATATGCTTGAACTTTTGTTACAAGCAGGGTTTTAGAAGGCAAGTCAGACATCACTTTGATGGAAATAATTGTAAGAGAAGAACTGAGTCTGCACTTTTAGCATCTTGGCTCTAAGAATGAGTTTTCTTATATCATTGAGCTCATGCTCATTATCTCTCTCCTCCAGGTTTAGTGAACTTGATTTCCTTTGTCAAATGGAGAAGATCTTCTCTTCCCTCACCTTGGTGTCCTCAGGCTGCATCCACTTCCTGAAACATTTTGATTTTCATCTCAGTATCCCACTAACTCCACTTTATACCTCAGGCTTCAGGTTAGGGGTACTCTGATTTCCTGAGTGGGACATTTTTCTTATATGTTCCCACACCACTTTATATTTACTTTATATTTACTCCACAACTGCTTTTGTAACACTTTACTGTAACTATCAGGTTCCCTGTGCCAGTTTCTATAAGTTTCTGAGATCACAAGATCATCTCAGAGACATCATCAGCATGGTGACTACTGGCACAGATTAGAGTCATGCCATCTGCCACCTTTACTATTGTGTGGTCTCAGAAGAATGGCTCACCCCTCTGTGCCTCATTTCCCCATCTGTAAATCCAGGATATTATTAGCATTTGCCATATAATTTTTTGTTTGTGAGATTTAATTACTTAGCCCAATTCCACATCTTATAATAAATACTTTGTAAAGTTTGCTACAAAGTTTACTATAATTATTAGAATAATAATTATTAGATATTATTCTAATATATTATTGTAAATATATTATAAATATTATTCTAATATAATTAATAGAATAATAATTATTAGTCACAGACACATTTCTAGGATCTCTGACAGTGTAGCTGTCATACAGTAGTGTTCAATCAATGCTTGTTAAATAAATGAACTAATGAAAGAATGAATGATGTTAAAAATAATATACTCAGATAACCAAGCTAGCAACACAAAAGAATCTATATAAATTGGGATATGTATCAATGGGAACTTCCCAGTTTCTGGATAGCTCTCTTTTTCCCCTTCCCACTGGCAGATATATCAAAAAAGGAGCAAATCTCCCAGAGGAAACTTCATGTAAAAATAGCTGGGCACTGAAAATTAGCATGTGCTTTAGAGATATCCTTTGGTATCTCCAGAAACTTCCTTTCTGGCCTCTTCCCAAATTATAATCCTGCCAAATTTCTCAGCTTTTGATAAATTTCTGCTTTTGCCATAGCATTATAAAAAAAGAGAACTTCTTTCATATTTCACAAGCTAAATTACTTCTTACACACAAATCCTATGCATTCCTCTATCACAATTCCTTTTTTCTTAATTTCAGAGCATTAACATAAACACACAAATGAACAGTTTATAATCCTATGCTCTTTCTCATTGTTTCTAGCTATTTGCTTGTATAGATCATTTGTTATTGCTTTTATTATTTTTGTTCCTATTACCTTTATGGTAAAGTAGCCAAAATTTCTCAACTGGTTGGATGCAGAAAAAAAGCAGAATGTTTGTTCATTCCTTCTTCTTTCTTTTGAGCTAGATATACATTCATGTCTAATCACACATCAAATTTCTCCTGAAATGAGTCTATACTAAAATACTAAATTTTCACAATTCATTTTTTTGTTTTTCCCTCACTGACTTGATATCTATTGAAAACTTACAATGGGGTATAAGGAAGGCATAGGCAATAGGCCTTTTTAGAAAATGTACAGTATAGTCTTTTTGTAATGTTTAATAATTTGATAGATTTTTGCATACAATAATAATTCCAGTAAAAACTAATATTTATTTAGCACTTCTTATGTGTCAGGTCTTCTTCCAAGGATTTTATACACATAAACTCATTTATTTTTTCACAGTAAGTCTAGGATTACTATTAGTGTTCCTACTCTACATATGACAAAATGGAGCAACAGATATCCAGAGCTAACCCAACACTTATTACACATATATTTGTTGAACAAAATATGTAAATCATTTACACTAAAAGTTTAACAGTTATTATGAATCCAATGAGATTAAAAATTTGCTTTTTAATGTAGAATCTATAGAAATCCAGAAATGGAAAGAATGTGGTGTCTGGAAATAAGTTTTGAATTATCGTTAGTTTGGGCATTGAAGTGTAGATTGTGTAGATGAATTTTGAAATAGACATGAGGAAAAAGAATACATAATCAAAATTAAATGAATATGGACATTGAATTCGACACTGTCCAAATATTTTACACTTATTATGTAATTTAAGCCTCCAAGTATTCTCATAACATAGGTCCTATTATTTTCTCTATTTTATAGAAGAGGAAATCAAGGCTCAGAGAAAATAAGTACATTGCTTAGTACTTATTTTAATAAGTCACAGACTGATTAAGTAATGGAAGAAGATTCAAAGCAAGCACTTCAGTTAGAGACAGCCACTTGACCACTGCACACAGATTCTCTTGCTGAAAAAGAATTTTTCCTTTTACTGGATCTATAAGTAAGAGAAGAATGGGTGCACACACAAAAAAAACCATGACATAGAAGGTAAAAATACCATGTTCAAATAGGAGAGTTGAAATGTACCAGTGTTAAGACAGTAGCAGTAACCTTTTTAATTTCCAATATTGTCATAAGATACCATAAAATAAAAAAATTGAGCTTTAAAATGTATTTATAGTATTGCTGAAATGTTTTTGCTTGATACGTCTAGATCCTTTTATAGGTAACCTTTGGCAGATATACATAGCTGGCAGTCAAACAGAAGGATGGCGAGAGAATTCTAGAAAACCAGGTTACCCCCATGATGGCCCCAGTTGAGAGTACAGTCGTGCACTGCATAATGACATTTCAGTCAGTGATGGTCCTCCTTTATGATGGTAGTCTCATAAGATAATGTCATATTTTTACTGTACCTTTTCTATGTTTAGATGTATTTATATACACAAATACATTGTGATAATTGTCAATCATATATAGTACAGTTAACATGCTGTCCAGGTTTGTAGCCTAGGAGCAATAGGCTAACCTACATGTGAGGTAGGCTATACAATATTGGTTTGTGTAAGTGCGCATTGTGATGTTTGCACAGTGATGAAATTGGCTAATGAAGCATTTCTCAGATAATATTCCTGTCAGTAAGCAACACATGACTGTACTCTATGTTGAAATGGATTTGAACTTAACTGGATGAGGTAACCTAAGCATATTTTCTTTTTCTCTATTAGTTATTACTAAATTTAAAGTGCATAAACAAGACTAAATGGGCTGCTGATTATAGACATCACAGAACATCAAAATTTGTATCATTATTATTACTAAAATCATACCCTTAACAGACACTCAAGGCTTCTTACGATGTTTATTGTTCTCCAGATACAATAAGCTATTATGAGGTTCTTGTTTTTTCCAAACTTTAAAAAAATAAATGTATTTTTTACATGTAAAATATAATTTACAAGGCAATTAAATAGTATTAGTTTCCTATTGCTGCTGTAATGAGGTATCACATATTTAGTGGCTTAAAACAACACAAATTTATTATCTTATAGTTCTGAATGTTGTAAGTTCAAAACAGATCTCACAAGGCCATTCAAGGCGGTGGCAGAGCTACATTCCTTCTGAAGGCTCTGGAGGAGAATCTGCCCCTTGCTTTTTCCATCTTCTAGAGGCTGCTTGCATGCCTTGGCTAGTGGCTGCATCATGCTCACTCCTTCCATCATCACATCTCTTTCTCTGACTTTGAACCTTTTACCTCCCTCTTATAGGGACATCTATAATTACATTAGACACATGTTGATAATCCAGGATAATTTCTCCATTTTAATATGCTTAATTCTTTCACATCTGCAAATTATCCTTTGCCAGGTGAGATATCATATTCATAAGTTCTGTGAGTTAAGATGCCGACACTTTTGGGAGGCCAAAATTCTGCTTATCATAAATACTAAAAATATGCTGATAAAAGAACAAAAGTAAAATATTAGCAAATATGAATTTGTCTTGGGATGGGAAAGAATATTGTACAAATGGAAGTAATCATAAGGAAAAGAAAGATAGACTTAAAACAAGTTAAAAATCTACATATGCAGAAAAAGTTTAACATAGTAAGTAAAATAACAGGCAAATGAAATCTAGAATAGTAAATACAGCGGATATGGCAAAGGGTAAATAAACAACATTTTTAATTTTTTAAAACAGGGAATTTTATCAACAAGGAAGTAGTAGATGAATATGCCAATAAAAGAATGAGTGAAGTATGTGAACAAAATATTAATTTAAAAGGGAAATTCAAGAGGCCAAGAAACATGTAAAAGTATTCAACCTTACTAGTTAAAAAATGCAAATTATTACAAAAAAGTATCATTTTTCGTATCACATCAAACAAAGTTAAGAAAACCAATCGCAAAATGTTAATGAAATGGTTTTGGAACATGTATGGCCAGCAAGAGTTTTAAATGCCACAAACTTCAGCATGAATAACTAGGGAATACATATCAATAATGTTTAAAGTATTTAGCACTTTTAGCCCAATGACTATCATTCCAGAATTCATCATACATAAATGAAAATAAAATATTAGTATTTCTCATCTTTTCACACAGCCAAACTTATACTGGACAAAATTGGAAAATAACTCATCTGAAAACTAGTGATGTCATCGGTTAAATACATTATAGTGGATCCTTACAGAATTAAAAGTTATATTGTCATAAAGATGCAATTTCCAAAGATGTTTTCAGAATATATTATTAAAGTAAATACCGAAAAGAAACATTGTATTAGTTAGAGTAGGTTCTGCTCAGTAATAAATGTCAAAATTTCAGCGGTTTAAAAATAAACATTCAATTATTGTTCATGCACAATATACTATGGATTCAGTAGCACTTCATGGCAAATGCTGGCTCAGGGCCTCAGTCTGATTCTACATATTGTTCCTGGCAACACAACCTGAGACTTCAGGGTTCACTCACCCATCTTCAATGTCTTGAACCAATAATCTCAACTAGCCATGTGGTTCTGGATAACTGCAAAAGTGGTAGAAAATTCTCTTTTTTTTTTGTGCCTGGAATAAGACAAATATTAGTGAGAATTAGAAGTGCCTTAAACAGGTATATATTGTGTGATATAAATTTTTATTAATTTTACTAATTGCTTATACCATGAACATATATGTAGATAGAGGGATATAGCTACATCTGCATCTATGTGCCTAAACTAAGAGTCAACTTGGTATGGCCCTGACAAAATCTGGCCTGAAGCCTATTTTTGTACAACTCACTAGCTAAAAATGATCTTTAAAATCTTTAAATGCTGAAATATATCAAAATAATAATATTTCTTGGTACATGAAAATTATACGAAGTTCAAATTACAGTATCTACAAATAAAGTCTTATTGGAAACACAATCAAGACTCCTCATTTACATATTGTCTATGGCTGACAGCAAGGTACAACAGCAGAGTCGAGTAGTGTAGACAGAGATCATATGAATCATAAAGCCTAAAATATTTGTTATTTAGCCCTTTACAAAAGAGTTTGCTCACATCTGGTCTAAACACCTATGAAAAGTAGGCATTAAAGAAAAATTCTCATAATGGTAACATGTAAGTTTGGAATTTAAGATAATTTTAATTTTTATAGATTCCTCTATTTGCTAAAATTTCCACAAGGAATAGATATTAGAGCTATATTTGAGGAAAATTGGAAAAATTAATAAAAATAACTCATAGGTAATCTCCTAGTAATATTCACACACCATTAGTTCCAGATAGCTGCTTTTTTTGAATAATATAACCTAGCACAAGAGACAAGGAAATTGCTACTAAAGATAGGGCCCTTGCTTCCTTTACTATCTCTTCTAGCTCTTTTCCCTTCACTTAATTGTCCAGCCATACTCCCTTTTAGTTCTGCAAATAAACTAAACTCATTCTGTCATCACAATCTCTACAGTTCCTTTACCCTGGAGAGCCCTTCCTCTAGATTTTCACATTACTGACAACTTTGTTACTTATATTTTAGCACAAATGTCACCTCATGAGTGATCTTTCCTGACTCCTCTGAGTAATGCTGTATACTACTGCAGTCAACCTCTATCACATTTATGTTTTATTTTCTCTATACACTTATCACTAAATGCTTTTACTTATTTGTCTATTTTCATTCTGACTATTACTTTCATTAAAATTTAAGATCAATGAGAGCAGACTCCTTGTCAGTCTTCTGTTACTGCTATATCCTAGAACATTGAACAGCCAAGAGTAGATGATTTTTTTTAAAATAAAGTAAATGAAAAATAGTCATATCAAGTTAGTACTACTTACCTGCATATACATTAACGTCTTAAGGAAGCTCAATGAAAAGCCAAGTATGTGGAGGGGAAGTCCTCTTAGGCAGAGCAAAATTCCCTTGTCTTAGTCACTTATTGATACTTGAATTCAACTGTGCTAATGACAATTAAAATGTTAATGCTTCTTTTATATCAGACATGACATACTGTTTATTAAAGAATATATAACTCCAAAATAATTTAATGGAAATCCTTGATAATAATTTCTTTGAATAATCATATAATTTGTGGATCCAATAATGTGTTATGATTTTCCTGAAAATATTCTTGTATACGGGCAAAATGTATAAATGTATACATAAATCACGTCAAAATCACATATTAGATAGCAGATTTGTGAAAAGATAAATAAGAAATGTTACTGTATTCAATAAGTATACAGAAAAATGAGGGAAACCTTTATAAAGAAACTATTACAAAGGTGAAAAACATTTTCAATATAAATTTAAGATGCTATAAAACCAAATGTATGTCATGATTATCATATTTCCAATTCTTTTTCATTCATTAGTTTTATTGGTACCAAATAATTACAGTTCTTTGGGGGTTACACTTTGTCCCACACTGTGTAATGATCAAATCAGGACAATTGAAATATCTATCAGCTCAATTACTTATTATATCTTTGTGTTAGAACAGTCTAAATTTTCTTTTTAGCTATTTTGAAATATATGATGAATTCTTGTTAACTATAACCACCCTATGGTGACTAGAAAACTAGAACTTCATTCCTTCTACTTAATAGTATTTTTTAACCCAATAACCAACTTATTTTCTCTCTTGCTCCCCTCTATTCTTCCCTGCCTCTGTTAACCATTATGATACTCTATCAACTGTGTTGCTGCAAATGACAGAATTTCATTCTTTTTCATGGCTAAATATTATTCCATTGCATGTATACACCACATTTTTCTTAACAACTCTTTCACTGATGGACACTTTCATATCTTGGCTATTGTGAATAGTGCTACAATAAACATGAGTGCACTTATGTCTTGTATATACCTATTTCCTTTCTTTAAGATATATACCCAACAGTGGGATTGCTGAATCATATGGTTTACTTATTTTTAGTTGTTTGATGAATTTCTATACTATTTTCCCTATGGCTGTACTAATTTACATTTCCACCAGCAATATACTAGTGTTCCCCTTTCTTCCCATCTTCTCCAGCATTTGCTAGTTTTTGCCATTTTGATAATGGTCATTCTAACTGAGGTGAGATAATACATTATTGTGGTTTTGATTTTTATTTCCCTGATGATTTGTTATGTTGAGCATTTTGTTCATATGCCTGTTGGCCATTTGTATGTCATCTTTTGTGAAATGTTTATTCAGATCATTTGCCCATTTTTAGTAGGATGATTTGTAACTTTTGAGTTATTTGAGTTCATTGTGTACTCTGGTTATTAATCTGTCATTAGATGGATAGTTTGCAGATATTCTATCCTATTGCATAGGGTGTCCTTTCACTATGATTTTTTATTTTTTTTGCTGTGCAGAAGATTTTTAGATTAATAGAACTCTATTTTTGTTTTGATGCCTGTGCTTTCAAGGTCCTATCCAAAATATTTGCTCAGACCTGTGTCCTAACACATTTCTTCTGTGTTTTCTTCAAGTACTTTCAGTTTCATGTCTTTCATTTAAGTCCTTAATCCATTTTGAGTTCACTTTTGTATATGGTGATGGATGTAGGTCTAGATTCATTCTTTTGTGTATGGATAGTCATTTTCTCATTATCATTAATTGAAGAGAATGTTCTTTCCTTATTGTATTTGTGTCAAAAATTATTTGTCTGTAAATGCATGGATTTATTTCCAGATCTATATTTTGTTCCATTGGTCTATGTGTGTGTCTTTATGCTTACATCATGCTGTATTTATTACTTCAACATTGTAGTATATTTGACATTTTGTAGGGTGATGCTTCCAGCTTTGTTCTTTTTGGTCTCTATTGCTTTGGCCATTTGGGGTCTTTTGAGGTTTTATATGCTTTCTAGGGTTTTTTTTTTTTTTTCTATTTCTGAGAAAAATATCCCTGGAATTTTGATAGGGATTGCAGTGCATACCACTTTGGATAGTATGGACATTTAAAAATATTAATTCTTCCAATTCGTAAGCACAAAATATCTTTCTATTTTTTGAGTGTCCTCTTCAATTTTTTTCATTGGTGTTTCATAGTTTTTTTTTTTTTAATTACAGAGATCTTTTACTTCTTTGCTTAAATATATTCTTAACAGAAAACCAAATACCACATATTTTCACTTACAAGTGGGAGCTAAATGATGAGAGCACATGGACACAGAGAGGGGAACAACAGATGCTGGGGCCTGCCTGAGGGTGGGGAGGGTAGAGGCTGGAAGAGGGAGAGGATCAGAAACAATAATTATTGGGTACTAGCCTTAGTAGCTGGGTGACGAAATAATCTTTACAACAAACTCCCATGGCATGAGTTTACCTAAACTTGCACATGTACCCCTGAACCTAAAAGTTACAAAAAAAAAAAAAAAATCCTGGGTATTTAATTTGTTTTGTAGCCATTATAAATGGGACTAGTTTCTTGACTTCTTTTTCAGATTGTTTACTATTGACATATAGAAATGCTATTGATTTTTGTATGTTGATATTATATCATGAAGTTTTTCTGAATTCATTTATCCATCCTAACAGTTTTTGGTGGAGTTTTTTTAGTTTTTATAGGTATAAGATCATGTCACATGAAAAGAAAGATAACTCCTTCCTTTCCAATTTGGATGCCCTTTATCTTTCTCTTGCCTACTTGCTCTGACTAGAACTTTCAGTACTATGTTGAATAAAAGGAGTGAAAGTGGACATTTTTGTCTTGTTCTAAATCTTAGAGGAAAGGCTTTGCATTTTTCCCCATTCAGTATTATGTTGGCTGTGGCCTTTGTTGTTTTGAGTTATGTTTTTCTATATCCAGTTTGTTGACAGTATTGATCACAAAGGTATATTAAATACTAGCAAATGTTTTTCAGCATGTATTTAAATTGTCATGTGATTTTTACTCTTGATTCTGTTAATGTGATGTATTACATTTATTAATTTGTATACATTGAGCCATCCTTGCATCCTTGGGATAAATTTTTCTTGATCATGATAAATGACCATTTTATCCTCTTGTTATATTTGCTTTGCTAGTATTTGGTGGAAGATTTTTACATGTCTGTCCATCAGAGTTATTGGTCTGTAATGCTTTTTGTGTGTCATGTCCTTGTCTGGTTTTGGTATCAGCATTATATTGACTCCATAAAATGAGTTCATAATATTTCTTTCTCTTTAGTTTTTTTCCCGTTGTTTGAATACAGTTGTTATTAGTTCTTCTTGAAATATTTGGTGGAATTAAACAGTGAAGTCTCAAGTCCTAAGCTTTTTTTTATTTTTTTTGAAACAGAGTCTTGCTCTGTCACACCGGTTGGAGTGCAGTGGCATAAGATGAGCTCACTCTGTGCTTTGCCTTTCGGATTGAAGCAGTTCTCCAGCCCAGCATCCTGAGTAGCCAGGATTACCAGTATGCCACCAGACCCAGCAATTTTTTGTATTTTTAGTAGAAACAGGTTTCATCATGTTGGTCAGGCTGGTTTCAAACTGCTGACCTCAAGTGCTCCACTGGCTTCAAACTCCCAAAGTGCTGATATTACAGGCATGAACCACGGTGCCTGACCCCAGAGCTTTTCTTTAATGGGAGACTATTTCTTTGATCTCATTATTCAATTACTCACTGTTGGTCTGTTTGAGTGTTCTGTTCCTTGTAGTTCAATCCTGAATTTCATGTGTTGAGAAATTCTTCTAAGCTATCCAATTTGTTAGTGTATAGTTATTCATAATTGTCTCTAATGATCCTTTATATGTCTATATCAGTTGTAATGTTTTCTTCATCTCTGATTTTATTTGGGTCTTCTCTCTTTCTTAGTTTAGCTAAAGGTTTGCCAGTTTTATGTTTTCAAACCCACCTACTCCTTTTGTTGATCTTTTGTGCTTTTTGTCTCAATTTTACTTATTTTGACGTTTATCTTTGCTCTTTCTTTCCTTTCATTCAGTTTGGGTTTTGTTTGTTTTTGCTTTTCTAGTTCTTTGAACAACTAGAAATCATTCTACTTGTTTGAATTTTTTCTATTTTTTGGTGTAGGCTTTTATTGCTTCAAACTCCCTCTTAAAACTGCTTTTGCTATATTCCATAGGATTTGGAATACTGTGCTTCCATTTTCGTTTTTCTCAAGGAAAGTTTAAATTTGTTTTTTAATTTCTTTATTGACCCATTTGTTGTTCAGGAGCATGTGGCTTAATTTCCACATATTTTTTTTTAGTTTTAAATTTTTCTTCTGTTACGCATTTCCAGTATAAATGCATTGTAGTCAGAAAAGATACTTGATGAAATTTTTATTTCTTAAAGTTTGTTAACTTGTTCTGTCACCTAATATATGGTCTATCCTGGAAAAAGTTCCATGTGCTGTTGAGAAAATTTGTATTTTGCAGCTGTTGGATGAAATGTTCTCTGAATGTCTGTTAGGTCTATTTAGTGTAGAGTGCAGTTTAACTCTGATATTTCTTAGTTGTCTGGATGATCTGTTCATTGCTAAAAGTAAGGGTTTTGAAATCCACTACTATTATTGTATTGAAGGCAATTTCTTCCTTTAGGACTATTAATATTTACTTTATATATTTGGATGCTCCAGTGCTTGTTACATATATATTGGCAATTATTACATCCTTTTGCTGCATTGACACTTTTATTATTACATAATAGCCTTCTCTGTCTTTTTTGTTGTTGTTGTTCTTGACTTAAAGTCTATTTTATTTTATACAAATATAGATATTCCTACATGTTTTCTGTTTCCATTAACATGGAATACCTTTTACTATCCCTTCACTTTCAGTCTGTATGTCTTTATAGGTGAAGTGAGCTTCTTGTAGACAGCATAGAGTTTGGGCTTTAAAAAATAACTGTTCTGGTATTCAATATTTTTTAATTGGAGAATTTAATAAATTTACAATCAAGATTAGTATTGATAGGTAAAGCTTCATTAATGACATTTGGTTACTTGTTATCTGGTTGTTTTGTAGATCTTATCTTTTGTTCTTCTCTTACTGTCTTCCTTGGTGGTTAAGTGGTTTCTCTCTAGAAGTATGTTTTGATTCCCTACTATTTATTTTTAATAACATCTATTATAGGATTTTGCTTTCTTGTTACCATGTGGCTCACAAAAATGTCTTATAACAGGTTATTTTAAACTTATATTTGGTCACCAAGAAAAGTAGCAGAAACCAACTATATTTTAACATTATCACTCCTCATATATTGACTTTTAATGATTCAGTATATATCTTTTTATATTGCCTATATTTCTAAACCAATTGCTTTTACAGCTGGGCTTTCTTTTTTTTTTTTTTTTTCCTTTTTTTTACATACCTAAGATACAGGTAGTTTAATAACCCCATTACAGTGCTAGAGTATTCTTAATTTTTCTAACTTCCTTTTTTTACTACTGAGTTTAATACCTTCAGATGCTTTTTTGTTACATGTTAGCATTGAATTTTTAAAATATAGATTAAAGAACTCTTTTTAACATTTATTGGAAAGCAGGTCCGGTGTTGATGAATTTCCTCAGCTTTTATTTATCAGGGAACATCTTTATCTCTTCTTCATGTTTGAAGGGTAGCAAGTACAGTATTCTTAGTTAGCAGGGTTTTGTTTGTTTGTTTGTTTGTTTGTTTGTTTTGATTTCCTTTAGCACTTAGAGTAGAGTGTCCTAATTTCTTCTTGTCTTGCATGACTTCTGTTGAGAAATCTGCTGAAAGCAATATTGGAGTTCCATTGAATGTGATATATTTACTTTCTCTTACTGCTTTGAGTATTCTTTCTTTGCTTCTCACATGGAGACTTCACATGGAGAGGAAAGCTCCATGTGAGCATGGAGTGTGCATGTGTGTTTGATGAACTTTATGCTTTCTGTACCTGGATGGCGTAATCTTTCTCTGCTCCAGGAAGATTTAAGCCACTGTCTTCTTACATAGGCTTTATAGGCCTTTTACTCTGTTGTTATCTTTGCAAATTGTTATGAGGAGGTTTGCTCACTTGATGGTGTCTCATAATCCTTTTACCCTTCTTCTATCTGTATTTTTTCTTTTTGCCATTACAATTGGGCATTTTTATATATTCTCTTTTCAAGCTCACTTTTTTTTTTTTTGTTTCATCAAATCTGCTGTTGAAGTTTTCTATTCAACTTTTTGGTTCAATTATTGTATTTTTCACTTCTGTAATTCCTATTTGTTTTAATTGTTTCTATTTTGTTGTTAAATTTCTCACTTTTTTTATTTTCCAAATTTTATATAGTTTTCCATTTGTATTTTCTTGTGATCACCTGAATTTCTTTAAGAAGATTATTCTGAATTCTCTGTCTGACATTTTATAGATATTCAATTTTTCTGGTCCATTGCTGGAGTATTTTAGTTTCTCTTGGTGATGCCATATATCCCTGAGATTTTAGAATCATTGTGTCTTTTTGTTGATCCTTGCATATTTGAGGAAAAAGGCATCTCTTTGCATTTACACAGGTGTTTTTGGGTGGTGTTAGACCTTTACTATTTGGAATTGAAACTTATATTATGGCCTGTTGTTTCTTCACATTCTAAGGATTACTTATACTGAGGATCAGAACTAAAACATTGCACTGAAGCTAACACATTAATTTGCCATTATTTCCTAGTTTGGAAAAGACTTAAGAATTTAAATGCTACTCTGGAACTAAACTACTGCTCTGTTTTTCTTTCTTTCTTTCTTTCTTTTTTTTTTTTTTTTTTTTTTTTTTTTTTTTTTTTTTCTAGTCAGGGGAAGACTTACACTGAGCACTGGAAGTTAAACATTGCCCACAACTAGATTAGCAGCCTGATGGTGTTTCCCAATCTGAAGAGTATTTAAGCAGGCACTAGAACTTAATAATGAACTTTTGGTTAATTCTAGGCCAGAGGAAGGCTCCATGTAAGCATCTGGGCTTTGTGGAAAATCCATCTAGGAATTCAGACTTTACTTAGATTGTGACTTAGGCAGCAATTTGGGTCTTGGCCACTCTCTTCACACGTCATCCCTGCTGATCTTCACAAATCAAAGTGCAAAGTGGCCACCATAATATATGCTCCAGTTGCTGTAATCAGCATGCCATTATTTATCCTCAGTTCATTTCAGGTGGTTCAGCCCTCCTGGAAATCTCAATGCTTCGCATGAGACATGACTGGCATGGACTTCTTGTAAAGGTTCTGAAACCAGTGGGGAGATTAAACATCTACCTCCACTTCCCTACTTTTGCCTCAGAAACTGTGGGTCTAGGGAAATTCTCTGTGATAGGGGTTATGTTGGCTTGGAGGACGAGGTGGCATAGTCTGAAATGACCACTTTCTTACTAATTACATTTTTTCTCTAATCTTTTAACAGCTTTTCTCTATTTTGTGGGCCCTGGGAATTTCTTAGTTTCTCCTGTGAGCCCTGTTGAATTCAGGATATTTTTGTCTTTGAATAGTTTCTAGTTGTATTTTGTAGGTGGAGTTATGCTGTGGGATCTCCTATTCTGCCAACCTGCTGACATCACTTAATATTTCTAATTCTTAACTACAAATGCAAGAAAGTTAGATATTCTTGAAGGCCAAAACTAAGATAAAGTTATTAAAAATTACAAAATAAGAATTTTAAAAAGCAAAATACTACCTTAAAAGTTTACTTAAAATTAACCTTTTGCTTATGGGATTTCTGAACTTTCTTTACTTTTAGGATAAAGACAGAAAACTCAGTAGTTTAAATGAAAAGTACATTTCCTTCAACCTGCTTTTCCTGTGGACTAAAATCTGATTTTCTTCTTCAAATTGTAGTTTTGAGAATGTTATATCTGATTTCTCCTTTTTTATACCATGTTTCATATGACATTTAAAAAATTACTGTACAAGTCAGGTATTGTCAGAAATGATATTATTCAGTTTGAGGCATTCAGAAAAATAAAAATATATATAGAAGAAAGAAAACTTCATATATACAGAGTAGCTATAGAATTTTGTCTCTTTTCTAAAGTTTTTATCTGCCATAAGTCCTTACATTTCAACTTTTGGCAGTTCTCATCTGTGATTTAGGTTTGGATTTCGCATACACCAACTTAGTTTCAATGTCACTCTTCTTGGTGTTAAAGGACACTCCTAATAAAACATAGATGCTTAAGGGAGGGTCGTACACTATTTGCCAAGGGGCAAAAAATATCTCACAGAGAAAGAGATGGCAATTGTTACCTCCTTCTCCTAGAAAATGTTTACTTAGTACGATGTGTACAATCTTCTCCTAAAAAATGTTTAGACATTTAGTACAGTGTGAACAATCTTTGTTTGTTTGTGTAGAGATAGATAAATTTTGCCACCCAAAATTTCTTTAAATCTTAGCATTGGGATCATGGAGGGATATATACATATATATATATATATATATATATATATATATATATATATATTTAACTCACTATTACTTTTGGACATAGAGTGATATTTAAAGCCTTATCATGATGGCTTACAGATCAAGTCTTTCATCTATATTATTTGTGAATTTCTTTCATATACAGTATTCATGATAAAATTTGAAATAATTTTTATAAATCCAACAGTATGATTTATCTTCACTGTTACAGTATTAGCTGTGTCTGTTAAAATTCGTTTTCTTTACCCCCTGAAAACACAATAAATGTTTTGTGTTTCTCTGTCATCACTGTTGTCAGATAAAGCTACATGACTATACTTGTTAAATTAGATGTAGCCTGAAGTGGTGTATACCATTTTGAGACTTGGACCATAAACATCTCCACCTCCACCATTTGCCAAATGAATGTTAAATCAGGCTGCAGAAGATTTATTGATCAACGCAAAGCTCCCAAAGTCCCTCATCCATGAATAAAGATAAAGAGCATAGAGCAGAAGTCTTATTCCACTCACTGCCTATGAAGTTCAGTTTTCTGTTAAAAAATACTACCATTTTTATAAATCACTGAGATTTTAGAGATTTTGCTTTATTGTACTTCCTTATTACATTAAATAATTCAAAAGCCTGTAACAACATACCTAACAGTATTGATACCTCAGTCTTTTCCATGACCATAGATAACTCTCTTTTAATTACTGTGGGGAACACATGTCAACATGGACTCAAAAGATGTCCTGTATAAGAATTTACACATGGAGCAATATAATAGATGAGAAAGAATATCCATTTATCTGTTCAACAAATATTTATTGAACATTTCCTTCATGATAGACGCTATGTTACTGTACAAAGAAAGATGAATTGCACATGTGCTAGCATGTATTTTAGCTAAGATCATGTGCTTCTGGAGCCAGGAAACTTAGTGTTAATTTGCTGACTCAGGTAGGCAGTTCTGTGACGTAACGGCAGCAGCTCTCTTAGCTGCTTACTTCTGTAACACTTTTGGGAATCATCTATTAGAACATATTTGGTTAGACCAAATTTTTGATGATATTTAAAATTATTTCATAATGCTATGAACTAAATTATTTTCTGCTTGAACAAGATTCAGTAGCTTCCAGTCTCTGAAACTGAAGCCTAGGCTCCAAGTATTCATCTTTCCAAGAATGTATTTACAGATGTCTCAGTCTTTGGGCTTCAATTTGATAACATTTTGTTTAATGTTAAATGTTATTTTAGCATCACACTTGGTAAATAGTGTGACTGCAAACCAAAAACAGAAACTGAAACTTGTTCAATGATAAGATGAAAATTCAGATAATTTAGAATAAGTTCATATTGTTTATTAATAAAATAAAATAAAATAAAATAAAAAATATATATAATGATATAAGAGCCTACAGACACCCATGGTGCTACTAATCCAATATTGAAAGATGCTGGTAAGATGCATATAGGTACATAGGGCTTGGCAAAGTCAAAGAGAAATCAATCAATTGTTAGGTAATTTTAATAATAATATTGTTATTGTTAAATGCCAAATGGGATAATAATGTAGAAGTACATTGTAAGGAGATAAAGTGCTATGCTCATTACTGGTAGTATCTTTCACATAAATGCCTTACATTGTTTAGTGCCATTTAAAGACAATGATCCAATGTCATATTATTGTAACTAAAGGACGACGTACTGTGTGTTTATCTACTTAAAGGTATAGATGGAAATTAGATAAAGAGCCCTCCATTCTACAGATGAGATTTGAATTAAGTAGCATTAGTGTAAACAAAAGAGGAGTTCAATAATCGAATGCCCATAGTGACTCTG
Organism: Saimiri boliviensis; assembly: GCF_048565385.1. Classification (NCBI taxonomy): domain Eukaryota; kingdom Metazoa; phylum Chordata; class Mammalia; order Primates; family Cebidae; genus Saimiri; species Saimiri boliviensis. Next base: position 44,966,302 of record NC_133451.1, on the reverse strand, counting down.
TAGGTCAAGATAAAGGCCTGCCTCTGGAATACTTTAAATGACTGCTTCTCATGTTCTACTTTACTTTGGGGAACTATAACACCTTTCACCAGGCTGAGCTTGCAATTGAAAATAAATCAGTCTTGAGGCGATTGAAATTATTATTGCCTGACTTCTTTCACTCTGTCATTCCACAGGAAGCTGGTTGGCAATGGATAGAGAATTAATTGACATTTATCCATTCATTTTGTGACATCAAAAACTTCCACAAAATTTAATTATAGTAATTTTTTGTGAATTATTAGAAATTCAAGTATAAATTTTCTATATTTATTTTATATATATATTTCCCCACCTTATATGCCCTCTGAACTCAATTACTAAAATCTCCTTTGCCTTCCAGAGCTTTTCAAAAGTATTTTTAAAAATGTTTCACATACTATTGATATATGTATATATAAAATATTATTAGCATATATGTATTTTTATACAAATAGCATGGATTTATATAGTTTTCAATAAATACATGACCCAACTTTCATGGATTATATTATTCACTAGTTAACTATATTCTACTTTATTTGAATTTACTAATTCCCCTTTTATCCTTCATAGCATGTGCATATTCATTCACAGAATTTCATTTTTGCCCCCCCCACTGACTTCTTTAAGCTCTGTTTGCTTTTTGAAGACAATAAAGAGATAAAAGTTAGTGAGTAGCTTTTATTAACACATGGCTGTTTTTGTCTCTCTCTTGTCCATTCCTTTATACCCAAGCAATCGTTCTGTTCTTTTCACTTGCCTCATTGTCTCTTGGACTGCATCTTTTCTCGTAATTTCGTCTGTCCCAAGTCTCATCCTCATGACCTCACAACTGCACTAGGGCATTATCTACTCTGCCAATTTCCGGACATAATTTCCTCTTCTCCTGTCTACCTCAAAATACTTCCTCCTCCTAGATTCTGCTGCTAAACAATGATTTTCACCATGTTATTTTCTTGCTCAAGCATCTGTACTCATTCCCACCATCTTTTACAAATTTTACCAATTTAAAAATTGTTCACTGACTTCAGGGAACAAATGTGAAGAGGTTTCTCTGCCACACAATACCATAATAACAATCATATGCTAATACCTGTAAATTGCGATGAGGGCATATATTATCTAGCAGTCCCCTAGTACAAAGTACTATTATTTTGAAAGGGAACGGAGTTAGCATCTAACTCCAAAACAGCAGAACTCCGTTCTAACAGAATACCAGTGTTTTACAAAAGCCATGAAAGTAATGCTAATCTAAGGAAATCATTTTCAAAAAGCCTATTGTTAAAGTCTGGCTCTGAAACAGCTCACTCATTTTCAAAAATCTCTTCAACAATTGTCATGAGTGAGCCACAGTCTAGTTGGTGTTATAATGTATTCTGCATAAGGCTGGTTCACTTCCACTTCTGTGACTTTTTTTGTAGGCTTTGTTTCCATCAAACAACACCTCTTGATTCCTCTTCACATGTCCAGAACCACTGTGATTTAGGTAAAGATTTGCACCCCACAAAAAGTTCTTTTAAATTATCTTGATTATAGATCATTATGCATTAATTTTAAAGCCACAGTAGATATGCAAAATTTTCACTCTCGTATCTAAGAATTATATCTTCTTATATATAAATCAATCATGTGTTTTTGATTGCTATGTGTTCTTTTCAGGGTGTGACATTCCTAATTTATTTAATTATTAGTATTTGTTTATATTCATATCTCTAGGATGAGTTATATGCTATAATATTTTATGCATTTTCTTCTTATATTTTATTTATTTGTATCTACATACATAAAATATCCTTCAGGTTGCTATACGAATAAACATGCTGTCAATGTCAGATACACTTCAAAGGGGCAGTGGCAGAGAATGGTCATTCAACAGCTGACAGTAACAGTGTGGCAACAGTGACTTGGTACTTTCACAACAATGAACAGTATTTCTGGCAACCTATGCATAATTCCAGCAGACAACTTCCAATAGAGATAGAAAGGAATACTAAGTGGTTTTCATAGGAGACTTTATTTGCACAATTTTATAAACAGCTTTTTGGATATAGCATAGAAATATAAAAATCATATATACTTAGTGCAACTTAACGTTTTGATAGACACACACATTGTGAAATGATCACCGCAATCCAGGTAATTAATATATTAGCTCTGCATAGTCTTTGTGTGTGTGTGTGTATGTCAGATGATTTAAGATCCATCCTCTTAACAAATATTAAGTATACAATACAGTATTGTTTATTATCATCACCATTTATCTGTAATATTTTATAAGCAAAAAAATATATGCATTCATAATGTGCATAATATAAATTATATAATTTAAATTTAAGTAGTAAGGAATTAATTCTTTAAAAATGAAATATATTAAAATGTTAACCTTTGTTAATTCTGAATAATAGAAATATGAAGGAATATCATATCCTTTTTGCAAATCTCTATATATTCATATTTCTTAATGAATATGGAGACAGCAATAATCATTCTACATAGTTAAGAAGATTTTCTGTGAGGTCAATAACAATTTATACCATGATGTTTTTTTTATTTGAATAATAGGAATTATCTTATTTTAATTCAATATTTTCTAACTAGCTTTCTGATTATAATTGCCCTGACTTACTGACCTAAGTATACTGCCTTGAATGAAAGTTGTAGTTTTAATTTTAAAAAATACTTCAGCATTTTGTTATATACATTGCTCCCTGTGAACTCATCAGCTCATGAGTTATACACATTTCTGTGAACTTGTTTGTATCTGAATCTATTCCAGACAGATAGATCCATAATTAATGAACTTAAAATAATTTCAGTTTTCTGAGCCTGCAAGGATGAGAGTGAGACCCTAAACCAACGATAAAAGGGCAACCTGAAGCAGAATAACCTGGGTAAAGGCTACATATTTAGGTCTGGTAAATGGGTGTTATTGCACAAGAATCTGTGGCCTCTGTGCCCGAAGTTCTCACACACATGCGAATGAACATTGTTGTAAAACCATTAAGTATATACTACCTTCTAAGTTTTTTTGTTCTGTGAGCATCAGGCTTTTCCTGGTAATACTCCAATCTTAGCAATGTTTTTTCTGCTTCAAATAATAAAACCCCAAGACAAATTAGTACAAAATTTCCCATATGTTCTATCATCAAATATTAAGTATATAAAACTCTTCTATGAAGGGCATCATTCTACAATTATAAAGCATAATTTTATTGGAAATACTTCATTTCTTATTATACTTTCGGAATAATGATTTATTTATGCTTAAGCAAATCTAAACTTCATGATTCAATCCAAATCATTTCTATACAAAAATACCCTTTATTAAGTGAATAACTTCACAAAAATTATACAGCGGCCTAGTTCACTTTTTATGATATTAAGAAAGCAGACAATAAAAGTAATGGAAGGATTAAAACAAATATGCCTTGGACTTTATCCAAATATTCATTGAAATGTGACTCTTCCTTGAAAATGCATGGGCATAGAGTAAAATGGCAATTAAAAAATATTTTATAGAGTTATTATTCAAGGCATATTCTATGGAATGGACTCTCTGTACTCTGAAAGATGATATTTAAGATTTCATTATTTCATTTTTGACTAACATGTGATAAAACCAATTAGCATTGTTCTATTTTCTAAGTGTCTTCTTGCCTACATGCTGAGTTAGAAGGGCAACAAAGAAAAAAACTATGTTGGAAACTGTTCTCAGAAATATTCTGCTACTGTGCCTATATATATAGTCCTTTCTTAGCTGAAGAGTAAACCTTACATAATTTTAACTGGAGTTGAAATTTAGCAAGTTTGTTGCTATTAAAATAATAAATGAGGTAATTTTAATCAATAGGAGAATGTAGATCATGGATTTTTGACTTTAAAAATTTTTTGTAGAAATATAAAATACTATCATTATATTTATATAAAATGCCTTCATTTTGGTTAAAAACCATCTTAATTCAGTGCTCACCCTCACTCTGATTGTTATATCATGATTTTCTCATTATAAATAATTGAATAACACTATAATTTATGACTTAGACCCTTAAAGAAAAGTATTTCCAGTCTTTAAGTTAGAATTTTAAAATATATAACTTAATTAAATATTATCCCATGTGGTAAAATTTACATATTTCTCTATAGTTTAAGGTCAATATTTGGAAGACTCTTTTACTCAATAATATTGATGTTTATCATTGCTTGAAGGATTCTAAAGTAAGAGTTGCAAGTCTATCTTCCATATTTGTAGTTTTTGAAGAAACGTGGAAGGCAAGTACTAATGAGATTGAAATACCTGTGCAAATTAAAGGAGATCATAATTTAAATGCCATGTATCACTCATCTTCAGTGAGAACACAGATAGATAAATGGATAGACAGAGATATTACATATACTCTACAAATACATGTGTCCATGATTATTACTCGCATACAGATATGTTTTTCTTGGTACCTGCATAGAAGATGAATGCATTTTTATTTTTGTTGTTTCCTTCTTGCTCCTCTTCCGTCCCATTTTCTTAGGAGGAGGAGAGCAATTTAAACTGAATCCTCAGGCTTCAGCACGTCATCCCCATTAGTCGATGCAGAGGCCCATCTCCTATTTTATTTCAACCCTGTCTCTAATCTTTATTCACTTTCCTCATCCCCTTTCCAAAGATACCATCCACAATGCATTTGATATGCTTTCCAGAATATACCAAGTGAATAAATTTATTTTTATTTTTAAAGTCCAATTTTATTAAGAAGTTAGAGGATTGAATAACTATGCTAAACAAATAATTTGTTGATCATTTTGATGAAACTAATCAGTAGTTATCCAATTCAACATTTACCAAGGCCTTACTCAAAGAAATGCAGAAGCCACAGTGTACTGCTTTAGGCACTTTACAAAAATTTTCTCACTTAATTTTCACTATAATTATAATTTACTTTGATTATTCACATATTAGAAATGAGAAAACTGAAGCTCAGCATGGCTAAATAACTTTTTATAGTTTAATAAAGCAAAAGACTATAGTAGTACGGAATAATTTTATGATAAATTATTTTCAAATGAATACAGTAATGTTTGTATCTATAAACAAATAAATTTGACATATCTGTCCTTAAGAAGATTATATTTAACATCTGGGGAAATATTTACCACCTGAGGAAAGGAGAATAATTGTGGAAGAAGAACAATTGTGAATAATTGCAAAATTCAAGTCTGACTAATAGCAAAGATCAAGTGTACTATTTAGATAATTAGGAATATATTGAATTCTGTAGAGTGAGATCATCTTGAACTGGAGTTTTCAGGTTGCAAACGTACAGGCATTTATTAATTTGTGAATGAAGCCTTCAAGGCTAGGTTAGAAACACACAGACCCAATTAAAGAAGAGTAATGCTGTTTGCTTGCTTGCTTTCTGCTGTCTTCAATATTCACAAAGCAAATACTGCTGATTGAAGCTCACTTGTGCCTAAGTCAATAAAATGGATGGCAGGAAAGCAAGCAAAACCTTTATGGCTCACAATGCTAATTTCATAATCAATAGCAATAGCAACAACTTCAGTGACTGGAATTGATTATTAAGACGTGCAAAATGAACCACGAAGTCTGTTTTCTATACAGATGTGTTATTTTCTCTCCCTCACATGATCGTGGTCTCACGAAGTGGGTTTACTCACTATTCATCTGTCTGAACTTAACCTTTACTAACCATCCAATTTTTAAAATTGTATAAAGGGATTTATAAGAAAAATCTGTGCACTGGGCTCTGGTACAGATAAAATTTAGTCCATATAAAGACCTCCCAAAGAGTTTCCTACATAATTTCTGGACCTTATTATGTTTGTATGAATCTTTTTTTTAAAAAAAATATTGGTTTTCCTACATGTGGAATTGAAAAAATTTATTTGCGTAAACTGATAATTTATATAATATGGGAATATACAGTGAATAAATTGTCTGCATATAAACATATAATTATTTATATGTTAACCTTCATACACATGTTTGAAACCTTTTGGACATAACTTTATATAATTCCTCTCACCTATATTTTAATCATTATCAATGTTTCCATAATCTTTGATAAACTAAAATAAGCCTTTTCTAAAGATGTTAAATAACATACTAGTTTAGAAATGGAATCTGGCATGACAAAAGTGGGCCCAAATTCCAACTATGTTATGTACCAACTTTGTTGGAATATGATATACTATTTAATTTTTAATGTATAAAATCAAAAAGGTAATAGTAAGAAGTTAATAATTTGGGGAGAAGCGTAAAAGAGACAATGCATGTAAATAAATGCTTTTTCACTTATCACAGTATTTTATATGAGAAATACTCAAAGATGACAACTACTAAAACTGTCTTTATTACTTTTTCATGTATGTAGAACTTAGTCCATTCACAACCAATAAGCAAATAACAACTTACAAAATATGTCTGAAATTGAAAAAAACGATTTGGAAAATTCAGATCTCACAATGTGCATCTGAAATACAATGTATTGAAGTAAAGACAAAAAAAATCAATGCCTATTTCAATTTCCTGTCTGAGACATGGCCTAACTTAGTTAAAATGTAGTCAGATAGACAGATGAAATATGCACATTTGTAAGACAGTCACCACCTTGGTTTGTATTATTCATTCTCCCTCATTTGTTCTCCAGCACTTGACATTCTTTTAATGCATCTTTAGCTCTGCATTTCATTAATTGAAATTTCAATTAATCTAAAGTTATCCGAAAAGATTGGAAGCTGCCAAATTTGTTTTTTTTTTCTTTGAAAACTACATTGTGCAGTAATATTCATAGCTACACCCACTCTCCAGCAATTTTGAGTTGTGTAGAATGAGTCATACAGACATATGCATGTATATTTTTATCTGGCTAGAAAATGTCATGCCCATCGAATTTTCAGTCTTCCAAATACATGCATTTCTGGGCCTGAGTTATCTTTCCCACATGCATGGAATGTAAGATAGGAAATGCTTTACTGTAATGTATGTAAGTCAGTTTTTAAACCACTCAGATGAACTTATTTGGTGCACTGAAAAACTATTTTAATAAAACCTACCATTGTGTTTATAATTTGTTAAATATTATTTTCATAAAATGTAAAATTTTAAAAAATGGTTCATTATTTAGTACATAAAATAGGAAACTGCCTATTAACTGAGATATTTTGATATCTGTATTTGATTTTATAATCCATGTAAAATAATAACAAATGTATACAAAATAGAAAACTTACGTTTGAATTTTCTAAGAAAGTTAAGTGAGGAAATAATCAGATTAATGTATATCTTTTTGAGATGGAGTCCTGCTCTGTTGTCAAAACTGGAATGCAGTGGCTCCATCTCAGCTAACTTCATCCACTGCCTCCCAGCTTCAAGCAATTCTCCTGCCTCAACCTCCTGAGCAGCTGAGACTACAGGCGTGTGCCACCACACCTGGATAATTTTGTATTTTCAGTAGAGACAGGGTGTCACAATGTTGACCAGGCTGGTCTCAAACTCTTGACCTCAGGAGATCCTCCCACCTCAGCCTCTCAAAAGTTCTGGGATTACAGAAGAAAGCCACTGCACCCAACCAACATTTTTGAATAATAAAAGTTTAAAGTTGCTGGGCGCGGTGGCTCAAGCCTGTAATCCCAGCACTTTGGGAGACTGAGGCGGGTGGATCACGAGGTCAAGAGATCGAGACCATCCTGGTCAACATGGTGAAACCCCATCTCTACTAAAAATACAAAAAATTAGCTGGGCATGTGGTGGTGCGTACCTGTAATCCCAGCTACTCAGGAGGCTGAGGCAGGAGAATTGCCTGAACCCAGGAGGCGGAGGTTGCGGTGAGCCAAGATCGTGCCATTGCACTCCAGCCCGGGTAACAAGAGCGAAACTCCGTCTCAAAAAAAAAAAAAAAAAAAAAAAAGTTTAAAGTTAAAAATTCCAAATTGATTAATTAAATAACTGTCAATTATCCAATATCATATTGTAGAGTACGTAAGATTGGTTTGATCAAAACAACTACTGATAGGTTAGCATTGATTACTTTCATTTTTTAAAAATAACTTTATATGATTAGATTTACTTGAAGTTCATGTGACATTTCCCCAATATTGATACTTCTTAAAATCTTTAGAGGAGCATTTACTTTGGTTGAAGATTGGCTTATAGTTCACATTAACCCTTGAGTTATTTGGAGCAAACCAATCTCACTGATCTTGCTATAAGTTCTAATTGTTTCAATCATGCTGATATAACAAACAAAGATAGCTTATTTTCTTCAGACAGAATATTATCAAAACACAGTGAAAATACAGTCTGTGCACCCACAAGCACAAACTCTGCTCCCGCCTTCCCATCCCTTTACCCCTACGCTCTAGGCTAAAAGTCAAACTTTGTTGTCTGAGACTCAAATCCCTTTGCAGTCTGGCCACAACCACCTTCCCTGTCTGGTTCCAACTACCCTGCAGGCATGACTCACCAAAACTCACTCAAAACACTCAACGTTTCCCAGCATTTGCACATGCATAGTTCTTTGAAGCAAAGCAAAATTGTTAATTTGGCTGAAGTAATGGTTGTATGGCTGGAAATGTGGAAAGATAAATTGAATCCAAAGTATAAACATTTTGACCCTTTGGCCGTAAGATTTGTGTGGCCTTTATTAATCAGTGCAAATATATTTATGATACTTTAATAAGGAAGTGACTTAGAGCTGTGCTGTAGGAATATCAGCTAAACAACAGTATACAAGAAAGCTTAGATAGAATAAAAGGGTGATAAAATACTGAATAAGGAGAATAAATTTCAATAGAAAGAAGGTTAAAGAGTACATGATAGTGATGAGAGCATAAATTCATATTTCAGCTCCCCTGAATACTAGATGCATGGATTTGGACAGATTATTTACTGGCTCTAAGCCTTTCCTCATTTCAAATGACGATAATAAAGATACTACTTATATATTTGTAAGGGAATGAAGACTTAATAAAAAAAAATCCTACAAAGTATTTAACACAGAGCCTTGCTCATAGTAAGTGCTCAAGGGATATTGCCTATTTCATAATAATTATTATATCAAATGGATTTGACAACATATTGGATATGATTGTCAAGACAGATAAAGGAATTTAAAAATATTCTAAGATTTCTAATCAGTATATGGAAGAGATATAGGCACTCCCATATTAGCACCATTCACAATAACCCAGTTTAGAAGCAACCTAAGTATCCATTGACACATAAATACACGAAGAAAATATGTTATATAGATACAGTGGCATACTATTCAGCCATAAAAAGAATGAGATCCTGTGATCTGCAACAAGATGGATGGAACTGGAGGTCATTATGCTTAGTGAAATAAGCCATGCACAGAAAGACAAACTTCGCTTGGTCTCACTTGTTTGTGGGAGTGAAAAGTTAATACAACTGAACTCATGGAGGTACAAAATAGAAGGATGATTACTAGAGGCTGGGAAGGGTAGTGGTAGAGGGATGGTTAATGGTTACAAACACTAATCAAATAGAATGAACAAGTTTTAGTATTTGATAGCATAACGGGGTGACTATACTCAACAATAATTTATTATAAATTTAAAAATAGCAAAAAGAATACAATTGGATTATTTGTAACACAAAGGGATAAATGCTTGAGGTGAGGAATACCCCATTTACACTGATGTGATTATTACATATGATATTCCTGTATCAAAATATGTCCTATTTCTCATAAATATATATGCCTACTATGTATGTACACACACACACAAATTGAAAATTAAAACAATTTCTAAGATTTCTAGTTTTAGTTCCTGGAATAAGAATGATCTCAACAAAATCATTTGTGAGACTACATGGGGAAAAGGAGCTAGAGGAAGGAAGATAAAAAATAAGCTATTTTTTTCCTTTACAGCTTTTATTTGAGGGGTTGGTGGAATGTCCAGGTAGAACATATCTGGTAGGCAGTTAGAACTGTGCTCGGTAGTGAGCCTCCTGCTCACAATGATATAAATAGACTATGACAAGATCTGATCAAGTAAATGTGTTTTGATTATTATCCAGTAGGTAGTTTTTGTTAAAATTATCATTATGGTCATATGGGAATTTATGTGTATGTTTAACAAAATCTAATCAAAGAGATAAACTATTTTACAACCAAGACTTGAAGTTTTACAGACTCTGAGTCATTTCCTACACTTACATAATCATATTGTATGTTTATTTGAAAGAGAAATTCAGACATAATTTTGTTTATTTTCTTCTGTAGAAAAATGTTTCAATTACCTCGGAACACTAAAGATGACTCAAGGAATCTCCCCATAATCAATTCAAAGAATTTTCCCAGTGCTGAAGACTCCAAATTTGAACTGTGTTGTTTGGTTCTAGCTGGGTTCTCAATGAAACTAACGTTATTCCTATCTTGGTGATTTGCCAGCATAGTCACTGTAACATTTATTCTCAAAGTTCCCTACTTTCCTCAAGTGCTGCATTCCATTGTTTTGCCTGTTCCTTTCAAATCATCACATTTCGTATTTCTTATGAAAATTAAGTGTGATTTCTTAATCTGACCTATTTTACGTAAGATTGGTGTGATCACTCTCATCTAATTCAATATCTACCTTACTTTAAGATAACTTTATGTATGGGTTTTTTTTTTTTCTGCCCATTTATAAGGTACATGTTTTGAAAATACACCTTCCAGAACTGAACTCCTCCAAGATCTGGCCCTCCAGTTATGTCTTCCTTTTAGCATCAATCTCATTGCCCCTGCCCTTAAGCTTAAACATACCTGGTCTGTGGTTTCTGAAACATTGTACAGTGAAAATGTATCATATAACTTAAAAATAATAAAATCATTTCCCACAAAATTAAAATATGCAGGATAACTTAGTATTGAAGCAAAACAAAAGTTATTCATATTAGCCTTCATCCATACCCCTAGAAAAAGTGTTTCTTCTTCTCCCTAACATCTTCAGTTCCTTTTTTTTTAACCTCATAAGATGTTTGTCCTATGATGTTTTGTGTTGAATTTAATATTACATTTTTTGTCTTTCTACATAGTAAGCACCTTGAACTCTGACTTCATTTTTTTATACATTCTTGTTATAGACATTAATTGTAATATAATGATTGAATGAAATGTGCTTGAAGCTTGTATGTGTTAAGAGTTCTAGTTTTAAAAGAAAACATAATAATGAAGGCTATACACACCATAATAGCTGCTATTTTTGTGGTAACAAAGAACACAGCAATCATATTATGATATATTTTTAGGCATGTTAGGAAAAAAAGGTAAATAACACTTTATTTTTGTTTTAGTCCTGTTATCTGATTATGTATATTGTCTGATTTAATCACTTTATAAATACATTAAGATAGGTATTTGAATGAGAATTTGCCCTTCTTCCCTATTACCTTTATAGATTGAATTTTTCCCATTAAAATATTTTGGGCTGGGCATGGTGGCTAATGCCTGTAATCCTAGCACTTGGGGAGGCTGATGTGGGTGGATCACTTGAGGTCAGGAGTTCAAGACAAGCCTGGCCAATATGCCAACGCACCATCTCTACTAAAAGATACAAAAATAAGCTGGGTGTGCTGGGGTGTGCCTGTAGTCCCAGCTACTCAAGAGGTTGAGGCAGGAGAATCACTTGAACCTGGGAGGCACAGGTTGAAGTGAGCTGAGATTGCACCACTGCACTGCAGCCTGGGCAACAGAATTAAATTCCATCTCAATAAATAAATAAATAAATAAATAGGAAATGGAGGAATTTCTGTTCAGTGGGTATAGAGTTTCAGTCAGGAATGACCAGAAAAGCTCTAGAGATTAGCTGCACAAAACTGTGTTTACAGTTAATATTGTACTATATACTTATAATTTTGTTAAAATGGTATATCACTTGTTAGATGTTTTTAATACAATAAAATAATTTTTAAAACATATAGGTCTTTCAATTTTCTCAATTTACTTATGAAATGCAAATGACTCTAAAATGCAGTGAATTCTATCTCCAGTATTTTATATTAGTGATCAAAATCTGGTCCAAAGAATAGTGTTCATCTGTAAACTACTTGTTATGGATCTATGATAAGTACAAAAAATGAGAGTAAGTGGCTAGAAACTTTTTTTTTTTTTTTTTTTTTTTTGAGATGGAGTTTCGCTCTTGTTACCCAGGCTGGAGTGCAGTGGCGCGATCTTGGCTCACCGCAACCTCCACCTCCTGGGTTCAGGCAATTCTCCTGCCTCAGCCTCCTGAGTAGCTGGAAACTTTTATAAAAATTTGACGTCGTATTTTCAGATTTTATTCAGTAACAGTGTCACTCTGAAATAGACTAGAGGGAAAAAGAAAAAGGAAGTAGTTTTCTTTTTTCTTTTTTCCTCACAGATAAATTGATAAGCAGCCCCCACCCCGCCCATAGTACTTCTCACTAAGAACTTGTTCCCAAGCTCTGTAATGCTAAAAATTGTGGACATAACTTGATTGCTGAAGGATTTTTTTAGTATAAGAAAATGGAAATGATTGCTTTCTATAATGGAGAATATCCTTGTGGAATTCAATGCCCCAGAAGATAGCATAAGCTAGAAACCTAAATAGATATACAAGATATGTAAATCATTGTAACGGTGGAACTTTATGCTGTAACCAAGGTCTTGATGAAGAGTGGCTCAGGATTATCATCTACTTTTAGAGAAAATATGGGAGGTCATTGATTTCTTTGAGAAACAGGTAAGAAATATTGATTATTTATTAGGAAAGTAAGTTTTAAAAGGTGTATATAGATAAGCATCTGCATAAAGTTTCAGAATGTTTGCTGTTTGAATAGGGGATAGGTTGGTTAAAAGTAATGCCCAGGATCACTACTGGCATTCAGGTTTCTATCTAGTGGGAGTTTGTTTGAACCTTGAACTGGAATTATATTTTCACTACACAGTGAATGTGATGAAACATGCTTTTTCTTGCCACAGTTTGATTAGACACATAGGTTGCTGCTTAGGAAATGGAAAATAAAAAGATAAGGGATGAGAAAGCAAGAAGCCTTGCAGAGTGGGAGAAAATGCTGCTCAGCAAGAACTCATTATCAGCAAATATTTTAGGAAAAAAATTCTCTCTCCATAGGCTCTGCTTTTAATTTTTCCCATCTCTATCCATCAGTTAGACTGTCTCCTTTATTTGTACCTAATAGCCTAAATCACCTTTACTTATTTTATATGACAGACAACATTCATCAAGTGTCTTGTTTATTAGATAACAGTCACTATTCACATACACATATGTATATATAATTTCCCTTTACAAAAGACCCCTGTAGGAGGTAATATTGTACAGATGAAGAAAGTGTTGCACAGAAAAGTTAATTAATTTGCTCAATATCACACAGCTGTTAAATAGCAGACATAAATCAGAGGTAATCTTTGCTGAGAAGATTTTCAGGTGTTTTTATGGATGAGAGTGATTTCTGTTGTATATGAGACAAACAATGTTTATTTTGACAACTTGAGGCAGATCCTACAACAACAAATTAACAACAAAAATCAATTAAAGTTGATAAAAAACCTTAACATATCACATGAAGCAATAAAAGTCTTTTTTTTATTTTAATTTTTTTAGTTGCCCTTTAAGTTCTTGGGTGCATGTGGAGAACATGCAGGATTGTTGCATAGGTATGCACATGCCATCGTGGTTTGCTGTCTCCATCCACCCATCACCTACAGCATGCATTTCTCCCAATATTATCCCTCCCCAAGCTCCCCACTCTCCACTGTCCCTCCCCTAGCCCCCCAACCACAACAGATCCCAGTGTGTGATGTTTTGAACCCTGTGCCCTTGTGTTCTCATTGTTCAACACTAGCCTATGAGTGAAAACATGCAATGTTTGGTTTTCTGTTTCTCCTGTCAGTTTGCTGAGAATGATGGTTTCCAGATTCATCCATGTCCCTACAAAGGAAGTGAACTCATCCTTTTTTATGACTGCATGGTATTCCATGGTGTATATGTGCCACATTTTCTTTGTCCAGTCTATCACTGATGGGCACCTGGGTTGGTTCCAGGCCTTTGCTATTGCAAACAGTGCTGCAATGAACATATGTGTGTAAGTGTCTTTATAATAGAATGATTTATAATCCTTTGGATATATACCTAGTAATGGGATGGCTGGGTCAAATGGAATTTCTATTTCTAGATCCTTGAGGAACTACCACAATATCTTCCACAATGGTTGAACTAATTTACACTCCCACCAACAGTGTAAAAGTGTTCCTATTTCTCCACATCCTCTCCAGTATCTGTTGTCTCCAGATTTTTTAATGATCACCATTCTAACTGGTGTGAGATGGTATCTCAATGTGGTTTTGATTTGCATTTCTCTAATGAACAGTGATGATGAGCATGGAATGTGTTTTCATCTGTTTGTGTCCTCTCTTATTTCCTTGAGCAGTGGTTTGTAGTTCTCCTTGAGGAGATCCTTTATATCCTCTGTTAGTTGCATTCCTAGGTATTTTATTCTCTTTGTAGCAATTGTGAATGGGAGTTTGCTCATGGTTTTCCTCTCTGTTTGTCTGTTATTGGTGTATAGGCATGCTTGTGATTTCTGCACATTGATTTTGTATGCAGAGACTTTGCTGAAGTTGCCTATCACCTTAAGGAGATTTTGGGCTGAGACAATGGGGTCTTCTAAATATACAATTATGTTTTCTGTACTGCTCAAGGAAATAAGAGAGGACACAATCAGATGGAAGAAAATTTCATGCTCATGGTTAGGAAGAATAAATATCATGAAAATGGCCATAATACCCAAAGTAATTTATAGATTCAATGCTATCCTCATCAAGCTACCATTGACCTTCTTCACAGACATAGAAAAAAACACTTTAAACTTCATAAGGCAACAAAAGAAAGCCCACATAGCCAAGAAATCCTAAGCAAAAAGAATAAAGCTGGGGACATCATGCTACGTGACTTCAAACTATACTACAAGGTTGCAGTAATCAAAACAGCATGGTACTGGTACCAAAATAGAGATAAGACCAGTGGAACAGAACAGAGGCCTCAGAAGCAATGCCACATATCTACAACCATCTGATCTTTGGCAAACCTGACAAAAGCAAGCAATGGGAAATGGATTCCCTCTTAATATAAGTGGTGTTGGGAAAACTATCTAGCCATGTGCAGAAAGTGGAAACTGGACTCCTTCCTTACACTTTATACAGAAATTAACTCCAGATGGATTAAAGATTTAAACATAAGACCTAACACCATAAAAACCCTAGAAGAAAACCTAGGCATACCATTCAGGATGTAGCATAGACAAGGACTTCATGACTAAAACACCAAAAGCTATGGCAACAAAAGCCAAAATAAACAAATGGGATCTAATTAAACTTCAGAGTGTCTGCACAGCAAAATAAACAATCATTGGAGTGATCTGGAAACCAAAAGAATGGGGAAAAAAATGTTTGCAGTCTACTCATCTGACAAAGGGCTAATATCTAGAATCTACAAAGAACTAAAGCAGATTTACAAGAAAAAAAAATCCATTTAAAAGTGGGTGAAGGGTATGAACAGTTTTCAAAAGAAGACATTTATGAGGCCAACAAACATATGAAAAAATGCTCACCATAAAATGCTTAGAAGAAAATATATGCAAAAAAAAAAATGCATGACACTGGTCTGAACAATTACTTTTGGATATCATAAAATGCTCAGGCTACCAAAAGGGACTACATCAAACTAAAAACCTTCTGCATAGCAAAGCATATTATTAACAAAATGAAAAGGCAGTGTACAGATTGGGAGATAATATTTGAAAAACACATATGTGATAAAATGTTAATATCCAAAATACATGAAGAACTTGCACAACTCAATAGGAGAAAATGAAGTAACCTCATTTAAAAGAATAAGCCAATAACCTGAGTAAACATTTCTCTAAGGAAGGCATAAAAATGGCCAACAAGTATATGAGAAGATGCTCTACCTCACTAATCACGAGGGAAGTGAAAATTAAAACCCCTATGAAATATTACCTCACACCTATTAGGATGACTATTCTAAAAAATCAAGCAATAACAAGTATTCATGAGAGTATGAAGGAAAGAGTACCCTTGTACACTGTTGGTGAGAATGTAAATCATTACAACCATTATAGAAAACAGTATGGAAGTTCTTAAGTAAATTTAAGAGAGAACTACCATATGACTCAGTAATGTGAAATGACACATCATAAATATATCTGCTGTTCTGTGTATATACCCAATGGACATGAAATCATCATGTTATAGAGATATCTTCACTCCCACGTTCATTGTAGCATTATTCACATCAGTCAAGATATGGAGACAACGTAAGTATCCATTGATAAATGAATAAAGAAAGAAACTGTGATATTATGTATGTATATAATGGAATATTATTCAGCCTTAATAAAGAAGATCCTGCCATTTGCCACAACATGGATGAACTTGGAGGACATTATGCTAAGTGAAATAAGCCAGATTCAGAAAAAAAAAAAAAAAAAAAAAAAAAAAAAAAAAAAAAAAAAACACGACATAATCTCACTTATGTGTAGAATCTTTTAAAAAAATAACTGACTACACGGAATTAGGGAATGAAGTGGTAGTTACCAGAGATGAGGTAACGGGGGATGGAGAGATGCAGGTCAAGAAATACAATGCTACAGATGTATGGGAAGAATAAATCTAGAGATCTAACAGAGAACCTGAGGACTACAGTTAATAATATTGTATTTAACTGAATATTTTTGCTAAAAGAATAGATTGTCGGTGTGTTTGCCACGAAAATAAGGGTAACTATACAAGATAATGAATACTTTAATTGCTTGAATATAATAGCCATTTCACTATGTATAAAGACATCATAACATTATGTTTTACTCCTTAAACATGTATAACACAATAAAACAATGAAATGAAGAACCATCTGTCATTGATCTCCATTTTTCTCTTGTAGCAACTGGAAACTCTTACTTTGTGATTGAACATGAACCTTAATCAAAACGATTATTTCTAAGAGGATAAAACCCATCAATATCTCATGTATTGATCTACATGGTATCAAATAATTTGCACTGGGTTTTCTTCTTTTACTGAATTGTCAACTCATTTAGCTTAATTTATTTCTACTTAGTGACAACTTTGCTTAATGATGTAAATTGTAAATATAACATTTTTCTCATGACAACAGTGCTGCAATGACCTATCCATTAGCACCCTGTTGCCAATCCTTCCTTTCCAATTGTGCATACAGACACAATATTTCTCTTACAAGAAGATTACTTTCACTGTTGTATGTCCCTCCTCAAAACCTCCAGTTATTTTCTCATCTTCAGTGTCAAGGTCAGATTTCTTAGCCTGGTATCCAAGGCTTTCCACAATCAGTCCAACCTTGTGTGGTCCACTTATATCTGACTCTTCTGTTGCATTACCCTTCTGTTTTATAATCTCTGTACATCTCTTTTTCAATCCAACATTGTACCATGCAGAGTTAAAGAATAACATTGAAATTTCTTTCCTCTTCCTTTCTGAATTTCCCTATTTTCTAATAGTCTAATATAAACTCCATCATCTCTTGTGAGTCTTCCAGGTTATGCTAATTTCTCCCTTTTTAGGTTGCGGAATTCATTTCTGATATCATTTATTTGGCATTTTGTTTTATACTATCTATAGCACTCTTTCTTTCCATTTGTAAATTTACTCATGCCTTCTTTTCTTAGTTTGATGGTCAGTGTCATAAGGGAGAGATCATGTCTTAGACTAATGCTATATTCCATATGATCCATACTTTCAATAAGGAGTGTCTGATAAATAACTGTTAAATGTATATACTTATGCTATTTGGGTGAAAGTTTGACAAGAGGTTCCCAGAGCAGCACATTATTCCAGACAGGAAACTTGCCAGGCTGAGTCATTCAGCAGCTGCAATATGTTTGCAATTTATTTTCTTATCTGAGTGTGAGAATTAGGAATAAAGAAATCTCAGTTTGAAGCATAGTGAATAAGCTTGGGTTTTGTACCTTTTGTAATAAAATAATTTATTTTTTAAAACTATTGCTGTCCATGATTCTTCCTTTTGGTTCTAACGGGCATACAGATTTGGCTGCAAGTAATAGAAATGGCTTCAAAAATAAGGAAACAATCTTATCAAAAGAAAGACAAAATAAAAAGTTCAGAGATATAATTATTTCAGATTTAGTTAATTTTGCACATCAGTGATATCACATGGGGCAAAGTTTCTTCTTTCTTCTCTCATGCCCCCTATTGTGTAACAAGCTGTCTTTAATTGGAAAAGGGCTGTTACAGATCCATATTTCTGTTAAAGATACTACAACGTCCCGTAGGAGAAACAGAATCATTTATTCTTTGGTATCTCTATTTAAAAGTGAAGAAACCGGCCGGGCGTGGTGGCTCAAGCCTGTAATCCCAGCACTTTGGGAGGCTGAGGCTGGTGGATCACGAGGTCAAGAGATCGAGACCATCCCGGTCAACATGGTGAAACCCCGTCTCTACTAAAAATACAAAACGTTAGCTGGGCATGGTGGCACGTGCCTGTAGTCCCAGCTACTCAGGAGGCTGAGGCAGGAGAATTGCCTGAACCCAGGAGGCGGAAGTTGCGGTGAGCCAAGATCGCGCCATTGCACTCCAGCCTGGGTAACAAGAGCAAAACTCTGTCTCAAAAAAAAAAAAAAAAAAAGTGAAGAAACCATTTCCAGAAACCCCCTGAAGATTTTCTATGCCTTATTATCAGAAACTGGGTTATGTGCTCACACAAA